>NC_056058.1:92215195-92840195 GCF_016772045.2 Ovis aries
AATTGGAGGCTAATTACTTTTCAATATTGTGGTGGTTTTTGGCATACACTGACATGAGTCAGCCACGGGTGTACATGTGCCCCCATCCCGAGCCCCCTCCCACCTCCCTCCCTAGCCCATCCCTCAGGGTTGTCCCAGTGCCTGGCTTTGAGTGCCTGTTTCATGCATTGAACTTGGACTGGTCATCTTTCACATATG
This sequence comes from Ovis aries, assembly GCF_016772045.2. Taxonomy (NCBI): domain Eukaryota; kingdom Metazoa; phylum Chordata; class Mammalia; order Artiodactyla; family Bovidae; genus Ovis; species Ovis aries. The sequence goes on from NC_056058.1 coordinate 92,215,394, forward strand.
GTGATATTCATGTTTCAATGCTGTTCTATCAAATCATCCCACCCTCACCTTCTCCCACAGAGTCCAAAAGTCTGTTCTCTATATCTGTGTCTCTTTTGCTGTCTCACATACAGGGTCATCATTACCATCTTTCCAAATTCCATATATACGTGTAAATATACTGTACTGGTATTTTTCTTTCTGATTGACTTCATTGTATAATGAGATGATGGATGCTCATTAAACTTATGATGATTACTTCATGACATACCTAAATCATTATGCTGTACAACTTAAACTTATATGGTGCTATACGTCAATTATACCTCAATTAAACTGGAAGAAAAATAAAACAAAATAAAATAATAAAATAGGGGTAAGAGGCCCTGGGAACTGGTTGGCCTCAGGTCAAAGGTGAGATGGTACAATTTAGCCAAGAGAGCCCAGCTCAGGGTGGCCATAGGAGGACCACCGTCACCATGTTCAGGGTCACATAATGCAACTTCAGAAGGCGGAATGTGCATTGTGATTTAACAAAATCAATTCAAAGGCAGAGGAGTGAAGGTCAAGCCCTATCACAATAGATACTACCAAAAAAAGGTCACAGATGCTCATGCAAAACAAGTCCACACAAACCTAGTGCAAAGTTCTAGCATCAAATACAAACACAATTTGTGTAGTTGCTTGAAATTCAAGTTAGACTTCAACTCCTAGAAAGAAAGAAAAAACAACTAGATTTTAAAATATGAACCAGGAACTTACAAAATACACCACTCAAAATGCCATCCAGATATAATTAAGAGGATTATGTTATAAAAAGAGTCATTGAGAATCATTAGCAACATTAACAAAAAATAAAATATCCTTTAAGCAGTCAACACAAACAAAAGCTCTGCTGTCCCAGATCCACTTGTTCCTAATTTAATTATTCTCCAACTCTCTTTTTCAGATGATTTCAAAAAATGAGCTTTCTGTGATTATGAGAATACATCTTTATGACCCTAAAGGTTACCTTTCTTCTCTAATTAAAAGATGAACTGTATCAATAAAGTAGCTCACCAAGTTGCTGCCCCCCGCCTTTTTTTTTTTTTTAAATCTCTGAGGATCACTTTGTGAGAATAAAGCCAAGCCAAGCTTGAAAATACTAATGATAAATCTTAGGTATTGTGAGATCTAGGTTTCAAAAGATTAAGGAAATAATTCAGTGACCTCTCTTCCATGGTGGCTGTAAATAAGATGGATATTTACAGAAAAAAGATTATTCTATCGAAGAAAAGGCATTCCTTATACAATTAAGTTCAATAGAAGATAACTCATCCCCTTTGTAGAACACCAGGCGTGTCTGACTCTTAAGACCCCAAGGACTGTAGCCCTCCAGGCTCCTCTGTCCATGGGATTTTCCAGGCAGAAATACCGAAGTGTGTTGCCATTTCCTTCTCCAGGGGATCTTCCTGACCCAGGGATCAAACCAGAGTCTCCTGCTTGGCAGGTGGATTCTTTACCACTGAACCACCTGAGAAACCCAGTAAACCACAGCTGTCTGCCAGTTGTCTTCTTTTTTCCTTTGGTTGAGCTGGTTATTGTACACCTGCTGCTAAGTCGCTTCAGTCGTGTCCGACTCTGTGCGACCCCATAGACGGCAGCCCACCAGCCTCCCCCTTCCCTGGGATTCTCCAGGCAAGAACACAGGGGTGGGTTGCCATTTCCTTCTCCAATGCAAGACAGTGAAAAGTGAAAGTGAAGTCACTCAGTCGTGTCCGATTCTTCGAGACCCCATGGACCAGCCTACCAGACTCCTCCATCCATGGAATTTTCCAGGCAAGAGTACCGGAGTGGGGTGCCATTGCCTTCTCCATTGTACACCTACTCATACTAAATGAACTTAGACCATTTATAAAGACTGTGTTATCACTGAACCTTAGTATCAACAGATTAACTTCAGTGGAAGAATTTTAGAGTTCCTCTGCTTATCTTTGACTCCAGGGGAAAATATAATGTATGTGAAAGAATAGATATGTGTATAAACCATACTAGGTGAAGGCATATGTAGGTGTGTGTGTGTGTGTGTGTGTGTGTGTACACAACATGTGTCAAAGTAACACAAAATATAAAAAAAAAAAAAACTATAGGAACCAATCATTTAAACTTCACTGTGGAAAAAAAATATATTATTAAAAAAAATGCTCGACTTTATTTTCTCTGCTCAGTTCCCAGAAGGACAAGTGAAATAGCTGAAAGGCAAATAGCAGGAGGGCAGTGAATGAAGAGACAAGACCCAAATAATATACCACCTGGTTAGTTCTGTAACAGAGATACACAGATGCAAGATACACAAAGACCCATGCACGGCAAAGTCCATACAGATCTTCCTCATATTCTAGCATCTACCCAAGGAGAAAAATGCTGGAGCTGGAGGAAATGAAAATGTCACGTAGAAAGGAATAGATTAAGAAAATTTTACAAACCCCAGTCTTCCTTGAAAAGAGGCAGAGGGAGTGGGGCATCTCGGAACCTGATGATGTGGTTCTCCCTGCCATCTTTGCCTGTTCCCCTCATTCTCACTTAGCTGACTCCCTACAAGCAGGGCAGGAAGTCAAAAAGGCAGCAGCTTGAGGAGATCCAACCAGCTCACCCTAAAGCAAGTCAGTCCTGAATATGCATGGGAGGGACTGAAGCTGAAACTCCAATACTTCGGCCACCTGATGCGAAGAGCTGACTCACTGGAAAAGACCCTGGTGCTGGGAAAGATTGAGGGCAGGAGGAGAAGGGGATGACAGAGGATGAGATGGTTGGATGGCATCACCGACTCAAGGGACATGACTTTGAGTAAGCTCCGGGAGTTGGTGATGGATAGGGAGGCCTGACGTGCTGCAGTCCATGGGGCTGCAAAGAGTCGGACACAACTGAGCGACTGAACTGAACTGAACTGAGGCTAATGTAAATGCAAGCTACCTAGGGGCCAAAGGGAGCAGAGAGGTACTAGGGGGATGGCCAAAGTGCTGAAGTCAGTGTTGGTTTGCTTGAAACCACTGAGTTGACATAGCACATACGCTAGGCCAGTGAGAACCAGGAGAGGTCCCAGCCTCAGGAGGACCCGATCCCTGCCCCTCACCTCCAGCGTCCTTTTGAAAGTTGAGGGAGGCATAGAAAGGAGAGGGAGGCGCAGTTCATGACTGCCCTCAGAGACAGCGGGGCACACAGATCTAGAGTGTTCCCACCTCCAGGGAGCTTTGGCAACAGCTTTTTAACGACACAGAACTCGTCTCCAAAATCTATTTCAATCGCAAAAGAGATTTTGGAAAACACTCAGACTTCTAGTTTGGTGTGGAAAATATCATTCAAAAACAACTATAGAAATGTTGAATTTTTCTTTTATCGAAAGCTATTTTACATTTCAATAAAAGAACAGGAGTCAAATATGGCTTAAAGGTCCAGATAGAATATCGTTTCTATTCTGAGAGAATATCAAGTTGCAATTTTCAGAAACTGACCATGTATTCACACCTGGGTCAATTTTGTGTCCGACCAAGAATGCACATCACAACATTTGAGGCATGATGCCTTAAGACAGAAAAATGCCAACAAAGCCCTTGAATTCCAAAACCTTGCATTATATATTTCCCCAAATATTTAATCACTCTTACATCCAGCACCATAAAAATCTGTGTAACAAAAATATGTAGGGGGTTTTTGTTTTATCTTTTTTTTTTTTAAACACAAACGTATGTCTTGTCCTTTCTTTTGTTTCATTAACACTCACTGCTTTCAGTACCTAATACTGCAGAGAAAATAACTATTTTACTCAAGAAGAATCTAAAATAACTATCAAGAATTTGAGCTTTTACATTAAAAAGAATGAAATAATGCCATTTGCAGCAACATGGATGGGCCTAGAGTTTATAACAGTAAGTGAAGTTAAGCCAGAAAGACAAATAATGTATCACTTATCTAAAATATGACACAAGTAAACTTATCTATGAAACAGAAAAAGACTCACAGACATAGAGAACAGGCTTGCAGTTGCCAAGGAAGGGGGGGGGCGGGGGATGGATTGAAAGATGTTAGCAGAAGCAATCTGGTATATATAGAATGGATAAACAGCAAGGTCCTACTGTATACCACAGGAAATAATACTCAATATCCTGTGATAAATCATAATGGAAAATATGAAAAAGAACATACATATAACTGAATCCGTTTTACAGCAGAAATTAACACAACATTATAAATCAGTTCAGTTCAGTTGCTCAGTCACGTCTGACTCTTTGGGACCCCATGGACTACAGCACGCTAGGCCTCCCTGTCCATTTTTTAAAACTGCAACTAAAAGAAAAAAAAATTTTAAGACCGAGATTACAGTAAATAAATGACAACTGGGCACCCAAGGGCCCAGCACCCTCAACCATGTTGCATACATGCAAATTCAGAATCCAACCTTCCCTCTCCCTCCCAAAGGAAAATACCTTTTAGTAAAAGCATTTCGAACCAGAACCAGAAAAAATCAAAAACGTAAGGAAGGAATGTGCTATGATTTATTCCTTTCACTCTACCTTTTCCCGAAGGTCCAGACGCATCACTGGTCTTAAAATCTGTCCATGTCCTCCTCCCCAGGGTCAGTCACCTGCCAACTTCAGGCTCTAATGGACTGTCCTGGCCTCCGACTTCATCCTTCCAAGACTCAAGTCTCCCTGGTCAAATGCCTCTGGGCCCCTGGCTACACTCGCTCCTCAACCCTCAGAGTTCCCACACCTTCATCTGCACCTTCATTTCCCAATATCCCCTCCTCCAAACACCCTAGGCTCCAGTCCCACTACTGACACCCCATTTCCTGAATTCACAGGGCACATGTTCGCCTGCGAGCACCCTCAAATCACTGCCACCCAGCCCGCTCCTTACTTGCCTCCACACCCACACCATCTCTTCCGCAGACACTACCATTTCCCTGCTCTCTGGGCCCAGCCCCACCTCCCGTGTCTTTAAGGACTGCATCCATCAGTTAACCCATCTTCTGCTTTAACATCAACCTCTCTCTCTCCATCTCCATTGGAAGCAAAACCAACAGCCTGCCCACAACCCCCTCCCAGCAGAGTCCTTGTGCTCTCAGCACCACTTTCTTTTACCCCTGGCAAGAGCCAAACTGCTTGACCTGCCTCCCTGTCTCCCCTCCTCTTTCCACGCACCCCTCCACCTGTTGCATTCCATCTTCCATCCCACCACTTCTGATGCTGCTATTCTGTGAAATGTTATCAATACCCACTGTAACCAGGTAACATTCTCCTGGCGCTAGGAAGGCAGAGGCAAAGTTCAAACGTGAACCCTCTGAGTCAGAAGTTCAAGCTGATAGCTAAATTCAGCCCAGAGATATATTTTATTTGATCTAAAAAAAAAAATGAACTATTCGCCAAAAATGCGAGATTCTGGAGATGTCACACAAAAATCTGGATTATTTTGGCTTCTGTTAAAGAACTGAGAAACTCTGGCTGCACTACTTCTTTCACTGAATGATAGTGATCAGCTGGAGGGAGAAGTAGCTGCCCCTGGAATGGAGCCCTTGGCTCCTTCCTTCACTCACTGCCCGCCCCAGCAAACCTCCTTTGCTCATTTACTTTGATGGCCCCTGTGGGTAATGGAGTTTGAACACATGCTCTAGATCACTGCTGTCCAATAAAATAAAAATGTGTCACACACACAACTGAAAATTTTCCAGCAGCCACACTTTTTAAATGAAAAGAAATGGGTAAAATTAACTTTAATGATATATTTTATTTAATCCAATATATCCACGTTACTATTTTCAACACGCAAGTGATATAAGAAATTAGTAGTAAGATATTTTACCTCCTTTTCTTTGAGCTGAGGCTCCAAAAATCTGGTGTGCACATTACACTTTCCACACATCTCAACATGAACTAGCCACTTCTCCAGTGCTCAGTAGCCAAGTGTCTCTGCCATATGGGACGGCGCAGCTCCAGATGCTTAGTTTCTGTGGTTGGTATTGTTTAGTCGCTAAGCTGTGTCTGACTCGTTCGCAACCCCATGGACTGTAGCCCACCAGGCTCCTCTGTCCGTAGGATTTCCCAGGCACGAATACTGGACTCGGTTGCCATTTCCTTCTCCAGGGGATCTTCCAAAACCAGGGACTGAACCCACGTCTCCTGCGCTGCAGGCAGATTCTTTACCACTGAGCCACTGGGAAAGCCCCAGATGCTTAGTGGTTAGTTACAAAAATTGCCTTGCAATCAGAAATAGAGAAAATGTTAAGGAGAAAGAGAAAACAAGCAGGGCTAAGGAAAAGGGGGGATGATGTCAAGGAGCAGGCAGGGTGAGAGTTAGAAAACAGAAGAGTAAGCAGGGACACAGAGACAATGAATGAACAGCCCTGGTTCAGTCCTCCAAGGGAAGAAACACCCCTGATAGGCAAAAGCCATTGATAGGCAATGCTGATGTTCTGAAGGAGGCTTTGGTGTTCTAAAAATATGCTGAACATTAGACAGGTGGTCACTATGAAAAGCAACTGGCAGACCGTCTGAACCCCAGTTCACACACTTGGCACCTCAAGAGGCAGCAGAATGAGCCAGGCTAACGAGGGCAGGATTCTTGATCAAGACGGGATTTTTAATCTAGTTAAAGTACGTGGAGCTGAGAAGTGCAATGAAGCAGGCAGCAAAGTGATCCTGAGCTAACATCCACGGGGAGGTCAAGACTCAGAGATCATGAGGCAGGACATGTCAACAGGCGTCAGTGATCCAGACGTGGGGGTGTAATTTTAGAGGCCAGACGCAGAGACTGGGGCCCAAAACAGATAGCTGGGGTCAGAGACCAGCAGCAAGAAACACATCCCCGAGCCAGAGACCTCAGAAGCAGACACTGCTCCCCCCGTGAGCACACTACGGTGGTCATATGCTCCCTTGTGCCCTCAGATAGGAACCAGAATTAAAGCACAGGCTGAGAAAAGCCAGTTCAGCAGCTGAGAGAAGAGGGGAGTGTCAGATGTTTGCTAGGCATAAAAGGACTTGGAAACAAGAAAGCAAGAAGAACATCTTTCTGCAACCATAAAGTGATTTTGAAACTTCTCCAAGAGAACTTATCTCTGAACAGCTCCAGCCCATCCATTCATCCCTTCATCAATTCAGCAACAGTTTAAAACGGTAATAAACAGTAATGGTACAAATAACTTTATAAAACAGTAATCCATTTTACAATGTTGATTCCATAGGTCCATTGTCCTAAGGCTTACCAAATTCTACTCCAGCAGCACAAAATAAGGTGAGATTGCTAATACTGAAGGGGCCTCTCTAAATAAAATCTGTAAATTAGGAGGCTTGCCTTGATCCTAAAATGTCCAGAGTCCCATCTATCATGTGCCATAATTTTCCAGATTGGCTAGGTCCAAAGAGAATGGGAAATAAGGCTGATGCAAAATATCTCAAAAGAGATTTCATAGGAAAATTGTTCTCTCAGGAACATAATATGTGAGACTTCTAAATCTCATTATAATGAAAATGAAGTTTTCATGTTGCTTGCATTCAGACTAATATTGAACATGAATATTTGGAGACACTGGGGAAATTGTGGCCTGCTATTTTGCTGGAAAAAAATTTCTAAGAAACTGGTATACATTGGAAAATGAAAGTGAAAATGAAGTCGTTCAGTCATGTCCGACTCTTTGTGACCTGTGGACTGTAGCCCACCAAGCTCCTCCATCCATGGGATTCTCCAGGCAAGAATACTGGAGTGGGTTGACATTTCCTTCTCCAGGGGATCTTCCCGACCCAGGGATCGAACCCAGGTCTTCCACATTGCAGGCAGACGCTTTAACCTCTGCACCACCAGGGAAGCCCCCAGTATACATTGAAGGGGGAAATATATTTGCATACATTCTTGAATTGTTAAGGTTTAGTAATTACTTTTCACACCTGATTTATAAAAAAACAATGTAAACTAGAAGAAAAGGTTGATAATGACAAAGACATCAAGATAGCACATAAAGCTCACCATGCAGGCAAAAATACAATAAGTTCAATGGTAGCAATAAAATCCACAAATAAAGACAGTAAAGTTTATTTGACAAGTGAAAAAAATGACTTGAGGAAGACTGCCTCATGCTTTTCAATAATTAACTTTATAGGAAGATAAAGTGAAAGTGAAGTTGATCAGTCATGTCCGACTCTTTGCGACCCCATGGACACCAGGCTCCTCCATCCATGGGATTTTCTAGGCAAGAGTACTGGAGTGGGTTGCCATTTCCTTCTCCAGGGAACTTTCCGACCCAGGGATCGAACCCAGGTCTCCCACATTGTAGACAGACGTTTTACCATCTGAGCCACAAGGGAAGTCAAGCTTATCATAAATAGGTATGCTTTGCACTGTATTTTCATGGAAACAAGCAAGATTACCTAAAGCAAGTAAAAACAGTTATCTATTTCATTGACAAAAAACAACCCCCTCCCCCCAAAAAGCGAGTATTCAAACAATGGCCCTCAGATATCAAGAAAAGGTTCTATTTAGGATGCTTGGTTTATTGAGGCAGGGAAATGTATAGTTTTTAGTAAGTTTTCCAGTAAAATTAATAAGTCAAAGCAAAAAATTTCACATTTCAAAAAATTAATTTTTGCTACTCTAAAACAGATGTCTGCTACAAAGCTGTAAATAACTATGATTTAACTTAAAAATCCATTACCCTAACTTCTGAATCTGCAGATTTTGTCAGCGCTTCCAATGTTATCTACACATACTTTTTACTCGTTATCAATCTAGAGTTGGCAAACATTTTGATAATTGATATAAGTGAAAAAATCATACTACATGTTTCCTTGTGCCGAATATATATTAACCTTTAATTTTGTGAAATCATCCCCTATTTCCAAATGATGGAGCAACAGAAAACAAGAGGGAATATTTGTCCTATTTTCCTTATGAACCTGTTACTTCTGCTTTATCCCTCAAGGTATTTATTCACTTTTTCATGATAGAGTGCACATATTTGCCAAAAGTTATATAAGATTTTTTTCATTACTATTTAAAGAAGCTGTGATGTCACCAGTTCTGCCTGGGTTAATTTTAGGCTACTTTTGCCACCACTCCAAGGGAAATAATTTACATCAAAGGACCAGCAAAGCCCCTGTTGATTTTTTTCAGCACCCATTTACTTGCAATGGTGGCAGCGGCAAAACTTTAATAAACCGTCCAAAAATAATAACAGCACACAACTGCTAGTCTTTATTGAGACAGGTTTCAAGCCCATCTCAATTAACATATACCTGCTAACACTTGCATTTATAAATACAAGATCCGTGTGTGTATGTGTGTGTGTTAGTCACTCAGACGCTTCAGACTCTTTGCAAGCCCCATGCACTGTAGCCTGCCAGGCTCCTCTGTCCATGGGATTCTCTAAGCAAGAATACTGGAGTGGATAGGATTCCTTTCTCCAGGGGATCTTCCCAACCCAAGGGTCAAACCCTGGTCTCCTCCATTGTAGGCAGATTCTTCACCGTCTGAGCCATCAGGGAAGTCCACAAGATCCACAGCTCTATACAAATTCACCAGATACACCTGATACTGAAGGTTACAGGAGACAATTCCGCTCCAGAGAAAAACTATCATTCCATCTAGCCCTTTCTCTGGAATAACTTGATGATGCCAATATTTTTCAAGAATGCAATCACACATTGAACTGTACATCCTGCTCCAAAATGTCCTGAGGTCTCACCCTCACTCTTTTACTTTGAAAAAGCTTTGGACAAGTTTCCAACACTCCTTCTAGGAGCTTATTTTTTAGATTATTTGGGGGATTTTAGTAGTTTTAATTATTTACATTACTTTTTAAAATTTGTGCCTTTCCCAAGTCTGCTGCTGCTAAGTCACTTCAATTATGTCCAACTCTGTGTGACCCCATAGACAGCAGCCTACCAGGCTCCCCCGTCCCTGGGATTCTCCAAGCAAGAACACTGGAGTGGGTTGCCATTTCCTTCTAAGTTATGCTATTTTAAGTAAGATTAAAGACACCTGAAAAATAGATAGCAAAAATTACACAAATCACATTTTTTAAACTTTTTGATACAGACTTTCTTTAAAAGATCAGATAATTAATAAAGCCAGATTTACTTCATGTCTAGACTTAATCTTAGAAGGTACCTTCCACTTTTTATTGGAGCTTTCTTATGTAATTTAGAAACGTTATCACAAGGAACGGGTATTCTTCCTACTGTGTTTTGAAACATTCCTATCCTGAAACATTTCATACCCTGAATATTTTACTCATTTTTTTCAAAATAATTTTTACTCCTCTATGAAAGCAATTTTAACAAAATGAACTTGAAAAAAATAAAGGATTAGCATTCACAAACACTGCAAACTTTTGTTAAAACACTTTAAAAATGCAACATATTCATGCCTCACTCTTTAACGGACTTTCTGATTCCAGCGAAGTATAATTTTAGTAACTCATCAAGACAGAATACATAAAATTGGCACATTTTTGATATGCACACAAATTGAGAACGCATCTTTCCCAACTGTGTTGCAGAAAATGAAATGCATCTGGCATGACAATATGGCCCAGCGCGTGAACTAGAATCAGTGGGAAGAAAGGGGTTTCTTTTTTCTTTTTTTCAAAGCAGAACCTTTTAAATGATGCACATGCTCCAATAGCAAGGCATTATTAAGTCTGCTAAACTGTTTCAAAGGTATATTTGACTTAAAAACACACACACACACACACACACACTAGCAAGTGGCTGGCAGGGGCAAAGGAGGTAGACTGGTTTGCTCAGTTGTAATGATTATACAGCAGGGACTTCCAAATCTCTTTCCCAAGCAGTCCAAAATGATTTTTTTGCTTTTGCACCGTATCTCCACCCAGTCTCAGCGTATGCGCACATATGCTGTTGGGGCCTCGTGCTGGGCTGGGGGGTGGAGAGGTGGGGAGAGTGTTGAAGAACATGGCTAATGCCAGGAGCAAGCAGAGAACAAGAGAAAATTTGAGTAACCTGCTTTTTTGCGATGAATTTTCTTTTTTAAGAGAAGGGGCTTTTTCCCTAGGCAATCTGAAGATGGATTTAAGGCTTTTAGCATCTTGTCTTTTATGTGTTCCCATCTGTGCTTATGAACTGTGAATAAAACTGAAATCTGCATGTGCGACAAGCTCCCTCCCCATGCCCAAGTGTCTTCAGTGAGGAGGTGCAGGGAGAGAAAGGAAAGATCCCTGAGTTGGGCTGGAAGCCCGGGAGGGTGCTACAGAGTTACACCTATTCCTGGACACCTTAAGGAGTCCTCTTCCAGCTCGAGGTTCCAGCTCCATTACTTCCTTCTCTCTAGAGGGGTGAGCCAGGTTCCTAGAGTTGGGCAAAGAGGCATTTAGGAGACAGGAATCCTCTCTGTGCATTAGTGAAAGAAAGCTGCTAAAAACTGGATGTGGGACTCGTAACAGAAAACTGTCCACTTCTCAGGGCACAAGGCTTCATAAGCAGCAGATGCAGTGAATCAACAATTAAGCCTCAGGGCCTATCTTCCTGCCCACACTCCACCTATCACCTACTCTTTGAAAGATGGTTTGGCCTTTGTAATCCTCCTATGACTTCACTGACATTCTGGTTCTTTATAATGAAAAGCTTCTTTAGAACTATAATTTGTAAATGTGATGTAAAAGATACACAACGATGCATTACAGAGAACAAAGAACAAATTAATTCAGCTAATCAATCACAGAACAGATTCTAGGAAACTGGAATGTATTAATAGGCAAACTTACAAGTATTAATCAACAGCACTGAAGTTATCTCAGAGACATACAAAGTTCTAAGAGCGGTCAAGCATAGCTGTCATGATGAAAAAACATTTTAGAGAATGACAAAACTTCTTTCTGTCGTATGTCAACGATGTGACCTTGGAAAGATTCTTTAATTTCTTTGAGCATTGATTTCCTAGGAAATCAAGAAAGATTCTCTAATTTCTTTGAGCACTGATTTCCTAGGAAATCAAGCAAGAACTTCTATCATGTAGGGCAGTTGTGAGGATTATATCATGCAAGTGCCTAGAATTTTATGAAGACACAGGTAATAATGTTTGCTTCATATTCTCTCAAATAGGTTTTTTGGTCTTTTGTATAGAATGTTCATATTTAAATAGCAGTATTTTTCAAATAAATGTTGATAGCACCTGAAAACATTTTGATAAAAATGAATATAGAGATTAATTCTGAGTTCCTTTCTATTGCTATGAAAATATCTTGGTTCATTGAACTGCAAAATTATTTAGTAAGTTAACACTTGCAGAAATGTGTCTTTTTAAATGTTCTGATCGTAAAAGTTAATAAAAACAAATGTAAACAAGTATCCCAGCTCTAAAATTCTTATACATTAGGATCATGTATATACTCAAAAATAAATAATTTTAAAATATATAGTATTCATCTACACTGAATTTAAAGCATCTTTGTAAAACCACCTCATTTTGGAACCAGAATTAGGAGTTCTATTCAATTATCTTTCAAGACAAAAACGAAAGGTAGGTTCACATAGGCTTTTTGTCATTACTATCTCTGTCTCCTCCTCTGAGAATAACTGGAACCTTGTTCTAAACCATCAGGTGTTTTCTAGAGCATCAGTAACATCAGATTATTGCAAGCAATTGTGTTTATGAAACAACAAAACATACTAGTGTTCTGGTTGACTTTCTGATTACACTAATACATTAGCCAATAAACTGTGAAAACTTTCAACTGAAAGTCCATCTATTCCCATATCTTACCCTTCAAAGCATGGCCTTATGTTTTTTGTGACCCAACTTCTAATCTAATTAAAGTTTTACTGTATATATTACTAACCTAACTAATCAGAGTCAAGATAATGAGAATCAATATAAGATGTATTGGAATTAAAAAGTTCTTTAGGTCCCTGGCAGAATGCAACTTTGAAAATACTTGCTAGCATGACCACGATTTGATAAACATTTACAAAAGAACACCGCCTCTACAAAACCGTACAAAACCAAGGGAGTAAAAGCCACAGCTCAGTGGAACATTTTACAGATTTTTACTTGACTATTGCCTGATCGAAGAGTCAACATGGTGTACAAAGCAGCCTGTTGAACGCAACTACTTTAGATGACCATAACACAGAAAAAGCCTGGCAAAACCAATACAGTATTGTAAAGTAAAATAAAGTTAAACAAAAAAGAAAAAGCCATAGGAACATCCGTGTGACTAACTCGGAAGAGACACGCTGTCCACTTGTTGGACAGCGATCCACTCGCAGCAGGAAGTTTTGAGAAGGGAGGGTGGGAAGATGAAGACTTTTGCGCTTAAAGAGTTTCCCCAAGACGTGACCTCACGTTTGCCATCAATTCGCCTCTTCGCATTTCTACTTTTCCCTGAAAGTGTGTTGGGCATGCTTGCTTTTTCTTGGACAAGATGAGACTTAGCTAGACAGTCCTTTTAGGGGCTCTCCAAAAAAGTACGCATTTTATGTCTAACCTTATTCCTCTCCTATTGTGCTGTGCTTAGTCGCTCAGTCGTGTCCAACTCTTTGCGACCCCACGGACTGTGGCCCGCCAGGCTCCTCTGTCCATGCGATTTCCCAGGCAACAATGTTGGAGTGGGTTGCCATTTCCTTCCCCAGGGTCCTCTCCTATTGGGCTACCATTAATACGTCCACTTTCATCGGCAGCTGAGAAAGCGACCCAAACAAGCTTCTAGCAATAGGTGCTCTTTCTGTCCAAAGTCAAGTCAGAGGGCAAGTCAGAACTTTTCCCTCTCTCTGTTTGATCTGTAGCACCCCTACCCGGACCCTCCCGGGCCCTCCCGGGGTCCCGATTGCCCACCGCTGGAGGCGTGGCCCCCGCGCGCCCTGGCTCGGGCTGCGCCCACCTGTCACTCACCCCGCTGCTGCCGCGCTCCGGGCCCTTCTCCGGGGTCCGCGGCTCCGCCGGGCTTTGGGCTGGCTCAGCGCGAGGCGGCAGCGGCGGCGGCTCGAGCAGCTGCTCCAAGCAGGCGGTGCCCGGCAGCGAGGAACTCTTCTGATGGCACAAGTGCGCCGCGGTGCCCCGACGCCGCGCGCCCTCATCCCGGGCGCGGTCCCCCCTCGGGGGCGGCTGGGGCGAGGAGGACAGCGAGGATGAGGCGGAGGACGAAGAGGGAGCCGAGTCTGGGGAGCGTCCGCCGGGAGGAGTCGCTCCAGCGGCGGCGGCGGCCCCCGGCCCCTTCCCCACGGGAAGCAGATGCCCGCGGATCCGGCGGCGCAGCGTGGACCCCGGCTCGGCCCGGCCGGTGGCGCCGGGCTCCAGAGGCTCCGGCGACGAGCAGCACAGGTTGGGCTGCGAGGAGGAGAAGACGCGGTCCAGCACTTGCTTCCGTTTCTTGAAGCCGCTCCACCGGCTGCTCCCGCCACCCAAGCCGGCCGGGGCATCCCGCCGGCCCCCAGGGGGCGGCGGGGAGGGCGACGGGGTGTCCGCAGTGCGGTGCTCAGGGCCCCCCGCGCGCGCGGCCCCGCCGCCCTTGCTCTTGCCCACCCCCAGCTGCAGGTTCTTCCAGAGCCGGGCCTGAAACGAGGACGCCGCCGCCGCCGGCTCGGGCGAGCCCGCCGCGGCTGCCCGGGGCTCCATCCTCCACCCCGCGCTCCTCCTCTCCCCTCCTCCTCCTCCTCCTTCTCCGCCCTCTCGGGCTGCGCCTCCTCCCGGAGCCCCGCGGCGGCGGCGGCGGACGCAGCAGCACCAGCCGGGAGTGACCGGCGGCTTCGGGCCAGCGCGGGGGCAAGCCGGCCTCGCCGCCGAGGTTCTCCCGCCGCTGGACCCCGGCGGCGCCGCCGCCTCCTCGCGCACCGGCGGGGGTGGGCTGTCGCTACGGCCAGATCGCGGCCGCCGCAAAGTTTGTGGTTCCGAGCGCCGGGGCTCCAGGCCACTGGAGTCCCCCCTCCGCCCGCCCCCAGGCCGCGCCCTGGGCCCCTCTCCTTGCCGGCTCCGGACTCGCGGAGCGAAGCGCGCTCGGCCGTGCGCTCCCAGCCGCCGCGCCAGGGGACCCCGCAGCCGACGCCCTCCGGGCAGCACCTGTCAGCGGCGGGGGCGGCTGCCTCGGAACGGGGCGCGCGGGCGACTCACGCGACAGGGAGTCCTCGGCACGTCCGGGACCGTTCTCCAGCTCCCGGGTGGGAGGGCGAGCGAGGCGAGAGCCGGGCGGAGTTGGTTAGGGACCCGAGCCAGCTTGCTCCTCGGGAGCCGGCCACGGTTAGGTACCCACGCAGCTAGCTCTGGGCCGGCAGCGAGACGCGCCCTCCGACCATCTCGGTCCGTTCGATGAAGCGAGCCAGGGTGGAAATCATGCGCCTTCCCTGGGTCCTGCGGAGCAGCCAGTGTCCACACCGAGAGGTGAACCCGCCCGAGTCCTGAGGTTGAACGCCACTGCCTCCGCCCCGCTGCGCGCCCTGGGTCCAGGACCAGAGTTTGATTTCTTCTGCCTTGATTTCATCCCCATCCTCCCCTCCCCGCTCTTTGCTTGTGCCCTTAGTTTCTCCTGCAGACAGGGTCTAGAGGTTTCCGGGAGTCTGACAACAAAGCAAGTCCTAAAGTTGCAGGGAGTTTACCCGTGTCCCAAGACGAGGAGGATGCGCACTGCCTCTCATCCCATTCCAAACGTAGAGTATCTTGTTCTTTTCACTCAAGTGCGTTTTCCTTTCGTCACTTACAAAGCAAATGAGAAAGGCTCCTGCAGCCTTGGTTTCTCCCCCAATCTACTGCTCCAAGGGTCTTCTGAATCTCCTGAGAGAGTAGATGACACAGGATCCCTTCCGCACCACAAAATGCAGGAAACTCACAAGAGCTCTGGCACCGCAATGCCTAATGCCAGTCTCCTCTGGCTAGCAGTATGCCCTGGGTGTGCCACTCCCCGCTGTAAGGTTTTTCTTTTTCTATTTGCTTACCTTTATAACAAATATTTATTGAGCACCTACTACATGTCAAGCAATATGATAGGCTCCGAGGATGCAGCTGTGAACAAGGCCAACAGGGCTCCACCCTCATGCAGCCTATCTTCCAGTGGGAGAATCAAACAGAATTTCTAATAGTGAAGAGTCCCATGGAGAAAATAAAACAGGGTACCATAACAAAGTGGCTGTGGAGGTGGGGTTGCCAGATTAATTGCAGGACACCCAATGAAATTTGAATTTCAAATAAATGATGTACAAATAATGTTTGAGTATGTGCATGTCCCAAACATTGCATACGACTTACTAAAAGACTATTTGTTGTTTATCTGAAATTCCCTGTTTTGTATTTTTATTTTCTACATCTGACAACCCCTTACAGAAGGTGTTTTTCTTGTTGTTTTGAGGTTATGTGTACATCTGAGAAGCTAAATTTTGAGTTGAGGTTTAATGAGGACAAAGAGCAGTCATTGAAAGATCTGATTACAGAGCATTCCAGGCAGAAGGAACAGCAGGTGCAAAGGCCCCAAGGCAGGAAGCAGCTTGGCTTGGCATGGCATGTTCAAGGACAGATGGAACTGCTGCAAATAACGTGGAATAAGGTGGATAAGAGATGAAAGGAGTAAGTGAGCAGAGGCCTGGTGGGGTGGCTCCTACAGCCATAGTAAGAGACTGAGCCTCCTGTAAGTGGAATGGGAAGCCACTTGAGGGTTTTAAGCATGAGTGATGAGATAATACTAATGCCTGCCTTGCGGGGCTGTTCTAAGGATAAAGTGAAAAAGGACTTCACTCAATGCCTGAGGCTTTTCCACACGAGAGAGTCACACCGAAAATACCATAACCATAAAAAATTACCTCAGTATAGAGCTACTGCGATAGCTCGGAAGAGAAACTATTTTATCCAGAAGTCTTCCCTGCAACATAGGAAAAAATATTCTAATACTAGTTTTTCTAGGATGTCATTAATGAAAGCACAGAGAAAATAAGTAAAGAAATAAAGGATTCTCCATGTCTGTGTCTCTATTCCTGCCCTGTAAATAGATTCATCTGTACCATTTTTCTAGCTTATATATATATATATGCATTAAGAAATGATATTTTAATTTCTCTTTCTGACTTCACTCTGTATGACAGACTCTAGGTCCATCCATATCACGACAAATGATCCAACTTCTTTCCTTTTATGGCTAAGTAATATTCCATTGTGTAACAGAGATGTAGATGTAGAGAACGAATGTATGGATCCAAGCAGAGAAGGGGAGCGCGGGATGAACTGGGAGAGTGGCATTGACACATATACACTGCCACGTATACAGTAGACGGCTAGAGGGAGGCTGCTGTGAAGCACAGGGAGCTCAGCTCGGTGCTCTGTGATGGCCTACAGGGTGGAATGGGGAGGGGGAGGCTCTAGACCCAGGGGATATACGTATCCATATGGCTGATTCGCTTTGATGTTCAGCAGAAACTAACACGACACTGTAAAGCAATTATACTCCAATAATAAAGAATTACCATAGCAAATTTAGAAGAAATGATAATCACTTCTTACCAAAGCTCTAAAAATAAGTCAAGTTTGTCATATTTACTGACATGGGGCCATGGACTCACAGTGATAACTACAGTCTTATATTCATGTAGTCTTTTAATGATGTGTTTGACTTTTGTAGCTTTATGTTTTCATTTTTCTCTTTTACCTAGTTTTGCCTTGAACTCATTAACTCACTTCAGAACCTGAAATCTACAATCCCAGATAACACTCATCCATCAAGGAGAGTTCATTTCTAGAACTTGAAAGAAGACAAGTAACTTTTCTTAAATATCTAAAGTGGATTAGAAATTGAGAGGCTGCCCTACAAACTGTGCATTACATAAAATTGCGCTGAATATGGCCTTTGCCATCAAAGGCCTTATTATATTTAAGATACTATTTTAAAAAAATAAAAGCTATACAACACAAGGGGACAGTGAATCCCCTTGATCACTGAGGGAATACAGCAGAGTGAAGAATCACTTGTGGCTTGACTGAAGGAAGATTTGTTGGAGTCATCATCTGAGCTAAGATCTATAGCAGGTGACAGAGTACACTAAGAAGATAGATTTGCCACCAGCAAAAAGAAAGCAAGACTAATGGCACATAGCAAGACTTCAGTAAATGTTAGCTTTTCTTTCGTTACAGTTTATTAGCCATCTAAATATTTATAGAGCATCTATCGCTTGAATGAATATGAAATTAATATATGCATCACACATCGATATATAAGAGGTTGGGAAGGTGATGGATAAGGTAATATTTGAGTAGAAGCTCAAAGGAAGTGAGGGAGGGAACCTAATGGTAAATCTAAGGGCAAATTTTTCCAGGAAGAGGGAGCATTAAGTGCAAAGAGACTGAGGCAGGGATACGCTCTGCTTGAGGAACAGCAAGAAAGACAAAATAGCTGGAACAGAGAGCGAGAGGGAAGTGGAAGGAGAAACTATGGCAGAGATGGCTAAAGGCCACATGCAGAGGATTCTGTGGTCAACAGTGAGGACTTTGGGTTTAGGAGATGGGAAGTCACTGGGCGCTTGGGTAGAGTTATCTGTGATCCAACTTGCATTTTAAAAGACTCTCTCTGGCCCCTATGTTGACAATAAAGTGCAGAAGGGAGGGGGTAGGAACAGGCTTTAGACAGATCCTATTACTATAAATACATATGGGACAGTGGTGCCTTTGACAGAGGTGGTAGGTGAGAAGTGGTGCAAGTGGGAAAATTCTAGTTACAGGATGTTTTGAAGATAGAACTGAGACAACTAACCACAGTTTGAATGTGGGATACTCAAGCGTAACGCTAAGAGGTTTGTGTCTCTTACCCTATGAAATCATCACAGCAACCCCATATTATAGACGAAGGAACCAAGTATGAGGCATACTAAGTGATCTTTCAAGGTCACGCATTGAGTAATTAGCAGATCCCCGGTCTACAAGGTTCCAAAGCCACAGAACTTGTTTAATTTTAAATGTATGCATAAATAAATAGAATGAAATAATTGAAAGAGGTCTCAGGAGATACATGGATCCATGTCCTGACCTTGGGTGAGAAGCAAGACCATCTCGGGCAGAACCACAGCTTCCACTTGATGAGATCAAGGACATAAATGCAAGCCCCCAAACTACGTGTCTGGGACTAATTGAGTTAAAGGGCAGCTAAATGGCACTTATGGAGCCCTCTTGTCAGTGGGGCCCTGGCTCCTCTCCCAGCTCCTGGCATTGGCCCAGATGCCTGCAAGCCCTCATTTCCTCTCTGAGTCTCTGAAATGGGGACAGTGATATCTTTTGGCCAGACCCACCTTACAGCGAACTGGTTAAAAGCCAAATGGAGGTAGCATTTTTAATGAGGAATGCCTGTCCGCAAGAGTGAAGTTATCACCACTTTGGAACTGAAACCAAGAAAAGGTACCAGACTGATGTTCCTCCTCACATGGAAAAACCCTGCTGTGTGGAAAGAAGCTCTTTGAACCCTTCCAAACCAAGGACCCAGTTGTCACAATTCACACATTGAGATGGTGCTGACTGCACAGTCAACTCAACAAACTTTTGGTTCACGTGTAAACAAGTTTTTGCCGTTTTCTTCCTTGAAAGTTTTCTCAAAGTTCTCAAAGGTGGTTTAATATTAAGTAACTTCAGAGGAGCTGTTTCTTTTTTATACTATTTAACCTAAGCCACTTTTTATTTTCTTCTTAACCAGTGTGGTTTAAAAAAATTCTAGAATCCTAGACCAAAAGTCCTGAATACTCATTGGAAGGACTGATGCTGAAGCTGAAACTCGAATACTTTGGCCACCTGATATGAATAACTGACTCATTTGAAAAGACCCTAGTGCTGGGAAAGATTGAGGGCGGGAGAAGGGGATTACAGAGGATGAGATGGTTGGATGGCATCATCAACTCAATGGACATAAGTCTGAGTAAACGGGGAGTTGGTGATGGACAGGGAGGCCTGGCGTGCTGCAATCCATGGGGTCACAAAGAGTCAGACACGACTGAGAAACTGAACTGAACTGAGACAAAAAGATATTCTGAAATTTCTATGTGGGAAGGACATAGGATTGTCTATGAGGTGTGAATTAGAGTAGGGGGACTTGAAGCTGTATTTACATAATTTTTAAAAACTCAACTGTCCATATAAAAGAAGGGACAAAAGGGGTTGACTGGGGATCTGGAGGAACCCAAAGCCTCCACTGCCTGTCTCTCGATGCTGGTTCTGCACAAAGTCAGAAGACGTTGGCATTGGCCTGGCACCACATGTGAGGGCTCTGTCACCACAGGTGGCATGTGGACCTCAATTTTTCACAAGTAAAGTGAACAGAAAAGGACTATTTTCCCTCTCAGGTCTCCTCCAGCTTAAAAATTATATACTCTTCTGAAACAAATCTCCAATGTAAGATTAAAATCCATCTATTCATTCCTGGTCTGATTTCCTAGTTTAAGTGGTGATACAAAGGCAGGTGCTACTGGGTGGGTATGGAAATAACTTCCTTTGACAGATGCAAAGTATTATATGGGGCCTGGATCAACAGCAAGTTCATATTGTGCAGCAGGGGGAACCATGTTCAATATCCTGTAATAAACCGTAATGGGAAAGAATGTGAAAAAGTACCTATGTATATATGTACACTCAGATATATATATATATATCTGAATCATTTTACTGTAAACCAGAAACTAACACAACATTGTATATCAACTATCAGTTCAGCTCAGTCGCTCAGTCGTGTCCAACTGACCCCACGCACTGCAGCACGCCAGGCCTCCCTGTCCATCACCAACTCCTAGAGTTTACCCAGACTCATGTCCATTGAGTCGGTGATGCCATCCAACCACCTCATCCTCTATTGCCCCCTTCTCCTCCTGCCTTCAATCTTTCCCAGAATCAGGGTCTTTTCAAATGAGTCAGCTCTTCGCATCAGGTGGCCAAAACATTGGAGTTTCAGCTTCATCATCAGTCCTTTCAATGAACATTCAGGTCTATTTTCCTTTAGGATGGACTGGTTGGATCTCCTTGCTATCCAAGGGACTCTCAAGATCTCGAGAGTCTTCTCCAACACCACAGTTCAAAAGCGTCAATTCTTCAGTGTTCAGCTTTCTTTACAGTCCAACTCTCACATCCATACATGACTACTAGAAAAACCACAACCTTGACTAGATAGACCGTTGCTGGCAAAGTAATGTCTCTGCTTTTTAATATGCTGTCTAGGTTGGTCATAACTTTCCTTCCAAGGAGTAAGCGTCTTCTAATTTCATGGGTGCCGTCACCATCTGCAGTGATTTTGGAGCCCAAAAACATAAAGTCAGCCACTGTTTCCACTGTTTCCCCATCTATTCATCAAGTCAACTATACTTCAGTCATACCCTGTTGCAGAAGCTGTTAGGGCCCCTGTCCTCTCTCAAGCCTCAGAACACAGGTGGAGTATCTGATTTCTCCATCTGAAGGCTGTTTTCCAATTCACATCCCTCCTCCCACCAAGTGCCTGGAACACCCCTCAGCCAATGAGTGCTGGCATTGATGTGCAGGTATTTCAGTAACTCAGAGGCAGGGACTCTCTACTTCTCCCAGCACCCTTGGTGCTGGCTGCCTTGATGACATGCCCCATCTCAGCTTTCTTTCATTCCTGTCTCACATGGCCCCTCCCCAGCTGCTGGTCCTGGAGCCTCTTCAACAAACGGCTTGCATCTGAATCCTTATGGCTAAATCTGAAGGGACCAAAACTAAGGCATCTTATAGAGACATTTCAAACTCTGGCTAACTTTTCCAGCTCAGGCACCCTATGAGAATAAAAGTAACTTCCTCCAGCAAGATTCCTTAGGGTCATACAATTCTTTTATAGAGGACTATAAGGACAAAATTTATCCCAGAGCCTGTGGTCTACCCACTGAAAGTAAAACTCCTTGAGACCCAGACTGTTCATCTATGACTGACCTCCTTGGTATTGTCCAGTGACCTCCTACAGTAGACAATAGGGTAGACTTCTCAGCATTCATTACACCCTGGAAAATTATTCTCAACTGATTATGGTTATTCTATCCTTTTTTTTTCCAGACCTGTAACCAATCCTGGAAACTGTAAGAGTGTATTATATGAGATTGAATTCAACTGTGAGTAACACACAGACCTTTAACCGTGTTCAGAGGTCTGAAGGTCATCATCCACACCTAGTATGCCATTCCTTCTCTTTGATTTCTTCTCTCTTGTTGCTCCACCACACATGCCTACCATCCCCACAATCACTGCATGCTCCAAGATTGTCAACGGAGCTTCAGTCATGAGATGCAGGTTCAATCCCTGGGTCAGCAAGATCCCCTGGAGGAGGGCATGGCAACCCACTCCAGTATTCTTGCCCAGAGTATCCCATGGACAGCAGAGCCTGGTGGGCTACAGTCCATGGGGTCGCAAAGAGTCAGACATGACTGAAGGAACTAGGCATGCATGCCTGTGATCACATTGAGCCCACCTGGGTAACCCAGGATAATGCCCCTATATTATGGTCAGTCTACTAGAATACTTAACTATGTCTAAAAGTCCCTCCCTCCCTGTACCTATTCTAACAGTTAGCTGAATAACTAGGGACAGGATTCTTGAGGAGATATGTTTGAAATCGTGCTTACCACTGGTTTCCTAGAGCCCAAAGCATCCTAATTGACATACCCTCATTGTAGACCAGAAAAAGAGGTTACAAGATTGCCTCATTCACCATAGGCTATGAAACCCAGAAGAACTGGCTCAGTTATAACAAAGTGACAGTACTAAGGAACCTCCTGGCGGTGCAGTGGTTGAGACTTTGCCTTCCAGTGCAGTGGATGTAGGTTTGATCCCTGGTAGGGGACCTAAGATCGCATATGCCCCTTGGCCAAAAAAAAACAAAACAACAAACAAAAACCCACACAAAAAAATATTGTAACAAATTCGATAGATTTTAAAAATGGCCCACATAAAAAAAAATCTTAAAGTAACAGAATTAAGATGAACAATCATTAATGATAAGAACACTAAGACACTGGCTACACAACACAGACCTTTTCTCTTTGCTATGTTATTTTGAATCTGGCCCTTGTGCTAATTAGACACATACTTCTCCCCTCTATTTTCTCCTAACATAATGCCTTCCAGGTTGCAATCATTTTTTTTAGTTTATTTCAAATCCAATTCTCTAACTCACACATTCTTTTTCCAAGTGAGATAAAATGGTTATTTAAGAAATATACATTATTGATTTCAAACCAGTGCCTGAAAATTTAACTGTCTTCCTGGCAAGCCCTGTTTTAAAATTTCCTGCCTAGAAAATGCACAGGCAAAAACTACACAGATGAAATTCTTGTGTGGTTTTATTCTGAGATGACCTTCTCTCTGAATCCCATAAGGGGAAGTAGGAAAATGGAAAGAAAGATAGAATAACTAAATGTCGATAAACATCCTTAGAAAAATGAAATCAAGTACAATCTCTTATATGAAGAAATTACCTTAAATGAAACTATCTGCTAAAATAGGCATCTAAGACCCTGATTTGTAGCCTGTTAGTCCATCCAGCACGTCTGCTCTTAATCTTGACTTCTACCATCATCTACAGCTAAATTCTGGTCATGTATCGATAATTATATGAGATTACCTGGTGGCTCAGCAGTAAAGAATGCACTTGAGTGCAGGAGACACAGGTTTGATCCCTGGGTTGGGAAGATCCCCTGGAGGAGGGCATGGGAACCCACTCCAGTATTCTT
This sequence comes from Ovis aries, assembly GCF_016772045.2. Classification (NCBI taxonomy): domain Eukaryota; kingdom Metazoa; phylum Chordata; class Mammalia; order Artiodactyla; family Bovidae; genus Ovis; species Ovis aries. The sequence continues at coordinate 92,239,030 of NC_056058.1, forward strand.
GCCTGAAGAACCCCATGGACAGAGGAGCCTGGTGGGCTACAGTCCATGGGGTCGCAAAGAGTCAGACACGACTGAAGTGAATTAGCATGCAGCACATACAGATAGAAGTTCCCTTTCGATTGAACACCTAAGAAATCAACATAGGAGAGGAGTCGGCCCAGGTCTCATATAAAGTCAGCGGTGGGACCAGTGAGGTCTTGGCAGGTAGCAACAATTTTTTAGGGGAACTTAGGGAAAAGCCATCATTACTCCACACCACTCCCAGTATTTGTGGACCTATTTCTCATTCAATTCTACAATTCAGCAGACTGGATCACTCCACAAGGTAACCACTCCAAGATCAGGAACTGTCCATCTCTGTCAGGATGTAACAGATGACAGCCTGAACTCCAAAGACATCAGGTCTGACTTTGCACTGACTTGGCTCCAGATGAACAGCAGTGCCCGAGTACTTTGCGCTTTCCCCCCAGCCTTGGGTTAAGAAACCAAATTGAGGTAGAAAAATTGCTGCCAAAAATAAACAAAATGGTACTCACCATTTACAGGGCTGTCGTCTATAAATAGGACCTCTGAGCAATAATGAGGTTGGCTATATGGCAAGAGGTCTAGGGACCTGTATGGACAGTTTCTCGTTGCAAACAGCCGTGAGCTGGGATCAAAAATCAGTCCTGCTAACTTTTGTGCAAATAGGAAGAAAAATACAGTTCCTTTATGTTTTCTGTCCTATGTCTGGTTTTCCTTTAGAGTGATGCCACTCAACCAGAGGTTAATGAAGAAAAAGTACCAAAACATTCAACCCAATTTTAACAATCATCCAGATTCAATCCTTTAGACAATCTCTTTAGAAAATGCCATATGTAAATAGATAGCCAGTGCAAATCGACGCATGAAGCAGGGCAGCCAAAGTCGGTGCTCTGGGACAACCCAGAGGGATAGGGTAGGGAGGGTGGTGGGAGGGGGGTTCAGGATGGGGGGATACATGTATACCTGTGGCCGATTCATGTTGATGTATGGCAAAAACCATCACGATATTGTAAAGGAATTATCCTCCAACTATAATTTTTTTTTTTTTTTTTTTTTTAAAGAAAATGCCTACAGTCTTCTTGGGACAAAATGACTGTCTCTCAGGGAGCCTTCTCTTCCAGCTCTTCCTAAGAAGGCATCTTGAGTGAACGTAGAAAAAAATGTGGTTATCCAAATCTTCATGAAAGCAGGAGAGAGTAAGGGTCTGAGGGTGATGTCATCTGCCTCTTCTTTTCTGGGGGAGATGCCCCTTGTCTACCGGGTCTGCCTGCTAACAATTGTAAGCAAGTCTGTACTTACACAATCTGTCTTCTCCCACCATAGTCAGAGCCCAGAGAAGCTCCCAGATGATTCAGTCTGCCCTTGGCTCTCACTGGCCGGGGCCCTTGACATCTATCTGTCACTTCCCTTACCAGCCTGGGCCCAGCCTTCCATACTAAGCCTTTGCTGGGAGTACATCCAGGTCCACTGGTTCTCAACTCAGTATCCCGACATAAAAAATAAGATGTGCTCAAAAAAAAACCAATAGATGCTTTTGAACTGTGGTGCTGGAGAAGACTCTTGAGAGTCCCTTGGAATGCAAAGAGATCAAACCAGTCACTCCTAAAGGAAAGCAACCTTGAATATTCATTGGAAGAACTGATGCTGAAGCTGAAGCTCCAATACTCTGGCCACTTGATGTGAAGAACCGACTCATTGGAAAAGACCCTGATGCTGGGGAAAATTGAAGGCGGGAGGAGAAGAGGGTGGCAGAGGATGAGATGGTTGGATGGCATCACCGACTCAATGAACATGAGTTTGAGTAAGCTCGGGGAGATAGTGAAGGACAGGGAGGCCTGGTGTGCTGCAGTGCATGGGGGCGCAAGAAGTCGGACAAAATCAGGGCCTTCTGCCAGCTACAGAGTGCCACCTAGTTTCTGTTACTGTGGCTGCCCCTAAACTGGTTTGTAACAGCTCTGTTCTCTGATAGTAAATAGCCGGAACTCTTATTCTTCTCTCTCTTTCTCCCTCTTTATCAATCCATCTCCCCTGCCTTTCCTTCATCCCCTTAGACTGGCCTTTGGTTCCCACACAGGATAGGCCTACCAGTCAGGGCTACAGCAGGAAATAGTTCAGTTCAGTCACTCAGTAGTGTCTTTGAGACCCCCATGGAGTGCACCGTGCCAGGCCTCCCTGTCCATCAGCTCCCCAAGTTTACTCAAACTCATGTCCACTGAGTTGGAAATTCCATCCAACCATCTCATCCCCTTCTCCTCCTGCCTTCAATCTTTCCCAGCATCAGGGTCTTTTCAAATGAGTCAGTTCTTTGCGTGAGATGGCCAAAGTATTGGAGTTTCAGCTTCAGCATCAGTCCTTCCAATGAATATTCAGGACTGATTTCCTCTAGGATGGACTGGTTGGATCTCGTTGCAGTCCAAGGGACTCTCCAGAGTCTTCTCCAATACCACAGCTCAAAAGCATCAATTCTTCAGTGCTCAGCTTTCTTTATAGTCCAACTCTCACATCCATGCATGACCACTGGAAAACCCATAGCCTCGACTAGACGGACCTTTGTTGGCAAAGTAATGTCTCTGCTTTTTAATATGCTGTCTAGGTTGGTCATAACTTTCCTTCCAAGGAGTAAGTGTCTTTTAATTTCATGGCTGCAGTCACCATCTGCCGTGATTTTGGAGCCCCCAAAATAAAGTCTGACACTGTTTCCACTATTTCCCCATCTATTTGCCATGAAGTGATGGGACCAGATGCCATGATCTTAGTTTTCTGAATGTTGAGTTTTAAGCAAATTTTAAATTGAATAAATGCAATTATTTTCAAACACATGGCAAGACAGTGCAGTAGCTCTCAGATTGTAATCAGGAGACCTGAGATCCTTTCACGTCAAGGCTATTTTCCCAGTAATTGGTTCTAAGATATCTTGTGCCTTTTCCAATCTCAGCCTCCCACTCCTGTCCAGTGGGGTTTCTCAGAGGCTATATAACACATGACATTTACAACAAAGAACATCATAAACAAAGTAAACGGCAAAAAAGAACAAATATGGGCAAACATTTGTAAAATATATGATAGGAAGGAGGTTAAAAGGCAGAAATTATAAAGAACTCCTTAAAATGGTAAGAAAAAGACAAAACCGGCAAAAGATATGAACAGGAAATTCACAGAAGAAAAATATTTATAGCAAAAAGAAAAAGTGCAAACTTAGACCCTACTAAGATGCAGTTTTTAAAATGTTATTACAGAGATGAGTAAAATATAAATGTGCTTGAGTGTGTCAGATTTGATATGTGTGCAGGAAATGAATATCATGGTCATTACTAACAGCAGTGTGAACTGTTAACAGCCATTTCAGAGGTCAATTTGTATGCATTATTTAAACACATAATTGATGACTCAGGAATTCTATTTCTTAGTATCTCCACTCCCCAAACTCTGCATATAGACCAAGAGATATGTATAATAGTATTGCAAGCATTGTTAGAAATAGCAATAATGATTATAAATTACCAGAAGAAGGGGGGATGGGATTTGAAAGCCCTTCAACACAGTAATGATTATATAAATTGTGATTTATCCACACTATGAAATTCTATGCAGCAGACAAAAGACAAAAAGAAAGGGATAGATCAATACGTTTACATGAGAAAGATCACCAAAGCATTGCTGGGTCAAAAATAGCAAGTTGTAAATTTATATTTATGCTATGATAGTATATTTATGTTTATAATAAACTCACAATTAGAAATCAGTATTACAGTATATTTAACAAATCACAAATCACAACATGTTTAGAGTCATCTTCACAGTGGAAAAATAGTTTGATAATAGGAAATTTATTAAAATAGTGCATGCATGCTCAGTTATGTCTGACTATTTGTGACCCCATGGACTATGACCCACCAGATTCCTCTGTCCACGGAATTTTCCAGGCAAGAACGCTAGAATGGGTTGTCATTTCCTCCTCCAGGGGATCTTCCTGACCCAGGGATTGAACCTGTGTCTCCTGTGTCCCCTGCCTTGGCAGGTGGATTCTTTACCACTGTGCCACCTGGGAACCCATTAAAATATTATACCCTATTAATTTGGTCAAATGAGATTGAATAATACTTAGAAAGTATGTAACTAAATTCAACATTATTTTCCAATTTAAAAATCTTAGTGAAAGAGATAGGTAATTTTTTAAATGTATTTATTTTTAATCGAAGGATAATTGCTTTACAATATTGTGTTGGTTTCTGCCAAACATCAACATGAATCAGCCACAGGCACACCTATGTCCCTTCCCTCTTAAATCTCCCTCCCGCCTCCCTCCCCATCCCCCTCTAGGTTGTTACAGAGCCCCGGGTTGAGTTTCCTGAGTCATACATCAAATACCCACTGGCATCTATTTTCCTGCGATTCACGGGGTCGCAAAGAGTCGGACACAACTGAGCAACTGAACTGAATGTAAGTTTCCATGTTACTCTCTCCGTACTTCCCACCCTCTCCTTCCTCACCCTCCTTCCATGTCCGTAAGTCTGTTCTCTATGTCGCTGTCTCCGTTACTGCCCTACAAAGAATTTCAACAGTACCGAGATGAGTAATTTTTAACGTGATATAATGATGTAGACAGAAGCCCCAAAGCTAGCAAAAATCTTTCAAACCAAAGCAATAATAGAGGCAATTTTGTGTAAGCCAAGAATAAGGCAAGGATTCTAAACAAGGGCACAGCTACTTAAAAGTGTTTTGCAAGAGTGAGCCAATGCATTTAAATAAGAAAATGAAATAAGATGTGTAAGTATTAGAAAGTATGAGGTAAATTTTCCATTACTTATAGGTGATATCATTGTGAGTTTAAAAAACTGAAGGGAAAAAACATAAAAACACCAAGAAAAGCCAGTAAAGGAATAAGTACAAAATTAATCTTTTAAAAAATAATAACCAAAAAATAAAAACCAAGTGAACAAAATAAGATAAACCCAAGAGTTATATGAAGAAAACTTGACAACTTTATTGCAGGACATGAAAGAAGATGTGAATAAAAGGAAAACCCCTGAGTGTGGAGAGTCACTATTGATTAGTGGTAATTTCTGCTTGACGAATCCATGAAAACCAATGTGATCTCAGTCACAAAACTGAGAATTTTTAAAACATGACTAAATAGTTGTAAAGTTCATTTGGAAGACTAAACATGTTCTCAGAGTAAAGAAAAATAAATCTGTAAAAGAAGAGTTTTGCATGGAAATGAGTCACTTTGGAAATCAAAAGTCATTATAAAGTTATAGCAATTTTAAATTTAAAACATTGGTTCAGGAATAGCCACAACTGGTCAGTGTTCAGAATAAGGTCTAGAAATAAAATGCAAGAACCTGCAGGTATTTAGATTTTCATAGGGTGCTGCTCCAAAATCAATAGTAAAAGATTAAACATTAATATTCAGTTGAGATAAATAGCTAAGCCTATGAAGACAAAGATGTATTCCTACCCCATTTCTTTCACCAAAGTAAATTTCCTATCACTCAACTATTAATTAAATGTTAAAATAATTGACAATATCAAAGCATATCAGGTTGAATAAATGAAAAGAAGAACCCCAGTGGATCAATCATTCCATGGACACAGACATTTTTGTCTGTTTTGTTCACTAATATATGGCGCCTGACACACAATAAATGTAGAGTAAATATGTTTGATAAATGCATGGACCAAAAAAATTACTAAAGATATATAACTATAGAAAGAAAACATGATTTTTGAAAAATCTTTGAATTAGGAAGATCTTTCTCACTATAATAGGAAATCAACAAATACTTGGGGGTTTAAAAAGATTGATAAGCCTGGTCAAATGAAGAATAAACTTGTCCACTCAGTAAGAATGCTCATATAGAAAGATTTGTCTTTGAGAGGCAAAACATAAACTTTTTCAATTTTCAAAACGAATTTGCTGATTAATACTAAAACACCAACTCAACTGGAAAAAGTGAGCAGAAATTCAGCTTAACTGTTACTTGATATCAATAATCTATCAACCCCATAATACTGAAATATTAGTGCCTCTGTGCTAATAATCAGAATTCTAGCAATTAATGAAACAGAACAGACATTTCCCTTATGGAGCCAATAACCTCATTTTCTAGTTACATCATTGAATCTATCTGGTCTTTGGTTTTCTCTCTTTAAAATGAGAAGAGCAATGCCCACCTCCTAGATTATTCTGAACATTAAAAGAGGTAATGAACATGAAAGTATTTAGTGTCTGGGAAATAATAAGCACTCAGGAAATATTTGCTGACTATAAAGTGTGTGCATTCACATCTGACTTCACTAGGCTGAGTTTTTAGTGGAAATAGAACAACTGTTTGGAAAATAAATAATAGGTAGATGCTGCCTTACTCACCTCAGACTGCTATAACAAAATGCCATAGATTGGGTGAGTTAAACAGACTTTTTTTTTTTCTCATAGTCTTAGAGGCTGGGAAGTCCAGGATCAAAGTGCTGGTAGATTGTATTCCTTAAAAGAGCTCTCTTCCTGGTTTTCAGATGGCCACCTTCTTGCTACCTTCTTGAACTGACTGGTTCCAGATTAGGAAAGGAGTGAAAATGCTGCACTCAATATGCTAGCAAATCTGGAAAACTCAGAAGTGGCCACAGGACTGGGAAAGGTTAGTTTTCATTCCAATCCCAAAGAAAGGCAATGCTAAAGAATGTTCAAACTACCACACGATTGCACTCATCTCACATGCTAGCAAAGTAATGTTCAAAATTCTCCAAGCCAGGCTTCAATAGTACATGAACCATGAACTTCCAGATGTTCAAGCTGGATTTAGAAAAGGCAGAGGAACCAGAAATCAAATTGCCAACATCTGTTAGATCATTGAAAAAGCAAGAGCGTTCTAGAAAAACATCCTTTTTTGCTTTATTGACTATGATCGCTACAAACTGTGGAAAATTCTTAAAGAGATGGGAATATCAGACAACCTTACCTGCCTCCTGAGAAATCTGTATGCAGGTCAAGAAGCACAGGTCTAGTTAGAACTGGACATGAAACAACAGACTGGTTCAAAATTGGGGAAGGAGTACGTTAAGGCTGTATATTATCACCCTGCTTATTTAACTCATATGCAGAGTACATCATGTGAAATGCCAGGCTGGATGAAGCACAAGCTGGAATCAAGATTGCTGGGAGAAATATCAATAACTTAAGATATGCAGATGACACCACCCTCATGGCAGAAAGTGAAGAAGAACTAAAGAGCCTCTTGATGAAAGTGAAAGAGGAGAGTGAAAAAGTTGGTTTAAAACTTAGCATTCATAAAACGAAGACCATGGCATCCAGTCCCACCACTTCATGGCAAACAGATGGGGAAACAATGGAAACAGTGAGGGACTTTATATTTTTGGGCTCCAAAATCACTATAGATGGTGATTGCAACCATGAAATTAAAATACGCTTATTCCTTGGAAGAAAAGTTATAACCAACCTAGACAGCATATTAAAAAGCAGAGACATTACTTTGCCAACAAAGGTCTGGCTAGTCAAAGCTATGGTTTTTCCAGTAGTCATGTATGGATGTGAGAGTTGGACTGTAAAGAAAGCTGAGTGCCAAAGAATTGATGCTTTTGAACTGCAGTGTTGGTGAAGACTCTTGAGAGTCCCTTGGACTGCAAGGATATCTAACCAGTCAATCTTAAAGGAAATCAGTCCTGAATATTCATTGGGAAGACTGATGCTGAAGCTGAAACTCTAGTACTTTGGCCACCTGATGCAAAGAACTGACTCTTTCTTTGGAAAAGACTCTGATGTTGGGAAAGGTTGAAGGTGGGAGGAGAAGGAGACAGAGGATGAGATGTTGGATGGCATCACTGACTCTATGAACATGAATTTGAGTAGGTTCTGGGAGTTGGTGATGGACAGGGAAGCCTGGCGTGCTGCAGTCCATGGGGTCACAAAGAGTAGGATATAACTGAGCAACTGAACTCTGACTGACGTGAAGGCTATATATTGTCACCCTGCTTATTTCATTCATACGGAGAGTACATCATGCAAAATGCCGGGCTGGATAAATCACAACTGGAATCAAGATTGCCATGAGAAATATCAACATCTTCAGATATGCAGATGATACTACTCTATTAGCAGAAAGCGAAGAGAAACTAAAGTATCTTGATAAGCATGAAACCAGAGAGTGAAAAAGCTGCCTTGAAATTCAGCATTCAAAAAACTAAGATCATGGCATCTGGTCCCATCACTTCATGGCAAATAAAAGGGGAAAAAGTAGAAGCAGTGACAGATTTTATTTTCTTGGTCTCCAAAATCACTGCAGACATGAAATTAAAAGATACTTACTCCTTGGAAGAAAACCCGACAAACCTAGACAGTGTATTAAGAAGCAGAGACATCACTTTGTTCACAAAGATCAGGATAGTCAAGGGTATGATTTTTCCAATGTACGGATGTGAGAGTTGGAGGATCTGACACCCATAAAGAAGGCTGAGCACCAAAGAATTCATGTTTTCAAACTGTAGTGCTGGAGAAGACTCCTGAGAGTCCCTTAAACTGCAAGGAGATCAAACCAATTAATCCTAAAGGAGATCAACCCTGAATATTCATTGCAAGGACTGATGCTGAAGTGTCAATACTTTGGCCACCAGATGCAAAGAGCCAACTCATTGGAAAAGACCCTGATGCTGAGAAAGATTGAGGGCAGGAGGAGAAGAGGGTGACAGAAAATGAGATGGTTAGATAGCATCACCAACTCAATGGTCATGAATTTGAGCAAACTCTAGGAGATAGTACAGGACAGAGGAGTCTGGTGTGCTGCAGTCCATTGGTTCATGGAGGATCGGACACAACTGAGTGACTGAACAATAACAACCTTCTTGCTGGGTCTTCACAAGGCAGAGAGACAGTTCTGGTCTCTCCTTCTCTTCTTTTAAAGATACTAATCTCATTATGATGACCTCACCCTCAAGACGTCATCTGAAACTAACTACTTCCCAAAGGCCCACCCCCAAACACCATCACATGGGGAGCAAGGATTTCAACATATAAATTTGGGAAAGGATGCATTCAATCCATTACAGATAACAGTATATATATATATATATATATATATATATATATATATATATATTCACTACATGAGAGGATATTACTTCCTCCTAAGCATCAATCAAGATAGTAATATTATTTTATTTGAGTAAATTGTTAGCAATCCTGTGAACAAAGCTTAGCTTTGATATGTCAAATTGGCATATGTCATCACAAAAACAAAAAGCTCTTGGGATGTGTTTGGATTCGCTAGTTATTGCTAGGCTCCTATCTTGGGATTTCCAGCTTGAATATCTAAATGAAAGATGACAGAATTGGTATTACAATTCATACAAATATTGACTAACCTTTGGCTTTAAAATATTTATTTTAAGTGTATTTTTAATAATCTTTGGTTATGATACTGTACAAACTATTTGGAAGCAACTATTTTTCATTGGTTTACTCAACTAAATTAAGCTGAAGTACAAAGAGATGAAGTCAGTAAGAAGGAAGAAATAGGGAAGAACTGATCACACTTACACTGAACTCATATGAGGACAGAAAAGATAATTATTTTTCTACCCATATTATTCATATATAAAGGTTGTAAAGGCATCCAGTTTGGAAATCACTTGGTCAGCTTGAACTAGAGATGACTGTGCTATTTCACTGTAGTTGACATGGTGAAGAGGGATTATACTTTATCTCAGGCAAGGCTTTTTTTTTTTTTTTTTTGGTGTTTTTAGATTACTCTGTGATTTATTCTGATAGTAAATTGGAAAATTGAGAAAATCAAGTGACAAGAGTAAGTTTTAAAACAATAACCTCAATTTTAAAGTCAAAAATGTAATAAAAGGACCTGATTTTTCAATTCAGCACATACATCAGGAGCATTTCCACGTTAAAGAGAACTGTCCTAGGTGCTGCTGCTGCTGCTACTGCTGCTAAGTCGCTTCAGTTGTGTCTGACTCTGTGAGATCCCGTGGACTGCAGCCTACCAGGCTCCTCCATCCATGAGATTTTCCAGGCAAGAGTACTGGAATGGGTTGCCATTGCCTTCTCCTGTGGATACAAAGATGAATCATGCCTGATCTATGCCATGGCAGAGCATATATTCAAAGAGGGAGCCGTGACATGTGCACAAATAATTATTAAATAATAAAGAATGATCTATGTCCTTTAAAAGATGCTTTCGGAATAGAGGAGGGAGAAAATTTGTGGTTGGCAGTTGGGGGAGGTGACATGGGTCAGGAGTTTCTGTGACCAAGTAGCATTTGAGCTAAGCCTTGAAAAATAAATAAGACTTTGTCTGACAGGGGGAGATAGGGAGCAGGAATGCCAAAGGGAGGAAAGAGTGTAAGTGCAATGGTAAAAAGTCAGATTGTGTACAAGAATCACCAAATGGTCTAGTTTGCCCAGCTTACTCTGCCAAATATGGCGGCCTGGTGCTCTATGTTAGGCAGATGCAGTATATTACCATACTCTATTTATGCAGCATGTCAAACTTTATACTAGTAATGGAGAGTCATGAAAAATTATATTTTTAGCTTCTAGAGAGGTTCCTCTAAGAGTGTATGGGACAAGAACAAAACTGGAACCTGGGAGGAGAGTTTTGGATTATACTGGCAAGAGGGTAAGTCACAATGACCTTGGAGCCTCGGGTTAAAAAGAATCTTGAAACCCAGGGCAAGCGGCACATAGGAGGGAAAGTAACACATATTGAAATGTTATGTTTGCCATGCTTTATATATGAGCATTTATAATCCTCAAAAGAATCCTAGGAGGTAAGGAATATTATCCTCCTTAACCGAGGCTAAGAGAGATTAAATAACTTGCTAACTAGATGTGTCCGATTTGAAAGTGTGTATTCTTTCTAAAGTATATTTCTGCCTTCTTGTAAAATTGACAGGACTTACTAATGGATTGATGTGAGGGAACAAGAAAGAGAGAGGAGTGAAAAATGACTCCGTGGCTTTGATCATGAGCTATCGAGAGGATGATGCTGCCACCAACAAAAACAAAACACCCTAGAGAAAGAATTCATTTAGGCGGAAGATGACAGTCAAGGTGTGAAACACTGTGAATCTGAATTAATTCAAAATTTTAGTCAATACATATTTTATCTGACTTTCTGGCACCCTAAGTTTTGTTCACTCACTCTGAACAGGCTTGCATCCTGCTACTGCGCCAAAACTGTTCATGTGAAGGTCACCAATGACTGCCTCGTTATTAAATCCAGTGATCAATTCTCTGATCTCATCCTACATTACCAGCAGCATTGGCCCAGCTGTACTGTCTCTCTGCCTTGATAATTTTTTTCCCACTTACTTTCTAAGCCCTCATGTTCTCTTGCTTCCCCGCCTCTGCCTCACAGATAACCTTCTCTGTCTCCTTCACTGGTCCCCCCTCTTCTCCCCAAACTTGTAATGTTGTCATGCCCTAGGGCTCAGTCCTTGAACCTTTTGTTTTCTCCATCCAAGCTCATCCTCTTGGTGACCTCATCCAGAGTCACCGCTTTAAATACTTATTTACATTTTCAGTCCAGAGTCACTGCCAAATGCCAGACAACTCCTGTAATCCAACATCCTACCCAACATCTCCTCCTGAACATCAGGTAGATGCCTCAAATATAACCTATGTGCCTCTGATCTCCTGACCTTCCTCCATCAAACCTGCTTTAGCTGCATCCTTCCCAATCTCAACGGATGGCAGCTCCAGCCTTCTAGGGGCTTATGCTAAACATATCTACCACGTCAGAGAATTCTAAGGGCTCAATCTTCAAAATACATACACAACCTGCCCACCTTAAGCACTCCACCCCTGTCATTCTGGCCTAAGCTTTGCTCTGATTACTACAGTAGCTTCACAAGTGACTTCCCAAAGCTACCCTTACCGCCATGCAGCCTAATCTCAGCACAGTAGCCAGAATGATCCTTTAAACACTTAAACATCATCTTGCCATTCTCCACTTAAAAATCTACAGTAGTTCCCCATTTCACAAACTGTAAAAGCCAAATCCCTGATGAGGGCTGGCCAGACCCCAATCTGACTTCTCATTTCCTCTCTGACCTTCTCTCCTACCACTATTTCTTGACTATACGAGGCTCACGTATGCATTAAGGTCTTTGCAGTGGCTATTCCTCTGCCCAAAATGCTTTTCCCCCAAGAAATGCAGAGCTCATGCCTTCACATCCTTTAAGATTTTCCTAAATGTTTCTCCCCATGAAGGTCAACCGTGAGCACCCTATAAAAAGTGCAACCAACACGTCCGTCACCACCTCTGTTAACAATACTCTTGATTCCCTTTATCCTGTTCTCTGCTATTCTCTTCTTTTTCATGGTGCGTCTCACATAACATTTAATTTTCATATTTTATAAAGTAGCATAACCACATTTACTTAAGAATGTGTTCCAATATCAAATCACAAAGTTCAACAATGCAAAATCAAAGTTATTGGTTTCTTGTCTGTCTTCTGCCACTGAAAAGTAAGGTCTGTGAGGGTGGGTAACTTTGTTTTCTTCACTGATGTATCCCAAGCACCTAGAACATTGCCTGACACCTAATAAGTACTCAATAAATATCTACTGAATAAATGAGGTGCCTAGCAAACAGAGAGAAATTTAATTCAAGACATATGGACTGTTCATGATTCTGAGTAGCTCTAGAGCTCAGGGGAAAAAATTAGAAATGTTTTGGGTTGGCCAAAACATTCAACCCTGAATCAACTCATTGGCCAACCCAATATTTGAGAGTCTTCAGAATAATTCTATTGGCTGAAATTGTGGAAATGTATGTATTACCGTGGAAACCAATGAAAGCAAAAGGAAGGCACCTACAGACACATCTTGGGTGGAGAGGGGAAAAAGGAGCCAGAAAAGGACAGATAAGGAGCTCAGAATCACGAGCACCCCACTTCACAGACCGGATTTCCCAGGAAGAAAGGCAGGGATCAACAGGGCTAAGTGCTGCAAAGATGAGAGGAGGGCAAAACCCAGCAATGGTAAGTGGGTTTGGTGACTACACTTCAAAAGTTTCTCTGAACTTGAGAACAACAGATAACAGTTAAGCAATTATCTCACTAAAAAGCTTCCTGATGCTAAGTTATAAAAATACTCAGTGGAATCAACAAAAGATTTTATTTGCTATGGTAGTAATAAAATCAAACATACATAAGAAACATTTTATGACATAAGCAATATTTATTAAATATTAAGCAATCAAATAGATGGGGAAACAGTGTCAGACTTCATTTTTTTGGGCTCCAAAATCACTGCAGATGGTGATTGCAGCCATGAAATTAAAAGATGCTTACTCCTTAGAAGGAAAGTTATGACCAATCAGGCAGGATATTCAAAAGCAGAGACATTACTTTGCCAACAAAGTCCGTCTAGTCAAGGCTATGGTTTTCCAGTAGTCATGTATGGATGTGAGAGTTGGACTGTGAAGAAAGCTGATGCTTTTGAACTGTGGTGTTGGAGAAGACTCTTGAGAGTCCCTTGCACTGCAAGGAGATCCAACCAGTCCATTCTGAAGGAGATCAGCCCTGGGATTTCTTTGGAAGGAATGATGCTAAAGCTGAAACTCCAGTACTTTGGCCACCTCATGTGAAGAGTTGACTCATTGGAAAAGACTCTGATGCTGGGAGGGATTGGGGGCAGGAGGAGAAGGGGATGACTGAGGATGAGATGGCTGGATGGCATCACAGACTCGATGGACGTGAGTCTGAGTGAACTCCGGGAGTTGGTGATGGACAGGGAGGCCTGGCATGCTGTGATTCATGGGGTCGCAAAGAGTCGGACATGACGGAGTGACTGAACTGAACTGAAGCAATCAAAAACATTTTTTGAAAATTTCACTTCAGCTCAACTTCTTCGCACTGAGAGGTAGACAGGAGGGTCATACTTGGACTTGAAAAACCTGAGTTTGAGTCCAGGTTCTGCCCCTTTGGGGCACTTCAACTCTCTAGTCTGTTTTCTCCTCGGTCAAATAGATTTAATAATATTTGCCTAATGTGCCTCACAGGATTACTGGGGAAAACAGATACAACAACATAAGACAAGACACACACTACACATCTTTTCATTCCAGGGCCAATATAATCTCCAGGCAGCACGCTGTGTTAAGAGAAACTAGTTCGCTCGGCCCTGTGCTCCATAACCACCTAGAGATGTAGGTGGAGGGTGCGGTGGGAGGGACGTTCAAGAGGGAGGGATAAATGTATACTTATGGCTGATTCACGCTGTTGTACAGCAGAACCAATACAACATTGTAAGGCAATTATCACCCAGTGGAAAAAAAATTTTAAAAAAAGAAAAGAAATACTAGTTCTTCAGCTCAGCTCTGGCTTGACCATGACATTGAATATTATAGATACCCACTGATGTACTTATAAAAACATAAATATCTGTCTTGTTTATCTCATTTGATTCTCCTAGGGATCTAATGAAATGGTGTATAAAAGTGATTTGCCAACTTTAAAATATTTTTTATTTGTGAAAAAATATCTGGAGATTCTCTGTATTTAAGACTCTGGGAAGAGTGGTTCTCAAACTCCTGTGTGCACAGAAATTACCTGAGATGACTGGTAACATTGCAGATTCCAAGGACCCTTCCCCAGAAACTCCCAGTCAGTGATGCTGAGGGAGGCCTAGGACTCTGCATCAGGAACAAGCCCCGAGGTGACTCTGTTACCCACCATCCACATGTCATAAGGTAAAGCTGGGCAAGACTGGGAGTGCTCAGGAGGCATAAGAAACATGGGCAGAAAGAAGGTGAGGCACCTCGGTCATTCCTACTAATGGAGGTCTGGAGGCATGGGAAGATCAGTTCAATTCAGTCCAGTCACTTAGTCGTGTCTGACTATTTGCAACCCCATGGACTCAGGCTTCCCTGTCTGCCAGGGTCCAGCCCCGATGGATCCAGGGTGATTCGAAGGTGGGGGGACAGCGTCGGCATCTTTGGAAAAATACATATTTAATTACAGATATAGAGAGAGATTAGAAACGGACAGTGTAGTAGGAGATAGTGTAGTGGAGAAAAGGAGGCTGAATCCAGATGGGAATTCAGCCAGAGAAACGGGAGCAAGAAAGAAGCAACATGGGGGAATCAGTCTTTCCAGAAACTGATCCGATTTCTTTATTTTGGGGTTTGCTTATACACCTTTTGTTACACATAAGGATGAATACAGAGTCACTCGGGGGTCAGCAGTCCTGACCTTTATCAAAATCAGGTGCTTCACATAAAAAGGTCTTAGGGATTTTATGATCCTTTCTTCCTGATAACCAAAAACTTATTTTTTCCAAGGGTGATTTTTCTTAAACCAGGCACCACCCTCCAAATAAAGTTACATTCCTATAGGATGAGGGTGTAATGAGTTACAATCAAGAAAGGAATTTATTTAACCCAAGGTAACATGATTAATCTTAAAGGTTAATACTTATTTCTCCTATATGCTTAAAGGTTAATGCTTATTTCTCCTATATGCTAGTTATTTTCATTATAAGGGCAGGGAATATGGAGATTTAGCAGCAAACATCAGCCCAACAAATGAAAATCCTTTCACCAATGTTCCCCTTAAGATCTATTTAGTCTTAAGATAGTGATAAAGTTACATTTTTACATAGCAAGGACACAGTGATTTATAACAAAGTACAGTGATCTATTACATAAGAGAAAATTCATTAACTCAAAAAGTCTAGTATTGCTAACATCAAAAACTACTATATTTCCTTTTCTATATTCCAAATACATTGATTAATATATTCCCAGGTGCCTAAGGATATGGAGGCCTGGTGGCCATCAATGACTCAATAAGAAGAAAAAGCCCTATGCTAATTAAGACTCTCAAAATACTCCAAAACTCTGTGCTGTTTATGGTTGAGAGGTAGTAAACAATCATGTAAACAATGGATAATCCTGTCACACAAGCTAGTCTGTCAGCAGAGAGGTTTGACCTAAGACTCCCTTGTCCCACCCAGGGCAGGGAATTAGCAGCAATTATTGACACAACAAATGAAAAACCCTTCACCAATATAATTCCTAACCAACCCACTATACTAATAATTTCAAACTCCCCAAAAGAATTTGCCTTTAGTAAATCTAAAACATCTCATGCCTCTCAGGTTGGGAGGCTATAAACAATCACATATGGCCAGACGAACCTATACAGGCGGGCTAGATAACCTTCAGAGGAGTCCGTAAGCTGAAACACTCTTGTCACGCCCAGGAATTTTTATTTTTATTTTTATTGACTTGGAGCTGCAAGTAACTCCTTTTCCGAAAGAAATGGTTATGGGGGAGAGCCCCCGTAAAGTCAGAGGTGTAGGTGAGAGCATAAAACAGACTCTGGTTTTGGGGTAGATGCTCGGGAACAGGGGGTTTCCTGAGGCTTGATCACGCCTTTGTGTATGCCAAGCCTCCTTCCTCATGACCTTTGCCATGGGCGGAGTTCCTCACGCTGGCCCCCGGCACCTGTCCATCACCAACTCCCGGAGTTTACTCAAACTCATGTCCATGGAGTCAGTGATGCCATCCAAACATCTCATCCTCTGTTGTCCCCTTCTCCTCCTGCTCTCAATCTTTCCCAGCATCAGGGTCTTTTCAAATGAGTCAGTTCTTCGCCTCAGGTGGCCAAGGTATTGGAGTTTCAGCTTCAGCATCAGTCCTTCAAATGAATATTCAGGACTGATTTCCTTTAGGATGGACTGGTTGGATCTCATTGCAGTCCCAGGGGTTCTCCAGAGTCTTCTCCAACACCACAGTTCAAAAGCATCAATTCTTCGGCACTCAGCTTTCTTTGTAGCCCAACTCTCACAGTATGAAGAGGAGGCTTGTGAAAGGATGGGTTTATTCTGAATCCCTGGGCCTCACTGTTGACCCTCCTGGAGAAGAATGGTGTTTCCGCCTAAGTGTTAGTTACTCTGTCGTGTCCGACTCTTTGTGACCCCATGGATTGTAGCCCACCAGGCTCCTCTGTCTATGGCACTTCTCCAGGCAAGAATACTGGAGTGGGTTGCCATGCCCTTCTCCAGGGGATCTTTCCAACCCAGGGATCAAACCCCATCTCCAGCATTGCAAGCAACCTCTTTACCATCTGGGGCCATCAAGGAAGCCCCTTTCCACCTAACCAGTCAAGAAAGCTTTGGAGGCTTTTTTTAACTGTTAAGAGTTTGCTCAGAACACAGACAACTAATACCACTGATCATTTTATAACAGATACTTGAACATGAATGAACAGATTAGTATAATGAGATATGGAATAGCTTTAAACCAAAATAGCCTCTCCCAGTCTTTGATGCCAAAATTACCAGGTAAGAAAACAGAAGATCAATGTAGAAACAAGCAGGTAATTCTTCCCTGCAGGGCACAAGGGTAATCTCTCTGGCTACAGCTAAGCCTTTTGCTTCACGGGATGACTGACACCTCAGTTCAAAAGGAGCTAACTACCTTGTCCTTCACTGACTGGTTTCACAGAGCTGAGACCTGACCTGGCAATAATTGCCATTTTCACCTGCAAAAATCCCCTTTCTGCCATTAAGCTATAACATACTTTTATGGACAGTACCCTTTCCATAATTTATCTGGAACCACATTATAGTTGTACATAGCAACAGAAAGACATTGACAGTTGCTAAAATAAAAACAATTAATGAAATAAACCCATGGAGAGTTAAAAAATATATATATGTCCATAGTCCCTTGCACTGAAGAATTTCTCAATGTTAAAATTCGTTGAATAGTTTTCACCTCCTTTGAAATACTTCTTGCATTTTATTTACCATAAATCATCAAGAAATTTAAAATGCACTTCAGGGGAGATAAATAAGCCTTTCTATCATAAGCATATGCATTCCACAAACTTTTGCTCTAACATCTTCTAGTTCAATTTTGTAAGTGTGTGATAGCTTCCCCTTGAGAAATAGGCCCCTAAAATGAAACTGTACTTTTAACCTTCACATTTTTTTTCTGCAATACTATTTTACCAGTTCATATCCATGTTTTATAATTTGAAACAGGATCTCTTCTTTCTAAAGGAGCACAAAGAAGCATTTGATTTTCCCTTGCTGAAGATCTATACATGGTGGTTCTACTTTTTTGAACATCATGAAAAAATGTTCAAGTACATAATTCAAGATTAAATGACAGATATTTTTAATACTGATGATCATTATTCTTTTCACCAAATCTGTGCAACACAGCTGTGCTTTACCATGAGATGGAGGAAGACGGCTAAACAAATAATGATATATCAACCAGTGAAATACAGCATTTTCATTAAAGTTATAAGTATGTAAAATATGCTGATAGTTTAAATGGAAATACTATACAAAATGCTGCTCATTTTCAAAGTAGCTACAAATATAATGTACAGGCTATTTTAAATTATTACAGTTTATTTATTAAAACTCTGATTTCATCAGAAAAAAATTTGTCACTTTAAAGAATATATTGCACATACTTTGCCAACTAAGGTCCGTCTAGTCAAGGCTATGGTTTTTCCAGTGGTCATGTATGGATGTGAGAGTTGGACTGTGAAGAAGGCTGAGCACCAAAGAATTGCTGCTTTTGAACTGTGGTGTTGGAGAAGACTCTTGAGAGTCTCTTGGACTGCAAGGAGACCCAACCAGTCCATTCTGAAGGAGATCAGCCCTGGGATTTCTTTGGAAGGAATGATGCTAAAGCTGAAACTCCAGTACTTTGGCCACTTCATGTGAAGAGTTGATTCATTGGAAAAGACTCTGATGCTGGGAGGGATTGGGGACAGGAGGAGAAGGGGACAACTGAGGATGAGATGGCTGGATGGCATCACTGACTCGATGGACATGAGTCTGAGTGAACTCCAGGAGTTGGTGATGGACAGGGAGGCCTGGCATTCTGTGATTCATGGGGGCGTAAAGGGTCAGACACGACTGAGCAACTGAACTGAACTGAAAAGATAATATAACATGCTTTTTTGGACAGTACCCTTTCCGTAATTTATCTGGAACTGTGTTATAGTTGTAGTTATAGTCTCTTATAACTGAAAGTTAATGAGAGGATTAAGTACTAGGGCTGTAATGTATAACATGATGACTGTAGTTAATACTGCTGTATAATACATGCAAAAGTTGGTAAAAGAGCAAATCCTAAGAGTTCTCATCACAAGGAAACAAGTTTTTCTCTTTTTTTGCTTTTTCTTTCTATTATATCAATATGAAGTAATGGATGCTGATTAAACTTATTATGGTAATCATTTCACAATATACATGAGTCAAAACATTATGCTGTACATCTTAAACCTATACAGTGATATATGTCAATTATATCTCAATAAAACTGGAAAAGTATAAATTAGAAGAGATTTTAAAAGTAAACTAAAGTACAACTATGTGAAACATACAGCTCTAAGCTGATGAAGTTAAAAAGTTAATTTAGTGAAATATGAAATTTTATGTTCCATGAGTTGTGTTCTTCTGTGAAGTCAAGTGTACGATAAAAATTTCCAGCTCTAGTTCATGGAAAATGCCCTAAATAGCTATATGAAAGAAGCTGTCTCTTTGAGAGAGAAGATGTGTTCTGTGTTCATAAGCCTAGTTTCTGGAGTATATTATTTGAATATCAGAAGACTAAGGACCAGCGTAATTCTCTGGACTGTGGTGTCTTGAGTGTAAATTCCATTAATATAAATCAACAAACATGGAAACCTAGTCTATGTAAGACATTGTTCCCATCTCCCTTCTACCAAAAACCAAAAAAACACCCTTAATAATGATTAGTGTCTGTTTCACACTTTGGGGATAATTGTTCCCCCTTTGCTGAAACAAGCTTTTCCTGATTCCAACAAAGCACAGTACATTTAGAGGTAAATTACAATTGCCTGAGCAAATCACATTAAGGGCTAAATTTATCTGAATAATACCAGACAGCTAACAGAAAATAAATGTTTCCAGCTCTTAAGAACTAGCCTTCTCAATACCTCAGCAAAGTATTTTAACCCAATGAAGGGGTTGCAGAGAAGTGAGACTGAAATACATGTCATCACAATCCTCGCATTTATCCCATACTAATCGCATTTCAGTCAAGTTAAGTCCGAGAAGAAAATGATTCAAAGTTTCTAATGTATTTACCGGTCAAAGTTGCCTTTGGTGTGTTTCTTGCCTTTAATAAATTAGCTTCATTTTTCCCTTAAAGAATTCAGCTCAGCTTATGAGAGGCCTGAGGAGAGACTGGAGGCCGTGAATAAGTTCAGCGTCTTCCACAGAAATGCTTCTGATGCCAGGGAAGCAACAAAGAAAGGAGAGCAGCAGGGCTGAGTGTCCAAAGAAGGACTTCAGAGAGACAGGGATCATGGTCAAGGATGACCCCGGTCAGCCAACGGTCCGCTGGCCTCACACAAAGGGGCCCAGTCTGCCTGGGGATCAGCCCCAATCAGGGTCCCTGTAGTTCTCTATCGGATCATACAAACACCAGAGGAGAATTAATCCACTGATACCAGTCTCAGGCATCTTCTTGAATACCAGCTTGCAGACCATTTTTATCTGCTTGAGTTCTCTGGATGTTTTTCAGGAAAAAAGTAGACTATCTTCTTTTTCTTTTTTTCTTTATCCTTAGGGCATTTTGGTTTTTCTTCCAACAGGATTAATACCCATTCTTTCCACAAAATTCAAAATACATGGTGTTTCAGTGCAGTTCAGTTGCTCAGTCGTGTCTGACTCTTTGTGACCCCGTGAACCCAGCACACCAGGCCTCCCTGTCCATCACCAGCTCCCGGAGCCTACCCAAACTCATGTCCATTGAGTTGGTGATGCCATCCAACCATCTCATCCTCTGTCATCCCCTTCTCCTCCTGCCCTCAATCTTATACTGTACTTAATATGAACAATGCTCGTGAGAGATCCATGGTTTAATTTCTGGCCTTTGTCTTAAAGGGCAGGTCTAATTCACTATTATTGCTCTAAATTTTACAATTAAAAAAATTCTGTTAGACTTTAAGCTCCAGGAAATTCAGGGCCATGCCCACTTTGTTCACCACAGCACAGGCATCACTCAGCAGAGTATTGATAGAATAGTGGCTCAACACTTAGATTCTTGAGTCAGGCTACCTGGTTCAAACACTATGTTTACCACTATGAACTTATGATCTTCGAACAAGTTAGAGAAGTTCTCTGGGGATCAGTTTCCTCATTAACAAAATTGGGATAATGATGATTTGGTGTCTATCTCAAAGAACTGCTGAAAAGACAATGAGATAATCCATGCAAAGCATTTTTCATAGTTCCTGTGAGAAATATGCAACAAATAACTATAATAAAAATTCAATATATGCTGGATATTAACAAAATATTTTAAAGGGCTTGAATGGGGCTGTTTGGTCTTCTTTGTTGCAAATAAACTAGGTTGATACTGCAAATATACTTCGGAGTATACTAATTGACATGCTACATTTCTAACACAGCATCATATTGGGTTTTGCTACATGAACTATAACCGTTTTTTCCTTGATCTTCGTTAAAGTGAAGAATATGAAACACTGACATAAGCCACTTTTTCTGATACCTGTTTTGCCAACTTTTTATGGCTTTATAATGCATGATGTGTCAGGAAGATGAAGTTTACCCTCATCACACTGATTCATGGGTTCTCTGAGTAGTTTTCTAATTCTTTGGGTCTATTTTAAGTATTTCTTCAATGAAAACTGCATTTATCCTCTTGAGTAAAATTGAATTTACATTTTGGAGTATTTTTGAGTCATAAATATTATATCTTAGGGGTTTCTTTTCTTTTCCTTTTAACTTTTAAGTTCACTTCTATGAGGAACTATCCTGTAGGAAGCGGATGCCTCGGAGAGAGATCCTCACGCCTTGGCTCTTTCCTCACCACTGTGGTCAGAGTGGCTGGTTTCCTTGTCTTAGTGCTCACAGCATCCTGGTCTCCTTTTAACTATTTGCTGATTTTTTTTTTCTTAGTTGCTTCAATGTTTGCAGCAACCAGAACTAATCTTCACTAGGTTTCTCTACATTTGATAAATTTTTTTAAAAATATAAATTTATTTATTTTAATTGGAGGTTAATTACTTTACAATATTGTATTGGTTTTGCCATACATCAACATGAATCCACCACAGGTATATACGTGTTTCCCATCCTGAACCCCCCCTCCCACCTCCCTCCCTGTACCATCCCTCTAGGTCGTCCCAGTGCACCAGCCCCAAGCATCCAGTATCATGCATCAAACCTGGACTGGCGATTCATTTCATATATGATATTATACATGTTTCAAAGCCATTCTCCCAAATCATCCCACCCTCTTCATCTCCCACAGAGTCCAAAAGCCTGTTCTATACATCTGTGTCTCTTTTGCTGTCTCACATACAGGGTTATTATTACCATCTTTCTAAATTCCATATATATGCGTTAGTATACTGTATTGGTGTTTTTCTTTCTGGCTTACTTCACTCTGTATAATTGGCTCCAGTTTCATCCACCTCATTAGAACTGATTCAAATATATTCTTTTTAATGGCTGAGTAATACTCCATTGTGTATATGTACCACAGCTTTCTTATCCATTCATCTGCTGATGGACATCTAGGTTGTTTCCATGTCCTGGCTATTATAAACAGTGCTGTGATGAACACTGGGGTACATGTGTCTCTTTCAGTTCTGGTATCCTCAGTGTGTATGCCCAGCAGTGGGATTGCTGGGTCAATAAGGCAGTTCTGTTTCCAGGTTTTTAAATCTCCACACTGTTCTCCATAGTGGCTGTACTAGTTTGCATTCCCACCAACAGTGTAAGAGGGTTCCCTTTTCTCCACACCCTCTCCAGCATTTATTGCTTGTAGACTTTTAGATCGCAGCCATTCTGGCTGGCATGAAATGGTACCTCATCGTGGTTTTGATTTGCATTTCTCTGATGAGTGATGTTGAGCATCTTTTCATGTGTTTGTTAGCCATCTGTATATCTTCTTTGGAGAAATGTCTATGATCCACCTCCCAGAATATTGGAAATAAAAGCAAAAATAAACAAATGGGACCTAATTAAACTTAAAAGCTTCTGCACAACAAAGGAAACTATAAGCAAGGTGAAAAGACAGCCTTCAGAATGGGAGAAAATAATAGCAAATGAAGCAACTGACAAACAACTAATCTCAAAATTATACAAGCAACTCCTGCAGCTCAATTCCAGAAAAATAAACAACCCAATCAAAAAATGGGCCAAAGAACATTTGATAAATTGAAAGGATTTTCATGAGGGAAGTAACACATCTGTTTATATCATTGCCAATGACTAGATGCTGAGGCATTTTGGGCACTCTTTTCTTTTCACTGTATTTTCTGTTATTGCTTTCTTGTTTTTATATTCATCTATTATGGCTTCACTAGCACAAGTAACAAACCACCCCATTCTCTAGTACTGACTATAAAATTGACAGTCTCCATTTCCACTTGAAACAGGAGGACGTTGCTCATAAAGAATGAAAAATCATTTGACTAAAATAGGATTCCTGTCATTATAAAAAGAGATATAAAATATGCATAGCTAAATGTTTCCTATTATTTCAGCTGAACATTAAAATCTACTGGACTACAGAGTGTGTTCTCTTTAAGCAACAACAAGGATTTTTTTTTTTAATACGATTATACTTAATGGTGTTTCCACTTTTATCATCTCCAAATAGCTTCAGAAAATATTCTCATATCTTCACCCATAAAATCAGTCCCACAGTCTCCACTTTGAACATTTCACTTCTGATTTTGAGGCCTAAACCAGAATTGAGGTAGCTATGAAATTTCCCCCACCCTCAACCATGCGTATCCAAAGAAAAACAACAAGTAAGGAAACCGGTGTCAGGAGACCTGGTCTTCACCTCAATTCTTGAAACAACCATCTCTATGGTCATTAACCTCTCTGGGTCTCAGTCTTCATAACTGCAGAATGAGAGAATTGGACTCAATCCTCTCTGAGCACCACCCCTCTAGCTATAAAAATCCATAGCACTAAAATAATTTTTAACAGCACATTGACTGAAGCAACTTCATTACAGACTAAGTCCCAAGTCCGTCTCTGCCTAGACATTAGGAAGACTTTGTCTGATCAGGCTGTGCGGAGGGAGTAGAAGATTGGAGACTTAAGAAAAAAGACTGAAGTGACTACATTTACTTGCAAGCAAGTACGTTTACATTTAGTATCTGAAACAAATTGAGATGGACAGGATGCACTGATTATCGGTCCAACTCTACTTCTCTACCTTGACAGTAGATTTGAATGCTGGGACAGTCTCCGAGGTCAGATCCCTCCCATGGGTCATGATACCTTAATTAAGGGCTTTCTAAGTGGCCCCAGTGATAAAGAACCCACCTGCCAATGCAGGACACATAAGAGACACAGGTGTGATCCCTAGGTTGGGAAGATGCCCTGGAGGAGGGCAGGGCAACCCACTCCAGTATTCTTGCCAGAAAAATCCCATGGACAGAGGAGTTTGGTGGGCTTTAAGTCCATGGGGTTGCAAAGAGTCAGACACGACTGGAACAACTTAGCACACAAACACACCTTAAGTAAAGTCATGTAATTAAGCTTCAGTCTTACGCCCCCTGCTATTGCATCTCACTTTCTGAGACTCCCAACTATTCCATTCACTGAGCATTGAAAGTGTTAGTTGTGTCTGACTCTTTGCAACCCCATGGACTAGAGCCCACTAGGCTCCTTTGTCCATGGTATTCTCCAGGCATGAATACTGGAATAGGTTACCAGTCCATTCTCCAAGGGATCTTCCTGACCCAGGGACTGAACCTGTGTCTCCTGCATTGCAGGCAGATTCTTTACCATCTGAGCCACCAGGGAAGCCCCACTGAGCAATACCTACAGTTTATTTTGGTAACTCAGTGCAATCTCTCCTGTTCAAATGCAAACATCCAAAGGTGAGAGTGTATTCAGTTTTTACTCAGGGCACATGAATTTACAGACCCTTTCCTCAGACAACATTTTGATGAGAAAAGAGAAGAGTATTTTACTATAACAGGTTAAAAAGTGGGTAACCAAGAGGGTGGAAGGCAAAGGAAACTGGCACTAAACCCAGGTGTTCAGTTCACAGCAGATCTGCATAGGCACCATGGTGGTACGAGGTACTGTTCTGCCGAGGATAAGAACAGCCTAAAACCTGCCTTGGAGGAGGGTGAGAATCCATGTTTAACCAAAGAGGGTTGGCAATAAGGCTGGGCAAGAAAAGTACTGAGGAGCTAAAATCTTATTATCTATCATTATGACATGCTTTTTTTAACTTATATGTAGAGTACATCATGAGAAACACTGGGTGGGAAGAAACACAAGCTGGAATCAAGATTGCCAGGAGAAATATCAATAACCTCAGATATGCAGATGACACCACTCTTATGGTAGAAACTGAAGAACTAAAGAGCCTCTTGATGAAAGTGAAAGAGGAGAGTGAAAAAGTTGGCTTAAAGCTCAACATTCAGAAAACTGAGATCATGGCGTCTGGTCCCATCACTTCATGGCAAATAGATGGGAAACAATGGAAACAGTGGCAGATTTTATTTTGAGGGGGGCTCCAAAATCACTGCAGATGGTGACTGCAGCCATGAAATTAAAAGACGCTTGCTCCTTGGAAAAGTTATGACCAACCTAGACAGCACATTAAAAAGCAAAGACGTTCCTTTGCCAGCAAAGGTCGGTCTAGTCAAAGCTATGGTTTTTCCAGTAGTCATGTATGGATGTGAGAGTTGGACTGTGAAGAAGGCTGAGCACCGAAGAATTGATGCTTTTGAACTGTGGTGATGGAGAAGACTCTTTAGAGTCCCTTGGACTGCAAGAAGATCCAACCAATCCATCCTAAAGGAGATCAGTCCTGGGTTTTCATTGGAAGTGAAAATGTAACAGGCAGGAAGGCCAGGGGTCTCCAAAGGGAGGAAATAGCCTGCAAGTGTCAGACATTTTTATCTCTCTTAAGCAGCAGGAAGAAACAAACTAGCGATATTTTTTCCTTCTCTATACAAATTTAAAAGGAGGTTCCTTAAAATTTCCTTAAAATTCTGTGTTGCCATGATACCTGGTTTCACCTGAAGTTAACTATTCTCAAACCAAGAGATAACCAATGCCTTTTTCTTATGGAAATGTTTATCTTAAGCTATGATAATGTACTATACATTTACCCGAAACTTTGTCCTGAAGTCCGTTTGCCTTTTGGCTCAGAACCTACTTGACAAACCAGTATTTATACTCAGATATTGTTCCTCTAATCTATGTAAATGAAACTATTTGTATGGTGATCTGCCCTTCTTCAAGATTCGAGTTAATCATTTTATGGCCCAAGATGAACCATTTGGTGCCAAGATTATCACAAAATACATCTTATGGGTGAGAGGCCTGGTGCCATTCTGAGTTTTAAGACATTCCTTTCTTTCATTAACAGACTGCTAGTGACTGTATATGGAGAAGACAATGGCACCCCACTCCAGTACTCTTGCCTGGCAAACCCCATAGACAGAAGAGCCTGGTGGGCTGTAGTCCATGGGGTCGCTAGGAGTCAGACATAACTGAGTGACTTCACTTTCACTTTTCACTTTCATGCATTGGAGAAGGAAATGGCAACCCACTCCAGTGTTCCTGCCGGGAGAATCCCAGGGACAGGGGAGCTTGGTGGGCTGACATCTATGGGGTCGCACAGAGTCAGACACAACGGAAGCGACTTAGCAGCAGTAGCAGCAGTGACTATATAACATCCAGCTAAAGACTAGCAGGGGGTACTCTTTCTGCCCCCTTCTGATGCCTATGTCAGAGCTTTCTCTATCTCCTTTATACTTTAATAAAACTTTATTACACAAAAGCTCTGAGAAATTAAGCCTCATCTCTGGCCCCGGATTGAATTCTTCTCCTCTGGGGGCCAAGAATCCCAGCATTGTGATTCAACAACAACCTTTCAGAAGGACTGATGTCGAAGCTGAAACTCCAACACTTTGGCCATGAGCTGACTCATTTGAAAAGACCCTGATTCTGGGAAAGATTGAGGGCAGAAGGAGAAGGGGATGACAGAGTATGAGATGGTTGGATGGCATCACTGACTCAATGGACATAAGTTTGGGTAAACTCTGAGAGTTGGTGATGGACAGGGAGGCCTGGTCTGCTATGGTTCATGGAGTCACAGAGTCGGACATGATTGAGTGACTGAACTGAACTGATGACAGGGTGAGGGGTGGAAATTTGCCAAATAATTCTAAATTCCAATGCATTTCTTGATTTTAACTACTTTAGACTTTCAACTATTTTAAAGGCTATAATCTTTCTAAGCCTATTAGTAGGGTGATCATAAAATTTATCAACCCAGTGGGGACACTTTCAAGAATGAAAAGTGAAAGTGAAAAGCCAAGTCACTCAGTCATGTCTGACTCTTTGCAACCCCATGGACTGTAGCCTACCAGGCTCCTCCATCCATGGGATTCTCCAGGCAAGAGTACTGGAGTGGGTTGCCATTTCCTTCTCCAAGCGATCTTCCCAACCCAGGGATCAAACCTGGGTCTCCTGAATTCCAGGCAGACACTTTAATCTCTGAGCTACCTTTAATAGCACCAGGACATGTGTTAACCACAACTGTCTCAGGAAAATCAGATGTACGGTCACTCACAGTGATTCTCCTATGTTCTTGGATGGGGTATTCTATATAAAGTAACTTTTCCACTATGATCCAAGTCATTAACATTCACTTCACCCTGTTGAAATGCAGTGATGCCCAGGGATTTAAAGTGTACCACTACACAAATGATCTACCTAAAGAAACTAAAGACCTATATATAGAAAACTATGAAACACTGATGAAAGAAATCAAAGAGGACACTAATAGATGGAGAAATATACCATGTTCATGGATCGGAAGAATCAATATAGTGAAAATGAGTATACTACCCAAAGCAATTTACAAATTCAATGCAATCCCTATCAAGCTACCAGCCATATTTTTCACAGAACTAGAACAAATAATTTCAAGATTTGTATGGAAATACAAAAACCTCGAATTGCCAAAGCAATCTTGAGAAAGAAGAATGGAACTGGAGGAATCAACTTGCCTGACTTCAGGCTCTACTACAAAGCCACAGTCATCAAAACAGTATGGTACTGGCACAAAGACAGACATATAGATCAATGGAACAAAATAGAAAGCCCAGAGATAAATCCACACACATATGGACACCTTATCTTTGACAAAGGAGGTAAGAATATACAATGGAGTAAAGACAATCTCTTTAACAAGTGGTGCTGGGAAAACTGGTTAACTACTTGTAAAAGAATGAAACTAGATCACTTTCTAACACCACACACAAAAATAAACTCAAAATGGATTAAAGATCTAATGTAAGATCAGAAACTATAAAACTCCTAGAGGAGAACATAGGCAAAACACTCTCAGACATAAATCACAGCAGGATCCTCTATGATCCACCTCCCAGAATTCTGGAAATAAAAGCAAAAATAAACAAATGGGATCTAATTAAAATTAAAAGCTTCTGCACAACAAAGGAAAATATAAGCAAGGTGAAAAGACAGCCTTCTGAATGGGAGAAGATAATAGCAAATGAAGCAACTGACAAACAACTAATCTCAAAAATATACAAGCAACTTATGCAGCTCAATTCCAGAAAAATAAACAACCCAATCAAAAAATGGGCTAAAGAACTAAATAGACATTTCTCCAAAGAAGATAATACAGATGGCTAACAAACACATGAAAAGATGCTCAACATCACTCATTATCAGAGAAATGCAAATCAAAACCACAATGAGGTATCACTTCACACCAGTCAGAATGTCTGCGATCCAAAAGTCTGCAAGCAATAAATGCTGGAGAGGGTGTGGAGAAAAGGGAACCCTCCTACACTGTTGGTGGGAATGCAAACTAGTACAGCCACTATGGAGAACAGTGTGGAGATTCCTTAAAAAATTGCAAATAGAACTACCTTATGACCCAGCAATCCCACTGCTGGGCATACACACCGAGGAAACCAGAATTGAAAGAGACACATGTACCCCAACGTTCATCGCAGCACTGTTTATAATAGCCAGGACATGGAAACAACCTAGATGTCCATCAGCAGATGAATGGATAAGAAAGCTGTGGTACATATACACAATGGAGTATTACTCAGCCGTTAAAAAGAATTCATTTGAATCAGTTCTGATGAGATGGATGAAACTGGAGCCGATTATACAGAGTGAAGTAAGCCAGAAAGAAAAACACCAATACAGTATACTAACACATATATATGGGATTTAGAAAGATGGCAATGACGACCCTGTATGCAAGACAGGAAAAAAGACACAGCTGTGTATAACGGACTTTTGGACTCAGAGGGAGAGGGTGGGATGATTTGGGAGAATGGCATTCTAACATGTATACTATCATGTAAGAATTGAATCACCAGTCTATGTCTGACGCAGGATACAGCATGCTTGGGGCTGGTGCATGGGGATGACCCACAGAGATGTTATGGGGAGGGAGGTGGGAGGGGGGTTCATGTTTGGGAATGCATGTAAGAATTAAAGATTTTAAAATTAAAAAAATAAAAATAAAGTGTACCACTACACAAATGAACCCCACACTCTAGTCAGCAACAGAATTACCAGAGGGCTTATTAGATTCCTAAGCTCCACCCTCAGAGTTTCTGATTTAATAATTCTGGAGCTGGACCTGAGTATTTTTATTTCTAAATTTCCAAGTGATCCTGATGCTGCTGGCCCAAGGACCACACTTTGAGAAACACACACTCTACCCTGTGATCTCAGATAGCTGTGCCTTTCTTAGTTCTTGTGCCTGCATTTTGCAGTCCTTCAGCATCTGGTCCCAGCTGTCCCTCCCCCAACTTGTTTGTCTGCCGGTATAACCTGTTACTACTGAGCTGTCTTCTA
Organism: Ovis aries; assembly: GCF_016772045.2. NCBI lineage: Eukaryota > Metazoa > Chordata > Mammalia > Artiodactyla > Bovidae > Ovis > Ovis aries. Next base: position 92,268,950 of record NC_056058.1, read on the forward strand.
ATTACTTTTATTTCTTTGAATGGTGCTTTTTCTGATTTCCTGTTGATTAAGAAAATAAATATGCAAGTTTGTTAGCATGCTCAGTTGATCAGTTTTGTCCGATTCCTTGTGACCTTTGGACTTTAGCCTGCCAGTCTCGTCTATCCCTGGAATATTTTTCAGGCAAGAATACTGGAGTGAGTTGCCATTTCCTCCTCCAGGGGATCTTCCTGATCCAGGGATCTAATCTGCATCTCCTGCACTGTAGGCCAATTCTTTACCACTAAACCATTGGGAAAGCCTACATTTATTAGAACCCTCTTTAAAATAAGTGCACAAGTAGGTTCATTTTTCAACCATTTCTTCATTCAACCAACACATATTTGAGTTTTCTCCAGGTTATCACTCAGAGTAAAGGCCTGAGCTACATCTATTTTGGCTATTCACATACCTTGCTTGGTTTATTTTGTCTCCCAGCAGAGCTCCAAAGAAGTATTTTTTCCACACAAATGCAGAATAAGTGAGGGATAACTATAATAGTCATTTAAAGAACATGTAACTTAAAGGATATCTATTAAAATTTTAAAAATGGTTAGATGATATTGCTACAGAGATATTACTACATAACCTCGCTTTACAGAGAGACTGTCATTGATTTTTCACAAATATTTGTTTAGCAAAGTCTTTACGAAAATAGGCTTTCCCTGGTGGCTCAGAGGTTATAGCGTCTGCCTGGAATGCAGGAGACCCGGGTTTGATCCCTGGGTCGGGAAGATCCCCTGAAGAAGGAAATGGCACCCCACTCCAGTACTCTTGCCTGGAGAATCCCATGGAGGGAGAAGACTGGTAGGCTATAGTCCATGAGGTCACAAAGAGTCGGACACAACTGAGCAACTTCACTTTCACTTTATGAAAATATGACAATAACTCATTATGTCCAAGTCATATTTGTCGTCAACTCTACTCTTATGAAATTATCGTTATCCACACAACACTACCATCAAGTCACCCAATCCTCATTCACCCACGGCATATTGCAGTGTCACTTCATGTTTAACTGAGACATAGGGATTCTGCTAGAAATAGAACAGAGCAAACTCAGCTTTTAAGTAGTCCTTTGTCAGAGACAGCAAATCTGCTTTTAGCTAATAAATCCACTTTCAGCTAATCTGAGAACTTTGTGGCTGGGAAACTATAATTATTTCTTTAGTTTTTCATTGCCCTCCAACATAAATTCCTTGACACCAGGAAGTCGTTCTAATGAAAACTGATGTGGGAGTGATGTGTAAAAGAGCAAGAACTCTCATCAGCTGTGGGCAAAGAGAGTCCTTAGTGTTGGGTCCTTTCCAGTCTAGGATATCAAGAGTAAGATGCTGTCCAGTTGAACCTCCTGCTCTTCATCCTGTGCTAAAGGGTCAGCATCATGCAGGGCAATGAGCAAGTAGGAGGGAACTGGACTCTAGGGTCAGGCAGAGCTGGACTTAAGATTCTTCTCTGTCACTCACTAATGTGATAAAATCCCCAAGATTCCCACTTCCTAGAATTGTCCTTTATTTGATCTAAACAAAATGAATCACAGCCTGAGAGAGGCCCAGGACCTTACCCAATATTTCCGAGGATTTTAGGAGGAGAGACTTTCACGTTCCCACTCTTTCTTGGTCTAAATCCTTGCTCCAAATTCAATTCTCCATCCCCACTTCTATCTTCTCTTCAGTAACACTCCCCTTTCTCTTCCTCACTCCACTCTAAACATGGGCACACAACCAGCACTTCCAACACAAGACCCTTTAGTGAAACAAGGTTTGACTAAGTTCTGACTACAACCAAGAATAATCCAACACAGCGCAAAAAAAGGAGGGGAGTGCTTTGAATTCTATGCTTCTGGGGCCTCCCTGGTGGTTCAGACCACAGGACCTGGGTTCAATCCCTGGGTTGGGAAGACCCCCTGGAGAATCTAATGGCTACTCACTTTAGTATTCTTGCCTTGGTGAATCCCATGGACAGCCTGGTGGGACACAGTCCACGGGGTCACAAAGAGTTGGACATGACTGAGGAACTAACACCTGGAATTCAATACAGATCTCACTGTCCCTAAAAACGCCTTGACCATTTAGAATCAGACAGTCTTTCTTTTCCAGGTTCTGACTTTCTACCAGGTGTCTGGCCACACTCAGCCTCCAAGCCCTCTTTCCATTCTCTCCATTCCTCTGTCTTTCAGAAATCCTGTCCTCCTCTCAAGTCACTAGTGTGCAATCTAAACATTTCAGCTACTTGCTTATGCAGAGCCATTTGGTTTCTCAAACTCCATCTTTGACTGGTTGTTGGGTCCTTTAAATATTTAAAAACAAGCTCTCTACTGCTGAAATTAATTAAATTGTTATCCTAGAATGTTAATGCAATAACCACAGTCATCATTCCAATAGCAAGTTTTCTCGTTATGTGACAGAGTAGCCACAGGAGTGTGTACAAGCCAATTAATTCACGAGTCTTAGCTTACTTATCTGCTTCATTTGGTTGTTATAAAGATAAAATGTAAAAGCCCAGCATAACATTTGCCAAATGGTAGCTGCTGATATTAAGCATCATAAATTTCCATTGGAAAGGGTGATTAATAACAGTACCACTTAAGTAGTATTAGCCAACACATAGCTGGTAGCTGACATGCCAGACTAAAGCTGAGACCACACTCTGACACAAGGGACATCATTTTCTGATCCCCTGGACGCCATGTTTTTTTGTTTGTTTTTTTTTTTTTTAGAAAACACATAGTTAGGAATATTAGGCAAATCATCTCATCCAAGAAATAAAAATATCACTACCACATCCCAACAGCAAGGGATGGTATTCTCTCTTGCTTCTGTTGTTTATGTCTTTCTCTTGCAAGGGAGAGTGGAGCTGGACAGAGGCCCAGCTATGTGCTACATGCCTCGGCAATCCACTGCCTGCTATGTATCTGCTCTTAGACTGCAGTGCAACATTACAAGCATTTTAATCTCCCAATGAAACAAGAGTTGGTCTATAGATAATCTGCAAATTATTTCAGTCAACAGATGAGTTAATGTCAATGAACTGAGTTAATGTCAACAGAAAAGTCAAATTTAAGGCAAATATTGGACTATAAAGAAAGATGAGCACCAAAGAATTGATGCTTTTGAACTGTGGTGTTGGAGAAGACTCTGGAGAGTCCCTTGGACAGCAAGTAGATCCAACCAGTCCATCCTAAAAGAGATCAGTCCTGAATATTCATTGGAAGAACTGATGCTGAAGCTGAAACTCAATACTTTGGTCACCTGATGCAAAGAACTGACTCATTTGAAAAGACCCTGATGCTGGGAATGATTGAAGGCAGGAGGAGAAGGGGATGATAGAGGATGAGATGGTTGGATGGCATCACCGACTCAATGGACATGAGTTTGAGTAAACTCTAGGAGTTGGTGATGGACAGGGAGGCCTGGCGTGCTGCAGTCGATGGGGTCGCAAAGAGTCATACATGACTGAGCAACTGAACGGAACTGAACTGAAACTTCAATCAGGTCCCATCAGTCTTATCCTTGTTCCCAGGTTATTCTCACATCAAAATGATGCAAGGCTTTCCCTGGGCAAAAATCCATCTTTTTCTCTCTCTTTCCCATCACCTTTCCCAAGTTCCAAAATGATTCCTACTCTCAAAGACCTTCCCTTGTACCATAACCAAAGCCCTCACTTACAAAGCAAGTGGCCTCAGTACTTCTGACTTCATAGTACATGTATTGAGCACCAGCAATGTGCCAGGTTCCCTGATACATGCTTTATAGGCATAATTTAAATTACTTTCACAGAAACACAATGAGAGTGATATTATAACCACTTTATATGCAGAAAACTGATGCTCAAGGACCGTAAGGTACTTGGACATGGCCACACAGTCAGTAACTGAATAACCAGGATTCAAATCCAGGTCTGTCAGACGTCAAGACTCATGCTTTTCACCACAAAATTCTCTGTGTGCAAGACCATCAACCATCAACTCAGAAAAGATTTCTATAGACTCAAAGAGCTCTAGAATTTTTAGTGTAGAAATGCTCACTGTCTAAAATAATTTAAAATGTATTTATCTTTACCAAACTGGGCATAGTGTGACATTCTTATGGAAGACAGAAATAGTCCACAATTTTTGGCTAATTGGATAAATTATATGGTGCAATTTGGTAATATATGAGCAATTCATGTGTTTAGAGCCCTAGGAACTGCCTCAACAATGGAGTAATTCCCAGCCCTTGTTCCTTCCAGTTCAGCCTACATCATGGAGCCATTTATTATTCAAATGGTCAATTCTCATTATGGCATCTCTTTTCTTAAAAACTAGAGACACAGATGTATCAAACAGTCTTTTGGACTCTGTGAGAGAGGGAGAGGGTGGGATGATTTGGGAGAATGGCATTGAAACATGTATAATATCATATATATATATATAAAAAAAAACCACCTATCCTTTACCCTCTGAAGTACCTCTGCTTAGCTTTCAAGTCCTTGTACACTCAGGCCCCAGTGTAATGTTTCTGCTTCATCTTCCACCCACCCTCACACCTAGTGGTCCCCCTGTCAAGCAGAAGTACTCAAGCCATCCCTCACATGCCCCAAGCCTCTGCTCAACAATTTAAAAAGTCCCAGTTCAGAGTGGAAGTGAGCGACAGAAATGTACTGCAGTGAGATACTACTTCACATCAACTAGGACTGCTATTCTCAAAAGCATGGAAAAGAACAACTGATGATAAGATATAGAGACACTGGAAACTTCATGCATTGCTCGTGAGAATGTAAAATGGTACAGACACTATGGCTTCTCAAACAGTTAAACATACAACTACCATATGACTCAGCAATTCTACTCTCGAGCATATATATAAATACAAAAGTGTTGAAAGGAGGGACTTGAACAGATATCTGCATGCCAATGCTCACAGCAACATTATTCACAACAGCCAAAAGGTGGAAGCAACCCAAACGCCCATTAGTAGATGAACAGAGAACGCAAATATGGTATAGCTACACAATGCAATATTGTTCAGCCATGAGATGGGATGAAAATTTGATTTTTGCTATACTATGAATGGACTTCAAAAAGATCATGCTCACTGAATAAGCCAGACACAAAAAGCCACCTATTTTATAATTTCACTTACATGAAATATCCAAAATAGGCAGATCAATAGAACAAGATTAGTGATTGCCAAAGACTAGGATGAGGGTATCAAGCATGATTGCTGAATGAGGAGGGAGTTTCCTTTTGAGGTGAAGGAAATGTTCTAGAACTTGATAGTGCTGATGGTCACACAACAATGTAAATGTACTAAATAGCAGTGAATTGTACACTTTACAATGGTTTAAATGACAAATTCTGTTACTTTTATCACAATAAAACTTTTAAAAGTTTATTGAAATGACTCGGAAAAACTGCTCCATTTATTCAGTAACTCATTTATTCAGAATGCTTGCCTTGAGGAGAAAGGGATCTCAAGTCTAATGTAGTAATTGTTATACGAAATTGATTTAAAAAAAAAAAAAGCCAGTGTCAAAGAACTAGGTCCCTTTGTTTTGTTATTAAAACTCCAGGCATAACGACTGACATGGTACACAGCTGTTAAATGGTAATATTAATATTTCAAGAAAATTTATCAAACTGGTCAAGGTGAAGTAGATTCAAATCAATTCAATAAACAGTCATCCATGAGAAATATCCAAAGGGTTTTTAAAGTTTTACATCTATATTCTCGAGAAGCTCCATGAAGTGAATCTGGGGCCCAACCCCACCATTTCAGACATTCATCCGTTGCCACCAATTATCTATTAATCAGGGGTAAAGAATGGAAGACACTTTGCAGTCAATGCAAATTCAAAGAGAAGGACAGTCTTGATAAAGTCTCACTTTTTTTTGGCAACCAAGCAGAAAAATTGTTCAGCAAAGCAAATCCATTTCACCAGTTTCTGTAAAAATGGATTTCCCTTTCAGACAGCTTAAATGAACAAACATAATCAAATGAGAAAATGTGCATTTCTCCTACCATTCAGGGCAATGCTCTGCATAAAATCTGCAGTAATTTCAGTTTCAGCCATTTATTAGGAAATAAGACATTATTCCTGGAGTCATTAGAGACCGTCAGTTGGAATAGAGCTGCCAGGAAAAACACTGTACAATTTAATGTCTGGCACTCTTTCACTTTTATTTTTTCTGATGGTTATTGCTTTTTGAATACCAGTTCTGACTCTAGGGCCTTTCAAATTTATTCTCTCAAATATTATTATCTGAAGCTCTGGGGCAAGGCGGGACAGAGCATATATATATTGCATGGTAGAAATAGCAGTGGATTTTGAAGATGGAAGACTCAGATTAAAATCCTTCCTCTGCTTCTTCCTAACTGGGGAAAAAAGTCCCTTAAACTTTGTCCTTCGTCATCCCCGTTTGCAAAACAGGAACAATAAAATAATCTGCCCCATCTGCTTCACAAGATTGCTCTGAAGATTTCAGTGGGATGGGGGCCGTGAAAGTAAATTGTAAGGGGTGATGTTGACAACAGTGGTGATGTTAATGGCAGTGATGCTGATGAAGAAGGCAGAGCACCATGGCCCCTGACTCACAGAAATGACAATCTGCTAAGACATTTGCATTCCACTCATCTTGTCCTCATTCCAGGCTGAGACATTCTCCTCCTCAAATAAACAAATGGTAACTTACTAGAGGAAAAGTGGGGTGAAGTTTACCTTGTGGCTCATAGTTAACAAAGAATTAAAACACAAAGTTGAAGTATTCATCTATGTTCCTATTTAATTCTAACTGCTTCTACTAAAAAATGGATCTTCCCTTCGGTTAATAATAATCATTTGAAATTTTTTCTCATTAGGAATAGTTTTTAATATGCTACCCACGTAAAAAATTTCATGAAAAGTGAAGTTCAAAAATAAAGACCGACTCATCTTACATAGTGTTTGGCATTGCTCCCTCATCCACTATAGGTCTGAAACTTCTACCATTAGACATTCATGCAGGGTAGTCTTTCTCAAAGACAAGAAAGTTATGCAGTCTCTTTGCCCATGATGTTCTTTTATAGAAATGGATTCTAAAGAAATATTTATAAATGTCCATCAAAGTTTAGATGTAAAGAGTTTAACACATGTTGTCTACAATGTCATAAAATTGGAAATAACCAAAATGTTCAACAGGTATATGGTCATAAACTCCAAGATTTCTAGGATTCAAAGGAGTTGTTTTCTTTTTCTTCATAAACTTCAGCATTACATACAGTAACCTATCCATTGATTTCATCACAATAAAATACACAAAAATTTTTATTTTATGAAAACAAATTGATGGTCATTTCGATTGCTATAATGAATTCACTAAATGCATGGATTTAGTTCCCTCCTGAAACCCCACTAAAATGACAGTAAAGGGAATGTTTTAAGGCATAAACCTACTCTAACAAAGGACAAACAGGGATGCAGCAATAGCCACCAACTTTTGGAAGCTGGAAAGCATATGGATCACTGACAACAGACTTCACTGACTTGAGGAAGCTGAGATCTAAATAGTCAGGGGGAAACCCAAAAAGGAACCAGATTTACATCATAGATTCTCCCAAAGGCTATTGAATTAACAGCAAGAGGCACCTCTGGAATAGAAGGGGATCAGCAAGAGAAAGGCAGCCTGCAAGTCTGCTTAATAAGCTAGGAAGGAGGTTTAAGAGGAAAGGAACAGATGTATACCTATGGCTGACTCATGTTGATGTATGGGAGAAACAAATGCAACATTGTAAAGCAATTACTCTCCATTTTAAAATAAATCAGAGGGTCTCCCTGGTAGCTCAGACAGTAAAGAATCTCCCTGCATGCAAGAGACTGGGGTTCAGTCCCTGGGTTGGGAAGATTCTCCTGGAGAAGGAAATGGTTACCCACTCCAGTATTCTTGCCTGGAGAATCCCACGGACAGAGGAGCCTAGTAGGCTATAGGCCATGGGGTCGCAAAGAGTCAGACATTAACTGAGCAACTAACACTTTCTTTCCTAAATAAAGTTTTTTTAAAACGAAGAAGCTAGGGCTCCTGGTCTTCCTTTTCCCCACAGGCCAGCTTCTCCTCCTCTCACAAACCAGCAGAAGGCAACACAGAACCCACCCAGCAAATGGAGAATCACAAGATCCTGACGACAGGGAAAGTGACACAGTCCTGAAGACATGGACACTAGCCTCTAAGTTCCAGGAGGGCGCAGAATGTCACCTGCTTTATTGACAACAATTTCTTTTTTAAAATTTTATTTATTTATTTTAGTTGGAGGCTAATTACTTTGCAATAGTGTAGCGGTTTTTATCATACATTGACATGAATCAGCCATGGGTGTACATGTGTATTGACAACAGTTTCTATCACATGTGCCTGTACCTTTGGCACATAGGAGGTAAATATTTGTTGAACGTACCGTCTGAGTCCCAGACACACATTATCTCCTGGCTCCTCAATTATATGGACCAATAAACTTCCTTTCATGGGTAAGCCATTGGAGTCAGGTTTTTGTCATTTCCAACCAAGGTTGTGATATATCTGAGATATCACTCTTCTAAATAAATCTACCCTTCTCAAAAATCCAAACTCCCCAAAATATGTATTCCTTAGCTACTTCTTCCCTAGCAAAGCCCATACTCATTAAGTCATATAATACTCCACTTGCCCTTGTGATTGGCAAAGTAAATCAAAGTGCAGTTGTCTGTGACTTGAAATTAGAAATCATAGCTCTTTGTTACTGGGGTGTTCAGTTCAGTTCAGTTCAGTTCAGTCACTCAGTCGTGTCCGACTCTTTGCGACCCCATGAATCGCAGCACGCCAGGCCTCCCTGTCCATCACCAACTCCCGGAGTTCACTCAGACTCACGTCCATCGAGTCCGTGATGCCATCCAGCCATCTCATCCTCGGTCGTCCCCTTCTCCTCCTCCCCCAATCCCTCCCAGCATCAGAGTCTTTTCCAATGAGTCAACTCTTCACATGAGGTGGCCAAACTACTGGAGTTTCAGCTTCAGCATCATTCCTTCCAAAGAGACCCCAGGGCTGATCTCCTTCAAAATGGACTGGTTGGATCTCCCTGCAGTCCAAAGGACTCTCAAGAGTCTTCTCCAATACCACAGTTCAAAAGCATCTGGGTGCTACTTACAACTAAATTCAAACACTCATCCTTTTCATAGTTTCTTCCCTTATCATTGCTGAATTGATACTCTTGGAAGCTTAAAGAAAAAATCTTATCCAGAATTGATTTTATTTTGACACTATTGCCAATAACGAGACAGCAAAGACTGTGTCTGAATGCCTGGCTCTGTAGAGACAAAGGGCTGGAGGGTTCTTCAGAGCCAGGATGGGGGGGGATCAGAAGCCACCTGTGTTTGTTAACTGCCCTCACCCAAAGGAAAAGTAGACTTCCTCTGATCCTCATGACAAGAAATAGTTTCACAACTTGGACCAATGAATCTGAGGAAGTTAGGCCCCTACCCTCCCATTCCTTCAATGATTACATTGCAAAGTCTTCACTCATTGGTCCTTGAGACAGACATTCCTGGGCTGCAAAACTGGCAAAAGGCTTTTCAAAAGATTTATTTTTCAAAGAGGCAGAGAAAGGATTTACAATGACAAATTTTCTGAGGGAAATGCTCTCGGAAATGTGAGGTTGGGGCCCTGAGTCAGGAAGAAGTCTGTCCAAAGTTCTGTGAAGCTAAAGGGCACTGTGAAGCCATCTTAATCAAGCTCTGGATGAAGCAAACTGCCATTTTTTATGATTCACAAAACATCTGTCAGAGTGTTGTCATTTCACTGGATTTCAATAACAACCTTTCATTTTATTTATTCATGAAACATTTGTAAGAAGAGTTAGCCTCACACCAGCAAATGAACTTCTGTTCCCCTGTCCGATGCCCATTGGTCTTCTTGGGACACAGTGAAATCCACACTGAATAGACTGTACACTTTCATCCTATGTGATCTCCCACAGAAATCACCCCTGAGTTCAAACACTGGTGTTACAACCCAAGCAGAGTCATTTGAGGATGTTATGAACACAGGGGGAAGATTCAGTGATGGGAATCAGCCATTCAGAACCCCCTCAAGGGGGAAAGTGTTTTTTAAAGTAAAAGTGTTAAGTCATGAAATCATGTCTGAGTCTTTGAGACCCCACAGACTGTGGCCCACCAGGCTCCTCTGTCCACGGAATTCTCTAGGCAAGAACACTGGAGTGGGTTGCCATTTCCTTCAAGGGGGAGGCTAATGAAATGCAAAAGCCATATCATAGAGGAAGTAGAGTTAAGAAGTTGAAGGAAAAAATCTTACTCTTCTCCCAATCTATCCAAGTCCCCCTTAGTTTCCTGTCCTTTTTAGCAGCCCCCTTGATCAACTCAATCTCATTACAGCTTCCTTAATTCACTTGCCTCAAGGTCCCTCTACCTTATTCCTACCTTGGTGCTATTCAGTTACTCAGTCATGACCAACTCTCAGCGACCCCATGGACTACATACAGCATGTCAGGCTTCCCAGTCCTTCACTATCTCCCAGACGTTGCTCAGATTCCTGTTCATTGAGTTGGTGAAACTATCTAACTATCCTACCCTGCTGCTGCTGCTGCTAAGTTGCTTCAGTTGTGTCCGACTCTGTGCGACCCCATAGACGGCAGCCCACCAGGCTCCCCCATCTCTGGGATTCTCCAGGCAAGAATGCTGGGGTGGGTTGCCACTTCCTTCTCCAATGCATGAAAGTGAAAAGTGAAAGTGAAGTCACTCAGTCGTGCCCAACTTTGCGACCCCATGGACTGCAGCCTACCAGGCTCCTCCATCCTTGGGATTTTCCAGGCAAGAGTACTGGAGTGGGTTGCCATTGCCTTCTCTCAATCATCCTACCCTATCAATGCCTAAATTTGGATCAAATCAACCATTTACTTTCTCTACGAATACTGCTACAAAGTTGAGTACTGTTGGAGAAATCTCACAACTTCATCTACTGGCAGAATTCCATATGTAAAATTTCTGTGGACAGAAAAATGCCCCCCACAAAGATACTCATGTCCCAGGAGCCTGTGAATATGCTTATGAACCTGCGAATATGTGATCTCATATGGTAAAAGGGACTTTGCAGGTGTGATTAAGTTCGTGTTAGTTGCTCAGTCGTGTCTGACTCTTTGCTGCCCCATGAGCTGTAGCCCACCAGGCGCCTCTGTCCATGGAGTTCTCCAGGCAGGAATGCTGGAGTGGGTAGTCATTCCCTTCTCCAGGGGATCTTCCTGACCCAGGGATTGAACCCAGGTCTCCTGCATTGCAGATGGATTCTTTATCATCTGAGCCACCAGGGAAGCCTGTGTGTTTAAGTTAAGGGTCTTGCAATTTGGAGCATATCCAAGAGGGCCCAAGGGACAATCAAAAGAAAAGATGTGCCAATGGAAGCAGAGAGATGGACTGATGCACTCTGAAGATGGAGGAAAGGGCCATGAGCCAAATGATACAGGCATCCTCTAGAAGCTGGAAAGAGCAAGGACACAAATTGTCCCCTGGATGCTCCAGAAGCACAACCCTGCAGATACTTTAATTCTACTCCCAAAAGACTCACTGCAGGTTTCTGATGCCCTGAACTGTAAGATAATAAATAGATGGCTTTCCCAGGTAGTTGCCAGAGACAGCAGAAGGGCAGATGGATCTCAATGCTTGATGCCATTTCCTGCTCACCCAGTGGTATCGTGATCAAGGAGATACTGCTAAGCCACAAGCTGGCATTTGTGTGCTGTGAGGGCATCAGCATTTCTGGCAATTTTTACAGAAATAAGGGCAGAGCATTCAAGGTATGCTGCCCCACAAGACCAAGAGAGACTAGGCTCCCTAGACCACCTGGAGGTGTTTGATGGGATCCTGCTGTCCTCAAGGTTATACATCTGAAGTCTATGTGAAAATCTGCCCACCTGGGGTACCAGTGAGGTTAGCTGAAAGTACCAGTCAGTGACAGCCACCCTGAAGGAGAAGAGAAAGGGGAAGGCCAGAGTCCATTAGGGAAGAAAAAATGGAAACAAGATGAAAAGAACACGGAAAGAAAATCAACGAATATGCCGAGGTCCTCAAGAACCATGGACTCCCAGCCTGAGCTCAATAAACTGGTCAAGCTTCATGGTTGGCCTGACCTCCCCTTCCTCCATCGGTGCCCTGGATGTGGGGATCCAGGGGCAGCCATCCAGGCCACAGCCAGGCTGGGGCTTAGGAAGCTGGGGGTCCAGAAGGGACCTCAATCACTGTTTCTGCTTAAGAAAGGCCTTTCTTTTAAAAAATTTACTTTAAACAGCTCTAACAGTTGTGCAGACAAAACTTGTCTACGATCCACAAGTTCATGACAGAGTATTTAAAAATCAACAGCAGGAACATCTTGAGTTCCAATTTCTGCACAGTGAGCTGGAAAAACTAACTGGAAGAGAACCCTGCCTTGTGAATGAGGCATCTGTTTCAACTTCCCACGTGGTCAGATATCCTCTGTAGCTGTTAGAGTGTGAGAGACGCTGGTGGGGCGGTACGAGCCTGGTGTCGCATAGAGGTATTTATGGATGGAGACACGGAAGACATGCAACCCAGGGGCTACAGGCATTGCCCTTGATCCTTACCAGTACTTTGAGACCCAGAAACGAATCAGTTATGAACAATGAATAAATGAATCTGTGTCGTTTTAAGGCCACCAAGTTTGCAGTTATGGGTTACAGTGACAATAGGCAACTAATGCAGTTTCCAACTTCAGGGGAGTCTCCAAACTCAGAAACAGCCACAGGAAACTTTCTCAGAATTTCTCAGGTTTACCTTTAGTGATCTCACCTCCTCCTCCCTCTTTCAAAAGGTAATCTTTCTGCAGGCTCAGTTCCCGTCACTCACTCTTCACTGACCCCTTCCTTTAGTCTACAGACAACCCCAGGCTAAGCCCAATCTCTTTTCTTAAGGTAACTCTTCAAGTTTTGGCCCTGTCTCTTTGCTTTTTTAGTTCAAAGTTTTTGAGAACAGTCTTCACATGGCCTCATTTAAGGCTTTAGCTAAACCGGCTAAAGGATATAATAAAGGTGAATCAGAGGCAAGAATGTATGTGAGAGTGGGACAGGGAGAATTGGGGAGGGAGGTCCATTTTTTAAACAAGATCCAGTTGCCAGGATAAGTAAGTGAAGATGGGTACATGCCAAGAAGTTGGAGAAGCTGCAGGGAGAGGATAAATCTGTATGGAGAAATACACGGTACAGGTTGGGTCAAAGTCCGGACAAGCCATAGAGAGGGGATTCTGTCCAGCTAAGTCAGCAGGGGATGCAAAATTGTCTCCTCTGTAATTCAGTTGTACATGACTGCCATTGCTCCATGGACAGACAGGCCACTCTCTCACAGCAGAACCTGGTTTCCCCAGCCTTACTGCTCAGGAGTGAGAGTTGCATGCTTCTACTGAATGGACAACACTCCTACTTACATAGTTAATGCTTAGATGCCCACAACAAATCAACGTTTCTAGATAAAATAACATTGAGGTAACATTGCCAAGTTAATTGCTGAAATAAGAAATGGCAACACCACTCCAGTATTCTTCCCTGGAAAACCCCATGGACAAAGGAGCCTGGTGGGCTGCAGTCTGCAGTCCATGGGGTTGCAAAGAGTCAGACAGGGCTGAGTGGCTGAGCACACACACACCCAGTTAATTACTTCACATGATTTTTCTTTTAAGGCATGTTCACTCTGTGCAATAACCAAAAATCTGCAAATCAGGTTTCCCAAAATAATAAATTCTGACATTTGTGCATTCCACTAATAGGATGAAATTGTTAACAGCATGCCCTTCGGAATAAGACTATGTGGTTTGCAGTCAAGTCCCCCAAGCCAGAAACAAAAATCCATGTCTTAATGCTGGAAATCATGAAGATGTTATCTTACGGAGCAAAGGGAAATTAAAGCTGCAGATGGAATTAAGATTGCTAATGCATTGACCTTAAAATAAGGATATCTTCCTGGGTATGCAAGAAGGCAATGTTATCACAAGGGCCTTTAAAAGTATACAAAGGAGGCGAGGGGGGAGGTGAGAGGGATGCAATGTGAGAAGGACTCAAATTGCCTTTGCTGATCTTGAAGTTGCAGGAAAGGGACCAGAAGCCAAGGAAGGCAGGCGGCCTCTAGCAGCTGGAAAAGGCAAGGAAACAGATTCCTCCCTGTGAGGAGTGCAGCCCTGCTGACACCCGGATTTTAGTCCAGTGAGGCCCTTGACAGACTCATAACCTATAGGAATATAACGAATTTGTGCTAAATTTGTGGCAATTCGTTTTGGCATCCAGAGAAAACTAATACTGACTACACAGTTCAAATCCTGACAATCATTTATCACTGGCGGGAGTTAGGAAGTGTTAATTAATTTTTCTGTCCCTATTTATCTGTAAAATGAGACTAACAATACTTAAGGATTAAATGAGATATTACATATATATTCTAGAATAACCCCAGACACATAGTAAATCCTCAAAAGATGTCAAATATTGCTATTGTTGGTTTGTATTTACCTTCCTGTTTGCTTTTTATCATAAGATTTCACCTGAAAACCATGATTCAAATAATGTTTTTCCTACTTCCATTTAAATAGCACAAGAAAAATGCCCCCTAAATGTCTAAGAGCCTTAAGATTCTGAATTGCGTGGAGTAACGTCCTTAGGATGTTGTTTTCAGCTGTGAATATATAACTCATCTTGCTTATTTCTAACCTGCTAGAACAAGCTGTGCTAACACCGTATTTTAAAAGCGCTTTCTTACTTCTTGAGGACTTAATTACAATGCTGCTGGTTGACAAGTTTGCATTTCAAGCCAAGACCTTGAAATAAACACAGTCATTTCAGTTCTTGATACAACTGAGTGAAAGTACATTCTCTGATTAGCTTGTCGGCTTAGGGTTGCACCATCAAAATGGGATAAATTTAGCCATACTCGCCAATGACCTGACTCATTACAGATCTTGAAACCTTTTGAACTTTTCATTCTTTTTAAAGTATATCATGTTTGATATATTTGGTGTGTTTACAGTACATCTAGCCATTTTATTTGAGAAATGTAATAAGCGTTTTCAGTATTTGATTAACTTAATTTATATTTTCATAGGGGAAAATCTTTGTTAGAACCATAAAACATAAAATCCTTCTATGTTTAATAAATTCTGGGATCCCCTAAGAGATGGCAACCCTAAACAAAATCTATCTTCATGCATCAAAGCATAAAAAAGAGCTGGTCTTGCATTAGTCTAAACAGTCCCACCCTTATACTCTCAACTGTGATTAATAACAGAAAGCTCTTTTATTATGACTGACAACAATATACATAGAAAATACTTCATAGCACTGTGTAGAAAAGAAGTATTAGTCATGCACCACATCTTTGTTAATTTCAATGGTAGCGAAAGAATGGATTGAGCTTCCTGGGTTGCCATTCAGTCACTGATCTATTCATTCTCTCAACAAATATTTACTAAGCTCGTGCAAGGTCCCAGGAATTATGAAATTCCCTCAAAAGCTAAATCACATATTTTTTTAGGCATATTTGTGGTTATATTTACTAAGTTGATTTTAAAACCCACAGAATTCAGAATAGAGCTGCTTCTAAAAGAGACAGAGATGGGATGGGCAAGGAATATTCAGGTAGTCCCAAAAATATGGGGATGCTGTTGGAGGTCCAAAATGAATGGTAGGTCCTCAGGTGTTTGTTCTATTATTATTTTTATAACATACATATACTCTACTTATGTTCTTTTCATGTATCAAATTTTTTTTGAAAAGAAACAACCAATTTCTGCCTTGTGTGGTCACTTAACTATTTATTATATCTTGCACTGTAAACATAGCCTCTCACTTCTTCATATTTAAGAGTCTGTCACCTCATTTTAGGGGAAAAAAATCAAACTATATGCGCTTAAATTTTAAAAAATTCTTAATTAAAGAGCATTATGAACTCACATGTGATTGCCTATCTTGAATTCAAAAGCTCAAGGATGATCACCTTCTAATGAGAAGAGCAATGGCTACACCTCATGTCCAATGCAGGGCTGAATAGCTGAAAGGTGTTTCTAGACCCATTTCTACCACTAAGCTCATTGTGTGATCTTACGCAAGTAACAAGATATTCTGTGGGATTTTTTTTTTTCAATTTATCAGTGTTAAAATGTTTGCACATATAACCTGGGTTTTTAAAATATATTTACAAGTATGAAAGCATTTTGAAAAGTTAAGAGCTACATTAAAGAATACTATGATGAGCAGTTGTTATCACAAGTATGTGAATTTAATAAACATTTGTAAGAGTTTGTACCTGTGTGAAAGTCACCCAGTTGTGTCTGACTCTTCACGACCCCATGGGCTGTAGCCCACCAGGCTCCTCTGTCCATGGAATTCTCCAGGTAAGAATATTGGAGTGGGTAACCATTTCCTCCTCCAGGGGATCTTCCCAATCCAGGGATCAAACCAAGGTCTCCTGCATTGCAGGTGAATGCCGTGCCATCTGAATAATCAGGGAAGCCCTATAATCCAATACAAGTAATAAGATGCAAGAGCCCAGTGTGGCTGAAAGAAGGCAGATCCATAGCCAGATGAGCTTGGGTTCAAACTTTGGCTCTGTTCATTATTGGCTGTGTCTTCTCTGTCAAGTAAGCTCATTCTCCTGAACTCTTGTTTCTTCACCTGTAAACTGGGATATTAATACTAGCCTCATACCATAATCCTACTACTCTGCTGGTGGGAAGAGAAGCTGGTAAGGTTTCTGAGGAGAAATACACAGCAACACCTATCACGTGAAGTGACGTATTCTTTGAACAAGCAGTTCCAATGAATGAAGTTTATCACACAGTTTCCCACAATTCTGAAATGACATTATATGCACGGTTGTTCAATATGGGATAGTACAGAGGTTTAGAAATAAACAAAACACACAGAAGTCTCGCACTGGATCAAAAATGCACATCCATACCAAACAAAATTATAGAGCAATAAACCTAAATGGGAAGGAAATCTAAGAAAGATATATGTGTACATATAACTGGTTCACTTTGCTGTACAGCAGAGACACACTGTAAAGCAACTATACACCAATAAAAATTAATTTTGAAAATATAATGAGGAACTTTCTATGTACTTATATGGAATGATCTCACAATTTGTTCAGTGAAAAACCAAGATACAAAAAGTATGTAACATACCATGATTTGTATGTGTCTGTTTAAAGAAAAATATAGTTTTAATATGCAAAAAATATTTCTATAAGGACACACAAGGATCACATCACTTTGGTAACCTCTAAAGAGAGAAATTAGGAGACTGGAGGATGGAGGTGGGAGGGAGACTCTCAGTGTACCCTTCTCTACTTTTCCCATTTTGAACCATCAAACATACTGCCTATTCGAGAAAGAATGGATGGATAGGTGGATGGATGGATAACAATATCCTGCATAAATTAAGTTTTGCAAAACTCTTAGCTTTCATTCTTCACTCCTCCTTATCTAATCCCTACCTACCTACCTAAACCATTTTAAAACTAAATATACACATTTTAACTCTAAATATACACATTCTAACTCTTTAATGCTTTCTTCAATAATTTCATATATTCAGTTCCCTAGTTTTAAAAAAATAAACAGTAAATCTTCCAGTCAAAAATTATATATATTTCTCCATGGCATCAATTTCAGAAAATGAAATATAGAATACTGTAGCTTTCAGCAGATTCTGATTCTTAAAAAAAAAAAAAAAGAAAAAAACATTTCAAGCCCAAAGTGAACTCAAGTACATTAGAAATGAGAGAACAGTCTCAGGATACCTCTGTCCCTCCCAAAAGGGAACAAGGTGAACTCTTACTGTCAAATCTGAGCCATGTCATTGTGGGAATTCAGCCGCCTCTCCCACCTGACCTTTACAGCCACTTTTAAGTTGCAAAAAGAAATTCCCTGATGGAAGTGCCAACAAGCAAGGAAATGTTCCAGGAAAGGGATGAGGCCAACAAAGCTACAAATCCAATACCCCAAGAGGCTGGGAGGACAGACAGAGTAATTTGATTTTATCATATTTCCAATTTTTATTCCAATTTTTCTTTATGAGTAAAGTCATCTCCCTTCACGTACAACTCATCATCCTTCAACTCTCTTATCGCCCAGACCACTTTTAGAATTCTTTTTTTGCAGTCTTAAGATACTGGAATAGGTTTGAACCCAGCTGGTATTTTCTATTTCAGTTCTCAGATTACCTGCCTCCTGAGTACCTTTCCA
This sequence comes from Ovis aries, assembly GCF_016772045.2. NCBI lineage: Eukaryota > Metazoa > Chordata > Mammalia > Artiodactyla > Bovidae > Ovis > Ovis aries. Next base: position 92,287,209 of record NC_056058.1, read on the forward strand.
TCTTTATAAGTGTTGGTTCATTAAAAAAAAAAAAAATAGATTGAGATATCACTGCTATTTTCTCTTGACTTCATTTACCACATCTCTCATGCCCTTGTAGCTGAAGAAAAATTTAACCACAAAGATATAGAGATGTACATGACATGGGAACATGAAAAAAGTAAATAACAACCCAAGACAAGGGTGCTGAAGGGAAAGCAGAGGAGTCCCGCCCTAAGAGTCAACAAATGGAGAGAAGAGTGGGTGCTGTGGGCCCAGAAGAGGGGTCCTCCGAGCCTGGGCAGGCTTCCTGCTGGGCACTGAAAGGACAATGGATATGCCACAGCAGGATAATGGGTACATCGGGTAATGTAGTGAAGAGGTTAGGACATCGCCGTTGGGAACGACAGTGTGAGTAAAGGGTTAGAGAATGGAAAACCGAAATCACGTTTGACCAGGAGCTGTCGGCTTGAAGCAATATTTCCAAAGTGTGGACCATGGCGCCTGGGAAGTATTAAATGATTCTAGTTGAGACCAGGAAACTAATTTTCTGTTTTAACCATTAAAAAAACCACACACTTAAGGAGATGCCAGATGTACTGAAATAAGCAAGGGAAAATTCTGAAAGAGATGGGAATACCAGACCACCTGACCTGCCTCTTGAGAAACCTATATGCAGGTCAGGAAGCGACAGTTAGAACTGGACATGGAACAACAGACTGGTTCCAAATAGGAAAAGGAGTACGTCAAGGCTGTATATTGTCACCCTGCTTATTTAACTTCTATGCAGAGTATATCATGAGAAATGCTGGGCTGGATGAAGCACAAGCTGGAATCAAGATTGCCGGGAGAAATATCAATAACCTCAGATAAGGAAATGACACCACCCTTATGGCAGAAAGTGAAGAGGAGCTAAAAAGCCTCTTGATGAAAGTGAAAGAGGAGAGTGAAAAAGTTGGCTTAAAGCTCAACATTCAGAAAATGAAGATCATGGCATCTGGTCCCATCACTTCGTGGGAAATAGATGGGAAACAGTAGAAACAGTGTCAGACTTTATTTTGGGGGGCTCCAAAATCACTGCAGATGGTGATTGCAGTAATTAAAAGATGCTTACTCCTTGGAAGAAAAGTTATGACCAACCTAGATAGTATATTCAAAAGCAGAGACATTACTTTGCCGACTAAGGTCCGTCTAGTCAAGGCTATGGTTTTTCCTGTGGTCATGTATGGATGTGAGGGTTGGACCGTGAAGAAGGCTGAGCACCAAGGAATTGATGCCTTTGAACTGTGGTGCTGGAGAAGACTCTTGAGAGTCCCTTGGACTGCAAGGAGATCCAACCAGTCCATTCTGAAGGAGATCAGCCCTGGGATTTCTTTGGAAGGAATGATGCTAAAGCTGAAACTCCATTACTTTGGCCACCTCATGCGAAGAGTTGACTCATTGGAAAAGACTCTGATGCTGGGAAGGATTGGGGACAGGAGGAAAAGGGGACGACAGAGGATGAGATGGCTGGATGGCATCACTGACTCGATGGACGTGAGTCTGAGTGAACTCCGGGAGTTGGTGATGGACAGGAAGGCCTGGCGTGCTGCGATTCATGGGGCCGCAAAGAGTCAGACACGACTGAGCGACTGAACTGAACTGAACTGAACTGAAGGCATGCCCTGCACCAAGCCTGCCTTCTGCAGTCAGCACTGCATCACACCCCGGGGCCCTCAGGAGTCCCCTGGAGCCCCTAAGTGAAAGTGAAAGTCACTCAGTCGTGTCCGACTCTTTGTGACCCCATCGACTATATAGTCCATGGAATTCTCCAGGCCAGAATACTGGAGTGGGTAGCCTTTCCCTTCTCCAGGGGATCTTTCCAACCCAGGGATCAAATCCAGGTCTCCTGCCTTGCCGGCAGATTCTTTACCAGCTAAGCCACAAGGGAAGCCCAAGCACCTGCGTAAATCCAGGGACCAAGGACACAGCGGTGGAGTGCAGCCATAAAAGAATCTTAGGGCCAGAGCAGCCACTGCACTTAATTCCCCCCATTCCCGAGGCTTGCCCACATGTCCCTCGCCTGCTCTGCGGAGAAGGAGGCCAGGTGGGGCCTGCCACCCACACTGAAGACACGGGCCCGTGAAGGTGCAGCTGGGCCCCAGCAACACCCCAAGCGACTCACGGTAGTAAACTTATTTCAGTTTTAAAAGTGAGTCATTGTTGGGGGTGGGGGGGAGGAACTGTAAGGAATCATTTATAACTGCAAGTCGACAGGGCCAAGAAGATGATATTAGCAGTGTAGAGCAGGCCTAACAAAGTATCACACGCTGAGTGACTTCAGACAGAACTGTCTGCTCTCTCAGTTCTGGAAACTAGAATCTCAACAAGCAGGTTGATGGCAAGGCTGATTCCTTCTGAGGGCCGGGAAGGAGAGAGTAAAGGACAGGGGAGCCTGGCGGGCTGCAGTCCACAGGGTCGCAAAGAGTTGAACACGACTGAGCGACAATCACAAGTACAGCAACAACTTGTTTTCTTATTTATAACATGAAGAAATTGAACTCTATTAGTGCTTACCACGACAGTTTCAAACAACAAAAGGAGACATGACAAGTCTTGAAACTGAATTTTGCCAAATGGGGCAGGGATTGGCTGATTTGTCACTAATCCTGCCTCATCTTCCTCCTGAGCACGCAGCTAACCTGTATCTATTTTCCAGCTACATTTGTTGTTATGTTCGGCCCCACTGTGAGTTCTAACCAATGAAACAGGAATGGAAGGCAGGCATGGTCAATAAAAACCTGCCTCCTGAGATCTTCCTGCTCTGTCTACATTTGCCAGCTGGATGGAGAACATTCTGGGCATCTAGATGAGAGAAGAGCCACAAGAAGAAAAGAGGCTGGATCCCTGAGTGAACATAAGTAGTTCTTCCCATCGTCAGATTTTACTTGTGGAAGACAAGAAATATATTGGTTTAATCCACTGATATTTGGGAATTACAGCAGCCTATATACCAAGTAAGGATGTTTTTAAAAATCATCTACTATCACAAAGAAAGGATATCTTAACACCAAAATTGTAGGAAGCATTCAATCTGAGGAACAGGATCAGTTCTTCAGATTGAAAAGGTAGCTCTCTGGAAAATTCATTGCCTTAAGCCTGATTTTTCTCATTTCACCTTGAATGAGTGAAAACTTCATTATTGGCAGTCACTGATCCGAGAACCAATGCTGAAGTTCTAGGCCAGATGACTCTCCACTCAGTCAGAACTCAAGTAACAGGCTGAATTCCCTTGCCCGTAGAAAGCTGTCAAGAAGTAGCCTGTCTCCATCTGTGTTGCTTTGTTTCTTGCAGGCTTGGTTCTCACGTGGGCTATCGTGAGCATCGGCCCAGGGAGAAGAAAAACCTGTTGCTTCCTGAAAAGTCTCAGGATCAGTCCTGATCGGACCAGCTTGCGTCACGCGCATATGAGCTGTGACCCCACAGAATGCAGGCCGCTGGGCTCCTCCATTCATGGGATTTCCCAGGCAAGAATCCTGGAGCAGGTTGCCATTTCCTCCTCTGGGGATCTTCCCAACCCAGGGATCGAACCTGCATCTCCTGTGTCTCCTGCACTGTCAGGCAGGTTCTTTACCACTGCACTGCCCAACCAAACACTGCAGCCAGGAGGACAGGACGTGTGTGTGGCCAGGCCTGGGTCACATTGAGAGCTGGTTCCTCAAGGAAAATGTGTGCGTTCTGCTACCCAAAGATAGGGGAGTCAAAACAGCAGACACCTACTACAACTTCCAATGCCTCTCCAGCTCTGAAATCCTGTTTGCGATTGGGGCAATCTGCCGTGAAGAAGCTTAGAGATTACCACTGTAGCCTAGGGTATTGTATTCCTCACAGCTGGACAGCAACAGAAGACCTTAAACAAGAATTCTGCCCAGCTTTTCAGCAGCATGAAAGTAAAACATGGGAGAAGCATTGGTCTTTCAATGAAGCACTGTGAAGATCAAGGAGAAATAAAAACTACTCAAGCAGGCAACATATTTCAAATAAAATGTATTCTCATCCTTACCAAGGCAGATGCAGATGCCAAATTCTTGGGCGAAGGCAGGCTTTTTAATTTAAAATGTGAACTCTGTTTTTTATTGAGTGTAAGAACAAAGGCGGTAAATTTGGGATAATTAAAAACTTAGTCGCCCCATCTATCATCATGTTTTTATATGCTGTTGGTGCCATTCCATGCGAGAAAAGATTCAAAATAAAGACATCCAGTACCCAATATTATCAAGGTCACATAATTTGTTCTTCTCCTGAAATGTACTGACCTCCTTTCTTTTGAACCTGGGGATTCTGAGTGTAATTAAATGTACTTTTACTTTACCTAGATCAGTACAAAATTTCAGGCATTCAGTTGTGCCCTTATTTTGGTTCCTTTCATTCTAATTACACAGGAGGCTGGATTTATTTCTCTATTCCCAATAATCTAGCGTAGTCTCATAAAAATGCAACCCAGCATATATCTTTCAGAAATAATTGGACTCTGAAGAACCTTCAAACTTAGTGCACATAAAAACTACAATATTATTCTCTGTTCCCCAGTGTTTTTCAGACTATTTTTCTTTTCATCTCTGCTATCATTAATCCACTCAAGAACCCTTCAATATGAATTCTCTAGTACAGGGGCCTCTACTCAGTACTCTGTAATGGCCTATCTGGGAAAATAATCTAAAAAAAGAATGGCTATATGTATTGGTATTACTGATTCACTTTGCTGTACATCTGAAACTAACACAACATTATAAATCAACTTTATTCCAATATAAACCTTAAAAAAAAAGGAATTCTCAACATAGTAATGGAATTGTTTCTTTTCTTTCTGTCCTTCTTTTTCTCTCTCAGGGAAATGTGAAGGCTAACTCCTATCTTTGTTGTGACAAGGCCATTTCTGCTCTGAATTGCTGTGTAACAGTACACTCTCTTTTTTTTTCCTTTCAAAAAGGGGAAGAAAAAATCTATAGTCCCACACATCCACTTGCTATCTCTAATGTATCCTAATGCAGGAATCAAGTTCTGTTTTGGAAATAAAACATTCACAATTATTAAGATGAAGATCAAATGTAAAGATAAAATTGAGCTTTTCCTCCCATCCAAGCACTAACCAGGCCCAACCAACCCTGCTTAGCTTCTGAGACCAGACGAGATCACGCACACGCAGGGTGGTACAGTCATAGACAACACTGAGTTTTTTCTAAACAGATGCAACAACTTTAAAGTATTGTCAACCATGAAGACATAGTCAACCATTCATTCTTTTAACAAACATTTACTGACTCCCTGAATGTGCTGGTCATTATGGTCTAGGGGTCAAGGACACAGCACTAAGTCACACACGAGATCCTGCCCTCTTCCTCACCAACATCACATTTCAGAGGAGGAGGCGGGAAATAAACACTCAACAACAAAATGTCACGTTGTGAGAAACAAAGCGGGTAAAGAAGTAGGCTAGTCAAGGCTCTGGTTTTCCCTGTGGTCATGTATGGATGTGAGAGCTGGACTGTGAAGAAGGCTGAGTGCCGAAGAATTGATGCTTTTGAACTGTGGTGTTGGAGAAGACTCTTGAGAGTCCCTTGGACTGCAAGGAGATCCAACCAGTCCATCCTAAAGGAGATCAGTCCTGGGTGTTCATTGGAAGGACTGATGCTGAAGCTGAAACTCCAGTACTTTGGCCACCTCATGCAGAGAGTTGACTCACTGGAAAAGACTCTGATGCTGGGAGGGACTGGGGGCAGGAGGAGAAGGGGACAACAGAAGATGAGATGGCTGGATGGCATCACTGACTCGATGGAAATGAGTTTGAGTAAACACAGGGAGTTGGTGGTGGACAGGGAGGCCTGGCGTGCTGCAGTCCATGGGGTCGCAAAGAGTTGGACTCAACTGAGCGACTGAACTGAACTGAACTGAAAGAAGTAGGCAGCGACCAGAACACCTACAGAAGTCTTCTCTGAGGACTTAGCAAGCACAGTGAGCCCTAGGCAAGGAGTAAAAGTCAACCACGCTGCTGAAGGATATGTGGACACCTTGCAGGCAGAGGGAACACACGTGCACAAGTCTAGAGCCTGGGAAGGTTCACCGAGGTCGGAGGACAGTAAGGAGGCCAGTGCGGCTGGATCATATCTTCACTCACCTTACTGATCACCAGTAAATCCAATTTAGAGACATTATTGCTGGAGTCTAAAGCACCATTTTAATTTCCTGGGACGTTGTTCTTTCTTATGCAGTTAGGTAGCTTTGGATTTTCTGAATGAGTCTGTCTTCAACATTAGAGAAGTCTATTGAGAGTCAATGCATTGAAAGCTTCAGTTACCACTCCGGTGGTCAGAAAGAGTTAATACACCTTCCAAAACGTCCAGTTTACTGCCAAGAAATCCTGTCTACCCTGCAAGAATCTGGCTGGGTATTTGTAGCCATCTGGAATTTAAAATAAAACTGATTGTACAGAACCGATAGGTATTTTTAAAACATAATGCAACCAACACAGGTTTTAAACGCACACATCCGTTGAACTAAGCTGTCCTCATCTTTGCCTTTTAGCGTCCAGGCTTTAAAAACATTTCATACCACCTAACAAAATGTCATGTGAAAAGGACTGAAGGAGCAGGGTTTGATTGTCTCTTTTGAGGTCAGCAGGATCCCAGTGTCTGTTCCATCTGTTTCCTGTAAGCACTCAGGGCCAATTAGGACTCAGCAGATCTGAAGAGGACAAAGTGCTGAGCGCTGCCCCGGCTCTGTGGCAACTGGGAGAGGAGGCTGCCTCAACAAGGAATGGGGTAACCAAACAGAGAATGGACAATGACATCAGGACGTCTTGAGTACAAATTCTAGGCTGCCACCAACTGGCATTAAGACTTTAGTCCTTACGTAACTTACCTAACATCTCCAAGCTTCATTTTTAGCAACTGTAGAAAACAACAATACCTACTCATTTGACTTGTGAGACTTAAGTATAAGAGTGTGTATAAAGTGCCTGGCGTGCAGTAGTTGTTCAGCAATAGCAGGTGTCATGTCCATTAGTTTTAATAATAAACTTCATTTTTCAGGTGAGCAGAGGAACACCCACTAAGCCATTCCCCATTCCCATAGAGAGATGGCAGAACTTGAGGATACATAGGTCATAGCCTACCCAGACCACCTTGTACCAGCTCAGTTCCTATCCTGTCCCTCTTATCTAAGGCCAGGGACCTCAGAAGGACCATGGGGCTGGGGCTCCCACTACTGTGGGGGTCTCAGATTTAGACATGTTAGGTAATTGCCTTGCAGGATGATTCAAGAACGACCTGCTCACTGCCCTGTGCCTTCTCTCCAAGGATCTCCTGGATTCCCAAGTGGAAGAAAAAGTAGTTGATAGCTACTTCCCTTCCCTCATCAATTCCAAGATAGCTCTGTTAAAACCCTCCTTGTGGCTCAGCTGATAAAGAATCCGCCTGCAATATGGGAGACCTGGGTTCCATCCCTGACTTGGGAAGATCCCCTGGAGAAGGGAAAGTCTACCCACTCCAGTATTCTGACCTGGAGAATCCCATGGACTGTATAGCCCATGGGGTCATAAAGAGTCAGACACAACTGAGCAACTTTCACTTTCTGGGGTATCCAGCAATCTCACACTTTGAAAGAATAAAAAATACAGTAACTGCAATGGCACCCCACTCCAGTACTCTTGCCTGGAAAATCCCATTGGCAGAGGAGTCTGGTAGGCTGCAGTCCAGGGGGTCATGAAGAGTCAGACACGACTGAGCGACTTCCCTTTCAATTTTCACTTTCATGCATTGGAGAAGGAAATGGCAACCCACTCCAGTGTTCTTGCCTGGAGAATCCCAGGGATGGGGGAGCCTGGTAGGCTGCCATCTATGGGGTTGCACAGAGTCGGACACGACTGAAGCAGCTTAGCAGCAGGAGCAGCAGCTCCTCACACACTATAAAGGCCTGGGATGTCCTGTCCTAGACACAGTGATAAACACTTGAAATGTACAAATGATTTCAGACACTCATCACTTGATGGTGCTATCTGCTGTTCAAAATGTAGCATAACAGCCAACCAACTTTATTTAAAACAAACAAAAAAAAAGGTTTCTTTAAATCAAAACAAATTCTATTAAAATGCCAAATTTTTTTTCGAAGAAAGAACGCAGGACTTGAAGCATTACTTTAAAACAAGAACACAAAAATAATCCTGAGCTTTCTGAAGCTCCTCCTTCCTTGGTGCTCATACTTCTCGGATGAGGCCTGAAGATGGACTTCTAGAGGCTTGGATCCCAGCACTGTACCAACGGGCTCTGCCTTCAGATCTAGCTGCCTCCTCTTGGAGGTGAGAACACCAACAGGAAGTCTCAAGTCCCCGGCTGTCTTCCAACCACTATCTCCCGTTGGCCTGCATCTCAAGCCTTTAGCCCCAGTTAAAGGCCTTTCCAAGCCTCTCTGGAAAGGCATCCCCAGCAGAACCTCTCAAGGGAGTGTCCCTGAGCCATGGAAACTGCAGAGAGTCCAGGCCCAACGGCTGCCAGAGCTTTCTCCCTCTGACCTCACCTCCTGCTAGCCTATTCCTTCCTCCTCTCCCTCAGCCCTCCTGTCTTTTCTACAACCTGGTAGTGGCTGCCTCGAGTCTGAGCATCAGCTGTTCTTTCTAAATCGGAGGGCTTTTCCCTAGAACCAGTTCTATACTTTGCAGGGCCCAGGGAAACATGTAAAGGGAGGCAGAGGTTCTCGTTCAAAACTTATTGAGTATTTAAAGATGGTGACAGCAGCGCTTTCCACCGAGCTCGGGACCCTTCTAAGCTTGGAGACACAGAGCAAATCCACAAAGGCTGGCCCTACGTTTTCTTCCATGCTTCATCATCGTCATCATCAAGGTCAGCATTTCTAGTTTTTCTCTTTCAGTTTCTTGCTTATTTCCTTTGTAGCACACATATATCGCGAGTGTAGACACTCATTCATTAGCTTACATTTTTGGATCTATCCCCCTACCCAACAACAAATCCCTTCTTAAACCATAAGCTGAGGTCTAACCCTGGCCACAGTTGGATGCTCAGTGTCTAGAACTGTGTCTGGCTTATGTAGACACCAATTCCCTGGTGGCTCAGATGGTAAAAGTGTCTGCCTACAATGCGGGAGACGCAGATTCGACCCCTGGGTCAGAAAGACCCTCTGGAGAAGGAAATGGCAACCCACTGAAGTGTTCTTGCCTGGAAAATCCCATGGATGGAGGAGCCTGGTGGGCTACAGTCCATGGGGTCGCAAAGAGTTGTACACGAGGCCTCCCTGTCCATCACCAACTCCCAGAGTTTACTCAAACTTTTGTCCATCACATCAGTGATGCCATCCAACCATCTCATCCTCTGTCATCCTCTTCTCCTCCCGCCTTCAATCTTTCCCAGCATCAGGGTTTTTTTCAAATGAGTCAGTTCTTTGCATCAGGTGGCCAAAGTATTGGAGCTTCAGCCTCAACATCAGTCCTTCCAATGAATGCTCAAGACTGATCTCCTTTAGGATAGACTGGTTGGATCTCCTTACAGCCCACGGGACTCTCAAGAGTCTTCTCCAACACCACGGTTCTAAGGCATCAATTCATCAGCACTCAGCTTTCTTTACAGTCCAACTCTCACATCCATACATGACTACTGGAAAAACCATAGCCTTGACTAGACGGACCTTTGTTGGCAATGTAATGTCTCTGATTTTTAATATAGACATCCAATAAAACATTGGGTATTTTACCTGGATGGATTGCCTTATACTCTGTTTTCTGCTTGAAGTTACTTTTAACATTGAAATTGTCAGCATATTAAAAAAAGAAATAACTTCAGATGTGTCAGAGAGAAAGTAGGAACCTGGGAGAATAATTATGCTGGAGTTGAGTCAACTGTAGCACTGTTCTCTCGTTTCCTCTTCTTTCCCCAGATACGCCTTGCTTTCTAGACTCATTCAATTCCTGTTACGATTTCTAATCTGCCCAAACTACTACTACCTTTTTTTTTTTTTTTTTTTTGGGCATAAAGGAAATAACCTAGTTGCTCTGCAAAGCATATGTAGAAAAGAAGATGGATGTTGTGACGTCCCCGTGGGAGAAGTGAGTGAGGCGATATCCTGACACCACCTGGTGTGCACGACAGCACAAGGCTGACACTACCCACACTGAGTCAGCACAAACCTCCCCCTACCTGGGGTGCAAGCGTATCCCCAGTAAGATGGCCTGCACCTCAGATGCCAGAGGCAAGTGGAGTTTCCGGGCAGTCCCCAGTTCTACAGATTTGGGCTAGCTGGAAAAAAAAAGAAGTCAGGTCTCCAGTAGGTTTGAAGTGGCTTGAGAGCAGAAAAAAAAAGGAAACTAGCCTGGGTACTTATTGCGCTTGGGGGTTGGGGACGGGGCGAGGGCTTCTGTGGTTTGAGTCTTCCACAAGTGCCAAAGGAGGGAACCGCAGGCTTTCCTACCTGCTTGTCGGGGTCTGGAGTACAATGGGAAGAGGGAGGGTGAGGTTTAAAAGCTATCAGTATACACACCGAGGAAACCAGAATTGAAAGAGACATGTGTACCCCAATGTTCATCGCAGCACAGTTTGTAATAGCCAGGACATGGAAGCAACCTAGATGTCCATCAGCAGACGAATGGATAAGAAAGCTGTGGTACAGATACACAATGGAGTATTACTCAGCTATTAAAAAGAATACATTTGAATCAGTTCTAATGAGGTGGATGAAACTGGAGCGGATCATACAGAGTGAAGTAAGCCAGAAAGAAAAACACCAATATAGTATGCTGCTGCTGCTGCTAAGTCGCTTCAGTCGTGTCCAACTCTGTGTGACCCCACAGACGGCAGCCCACCAGGCTCCCCCGTCCCTGGGATTCTCCAGGCGAGAACACTGGAGTGGGTTGCTATTTCCTTCTCCAACGCATGAAAGTGAAAAGTGAAAGTGAAGCTGCTCAGTTGTGTCCGACTCTTAGCGACCCCATGGACTGCAGCCTACCAGGCTCCTCACTAACACATATATATGGAATTTAGAAAGATAGTAATGATAACCCTGTATGTGAGACAGCAAAAGAGACACAAATGTAAAGAACAGACTTTTGGACTCTGTGGGAGAGGGAGAGGGTGGGAAGATTTGGGAAAATGGCATTGAAACATGTGTACTATCATGTAAGAAACGAATCGCTAGTCTAGGTTCGGTACAGGATGCAGGATGCTTGGGGCTGGTGCACTGGGATGACCCAGAGAGATGATATGGGGAGGGTGGTGGGAGAGGGGTTCAGGGTTGGGAACTCATGTACCCCTGTGGTGGATTCATGTCAATGTATGGCAAAACCAATACAGTATTGTAAAGTAAAAAAATAAAAATAAATAAAAATAAAAATAGAAAAAAAAAGCTATCAGTAGTCCAACATGGAAAAATGGAGTCAGATTCCTACCGACATATATGAAAATAGACAAGTCTGCACCACAGTCCCCCATGGACACATCACAGAGCTTCAAAACTTATCACGTAATTTTCTGCTTCTTCTAAACTGTCTCCTCCTTTCAAACCCCCATCAGATGATTTTGAAATAAAACCTAAGCATCAAACCATTTTGTCTGTAAATAATTTACTACATAGCTCCAAAATAATGACTTTCCTTTTCAAATATAACTACAATTCCATCACAAGACGTAAAAAATTAATAGTAATCCCCTATTACCATCAAATATTCATTCTGTGTTCATATTTCCACAAATGGCATACAAATATTATTTTTAAGATTCTTTTGTTAGTATTTGGATACAAAGAACATAATTACAATTAGTTAATATGACTTTTACACCTGTAATAATTTACAGCTCCCAACAAATCTAATTATTTTTTTCCTTGAAATTTTATTGCTGAAGAAACCAGTTGTTTGTCTTATAGAGTTTCTCTGGGTTCAGCCATTTGTATCCTCAAAGTGTCTTTCTAAAATGTTCTTGTCTCTTTTTTTTCCTACAAATTGATAGAAGCCTAATCTCATTCGGGTCGATTTTTTTTTTTTTTTTTTTTTTTTTGAGCAAGACAACTTCATCAGAGTTGCTGTGTGCTTCCATTAGGAGGAATATGATATCTGGTTGCTTTTTTTCTTGTGATGTTAGGAACCACTGATAGTCGGCTCACAGGTCTATTAATTCTTTGATTGTGAAATAATAGTTTGTTAATTCTATCATTCCTTCTTGATTAGTTAATTAAGTTTTATAAGGAGTGACTTCTCTTTATCAACCACTTGGTTACTCTGAGATATGGTTCATATAGGAAAAATACAATAAATGCATGATTTTTTCCCTGCGTTTATCATTATTTAGAATGCCCTTGTGTCCTAGAAAGGCAATCTCTGACTTTATTGGAAACTTTTTTAAAATATTGTTTTGAACTCATGGATTTTAATGTATTTGATTTTATTATTCTTATTCATTATCAAAATTTCCAACTTAAACCAGTAAAGATCAGTTCAGGGTTGCTCTTAATTTGACACGACTTCAATAGAGAGAGCTTTCCTGTTTGTTGTGTCAAAGCTAATTTTGAGTATTTTCTTGAAGCAGGTTATTTCTCTAAGATATTCCTGTTGCTTCTAAGGGAATTGGTACCTCAATATCACAGTTTAAAACTATTCATTGCTGTTAGGTTCACTGTAGAACTGTTTTATGTTCCCTTTTTTTGCATTCCCATTCTTATTTCAGATTGAGGGTGTTTTTTTTTAATTTTTAGCTCCCATCTTTATTAATTTCAAATAGATGGGGAAACAGTGGCTGACTTTATTTTGGGGAGCTCCAAAATCACTGCAGATGGTGATTGCAGCCATGAAATTAAAAGACGCTTACTCCTTAGAAGGAAAGTTATGGCCAACCTAGGCAGCATATTAAAAAGCGGAGACATTACTTTGTCAACAAAAGTCCATCTAGTCAAGGGTATGGTTTTTCCAGTAGTCATATATGGATGTGAGAGTTGGACCTTAAAGAAAGCTGAGCACTGAAGAATTGATGCTTTTGAACTGCAATGTTGGAGAAGACTCTTGAGAGTCCCTTGGACTGAAAGGAGATCCAACCAGTCCATCCTAAAGGAAATCAGTCCTGAAATTCACTGGAAGGACTGATGTTGAAGCCGAAACTCCAATTTTGGCCACCTGATGCAAAGAGCTGACTCATTGGAAAAGACCCTGATGCTGGGAAAGGTTGAGCGCAGGAGGAGAAGGGGACGACAGAGGATGAGATGGTTGGATGGCATCACCGACTCAATGGACATGAGTTTGAGTAAACTCCGGGAGCTCGTGATGGACAGGGAGGCCTGGTATACTGTGTTTCATGGGGTCACAAAGAGTCAGACATGACTAAGTGACTGAACTGAACTGAACTGATTAATTTCATAGCTTTAACTATATTTTAATGTCCTTTCAGTGGTTACTAGAGGTCATAACAACAATCTTTGACTTTGCAAAGCCTAACATAAAAGAGTATATTATCTCCTTGCAGATGATGCAAGGACCTTACAACAACTTGATTTCATTCACCCCTTCTCTTACTTAAATCATCTTATATAATTTAATACTTTATGGATTTTATTTATATGTTTATATATACTATTTTTTCATAGTCAATGTTCACTGAGATTTACCCTTTTCAGTGTTCATCATTTCTTTCTGCATCTCTAAGCTTTTGGGGGATCTTGATCTTTTTCTACTTGAATTACCCCATTTCTTTTAGTGCAGTTCTTTTGATGATGAATTCTGTCAGTTTTTATTCATCTGAAAAAGTCTTTATCATATTTTCATTTTCCCTATGTTGAGAATTATTTTCTATAATTTGGAAGATACTATTCAGCCTTCTGAAATTCACTGTTTTCTAATTTTTACCTTTTTACTCAGGCTACTTTAAAAAACATTTTTATCTTCCTGATTTCTTTTCATCAGTTTTACCATGATGTCTCTAGGTATGATTTCCTTTGTATTTACCTCACTTGAGATTTGTTTGTAATGCTTCTCACACAAATGCTTGATGTCTTTCATCAGCTTTGGAAAAATCTTTAGCTATCATCTCTTCAAATATTTCTTCTGCCCTTTTTCTCTTGCCTCTGTAATTTCAACAAAATACATATTACTTTTTTCTGTATTTTTTTGTGCCTTTCATTTTTTTCAGTATTTCCAACCTTTTGTTCCTCTGTGCTTCATTCTAGATATCTTCTTCTGACTAATTACTCTGCTTATTAATTCTACCTTCAGTGGTACCTGATCTGTTAAGTGTGAACTTTGAAACATTAATTTTAGGTATTATTAATATATTTCTCATTTCTTTTCATTTTATTTCCAATTCTTTGCAAAAGTTTCAGATTCTGTCTTTTATTTCCTTAGTGAAATTATGCATATAGTTTTGAACTCTATTATGTAGCTTACCTGTGGATCTGTTTCTGTTTATATTAACAGTTACACCATCTACTTTCTCATATGCCTTTTCTTGTCGAGTGCTAGGTACTGTGGTTGAAAATAATAGATGTAACTTGAGCCCCATGATGATGCTATCATCATCAATCAAATAATTTATTATTTTGATAATAAATTATCATATCAAATAATTTTAAATTTTATAGAGAAACATAAAAGATCTCAAATGGCCAAGACAATCTTGAGAACACAAGACAGAGTTAGAAATACCATGCTCTCTGACTTCAGGCTACAGTATAAAGTTACAGTAGCCAAAACTATATGGCACTGGCAGTAAAACACATAGATTGATGGAACCTATGAATAGAGAGACCAGAAACAGACCTATGCACTTATGGGCAATTAATCTATGACAAAGAAGGCAAGAATATACAATAGAGAAAATATAGTTTTTTTTAATAGTGGTGCTGGAAAACTGACAGTTATATGTTTTAAAAAAATGAAATTAGAACGTTTTCTGACACTATACAAAAAAAAAAAAAAAACTCAAAATGGAACACCAGAACCATAAAATTAGAAGAAAATATAGGCAGAACACTTTTTGATGTAACAATACTTTTTTTGACCTGTCTCCTGAGGCAAAGGATACAAAAGCAAAAATAAACAAATGAGACCTACCTAAAAGCTTCTGCACAACAAAGGAAACCACCAATAAAATGAAAAGTTCAGTTCAGTTCAGTCACTCAGTCGTGTCTGACTCTTTTCAACCCCATGAACCACAGCACGCCAGGCCTCCCTGTCCATCACCAACTCCCGGAGTCTACCCAAACCCATGTCCATTGAGTCAGTGATGTCATCCAACCATCTCATCCTCTGTCATCCCCTTCTCCTCCTACCTTCAATCTTTCCCAGCATCAGGGTTTTTTCCAATGAGTCAGCTCTTTGCATCAGGTGGCCAAAGTATTGGAGTTTCAGCTTCAGCATCAGTCCTTCCAAAGAAATCCCAGGGTTGATCTCCTTCAGAATGGACTGGTTGGATCTCCTTGCAGGCCAAGGGACTCTCAAGAGTCTTCTCCAACACCACAGTTCAAAAGCATCAGTTCTTCTGCACTCAACTTTCTTTATAGTCCAACTCTCACATCCATACATGACTACTAGATAAACCATACCTTGACTAGATGGACCTTTGTTGGCAAAGTAATGTCTCTGCTTTTTAATATGCTGTCTAGGTTGGTCATAACTTTCCTTCTAAGGAGTAAGCGTCTTTTAATTTCATGGCTGCAATCACTATCTGCAGTGACTTGGAGCCCCTCAAAATAAAGTCAGCCACCCACTGAATAGGAAGAAGATATCTCCAAATAACATGACCAATAAGGGATTAATATCCAAAATATATAAACAGCTCAATATCAAAAAAGCAAACAATCCAATTAAAATATAAGCAGAAGATTTGAATAGACATTTTTCCAAATAAAATGTACAGGTGTCCAGCAGAATCATGAAAAGATGCGAATCATCAGGGAAATAAATGTAAAGAAAATCACAGTGAGATATCACCTAACACCTTTCAAAATGATTATCATCAAAAAGACCAAATAACAACTAACAAATAACAAATGCTGGCAAGAATGTGGAGAAAAGGGGACCCTTGTACACTGTTGGAAGGAAGGTAAATTGGTATAGCCTCTGTGGAAAATAGTATGGATGTTTCTCAAAAACTCAAAATAGATCTACTCTATGATCCGGCATTTACACTCCTGGGTATACATTTGAACAAATTAAAAATACTATTTGGAAAGTTACATGCAACACAATGTTAACAGCAGCACTATTTATGACAGCCAAGATATGGAAGCAACCTAAGTGTCCATAAATAGATGAATGGGAAGAAGTGATATATGCACGTATGAAAGTGAAAGCGAAAGTCACTCAGTCATGTCCAACTTTTTGTGACCCCGTGGACTATACAGTCCATGGAATGCTCCAGGTCAGAATACTGGCATGGGTAGTTGTTCCCTTCTCCAGGGGATTGAACCCAGGTCTTTTGCATTGCAGGCAGATTCTTTACCAGCTGAGCCACCAGGGAAGCCATATATATACATATACATATATATATATATATAATATATATACACACACACACATATATATATACACACATATATATATACACACATATATACACACACATATATACACATATATATATACACACACATATATATACACATATAGAGAGAGAGAGAGAGAGAAAGAGAGAGTACGCGTGCGAGAGAGGGTGGGGGGCAGGCAGGCAATGAAATACTGCTGCTGCTGCTAAGTCACTTCAGTTGTGTCCAACTCTGTGTGACCCATAGACAGCAGCCCACCAGGCTCCCCCGTCCCTGGGATTCTCCAGGCAAGAACACTGGAGTGGATTGCCATTTCCTTCTCCAATGCATGAAAGTGAAAAGTGAAAGTGAAGTCGTTCAGTCGTGTCCGACCCTCAGTGACCCCATGGACTGCAGCCTTCCAGGCTCCTCCATCCATGGGAGTTTCCAGGCAAGAGTACTGGAGTGGGGTGCCATTGCCTTCTCCGAATACTAGTCAGCCATAAAAAAGAAGGAAATTTTGCTGTTTGCAATACCATGGCTGGACCTAGAGGGTATTATGCTTAGTGAAGTAAGTCAGCAGGAGGAAGAAAAATGCTGTATGCTATCATTTAAATGTAGAATCTAAAAACTAAAATGAACAAACATAACAAAATGAAGAGAGACTTACAGATGCAGAGAATAAATTAATGGGAGAGCAAAGAGAGGAGGAGTAAGATAGAGGCATGGGATTAAAAGATACAAACTACATGGATAAAATAAACTACAGGGATATAATATATAGCACAGAGAATATAGCCAATATTTTACAATAACTTTAAATGGAGTATAATCTATAAAAATTTTGAATCACTATGTTGTACACCTGAAACTAATATAATATTGAAAATCAACTATACCTTAATTTAAAAATAAATAAGCACTAACAAAAGCAAAGATGGTAGCTTAATGTGCCAAAAATCATTGATATCTTTCACAAGTAAGTGTAAAGAAACTGAATTTTTTTTAAATGATGATAGGGAACATAGATAAGTGGGAGACATACTCCTTTTTTGGGCTTTATTCAAAATATAAATAAGAAAATCTTGAGCCCTAGCTTGAAGCCAGGTAACATCTTTAAACTACATTAAATAAACATGTCTGCCTATCATGATTCATTTCTCCAAGTCATATAGCTAAACACTTTGCATAGGAAATGAATACTTTAGGAATTGTTATTTATTTAAATATATTAGTTCACAGATATATGCCTTATAAAGACAAGTGTGACTGAGTATTCCTTACAAGGATCAGTATCGCTGATTCATCCTAAGATGTCCACCAAAATAACGCACACCATTCTGAAAGGTCCTCCCTCCCAGGGAATGACACAACAAAAGATGGGCAACGTTCTGCTGGGCCTTTAGAAATGGCTTCCACCATTTCATTTGGAAGGGTCCCAGTTCCTTTCTTCCTATTGTACTTCTAGAGTTTTCCCCCCAACTTTCAGACTGCTCAGCATCAAATTTTGCTTGATTATTATGATAGTGTTTTTGTCTTCCGAGGTTTGCCTGCAAAAATCACCTCTTTCCCATCCTCCATGGATTCCTAGCTGGGTTACCAATCACTATGGCCTGGGTTCCCTAGGTGCATTAGCTTCCCATTGCTGCTGCAACAAATTACTACAAACTTAGTGGCCCGAGCAACACACATTATCCTCCTACAGTGCTAGATGTCAGAAATATTCAAATCAAGATGTCACAAGACTGCATTCCTTCTGGAGACTGCAGGGGAGAATTCATTTCCTTGCTTGTTCTGGCTTCTACAGTCTGAACTCATGAGCCCATGGCCATAGCCTCCATCTTCAAAGAACCAAAGTCTCTTCCAAACTCTCTTTCGCTCTGACCTTGATTTCCATCATCACACCAGCTTCTCTTTGACTCTGATCCTTTAGTCTTCTTCTTTATAAGGAATCTGGTGACTACACTGAGCCCACCAAAATAACCCAGGATACTTTCCTCATCTAAAAATCCTTGACTCCAAATCCAAATCACATCTGCATAGTCCCTTTAGGATTTTACGGTAACATATTCACAGAGCCCAGGGATTCAGTCTATTACACTGGACCAGGCCAAGTACCAATAGCCCTGGCCACAAAGCTTTTTCAAAAATGAGCATATAGCTCAATAAGAGAATTAAAGAATTGCCTAAATGGCAACCCACTCCAGTGTTCTTGCCTGGAGAATCCCAGGGACAGGGGAGCCTGGTGGGCTGCCGTCTATGGGGTAGCACAGAGTTAGACACGACTGAAGCAACTTAGCAGCAAGGTTGATGTGTGGATGTTGAGAAATTTAATCTCTTTCTACCAGTACTGTTTATCTAAGACACTATCAATGTACAGCTTTTCTGACACATGGAAAGAGACTGAAACACATTCAAATTAGTCTGGAAATTTCAGAAGCAAGAAGTGAATGGGTGTGTGAGAGAGGATGGGGTGGGCCAGACCCATAGTGATATCCCTCAACATTCCTTATCAAGTAGATTCTGAAGTAGTTTTTCCACCCACAGATAGCTCAGTACCATGGTTCATTCCTTTTTTTTTATTAAGGTAATTTGAATTTTTTTCTTACTAATAAAATTATTTATCTGTCAACTAATCTCTAATCTCTAGATCAGATGCCAAGTCAGTATATTTCCCTGGCCTAACTAATCATAGGGAAAACATTGGATAAGACACAGGATGTGATGGTTGGATGACATCACCAACACAATGGACATGAGCTAAGAGCAAACTCTGGGAGATAGGGAATGACAGGGAAGCCTGGTGTGCTACAGTCCATGGGGTCACAAAGAGTCAGACGTGACTTAGCAACTGAACAGCAACAACAAGGGAAAATATTTCGTACTTGAGATTTTTGTAGTCAGAGTATCTGCTGCTTTTCTCCACATGAGAAAAAAAAAAAAGGAAAAGAATAGCTACATGTGGCATTTCTCCAATGAGAATATAACTTCACTTTCCCTCCTTATGTCAAAGTTCTCTTCACGCGCACACTTCTTTACCAATTAATAGCCTTTGTGTTTTTAGCCTTCATTTCTTCCCAGAAGGATGCATTTATTCTGCAAACTGAGTTGAGATATTGGCTACAAGGATCTTAACTGATTTCCTAAAAGAATTGTATTCTTTGCAGAAAATAGAATTCTGAACAAAATTTGAACATGGATTTTTTTTTAAGACATCTAAGTTGCTATCATAAGATGCAATTTTTTTCTTCATTTGGGAATTTTCTTCACAGAATAGCTGACCCAGTGGAGAAATAAATATGTTTGGGTCAGTTAACTACGGAATTTCCCAGGTGGTGCAGTGGTAAAGAATCCACCTCCCAAAGCAAGAGATGCAGGAGTCGCAGGTTTGACCCTGGGTTGGGAAGATCCCCTGGAGAAGGAAATGGCAACCCGCTCCAATATTCCTGCCAGGAAAAATCCCATGGACAGAGGAGCCTGGTGGGTCACAAAAAGTCAGCCATGACTGACTGAATGAGCACATCCATGCACACACGTTAACTACATAGGTTGTGAGCCACACCCCACCCAACACACACACACACACACACACACACACACACACATTTTAAATTGTTAGCATTCTATATCCTCAGTCACATTTCTAATTTAGGATTACATTTTACTTGTGATTTCTCAGGGTCATTATGTAATCAGCTCAGTACGTCTACTTCAAACTTTTAAGCAACTTAAGGCTGCCAGGAGGTCCAATCTGGCTTTCTGTGGTGGCTTGGGTACTGCCCAGCCCAAACAACAAGTCACTGGCACCAGTGATTTGGGCTCTGTTGCCAGCATGTTTGCTGTTAGTCAACAACATTTTTGTCTGACTTCTGCTAAAATTAACTTCACTTGGAATACAGTCTTTCTGTTTCATCAGTATAATTACTGGCCCTAGAATGCCTCCCCAAAGCTGTTGTTTATAATGATTCATGTAGCAGAAAATATACAACTTGGTTCTTGAGAGTCAAGCAATGACAATTCAATCCTGGAGCTGAAAAAGTATAAAATGGATCCATATGTAAACCCAGTGGTACAGAAAATTTCTTTAAGAGAATAATTTTGGGGGAAAGAAATAAACAGGCACATGCACACACACCCCTGCACTTTAAAGCATTTTTTATTCTAAAAACCTATAAACGGTATCTATTTGGTAGCTCATCTCAGTCAGGTTAATTATAAACTAGGTAAATAATGTGCAAGGGAAAACCTAAGGGATCCTTCTTGCATTATTTAGGGAGTAATGATGCTTCTCCAATTGCTTTCTCTGTCTTGGGGATTGATGTTTCATCACTACCGCTGCATTCCTTTAGTGGCAAGGCTGGATATGGCTAAATGCAATACCCGGAGAGGGTTAGCACTCAAACCTCATCTTGTTCTGTGTAGAGGATGGGCAGGTGTTTAAGCACCAAGTTCAACTGGCAGCAATAGTTCTGAAGTCTGCCTGCATGCTGAAATCTCACCTATGAAGCTGAAATCACAGCAGAGAGGGCTGTACCTTAGACCAGTTGAACCAGAGTCTCATGGATGTGGCCTGGACATCAGGAACTTCTGAAGTTCAAGTGTCCCATGTAACTTCTAAAGTGGGACAATGATTATTAAGCTAGAGGGTTTAGGTGTGAGGAAGAGATGGAGAAGGCAGGGAGGGCACCCTGAAAAACTCCACCCGGAAGGAAAGGAATGAAAGAGGGCTGGACAGACATGTGCTGTGTTTAGTCGCTCAGTCCTGTCCGACTCTTTGTGACCCCATGGACTGTAGCCCGCCAGGCTTCTCTGTCCATGGGGATTCTCCAGGCAAGAATACTGGAGTGGGTTGCCATGCCCTCCTCCAGGGGATCTCCCCAACCCAGGGATCGAACCCAGGCCTCCCACATTGCAGGTGGATTCTTTACCATCTGAACCACCAGGGAACCCTGGACAGAAATGAGGGAGATATTTTCCTTACTCGAAACATCCCTGCTGCCCATACCCCTGCATGTACACACTCCAGGTCTGACTCCCTCTTGTTGCTGGGGATGGGAGATGTAACCCAGGTGTTGCCACTTGGAGCCTGCATCACTCCAAAGTAGTGACTGGTTTGAAAGTGAAAAGTCACTCACTCAGTTGTGTCCAACTCTTTGCAACTCCATGGACTATACAGTCCATGGAATTCTCCAGGCCACAATACTGGAGTGGATAGCCTTCTTTCCTTTCTCCAGGGGATCTTTCCAACCCAGAGATTGAACCCAGGTCTCCTGTATTGCAGGTGGATTCTTTACCAGCTGAGCCACCAGGGAAGTTCCATTAGTTTGGGGTGGGTCAAACTGGGCCAATCAGAACCCATATTCTTCAGATCCAGAACTGGTACTGGAATTGTTGAGAAAGAAGCTCTTTCCACCAAGACTGCTAAACTGATGAAATGAAAGTACAGACCTGCTAGCAGTCATCTGACCAAACAAGGGGAGAAGCTGCCAACTAGAGGAAGCAGAACCAGGATCGAATGAGCCCATCCTAAGGACATCCCATGACCACTGGGTCTTGCCTCGATATAATCTAGAATGTAGAGTTGTGGGAGCTAATTAGTTCTTTTGCTTGAGTCACTGTGAGTTGAATTTTCTGTAAATTACAACAAAGAGAGTAGATACATGTAAATATATAGCTGAATCACTTTGCTGTACACCTGAAACTAACTCGACGTTGTTAATCATCCACGCCCCACTGTAAAATAAAAATAAAACAGTAAAGTCTTTCTTGTTGGAAAAAAACTTACAGCAAAGAGAATTCCAAGTTCTAGACAAGTGGTGAAGCCCATATGAAGCAAGGGAATCCTCTGGGTCTCAGGGTGAGATCTAATACTGTCCCTACCCTTGAGGTACATTTGCTTGAATGAAGAGGGGTAAAGATTACTCTAAGCTATGGAAAAGAAATTGGGATGTTCACTGTGTTTGAAGGGCTATTTTAGTTGTAAATAAACATCACAAAGAAGAATATGCCTTTAATTATTTTCCCACTTTTTTTTCTTATTGAGTTAATTTGAGCTAGAGCAATGACACTACCCATTATCTACCACTTAAACTCCGACGGTAAATGAACCTCCCAAGAAAAACTAGTTAACAGTTTGCAACTTTAGGAAAGAACAGTTTCCTGCAACAGACATTCTAATAAACTGGTTTCTATGTATATCATAGTCTCGTCTAGAACTTGCAACGATTCTTGAAACTACTCAAGTCAGTATCTCAAGATGCTAGGAAAACTGAAGGTCCTTCATAGTAAACAGATACAAATATACACTTTTATGAGACACAGAATACATCTGTTTATACAGATGAGATATAGAATAAGCTTATATTTAAGTTTTAAACTAACTGTTCTGAAAATATTTGTCACTTTCACTTTAGCCAAGATGCAATAGTTGATTCAAGACTTATATTTTCATATCTCATGTATCAACCGACTCTCATTCTTTCCTGGTTCTTTATAAACAATTTCTAATTACAACTGTAATTCCATCAAATTTGCTTATACTTTTCAACAAAAATTGATTGAAATAAAATAGGGCTTACAATTTTCCAAGCCTGTACCAATCTTGTGTTTCCTGTGTGAGGCAAGTAACATGTAGGATAGGTTTTAGGGATAAGACCTCACAGAGTGGAGGGGTGACCTTAGGACCAAGGTCAACAGAGTCCCAAGTCCACACTGTGACATGCAGGTGTCCGGGTCAGACTTGTCTTCTGGCCTCCCCTCTCCTTCTAATCGATATTCCTTAAGTTTGTTCAAAATTTCAGTTCAGTTCAGTCACTCAGTCATGTCCAACGCTTTGCGACCCCATGAACCACAGCATGCCAGGCCTCCCTGTCCATCACCAACTCCCAGAGTCCACCCAAAGTCATGTCCATTGAGTCAGTGATGCCATCCAACCATCTCATCCTCTGTCATCCCCTTCTCCTCCTGCCTTCAATCTTCCCCAGCATCGGGGTCTTTTCTAATTAGTCAGCCCTTCGCATCAGGTGGCCAAAGTATTGGAGTTTCAGCTTCAACATCAGTCCTTCCAATGAACACCAACTGATCTCCTTTAGGATGGACTGGTTGGATCTCCTTGCAGTCCAAGGGACTCTCAAGAGTCTTCTCCAACACCACAGTTCAAAGGCATCAATTCTTCAGTGCTCAGCTTTCTTTATAGTCCAACTCTCACATCCATACATGACTCCTGGAAAACTAGATTTGTTCAAAATTTACTGAGGTGTGAACTGCCAGCAAGCGGTGTTTGCTTGCTGCTTGGTCCACTGGTGAGGGTGCCGTTTTAATTTCCACTTGAGGGCAGTGCTTCAGCAGGAGTGGGACCAATTCATGTTTTAGTCATTATGTAAGAGGTCACGTGTGGACTCTTGATGTAACCGGTGCCATACTCCTGACTTATCCGAGCTATATCTCAATATACCTTAAAACCTCCTGACTTGACTGACCTGCCTTTGGCTTTTCATCCCTGGTTTGGAGCAGGCCCTTGCTTACACTGGATCCTAGTACAGGAGGTGCTACTGTCCCTGTAGGACTCCACCGCCTGAGATAGGATGTTCTGCCATTAACCCAAAAGGAGCCCACAGGCCATCTTCATTCCTTCTCATCCTGACACGTGCCTTTTATTCCATCCCATAGACTCAATAAAATCACGGCAAGCAGTCAGCCCATCTCTCACTCTGAACCTCCCCTAGGTACAGCCAGACACCAGTCTATCATGTCCTCCTCGTCAAAGGGGATGCATAATCACATTTTCCATGTGATCCCAGGAACCCTTAAAAACCCTCCTGACTTCCCTGTGGGAGAAGTGCCCTCACACACGCACACACACACAAACCTTGTCCCCTTGAAGCGTCCGTTTCCAAGGAAATCCTTCTCACAAATTCTTCTTGATCCCCAACAAATGGACCCATTTTTACCCTTGAGGTGGATGAGATGTGTTAGAATCATGTAACTGAATTTAGGATTTTAACTTGGAAATTCCTATGGGATGCTCTGCTTCACAGGTCATAGCGTTATCTGAAATCTATCCCCAAAGGGTTCAGCCAAAACTTCCATTTTAATTTCCTGTTCCCAGCAAGGACATATAGCTAGCTTTACATAGAAACACCAAAGCCTCATAAAGTCATCTGGACAAAAAAATTAGAAGGTTCTTTACCAAGCACATCTAGAACAACAACCCTTCTTCTGTCTCCCTGGGAGAACAGTCAGGTCACAACCACCTTGTGCTCTATTTCTCATTTCTAAGGTTACATGCCTTTTTGGGGAAGGCTTGCCAAACAGCATTACCTTGACTCATTCTAAACACAGAACCACCTTGGCTGCCTGAAATAGCTCCCTCTTTGATCTACCATAATAGAGTCAGATTCCATCTCCCAAAGAACGCTCCATGTGCTGCAGATTGAACAGTCGTGAAAGCTCAGTCCAACAGAATTTATTTATGCATAAAGATAAGTTACCTTTCAGCTCTAGGGTTTGGTAACCTAAACTATGAATCTTGACATTTGCGTCTTCTAAGAAACAGAAACAGAACAGATAAATCCATTGTCTGAAATTATTTGAGGCATGGATTTTCTAAATACTGACTGAGGCAATAATTTTAAATTGCAAAAATATTGTAAAAATTGTAAACGTATTGTAAAAATCTAGCAACTGTAAAAATAATGAATGTTTATCTCTTTAAGAATCAATACTGACCAGGAAACAGAACAGTGCTTTAAAAGGCACTTGAGTCCCACTATATAAATTGTCCATAATTAACATCAGGTAAAGGAGATCAACTCTGGGATTTCTTTGGAAGGAATGATGCTGAAGCTGAAACTCCAGTACTTTGGCCACCTCATGCGAAGAGTTGACTCATTGGAAAAGACTTTGATGCTGGGAGGGATTGGGGGCAGAAGAAGGGGACGACAGATGAGATGGCTGGATGGCATCAGTGACTCAATGGACGTGAATCTGAGTGAACTCTGGGAGTTGATGATGGACAGGGAGGCCTGGCGTGCTGCGATTCATGGGGTCGCAAAGAGTCGGACATGACTGAACGACTGAACTGAACTGAAACATCAGTTCATTTTTCTGTACCAAAACACACACACACACAGACACACACACACACAAATATAAAGTTAGCTAGTTTAAGTAGCTAGATAGAAAAATGAAGAGCACTATCCCAATATTTCTTTTAAAAATAAGCATAAAATCTAATGTAACATCAAATACTTCCATGATTCTTTCTAAGCACCAGGTATTTTACCCTCCATTTCATTTACTTGTGGAAATATCAGAGCTCTGATTTGTCTCTAAGGAGAAAAAAAACACACAAACAGCAATCTCCTTCAGGGAGTGCAGAGAAGGAGCCAGATGAGAAATCCAAGGTGGATTTCTGAAATTTTCAGAAGAGCCCTGGCAGATCCTGGAGCAGACAGAGACCAGGGGAGACTGCAAGCCAAGAATGGTGGGAACCAGGAGGAAGTTTGTTGGTTTGTTAGCTTGAACATGGAGAAAGTACAAAGAGATTTGACCTCTCACGCTCCATTTGCCAGCTTTTGAGTTGTGGTCTTGTTTTACTGATTGTTTTACTTATATGAAAGATAAGATTTTGTCAGTGACTATCCATGGGCCTATTTTCAGCAAAAAACATTTGCCCGATGCTCCATCAGGCTTTGGAGACACAGAGATGAATCCAAGATCAGCTGTATACTCAAGATATTTCCAGTTCCACGGAAGAATCAGCTCATCACTGAACAACAACAGTGAGAGGTTGGCAAGTCCCAAGGTTAATCACTCACAGAGGGGTAACAGGACGGCAACAATAGCAACAGGGAAGAGTCTTGGGCTGAGTCCCTCTAGGCAGATGGAGTGGCGTGTGCAAAACATATAGGAAATGAGAATACATGATTTACTTCTGGAATGGGAACTGGTTCCACAGGCAGAGAAGGCTGCTTGGTCGACATCCCTGCTTGAGTTTGTCGACTCTCATGTACATGCCTATGCTGCTGCTGCTAAGTCGCATCAGTCGTGTCCGACTCTGTGCAGCCCCATAGATGGCAGCCCACCAGGCTCCCCCGTCCCTGGGATTCTCCATGCAAGAACACTGGAGTGGGTTGCCATTTCCTTCTCCAATGCATGAAAGTGAAAAGTAAAAGTGAAGTCGTTCAGTCGTGTCTGACTCTTCACGACCCCATGGACTGCAGCCTACTAGCCTCCTCTGTCCATACCTATAGATGCCATCAATTCTGTAAGCTGAGTGACAAGACGGGAAACGTCTGTGAGGGCTTACCCAGGTACCCATCAAGTAACTGTGACATCCTGAGCCCATCTTGGTATTTCGGTTAAACGTGCACCACAGAGAAAACCATCTCACTTTCTCGTCTAATTCCTCAAAGAAATTGCATGCCTTCTGTGTGCAGGATTTTCTAGTCAACCAAAAACAATCCACTCTCTTCCTCGGCCACCGTTAGACCTAGGCCATTAATAGCTTCATTGGCTCCTACTTGGAGCATCCAAAGGAGCAATGCTTTCATTGTTTTCATGGGAAATTTTCAAATCAAATGGGCCTTGAAGATATCCTTGCATAATCTTTAGAACACTTTTCTAAGAATTCTGGAAAGGGGG
Organism: Ovis aries; assembly: GCF_016772045.2. Taxonomy (NCBI): domain Eukaryota; kingdom Metazoa; phylum Chordata; class Mammalia; order Artiodactyla; family Bovidae; genus Ovis; species Ovis aries. The sequence goes on from NC_056058.1 coordinate 92,314,314, forward strand.
CAAAAAAAAAAAAAAATCCAAAATCCTTACAAGAAATGCCTTCCCCTAGCCAGGTTATTTTCTTCAGGTTGGTTCTTCTAGACCATCAGCAACACCTGGAACTTGTTCAAAAGGGAATTTCTCCAGTCCCACGCCTGCCCTCAACTGACTGAGTCAGGACCACCCCCCCCCCCCCCGCCCCGGGCCTGGGAGGAGTGTCACTGTTCTAAAAGGCTCAGGTGATTCTGATCCCGGCTCAAGTTGTACAACCATTTTTCTAGAGATATAAGTAAGGCCTGGAAAAACCCACAAACCTATACATGTTCTCATATAAGACTTCCAGTTTTGTTACAAAAATGTTTTTCATTTAAATGTACTTCTTGGGATCGTTGCACAAACCCCTTATACTGACAATATCTTACTTCAGGCAGTCACAGCCACAGAGTCACCAGAGAGATGCCTGAAGGGTCTTCTGTCTCCTCCAAACACCTTCTTTAAAAAAAAGGGGGGGGGGGCAATTTCCAGACTTTTTTTTTTAATTTTACTGTCTGGCTAACAGAACAAAACCAGGCAGAGAAGTCCTCCTGGAAATGATGGTCATGCTTCATTGCTGTTTGGCTTTTAGTCCTTCATTCCTAAGGATTTGTTGTATTTCCTTTTATAAACACTTTAAACATTTATTTTGATCACAAATGCAATCCAAGTGAGAATAAATGAATTTATTATCTTTTAAGACCTCCCCCCATGCATGCATGCTAAGTCACTTCAGTGGTGTCTGACTCTGTGTGACCCCTTAGCCCACCAGGCTCCTCTGTCCATGGGATTCTCCAGGCAAGAATACTGGAATGAGTTACCATTTCCTCCTCCAGGGGATTTTCCCAACCCAGAGGCCAAACCCGTGTCTCTTATGTCTCCTGCATTGGCAGGCAGGTTCTTTACCGCTAGCGCCACCTGGGAAGTACCCATGTTCCTTTAAATAGAAAACGGTGCTAAATGTCTTCTGGGAAAGTTCTGTTGGAATTGTTGATAGTCTCCCAAAGATGAGGATGGTGACTGGGCTGAAGGCAACCAGGAGGGATCTGCAGCAAACAGAAGACCATTTGGAAATTGTGCTGAAGCAAATCTTATCAACAAGATAGCAGCTGATTCAGCTAGAGCTCAGAGAATGCCACCCATCAACACGGACCCAACCACAGTCACCGGGCCGTTTCCTGCTGCCAGAACGGCTCCTTAAAGGCACTACTTGGGGTGGAGTTCCAAGGACCTTCTTTCCCTCTGACTTGAACCATACTGCAGTCAGTCACGGAGAACAGACCTCCCCAACCTGCAAAGCTAGCTCCCAACTGAGGAGCTCTGGTTTTAAGAGCGGTCAAACTTCCTCATGGTCTGAGGTTAACTCCCACCAGAAAACTGCAAAAACCTTTGAACGCTTGAAAGGTTACCACCACCCATGGCGCCTACTGTACAGGCCCCACCACAGTCATCCTCAAAGTGCCAGGGTCAGGGCTCACACCCATGCTCTTCCATCTTGCCTCTGCGGCCCCGAGATGCCAGACCCAAGCCTCTCTTCTATTGATGGGAAGACTGCGGTCCAGGGAGGCCAGGGAACTTGTCCAAGGATAGTCCCAGAGCTGATCAGCAGAGGACAAGTCCAGTCTCCAGACTGAACACAAAATGCAAGGTCTGTGCACATATATTAACATACCTGCACGAATATGTCCAGTTCCTCTAGCAAAAACCAGGGATTCAAAGAATGGAATGGATCATAGTGAAAACAGTTCTATGACATTTGTTTACTATGACTTTATCTTTATTCTGTTCATCTACTGCCTGGACATAAACGCACAGTCTCACTTTTCCTTAACTTGACAGGATCTTCAGTTCTCTTTTTTTAACTAATAATAACCAAAGATTATAACTGTACAATACTGAAAGGTATAGAACAAAATATAATTATTGGAGGACAATTGCTCTACAATATTCTGCCACAATATTTTTCTTAATGGCAAAGTAATACACATCTATTAAAATTGGGTAAAGAAGACAAAAATCAGCTTTAATTATACCATGAGATAAGTACCATTAACATGTCCGTGCTGCATGTATATATAAATATGTGTGTACAGAAAATATTTATACAGAATAGTGTGTGCTGTAGTTAGTCACTCAGTTGTGTCCAACCCTTTGCGACCCCATGGTTGCGACCTCCCCCCACCCCACGCCCCGCCATAACCCACCAGGCTTCTCTGTCCATGGGATTCTCCAGGCAGAACACTGGAGTGGGCTTCCATGCCCTCCTCCAGGGGATCTTCCCAACCCAGAGATTGAACCCAGGTCTCCCACATTCCAGGTGGATTCTTTACCACTGAGCCACTAGGGCAGCCCATAGAACAGTATACATACATGTAAAGAGAAAGAATATACCTATGGAATGTATCTATGTGGATTGTATAATCCATAGAATTTATATCTTGGGTTTTTTCACTTAACATTTCTTTAGTGAACAAAATCACTATTTTAGGGATTCATTTGTATCTCATCAGAACCCATTTTTAAAATTTTCTTACTTTCTTACATTTGTTTCCAGTGTTCTGCTCTTGTAAATAGGAAGAAGGAGAATATGAAGTTTCAATAAAAGGCAGGAAAGCAGCACTGTGTAAGCAGGTCAACGTGGAGTGCCAAAAGACTCTTGGCAGCTAGAGGGACGCTGGACCCCTGTCGAAATACCAAGATGGGGAGAAGGGATATTCTTGGGGATGTGGAAATCTCTAAGGAAAACTGACCACCCACAAGTGTTCCTGAGCATAGTCCTGCATACAGATATGGCAGCTCCAGAAAGAATACATAGGCTCATCCAAGACCAACACGTCTCTCACCTCCCTGTGTTGCATAACTCATAGAGACAAACTGCTCTTCCCAAAGACTTCAGCCAAGAGCTCATTTATCTGGAAAGGACAATCAACAGTCAATTCAATTAAGACAAATCTTCAGAGAATTCTTGAAAGATAGTATACCCTTTTTCTTTTTATGATACTGTTTTAGTTTCAGGTATACAGCAAAGTGATTTGTTTTTGTTCTTTTGTTTCCAGACTATTTTCCATTACAGGTTGTTATAGATACTGAATATAGTTCCCTGTGCTGTACAGAGAATCCTTGCTGCTTATCTATTTTATATATAATGGTGTGTATCTGTTAATCCCATACTCCTAATTTATCCCTCTCCCCATACACCTTTTTTCTAAATATTCTTAATGAAGGCCTATTGTTTCCGCTCATCTGAATAAAGCCCCCACTTTTTTTTGACTCAGTGCAAAAACTTGTTCTCAGATAGTGATGGATGACCTATTTATACCATATTAAAATGAAAGTATATTGCTTCTAGCCCAAAAGGCTATGTTTAGGCTGCTCAGCTGAAACGTCTTCTAGTTATAAAATATTTATAAAGTAATTTTCCCATGTTTTGCCCTTTCAACAAGTTTTCCATCATAAGGATAGTGTTTGGGTAGGAACTACTTTTCAACCATTTTCACAAGTAAATCTTTTCTTAATGGGACCTTACTCAACCTGATGATAATTTCATCCAAATTTTAGCAAATCTTTCAACACTTCTGTTTTGAGTGATCTTTTTTTAATTCAAATATCATTCTGATCTTCAAAGTACTACTTTAATTTTTGTATTTGCCTTTTTAACTCTTTTCTTGTTTATAGCATTTCTAAGACTGGTCTCATTTTAGACTTTGGATTTAAAGTGAAGTGAAAGTGTTAGTTGTTCAGTCGTGTTTGACTCTTTGCGACCCCATGGACTGTAGCCCACCAGGCTCCTCCATCTATGGAATTTTCCAGGCAAGAATATTGGAGTGGGTTGCCATTCCCTTCTCCGAGGGATCTTCCCAACCCAGGGATCAAACTCCAGTCTCCTGCATGGCAGAGACATTCTTTACCAGCTGAGCCACTAGGAATTTTAAATGTCTTTTCAAAGAGAAGATTAACAAAGATGCAACCTTGCAGAGCTCCAATGAATTGAGACAATGGTTCTTTTCTGAAAGGCCACATATTCCAACCATAGACACCAATGACCTGTAAAAAGAATGTCAGGAAAATTCCCTTCTGAGCTTTTCACTGGGATTTTTCTCAGAAAGAAATTTTCTGAAGCAGTATTTATGAAAGTATGTTCTCTAATTTCCTTAGGATGATAATAATTGCTTCTCAATTGAAAATAAAATGAGATTACCTGGTTACATGACTTTTGGAAATACTAAAGTTAAACAAAGTTAAGCAGTTCCACCTGCTAAGGTACATACTGAAGAAGGAGCAAAAGGAAACTGTTTTTTAAACTTACTTGACCATGAACTCTCTTCTCAAGGAAAAATGATTAAATGTCTCAGTGAAGAATTTGAAGCCACCGATGCTTCCAAAGTAAATCATCTCTATCTCCATGTCCTGGCCCAGTTACCTACACAGCTTCTTACTGACTGTTGTCCAGATTCTGCTACCTCTTCAGGTCTGTATCCTCCATGGATTTCCATCAACAAGTACTCACCCTATGTATTGGAGAGCCTTTCTATAGTGAAAGAAGGTAACTGTTTTATTTTCTAATTCCTGCAAAAGGACAGGTAGCTGCCCCTTGCATGTTCCATGATACTATTTATCTCTTCATACATTTCCTCCAGGTGTCTTTCCTACATGTACAGAAGATCCAACCAGTCCATCCTAAAGGAGATCAATCCTGAGTGTTTGTTGGAAGTACTGATATTGAAGCTGACACTCCAATACTTTGGCCACCTGATGCGAAGAGCTGACTCATCTGAAAAGACCCTAATGCTGGGAAAGACTGAGGGCAGGTGGAGAAGGGGTCGACAGGGGATGAGATGGTTGGATGGCATCACCAACTCAATGAACATGAGTTTGGGTGGACTCTGGGAGTAGGTGATGGACAGGGAGGGCTGGTGTGCCACGACTGAACTGAACTGACACTTATTTTGAGTTAATATCAATGGAGATTTTTACCTACAGAGTTTAATTGCCTCGCCCATCATTATTTTCAAATAATGATGACTTCTTCCAATAGGATCTATGGAAAAGTTACATGAACAGCCAGCATCCTCCCATGGCAGAGTAGAAATCTACTCCACAGAAAGACCTCTACTACCTCATATTTCTAATCCCGGCACCTCATATTTCTAATCCCTTTCTCTGTCTCCTGAACCAGAATGCCGGTTTGCTGGCTTCCTGAATAGTGTGATCTAGAACCTCAACAGTAACAGCTTTGTCCTCCTTTCTCTGAGTCAAGGGATCCTGGAATCTAAAATGAGAGAAAAGTACATCTCCTACGTAAACCATGCTTTTCTGATTTGCTTCCATTGTTCCTCCCTTGCCCTGCCCTGGATAGAAATACTGTGTCCAAGACAGCATCACTTCCTGCAAGACAGCATCACTTCACCAGCCAGCATCAGATTCCACAGGACTCCAGGGTGACTGAGATTCCCCAAGACTAGAGACCTTCCCTGCAAAAGTCAGGAAAATCCTGGACAAACTGAGGTTGGTCACTCGGTTCTCAGATTAACCATGTCAACAGCAGTCTTTCCTGGTAAGGGCATGGAGTCAGGGTAGCAGAACCTCCTTTCATGAGATTCTCACTCCAAAGCTCTTGCCTCTAGGGAACTAGTAACCAGCTGGAGCCAGGCCAAGACAATGACCCATAGGGAGTCTGGCTCCTTATTCCCTCTCTCCTCCCCTTCGACATCCCCAGCTTCCCACTGAAGCCTCCTCTTACCATCAATATGTTCGTCAAGCCTTGATCACAGAATGCCCTGTCTTCATTTTTTATTTCCTGTATCATGCCTTATTGACATTTCATCCTAGTTAAGAGAGTCACCTAGAGACTTCATCCCCCTGGAGTCTGAACAGAACCGGCAGAATCAGATGCCCCCTGAAGACAACTGGCACATCCATCTCCTTGCAATGATACCAATGCCCTTTCTACCTGGTTGATATCTGTGACCAGTTGGGTTCATAAACCTTCCTGGTCTAGTGCAGTCCTTCCAGAATTATCTGGTTGACTCAGAGCTTCCTGAATCCACCTTTCCCCATTTACACAGAGAAATACCTAGCCACGTTCTTTCTTTCAAGAGTGCATACAGAAGAGAGAAAACTGAAGGCACAGTTCACCCTCTTCATTTCTTTCTCCCTTACAATAGGTCTCTCAGGCTAGAAGCAGTAATAGGTTCACACTGCAAGAGCATGATTCCAAGAGGACAAGTCACGGTTCTTCAGTCAATGAGACAAACAGTCTTAAAGGTTAATGAAAGTCACCACATGGAAAATGGATCTGGGTTCATATTCCAAGGGCTACTTCTGTTCCCCATGGCATGTGGGATCTTAGTTCCCCGAGTGGAGATCACACCTGCATTGGAAGGCAGATTCTTAGCCATTGGACCACCAGGGAAGTCCTGAGGCAAGAAAGATGGGTTTATATGAAAAGAAGTGATATGCTAAAGTTCTTTCATGAAGACCTGAATCTACATTTTCACTCATTTATATTAACACTTCAAGCCGTGTTCAAATGATCTGTAATTAAATTGCTCTGTGTTCTCACTTTAAGAGCTCTTTGGTTACTTGGAACATTTTCATCCCATAAAACTTGAAAGTCTAAAGTAGGGATTTTTTCCAAAGATGTTTGACTTAGCATTCTAAGGAGTCACCCAGCATCTCATGGTTTTTGTTGTCTGCTTTGCCTTTCACGGTTTTGCTTCATCCTAAGACTGGAGTCATTACCCCTGACAAAATTCGGTGTTTGTCCCAAAGTAAATCGTGCGAAATCCTCAGGGCTTACTTCTTGATCCTCCCTTGTGTCCAGCTTTTTCCTACATCTGTGCTCAGATCTGTTTCACAAGTACAGTTCAATCACAAAACCCTGACTGCTCACAGGTTTCCAAAATACTATTCTTTCCAAGCATTTAGTGAACCTAGTAACAGTTGAAGATTTGCAGTCAAAAAAAGGGGTCGCCTAAAGCAAATGGTTCACTCCCTTTAAGCGATCCTGTCTCCTCCCTCCCACACGCATCTCACAATTCTCTTCCCTCCGGGAGTAAACGTCCTCACTGGCTTCCTTCACAGTGGGTCTTCCTTGCCTCTCCGAAGCCAGGCCACTAGTGGACAGGCCCCCCAGTGGAGAATGGAGGCATTTTTCTTTAATAAGTGCTTGGCTCTATCTTAAGACATACTCACCACACCCAGTCTGGGAGGGGACCTCTGCAGAGACTGAGGCCTGGGGAGAGGCAACGCCATCCCCAGCCCTCTCACCAGCTGTGGAAGCACTCCTGGCCCTTCCACTGTGGTGGTGTCCTGTCCGAGGAGATGGTAAAGAGCACTTTGCTGACAAAGTGCTGTCTAGTCTAAGCTGTGGTTTTTTCAGTAGTCATGTACAGATGTGAGAGCTGGACCAAAGCAAAGGCTGGGCGCCAAAGAACTGATGCTTTTGTACTGTGGTGCTGGACAAGACTCTTGAGAGTTCCTTGGATAGCAAGGAGATCCAACCAGGCCATCCTAAAGGAAATCAGTCCTGAATATTCATTGGAAGGACTGATGCTGAAGCTCCAATACTTTGGCCTCCAGATGTGAAGAGCTGACTCATTTGAAAAGACCCTGATGCTGGGAAAGATTGAGGTCAGGTAGAGAAGGGGGCAACAGAGTATGAGATGGTTGGATGGCATCACTGACTCAATGGACATGAGTTTGAGCAAACTCTGGGAGATGGTGAAGGACCAGGAAGCCTGGCATGCTGCAGTCCACGGGGTCCGACACAACAACAAACTCCAAATTCACTATTTGGATGACTTTCTATAGTCTCCATCACTTGGTCAGTGCTGTGGTTATACATTTTCAGTGCTATCAGGTAAATATCTCATTCTCTTTCAATTTGCACACATGGAGAAATTGCATTATTAAACAGTTTCATTACTTAAACGTACAGTTGTATTTATTTCTTAAACACAGTAGGCAAGGAATTACCCACTGAAATTCCCAAAGATTTTGCTGAAGAAAATGTAAAAAAGTAAATACATACTGTGTGTGTGTGTGTGTGTGTGTGTGTGCGCGTGCGCGCGCGCGCGTGTATGTTCAGTTGCAAAGTCATGTCTGACTCTTTGCAACCCCGTGGACTGTAACCTGCCAGGCCCCTCTGTCCATGGGATTGCCCAGGCAAGAATACTGGAGTGGGTTGCCATTTCCTTTCTCCAGTGGTTATTCCAGACCCAGGGATTGAACCAAATAAGCCTCAAATACATACTAGACCTTCATAAATAAATCCATCCCTCCAACTTTCTTCAAAGTAGTTGAAGACTTTCCTCATAACTATCTTCAATATCCTTCTTCAGTTTTATTTACACCATAACCATTAGTATTGAGACTTGAGGTTTTTAAAGAGAGTTTACAGGAACTTCCCTGGTGGTCCAGTGGTTAAGACTCTGTGCTCCTAATACAGGGGCACAGGTTCAACCCCTGGTCAGGGAACTGAGATCCCCATGAGCCACAGCAAAACCAAAAATGAACAAACAAACAAAAAAAAGGAATTTACCAAAAAAAAAGTTACCCAAAACTTCAATCCCATCCACCCCCATAAGAGAGTCCATGCAACAAATTCGAATTGCACTTCTGAGTCCATGTGATTGGCCCACTGCAGTGAACACTACTCTGCTCCTCAGCTTTGGCTAAAGCCAGGGTGACTGGACGCTCTAAGGGACTTAGTGACAGCGAATGAAGAGTGCATGTGAACACCAGCTCTGTGGCTTTCAGCATGAACCAAGATGGAAAGAAGGGTCTCCCTGACAACACAAAGCTGTCCAAATGTTGGGGAATGAGGATAAGAAATTACCCACTTGAGCCGTTTCATAGCCTAAATTTCACTGTTTCTAACCAAGAGCGATTTAGAGTTAGATGCATGATGAAGCCACTTCTTTAAAAAAATAATTTAGTCACCAGCATAATTAAAATAAATGACAGAATAAAGCCATAATGAAATTTAGCCCCAAATTGCCTTTAGAGAGACTATAACAAGCAACTGGAGAGTCGCCTGGTTCAGAAATAATGGTGTTTGTTTTATCAACTGGTACATATTGTTCTGCCTGACCTACGTTTGACACGGTAATGAGAAAGGGAGTGGAGAGAGATAAATATGGACAGAGCATGGAAGTCTGTCTCCATGACATCAAGTCAAGAACTGCCTCTTTCTCCGTCTTTCACCACCATCTGGAAGAGGCTTATGGAAGAACCAAGCCGATCTCAACTTGTGTACACAGCTCTGATGACTCTGATGACATTTCCTTGAGTGACACCTTGTCCCCTGCAGAGCCACTTTGGCCTCTCCATTACTTTTGAGTCCATAAGTGGCCCCATAGAATAAATCATCTGAAATCTACAAGTCATCACAGATGGGAGAGAGGTGAAGTCTACAGTGATAAGCACCAATGTCTTCGTGGAAAATTTTTAAAACTCACTGAAATAAAAGTGCTTTTGTCTACAAATATTATTTGTATGTAGTTTACCATTATAAAGAGCATCCATTTTAGTAGATAGTCAATAATATTGTGACAACCTGATATGGTGGCAGATGGTAACTGGACTTACTGTGGTGCTTATCCCATAATGCATAAAAATATGAAATCAGTATATTGTATACCTAAAACTAATAGAACAATGCCTGTCAAGTATAACTTGGTAAAAAAAAATGCACCCATTTTAAACATACAGTTCAATATAGTTTGATAGAAGCTATACACCAAGGAAATCAGCATAATCAAAAGAGAACATTTCTACCATTCCAGAAAGCTCCCTTGTGCCCTTCCCTGTAAATGCCCACTGGAAGTATTTTTTAAGTCATAAAACATCTATTTGAACATTTTAAAGTTGAGGTAGTATAAAAAAGAATCTGTTCACTTGCCAGAAACAACATTCAGATCTTCAATTCTAACATAAAATCAGATAACACTTCTCTAAGTATAGTGGTAACACCAGCTAGCTACTAATGAGAAGACATTGCCACAGAGCTCTCAAACCTGGCTAACATTTGAAGTTTAACATTCCCCCCCCCCCTCAAAAATCTGAGTAGGAAAGAGGCGTTTTAATCTACTTGACATTTTCTGAAGATACATAGATCTCCTACCAAGGCTACATGGTAGGTAGTTCACAAGAGTGAGAGGGCTGAGGGAAGGAAGAAGCAAAAATGAAAAGGAAAAAAAAGACTTCACTTGAAAAATATATCATTTATGCACTTTTGTTGTAGAAGTGTATATGCATAAATATGGAAATTGACTTTAAAATATAAGAAATAACTACAGAGACTCCTCAATTCTTAAAAAAATGTTAGAAGTCTCCTAGTGAATCCTCTTCAAGACATTTCTTATTTTTGCTGTCAGATCAAATAATGCTGTCTTCCATCTTAAAAAATAAACATGGACTAAAGTCTGAAACAAATTATTGACTGATGGAAATTGAGTCTGAGACCTGGAGTGAAAAGTGCTTTCTCATCCTGAAGCTGAATATTCTGCCCTGAAAGTGCCTCCCTGTTGGCTTCTCTATGGATCAATAGCGGGATCAGACAGGAACCTTTTCTGCTGCTTTCTAAGAGACGTGGGAATTGAACAAGTCAGGAACTCAACCGCAATTCCTCATCTCAAATCCCACACCCAGCTCTGGCCGGTGGAAGCTGTGAAGGCATTCTGGAATTAGCATTTCTCTCATCTTGGACAATTGAGACAGATACCAATTTTTAGTTATTTTAGCACCGTGATGAACATGTTTATAAGTTTTCTTCTATATTTTTGGAAAGTTCCCCAGAATATATTTTAAGATGTACAAATTCTACATTTGGGTATAGAAATTGTATGTCTCCTATTACACATTTGCAATTTGCCTTGCAAAAATATAATTTTTTCAGGGCAGTTTGGCAATGTGTATTAAGATTCTCACAAATATCCCTACCCTTTGATCAATTATTTTCTTAGAGAACAGAGGTATAGGAAATGATTTTATATAAAATTTTATCACTGTATTATTACCATTATCCAAAAAGTTGGCCACAACCTAAATATGCAAAAATGAAGAAGCAATTAAATAGAATTATTGTTAGCCAATTATTAAAATCCTATTTTAAAAAATATGTAGTAACAGGTAAAATATCAAAATATAGCATACTACTAAGACTAAATGGAGAAGTTAGCATATAAGATTATACATATGATATGATTTTCAATATACAAATACACACATACACACACACATACATGTATATATTCATAGAAAAAAGGCTAAAAGCCCATCAAAGTGTATAATGATTATTTCAATAATAATTTCAGAGAAGGTAACTGTATGAGTGCTGCTTGGCTGCCCAGCACCTCTGCTTTCCTCTATAATTGCACTCACCATGCTTCATCTTAAATGTCTATGCCTATGGACCTTGCCTTTTAGAATATCAGAGAACTTTTTTATGTTTTACTCATTGATATATATCTAGAAAAGAACTTAGAAATCACCCAATAAATGTTTGAATGCTTTTGTGCCTGACAGAGTAAATGAGTAATTGAATGATTGAATGAATTCAGCAGAAAGCTTCAAGTATCTTAAACACAAGGTGACTGGCAAGGGGCAGAAGAGACGCCATAAAGAAGGGCAGGAGCAGAAAAGGACGAAGATCTATAGAGACTTCAAAGATGAGCAGTTTGGAAAGACAGAAAGAGCACAGACTTCGGTCAGCCACATTGTTGTATGACTTTCAGAAAGTTCCTCAACTTGTACCTATATAATGGGACACTGCGCTCATTAAGTTGTTAGGAGAATTAACTGAACTATAAATATAGAAATTCACATACACCATGCCCTGCACATGGTAGGCATTCAGTAAATGTTTTCTCATCCCCTAAGGTTCCAGTTTGGACTATTTATTTTTATGCCTATGAAAAGCTCACCACAAATTTCTAGGAGGAAAAAAAGTGTACTGGACAAAATTATTTTCACTTTAACTTTTAAAAAGATAGCCAAGCTAGAAGAAGGGCAAAGGGAAGATGCCCAAATCCTTGCAAGGTGCCGTAAGAAGATGCGACTGTGCAGCACACGCTGAGGGAATGGGCCCCAGAGGTAAGCTTTGCACAGAACAGAACCTCATATATTTTAATGGTGGGACATAAAGGTATTCCCAGAACAAGGAAAAACTTCCCTCATGAATTTCATTACCCTCTCTACTGATAAGACCAACACATACAATATTAAATTCTGTCCTAGAGCCATTTGGCTAAATGTGTAGACGTCTAGGGCCAAAAATACAGTCATTGATTTGGGGATTAGAATCTATTTATATGCTTTTCAAACAGATATTTCTGTTCACCTTGAAGCTCTGATGCTGGCGTGGGGCTGGAAGGTTGGGGACACTGGTCTCACCACATGACAAAAACAGGCTCCTGGAGGTCATTAGAGCGGCAGGCCCTGTGCCTGGAGAGCTGACACCCTCGGGATGTGGAACTCAGGTTTTTGAAAACAGGCTGCTGAATGCAGGAGGCGCACGCACCTGGCAGAGCAAGAAGCATCCTTTCAGCAAAAGAGATTTTTACAGAGAAATGAGGGAAAAAAGTCATGCGACCAGAGCAGCAAGAATAAGTATTCCTGTGTCCAATCTCCCAGAGATTCTGTAAACCGATTTAACAATGAGCACGAGCTTTGCTTGCCTCCACAGAGACTCACGGTCCCTGGATCTGGTAGCAACATAGGAACTTGCCACTCCGATTGTTATTGTTTTTGAATGATTAGCTTACCTACCCTTTGTCATTATCAGCCACAGTAGTTTTCTTTAAGTCATTGTGTTTTGTTTGTCCTGGACCCTGTTTGCACATGTGAAAACATGTGGCAGACTCTATCTATACAAAGATGAATTCATGTCTCCAGAGTGTATTTTTTTTCCCTTGGCATTTTATTCCATTGCAAATTACCAAAGTTGATATATTTTAATGCACTGCACTTCTTAATTTGGTGAGTCAATCGACTTGGCTGGCATTAGCCAAAGCCAGGTATAGGTTGTGGGGGTTGGAGGCAGGAAACACAGCGGAGGGAGGTGGGAATTCACCTTAGCAGCTGGACTGCAATTAGGTATCTGGGGAGAAGCTGTTTGTTGAGAAGTGGGGGAGACAGAAGTGGTAACAGGGAACCAGAGAAGGGACAAAGAGAGATTCGCTGAGAGGCGGGAGGATACTTATCAAGGTATAAACGCCAGATAAGCTTGATGGAAATTGCCTGTTGGCATCTGAGGGGAGACTGCTGGTAAGGTATGGTTCAGGCTTGCAGGAGGTGCAGATGGTAATTAGGACCAGAGGAAGTTGTTTCAAAAGGAGAAAGCTCCTCCAGCACCACTGCAGAGGAGGAAAAAATCCACATAGACACAGAATCTAAGATGCTGATGGATGGATAGCAGACTGGCAGGCAGGTAAACAGTTGATAGTTTACAGGAATATAGTAGCAATTTGAGAAATACCGAGGAGGCTCCCCAGCCAAAAGTAGGCTCCTTGTAGGTTTCATAGGAATGGATGCCACATTTAGAAACTACGTTCTTTGAGTTGTTCAGTGTGTGGTCCTTGGGTTTCTAATCAACACAAGCTTCTTTGAAACCTATGAGAGTGTGAACTCCTCCCAGGAGTCTACAATTTAAGAGGCTCTCCAAGCAAGCTTTATACACACTGATGTGTGCAAAACCTGGACTTAGGCATTGTCCCTTGTTGGATGCGAAGGCCATACTGAATTGATTAGACTCTTTCTAAGAGAAAAACTGGCTGAAAGTCAGGCAGGAAGAGGACAGGACAAGAAATGTTCAGTGATGGAGAGACAGAGACCTTTCCTCTCTTCAAGTGTCAATAGGGACCTAGACAGTAAGAGCTGCTGGAGGTGTCCATTGGGCTACTGGAGGGGCAGGGGGGGGGGGGGGGGGAGGCAAGAGAACAGTCAGACTCTGCAGTTGCCACTCAGGCCTTAGGGACCTCCAGTCTGTGCATTTTGCAAAGTTCAGGTAAGATGCCAGCTCCTCTACAACTCATACCACATTCATCCGCTGCCGCCTGTATTTCTGAACTCCTTGGCAGAATTGTGTCCACACGTGTTCATGGACTTTGTGTGTTCATTTATTCAACATACACTCATTGAGCGCTTACCATGGGCCAGATACTATTCTAGACACCAAGGCAGAGCAGCGAACAAAAGAGAGAAAATTTTCTGCCCCCAGGAGCTAAGAATCTAGCAGAGGAAACAATTAGTAAGAAAAGTGAGTGCAAATTAGATAGACACATGCTAAAGAGGGGAATATAGCAGAAAATGGGAAGAGTGTGTATATAAGAGGAAACGATACGTTTTAGAGAGTCAGGGAAGGCCTCTTTAGAAAAGTGATACTTGAATTAAGACCAGCAAAAATTCAAGGGAGTGAGCAGAGGTCCTCAGGTCCACAGAGATCTCTCCAGAAAAGAGGGCCTGAGGGCAGTTAGGACAACAGACGAGAGGTGACTTAAAAGGAAAAGGAAGTCAGGAGGACATTTCCATCGACCACTGGCTCCTGCGGCTTAGCGCTGGTTGAGTCCAGTTCTGCAGAGGACACAGCACTCTGCAGACACCCTGAGTTGGGACGGCCAGTGGCCCACAGACACTTGTGGGTGAGTCAGAAATAGGCACATTTTTCTCACGACCTTTCCTTGACTTTCACTTGTGAGAAAGTTGGACTAGTATACTTACCTTATTAGAAGATCTTTTCTTGACGTCTGCCTGAAAATTCGTAAGGCAACAGATTGAAACTTTTGCTATGCCTAACAAACATGAAAATCTACATCGGTATTCTGTGAATTTGGGGGAGGGGGGGACGGTGCTCCAAAATCACTGCAGATGGTGACTGAAGCCATGAAATTAAAAGACGCTTACTTCTTGGCAGGAAAGTTATGACCAATTTAGACAGCATATTAAAAAGCAGAGACATTACTTTGTCAACAAAGGTCCATCTAGTCAAGGCTATGGTTTTTCCAGCGCTCATGTATGGATGTGAGAGTTGGACTATAAAGAAAGCTGAGTGCTGAAGAATTGATGCTTTTGACCTGTGGTGTTGGAGAAGATTCTTGAGAGTCCCTTGGACTGTAAGGAAATCCAACCAGTCCATCTTAAAGGAGATCAGTCCTGGGTGTTCACTGGAAGGACTGATATTGAAGCTGAAACTCCAATACTTTGGCCACTTGATACGAAGAGCTGACTCATTGGAAAAGACCCTGATGTTGGTAAAGATTGAAGGCGAGAGGAGAAGGGGATGACAGAGGATGAGATGGTTGGATGGCATCACCGACTCAATGGACATGAGTTTGGGTAAGCTCTGGGAGTTGGTGATGGACAGGGAGGCCTGGCATGCTGCAGTTCTTGGGGTTGCAAAGAGTCAGACACGACTGAGTGACTGAACTGAACTGAATTGCGTGAATGGTGCCCCCTAGGGTTTTTAAGTACGCAATAG
The DNA here is from genome assembly GCF_016772045.2 of Ovis aries. Taxonomy (NCBI): domain Eukaryota; kingdom Metazoa; phylum Chordata; class Mammalia; order Artiodactyla; family Bovidae; genus Ovis; species Ovis aries. The sequence continues at coordinate 92,329,804 of NC_056058.1, forward strand.
CACACGGCAGTTCTGTCTTCATTGACCACATCTCAAGATTATTTCTTTATGCCTACATTCAAAGTAATAATCAGAGCTTCCCTGGTGGTTCAAGTGGTAAAGAGGCCACCTGCCAAAGCAGGGGACATGGATTTAATCACTGATCCAGGAAGATCCCACATTGCCTGGAGCAACTAAGCCCGTGGGCCACAATTACTGAGTCCATGTGCTGCAATGACTGAAGGCCATGCCCCCAGAGCCCGTGCTCTTCCGTGCAAGGGAAGCCACTGCAATGAGAAGCCCATGAACCTCAATGAGAGAGGAGCCCAGCTCGCTGCAGCTAGAGAAAAGCCCACACAGCAATGAAGACCCAGGATGGCCAAAAATAAATGAGTAAATAAAATCATATTTTAAAATTTGTCTTCTATCTGCTTCCCTGATACTCAGTTGCTAAAGAATCTGCCTGCAATACAGGAGACCCCGGTTTGATTCCTGGGTCAGAAGATCCCCTGGAGAAGGGATAGGCTATGCACTCCAGTATTCTTGGGTTTCCCTGGTGGCTCAGACAGTAAAGACTCTGCCTGCAATGTGGGAGACCTGGGTTCAATCCCTGGGTTGGGAAGATCCCCGGGGAAGGGAAAGGCTACCCACTCCAGTATTCTAGCCTGGAGAATTCCATAGACTGTATAATCCATGGGGTCGCAAAGAGTCGGACATGACAGAGAGACTTTCACTTATGCATATTAAAAAATAATACCAGAACATAATGTCATTTTTAAGTTTTTAAGGTGGAAATGGAACATCACTGGCTTCTTTGCTTCAGGCTATATTCTTGGTAGCCCTAGATAAGGAGGCATTTTTGAACATCACTGACTTCTGAGAAGGATTTTCCTACACATTTGGGCAGGCAGGAATTCAATGGTACATATATTTTATGTGCACTGTTCTATTAAAAGACAAGCAGCAATTTAGAGAACAGACGAGTTAGACTCTCATTTGGGGCCTATTTTTCTAACAAATCCTATGGATTTGCTGAATTTAGAGAGAAAGAGTTGTAAGAAGTTGTTTAACAAGGTCAAATCCAGTCTTCCTCTCATACAGACTCTCATTTCTTGGATAATTGCCACCTTGAGAAATAATCACTAATAGCTGCCTTTTAGTGGAGCCCCAGCCTGGCACTCGGCTGAGTACTTCAAGTGCATGACTGCACTGAATCCTCTCAACCACCTTATGAAATCAATATTATTAGCTCCCCTTACAGATGGAAAACTAAGGCCTGAAGAAGGGAGGTAATTTTGCCCAAAGTAAATAGCCAGTAGATTGAGAAGTCAGGGTTCTAACCTTTAACACGATAACCACCTGCTCTGTCACTGGTCAGTCTCACTTGGCACTCTATAAAAATGATAAGTGGCATCACCAGCACTTTAGACTGCTTACAGACCATGAAATATTATATCTCTAAGCTTTAAGGACTTAGCACTAGAAGGTACACTAATAAAGCCAAATCATGCATGTTTTTATCTATGGGATCAAAATTTGTCACTTAGTATTCTGAATGTCACGCATGCCCACAGAGCAAGGCAAACCAGCACCATCATGTGAAAAGTGACTCAGCCAGTAACATCACTTCTGTATATGAGGGCCAAGCGGTATTAGCAAAATATGCAAATTCTAATTTTAAAAGTCAGGAAAATACCTCAGAGCTAAAACAGTCCACATCTTTTTGAAACAAGCCAAACAACCAAACAAAGCCTGTCTACCCACCCACCTGTCACTGTAGCATTCTTTGTAATACTCCACCTAGTGGCCTGGAGGAGTTCAGTTCAGTTCAGTCACTCAGTCATGACCGACTCTTTGCGACCCCATGGACTGCAGCACCCCAGGCTTCCCTATTCATCACCAACTCCTGGAATTTACTCAAACTCATGTCCATCGAGTTGGTGACACAATCCAACCATCTCATCCTCAACTGACCCTTTCTCCTCCTGCCCTCGATCTTTCCCAGCATCAGGGTCTTTTCCAATGAGTCAGTTCTTTCCATCGGGTGGCCAAAGTATTGGAGTTTCAGCTTCAGCATCAGTCCTTCCAAAGACTATTCAGGATTGATCTCCTTTAGGATGGACTGGTTGGATCTCCTTGCAGTCCAAGGGACTCTCAAGAGTCTTCTCCAACACCACAGTTCAAAAGCATTAATTCTTTGGTGCTCAGCTTCCATTATAGTCCAACTTTCACATCTGTGCATGACTAGTGAAAAAACCATAGCTTTGACTAGATGGACCTTTGTTGGCAAAGTAATGTCTCTGCTTTTTAATATGCTTTCAAGGGTGGTCATAGCTTTTCTTCCAAGGAGCAAGCATCTTTTAATTTCATGGTTGCAGTCACCATTGGCAATGACTTTGGAGCCCAAGAAGAGTTAGCTGCCTTAACTAGCATACTTGGGGAAAAAGATTCGGGAGTAGGGCAGCATCTCATTTCTTTGTTTAATCTGATGGAAACTGGTCTCTTCTCAAACTTTGAAGGGGAAATGAGCAGAAGGGTATGAAATATTGGTCTAAAAATAACCACTTCCCACTGATTGAGACAAAGAGGTGGGGAGGATCTAGCGATTTTTACTACAATGAGCATTAAGGAAAACACTTGAAGCCCCTAAATCCAGCACCTAAAGTGTGGGGACCCCCAACCCCATCGACATCACAGTTCCTCCCTGCAGTCACAATGCCGCTGGGCCACCCAGCAAGATGCCCCAGAAACATGAAGACTTTGGTCAGGATGCAATCAAATTTCCTTAGTACTTTGGCTTTCAGAGAGAGAAAATAAAAACCTCTGTTCCCGTTCCAAAAAAATGAAGTCAGGAAATCAAGCGTCATGAGTTCAGGTATTTACCTCATGGATTACTCAAGGACTCTACATGTCTCATTCTTGGCTAGCTTACTTATATTTCTTTTTACATACAAACAAGGTAATAAATCCTGAAGTAGGTACTCAGAAGGCTTCGGCACAATGGGGTGAGGAATCATTGCCTATTATCAGTCTGACCTAGATGAATGCCTCTTAGCAGTTTCCTGACTGTCTCATGGCAGTATCCGAGGTGATAAGCTGTTCTGTAGGTGTGATGCGGACCTGGGGGAGAACTGGGGAGGAGAGGAAGGAGGGAAAGACGTGTGAAACAATGGGAAGCCTCCCTTTAATTTCACTGTATGTTCAGAAACTGCCCTCAATTGAAAAATAAACAATTGCCACTACTGCAAAAACTTCATTTGCAGTAGTTCCTGATCTGATTCAGCATTCTGGTTGCCTAGAGACGGATGTAAACAAAAGTGCCTCCCCGACTGCCGCTGCCAAGGAACAGCCAGAAGAACCTGATGGCCCCCTTCCTGGCTCAGCCAGTGAGCAAGAAAAGAAAGCAAGTACTCTTAGATATTCATATGAAAAATAGGATATTTTGTTCAGCTTCTTTAAAGCTTAATGTTGCTTAGAGAGATCTCAGGAGTCCAGGAAGAGTTGCTTTCCTTTTCACTCTCTTAACCTTTCCTGTTTGTTCTGCTTTGAAAAAATGACTGAGGCCAGCACAAGCTGCAAAGAAAAATGATCTCGATTTGTCAGTTCATTCACTGGACTGACTTTTAATATGGGGAGCTAGAAATTTGATCATTATTTATTTTTGTGAAGATTTAAAAGGAACTCAAATTGTGGATGTTATCTCTAACAAAAAAGAAAATAACTAAATAAAATTTTTATTGTTATGTACTTGTCATATCTTCCCCATTAATTTTTTAAAAAACACTCTAATAAGCAGTGTTTTCAGACTTTGCTTTATAATTCTGACTAGCGGACACAGCCTCTTGTGATGGGAAGAGGACCGGAAAGCTAGCATAATGGCAAGCAATGACTTTTGGTATCTACTGGCTGTACAACATATTGGCTGCATGACCCAGTTACTTAAAAACTCTCTGCCTCCTCTTATGTGAAATGGGCTGATTAGGCCTATCCTAAGATGTGGAGCTTGAATGAGCCTCTAAGGCAAAGGCAGGTAGGAAGGACTCAGCTTGACCATTATCACCAGCTGCATGATGCTGAGTAAGTTCCTTGCTTCTCTGATTCTCAGATTTCTCACCTATAAAAATAATCATCTTAAATTCTTTCTCTAATAAAGAAGGATTTCAGTTACTTAAGGTAACTGTTGTTATCCGTAAGTTAATGATTCTCACTTCACAGAGCTGTTTCAAGAATGAAATTACATCATATATGTGATCATATTTTATAGTCCATTCTATATTGCAAAGCATTATTACTAAACAAATGAAAACTAATACTTCTAAATGTCCTGTGATAATCACAGTTGTTTATGAGGCAATTTTGATATAATTATGCTTAGTTTGTAGGAATAGCTGACTCCTATATTCAATTCAATCCAGTGGGTTAGCTGACTCCTATATTCAATTAGCAAAAATATAAAACCTTAGTCTTAAATACCTAAAAAAGTGCACAAAGAGTAAATAGATTATGCCCCAATGTTAACAGCTTTTGCTCTAGGATTGTTTTTTTCTGCATCTTTTACTTTTTCTATATTTTTCCAAATTTCCCTGAATTGTCAAGTTTAACATTTATTACTTTAAAAGTATGTGACTTGCAGGTATGCTTTTAAGAGAATGTTACTTATTGTCTTCCAAAGCAAAACTTTAAAATGAGCGAAATAAAACTGATTTAAAAAATAAATAGATAAAACAGATATATATCCAACTGCTTTACTTCAAAAGAAGAAACGAAGACAATAGCCCAGTTAGTCATTGTCCTTGGACGCAATGTGCATCGCACTCTTTCTTTCCACAAGTGCTCACAAAAGAGTAGGAGGTGCCGAACATACAAGGCCAGGGACCAGCCCACAGACAAGCTCCCACAGGCTGGGCTGCAGCTGTGGAGGGGTGAGAAGGAAAGAGCTGGCATTAAGCAGATGGGGAGCCCATGGCACAGCACTGTTCCAGCCGGAATCCAGAGTGAAAACACAAACCAGGGCAGAAGACCAATCCTGTTCTCCAAGGAGCTGGGATGGTTTCCATACCACAGACATCTGTGTGCTCAGGGCATCAGTATAATAAACCCATTCTCTAGCAAAGACCTGGCTTTGGAGCACCAGACTCATGGTGAACTCCACTCAACATTGGGCAGAGAGGGTCTGAAGCACAATTAAATGGCTCACTGGCTCCCTCTGCACAGCCTCAAGCTTTTTCTGGTCCCTTCCACTGAGTCGGCTGGCCAGGAGAGCCTGTTGTCAGGTGGTGTTCTATATTAGCCTCCTTGAAAACAAACTGAAGAAGGCTGAGCGCCGAAGAATGGATGCTTTTGAACTGTGGTGTTGGAGAAGACTCTTCAGAGTCCCTTGGACTGCAAGGAGATCCAACCAGTCCATTCTGAAGGAGACCAACCCTGGGATTTCTTTGGAAGGAATAATGCTAAAGCTGAAACTCCAGTAATTTGGCCACCTCATGCGAAGAGTTGACTCATTGGAAAAGACTTTGATGCTGGGAGGGATTGGGGGCAGGAGGAGAAGGGGACGACCAAGGATGAGATGGCTGGATGGCATCACTGACTCAATGGACGTGAGTCTGAGTGAACTCCGGGAGTTGGTGATGGACAGGGAGGCCTGGCGTGCTGCGATTCATGGGGTCGCAAAGAGTTGGACACGACTGAGCAACTGAACTGAACTGAACTGAAAACAAACTTACCTTTTTTGTTTTTTAAGTTTTATTGGAGGAGAGAGGTTTTCAAATAAGTTTTTTTAGCCCTAAATTAAGAAGTAAGATATGGTCATTCTTAAGGCCTTTGCAAAAAGAATGATTTCTGTCATGGGTTTTAACATACTCTGCTCACCATTCCAGTCGTTAATAACATAAACCAAGAAAAAATACCCTAGGAACATATTTAAGTTTTTAACTGGAATACAACTCATACTCTCCAGATTGTATCCAGTTTAGTGACAGGCTATTAAAATGAAGGTAAATTCATTTTTTCTTTTAATTTTAAAAAATAAAAGAACATTAATATTTAAAACATTTTCAATACAAGCAAAATAGTAAGCACATTTGGTAACCTCTTTCCTTCTAGAAATGCTACAAAATTAAATGAATTTTCATGCAGATGTAGAACTTTCTAGTATCATTTTATTGAATTAGTGTTCATACAGCCAATTATGTTTAACATTAGAAATTATGTACATATCTGTGCTCTATACTTTTATTTCTCATTGACTATAAGACTCTGACAAACAGATTTCTTAGAAAACAAAATTATTTGAATATACAAGTTTTCTAGATTTTGGCTTTGTCTTTTAAAATTAGCTGATTCTCATTGGAATTTACCAGGTCGGGAATAATTCACTCTATGAAGACATCTTTAGTAACCCAGACAGTAATTGTTTGCTATTTCATTAAAATACCATCTAAGAATAATCTATGGTTTTGACTTTTCCAGAAAGTTTTTCTTGACTATGGTACCAAATATATGAAATGCAACTGTCCAGAATTTTCCCAGAACTTGATTTGGGTTTTAGCCTCTAGAGGTACAAAGGGATCATGTGCAAGACTAACTGAGCTAATGATCTGTGACGTATAGCATCGATTTTGTTTTAAATTAAAACATCATAAGATGGATAAGATTTCCCTATAAAGAAGCTAACAATACATTGTAAACCCATGACCTTTGTTTCAGGTAAGATTTTCTCCGGCCAAAATGTCAACCAAGAATTCTACAGATCTAGTTGAATATGTTGACAAGTAAGTCTGAATTACAACAGTTTTAACTATGGTTGATGATTACATTAGAAATTAAAGGGACTGAATGAGATCTTTGAGTTTATCTAAACTAGTTCTCTGCTTTCAGAAGGACCGCATTAAACAATGTCAGGAAAGCGAACATCCCTTATTCCTCTCTGATTGACAAAACATGCCAATTTTACTGCTTCCTCTTTAAATAGCCCCTACAGTTTCATATAGATAACACAACATAGGCAATGAAAGACATACGACAAGATAAGATATATTTAACTGTGACTTTCAAAATAAATCAAATGACTATGTTAACATTTCAAGATTAAAAACTCAGGAAAATTTGAAATATATTAAATCAATCATCAGAACATTTTTGTTTCTGCTATTTACAGTGCCACACCTGAATCTCATCCAGGGAAGGTCTACAGAGAGGGGCAACTCCGGGGACTTGGAAATATACAATTAATACATGCACATTGTCCAAAAGATCTTAGTTTGGACAAGTCAGTATCACAGGACAATGCATATTAGTTTGAGTTTCCATTTGAGTATGTCACAGAGGGATGTGATCTGACGCCCCCATTAAAGTTTTCAGGACAATTGGGATTTAGTGTCAGGCCTTCCAATAATTCTCTGCATGACCTCATACTTAGTCCCCTGTGTCCCTGGGCTTGTTCTCTCATTTGCCAAATAAAGAGGTTGAACTAGAAACTCTAAGACCCACTCACTGTACCTTTAAAATAATTCTGATCCTAAAATATACATCATGACCACAGGTGGGAAAAAAATGATCGAACAAATTAAATGATTCCACACGAAAAGTAAAAATACTGGATTTTCATTTTTAAATTACTTTTAACCATGAAGTCAATAAAACCTTAAAAATTACTGATATTACAGCGGCTTCCCAGGTGCCACAGTAGTAAAGAAACCACCTGCCAATTCAGGAGACGCAAGAGCCGCAGGTTCGATCCTTGGATCGGGAAGATCCCCTGGAGGAGGAAATGGCAACCCACTCCAGTATCCTTGCCTGGAAAGTTCCACGGACAGAGGAGCCTGGTGGGCTACAGTCCATGGGGTTGCAAAGAATTGGACGTGACTGAGCACGCATGCATACCACAAATATTCCAGAATGTTCACCATTAAGAATTTCCCTGGTTCTTAGTCAACTGCATTTAATGCATTCCAAGCAGATCAAGCACAGTATTTCAGCCCTTCTTTTCATGCTACCCCTAATTCGTATTTGTTTATGGGATAATGAGGCTATAATTTAGAGACAATGAAACCAAACAAGAGGAAAGGGTGTTTTTTTTAATGTTTAAAAATAAGACACGTGGATAGATGGCATTTTTCCTTCGTTAAGGACAATGAAGGTGGCATGCACAAAAATAATGATCATATTGGCTATATTAGCTAACCCTGCCATCCAAGGAGAACACAGAGACCTATTCCCATCTGACTCTCCACAAATAGAGAATAGAAATCATTCTTCTGTCAAATTCCAATGTGAACCCAAGTGCATTTCATTAGCTCAGGCTGGTGACTTACATCATAGAAGATGGGAGAAAATCCCTGGAAGATGGCAACAAACTTGAAATCCAAAGAAATTTTTGCCATTTCCTGGATTCCAGAGAAAGCAAAATTGAAACACAGGGAAAGATGGACTCAATGATTCAAAGCCAAAGCATGATGACCTTAGGATTCATTTCTACCTTGATCTCCCCCACATCCCTTCTCTTGCTGCCTAAGTCATATACTAAGAGCCTTCAATGTACCACCTGAGATGGCTGGTTTTCTTTTGGTCTCTCTCCTCTAATCTCCCAGAGCAGGCTGCAAACTCCCTAAAGGCAGGGACTCTCTGGCCTTAATACTTTTTGATACACCTACCACAGCCTATCATGACGCATTGAATTTCGATTCCTACAGAGCTGCAGTTGACAGAAGTAATGGAGAATAATGGTGGAGCAATTGAATCTTTAGAGCTCTGCTTAGAGCAGCAGATTTCTGATTAACTGGAAAAGCGAAATGACATTTGGGCATTTCAATCATAAACACAATAATTTTAAAAATGACTTCCTCCTTCAAGTGATAGTATGCATTGAGTGGTAACAAAGGTATTGATATGCAAGCGGAGTACTCACACAAGTACAAAACTCATTAAACAGTCTGAATATATGTTACATATTTTCAGAGGCTCTGCATTATAAATCTATGTGGGCATATTTATAGGTAATACTAAAAACAAATAATAAAAACAACTGAAATGAGTAAAAAAAAAAAAGAAATCCAGCAGCAAGAGGGATAAACGCCTATTCTATGAACGGAGTTTGGCTACAGAAAAGCACATTAAAAAGGCAGGCAGCCCGAGCGTGTACACGGCTCTTCTCAGCCTCAGGCAGTTGGAGCAACACCCACACTCTATTAGTGCTTGCTAAATGTTAGGTCGTATTAATAATCCATGTAGCAGGGGGAGGCGGAATGCTTGCAATCATTTCTAGGACAATTATGGTGACATTATATTAAAGGCAGTAAATAATTCTGATTTCCCCATGTGTTTATAGATTCGCAACGAACAGACATCCACTGATTTCATGATAGTGCAGTCAGCGCTCATTTAAGTTTAATTAAGCAGAGAAGCACCAACACCTTTTTCTTCTGCTGGTAGAAGGAGCATTGCATGGTGGCCAGGCACCAGCTTTTGAATCTGCCAGTAATCAGCTATGTGACCTTAAGAAAATGAAAATGTCTTTTCTCCAGGCAGTCTCTGCCTCCTCTATCAAATGGGGTGGGGTTTTAAGTGCCTGAGTCCCAAGGGCTGTCTCAGTTCTAGGTAAGATCCAGAAGTCATTTCTAGAATGCAGATTAGAGTCACCACCATTTGCTGTTTCTCAACGCTGCCCACAAGTTACACTCCTAAGCACTCTTTTACGTAATGAAGTAAGTGGTTAAGATATAAGAGCATACATTATTCCCCCACAGGATTTCATTTGGAGTGGAAAACAAATTCTGCTCATAAATTACTTTTTCATTTTCTTCAATTGAATCTCCTGATATCTCGCCACAAAATCAAATTACTCTTAAGGTCTCTTCTATCCCTTAGGTTCCTGCAAACACTGGTTATAACCATTTATTCACCTAGCAAATATTTACTGATTATATATATTTACTGACTATATACTACATGGCAGGCCCTTGAACAGTCTTCAGTGAACAGAACAAAGATGCTGCCCTCATGGAACATTTGTTCTAGGAAGAGGAACAGATTCACACTGTTAGATCATCTGGCCAGGGTAGGCCTTGTGAGAAGTTAGCATTTGAGCAAAAACCAGGAGATGAAGGAGGGCTCCACATGCACGTACAGGGGAAAGCAAATTTGCTAAGGCTGGAACATTCCTGCGGTGTATCAGACACAGAACAGGGGCAGAGAGGGCTGGAATAAAAAGAAGGGGGGTATAAACCTGAACTGTGATGCTCTCTGGGCCAAAGAAATGAAGTTGTTTTGTACTGAGGAGTTGTCCAGGCTGAGCTATAGCCAATATGTATCTCAGAGATGCTCTCAGGAGTACATTTGAGGATGATGGAGGTCTGGGTGACAGCCAAAGAATGGTATTTAAAATTTGGATACATAAAATTCTCAGTGAGCCAAATGGGCAAAATAATAAATGATTAATGAGCTCTACTTGTAAGTCAAATAGGACATTCGGGGCCTGGAATATAGTCACGTTCAACGCTTCTTCCTAGGACTGTGGCAGACATTTTATTATACCATGATGCATCACTCTCGTTGCCACACGAAGACAGATATTTCACATCAGGATACACAAGAAAGGAAGACAAAAAACACTGTTGGCTGAGTGTTTCATGGGGTAGGTCATGTTAGGTTGGCGATGTCTTGGGTTTTATTTGGCAGTATCATATCCATCTTTGAGGTCAACTAGCTCTCAGGTGGGAGAAGGCAATGGCACCCCACTCTAGTACTCTTGCCTGGAAAATCCCATGGATGAAGGAGCCTGGTGGGCTGCAGTCCATGGGGTCGCTAAGAGTCAGACACGACTGAGCAACTTCACTTTCACTTTTCCCTTTCATGCATTGGAGAAGGAAATGGCAACCTACTCCAGTGTTCTTGCCTGGAGAATCCCAGGGACAGGGGAGCCTGGTGGGCTGTCGTCTATGGAGTCGCACAGGGTCAGACACGACTGATGCGACTTAGCAGCAGCAGCTCTCAGGTGAGAAAGCTCAAAATAGTCTGCATAGCTTATGAAATAAAAGATATACAGGGCACTCTGGGTTGTGAGCAAGTTGTTTATTATGTGGCAGAACCCTCCCACCCTGCACAGGTCTCTGGCCCCACTGACCATACGCAGCGTTAACGTTTCCGGCTCTTAAGTGAAGTCGCTCAGTCATGTTCGACCCTTTGTGACCCCATGGACTGCAGCCTGCCATGCTCCTCCACCTGTGGAATTTTCCAGGCAAGAATACTGGAGTGGGTTGCCATTTCCTTCTCCAGGGTATCTTCCTGACCTAGGGATCGAACCTGGGTCTTCCTCATTGTGGGCAGACAGACACTTTACCATCTGAGCCATCAGAGTAAGCTTCCGGGTCTCACTCTGTGTTAATTATCTATTGAATCTTCACAGTAACTCCAAGAGGTGGAGAGTGTTGCTATTTTAAAGATGAAGTCACTGGGGTTCAGAGGAATCAAGTACTTGCCCACAGTCACACAACACAATGACAAACCAAGATTCTAACACAGAAATCTGTGTCTCCATGATCTCAAAGCCTATTTCCCTAACCACTTGGATATCCACACCCTCTGCTGGCTATCTTTTCAACACACACACACCCTGGGACATCTTAAAATCCTGGGACATCTTTGCCTCTAGTCCGTCCCTTGCAGTGTGGAAGACGTGAATGCAGCTATATCTGATCTTCCTCCATAGAGTCCATCCATGGAGTTTCAGCTGCCTGGATTCACATCTTAGCTGAGCCTGGGAGGCACTGCTGTCAGCCACAGTGCAGTCTGTTATTCTCTCTCTGGCATCATCTCCCTGAGCACCCCCACCCCCATGATGGGCAAGACTCCGGCTACGGGTGGACGCAGCCACAGGAAATGGGCATTACCCACAACACTCCCATGTCAATCAAGGCAGAACTGCCCACACGAAGCTCACTCCCTCCCATCCCAGGAGGCTCCCTGAATTCTCACCACACCCAAGAGCTAGTGTGAGAACTGAGCTGAGGTCAGACAAAGGCCAGCCTTGGTTCTCTAGAGCAGAGAGCATGTCCCTCCAACTCCTGGACCACAGAGAGGATCCTTAGGACTCCAAGGAGAGATATGAACCAAGCACAGGAAAGATAACTGGGGTGAAAAATTGCATAACATTGGAAGCAATCTAAATATATATATATATATATACACACATATATATATGCAGAGAATATAGTTATACATATGCAAGTTATATATAACATCATATAGAAACATATATCTTGACTATATACTTATATATTAAGAATATACATGTGTAAATATGTATGCCAATTAAATATATATATAGCTTTATATCTACGAATACATATATTTATCTTGAGTATATATATACATGTATATTTATATTTCAGAGGAATAAATATATCTTATCTCTGAGAATAACTCATGGATTTATATAAATATTTAATTTATATATACAAATTATATATATATATAAAAATAACCGAGAAAAGTTCTAATTGGTCTAAATAAAGCTGCTGTGATGTAGGTAAAAGAGTCAAAGGGGCAGGCTAATATTTCTTGGCTGGATTACTGATAGTCTCCAAGCTTTAGTTTCCACCTAAACTGAGAAAAATTTTACTTATACCAAGGACTTGTTGCAGGGATGAGATGAATGGATGTTTGTGAAAGCGTTCTGTTGACTATAAGCATTACGGAGAAATCGAACCATGGGATAATAAATTCCTTACATTTCTCTTGGGCTAGAAACTAGCCTCAAATAATTTAGCATTTGTATCAGATTCCTAGGGCTGCAACAACACAGTACCACAAACAGCAGACATTTTGCCTCACAATTCCAGGAGTTAGAAGTATGAAATCAAGGCGTCGGCAGGTTGATTCCTTCTAAGGGCTCTGGGGAGACGGTTCTGAGAGAAATTCACCTCTCAGCTTCTGGTGACAGCCAGCAATCCCTGGTGCCCCTTGCTTCACAGATGCACAGCCCCAATCTCTGCCTCCGTCTTTACATGGTCTCCTCCTGTGTCTCCGCCTTCACACGGCTGTCTTCTTATAAAGACATCAGTCAAACTGCCTTAGGCACCCACCAACCCCCATGAGTGTGACTAGTCACATCTACCATGACCTTCAAGGTCACATTCTGTGGTGGTAGGAGTTAGAACATCAACATATCTTTTCCCATAACACCATCTAATCATTAATAATTATCATAATAAGAACACACGTGTGACCCTTGTAGACATTACAAAGCACTTTAGATACATTAGGGCTTCCCTCATAGCTCAGTCGGAGAAGGCATTGGCACCGCACTCCAGTACTCTTGCCTGGAAAATCCCATGGGTGGAGGAGCCTGGTGGGCTGCAGTCCATGGGGTCGCTAAGAGTCAGACACGACTGAGCAACTTCATTTTCACTTTTCACTTTCATGCATTGGAGAAGGAAACGGCAACCCACTCCAGTGTTCTTGCCTGGAGAATCCCAGGGATGGGGGTGCCTGGCGGGCTGCCGTCTATGGGGTTGCACAGAGTCGGACACGACTGAAGTGACTTAGCAGCAGTAGCAGTAGCATAGCTCAGCTGGTAAAAAAAAAAAAAAAATCCACCTGCAATGCAGGAGACTCTGGTTCGATTCCTGAAGATCAAACCAGGAAGATCTGCTGGAGAAGGGATAGGCTACCCCCTATCCCTTGGGGGGTATTCTTGGGCTCCCCTGTGGCTCAGCTGGTAAAGAATTCGCCTGCAATGTGGGAGACCTGGGTTTGATCCCTGGGTTGGGAAGATCCCCTGGAGAAAGGAAAGGCTACCCACTCCAGTATTCTGGCCTGGAGAATTAGTCCATGGGGTTGCAAAGAGTCGGACATGACTGAGCGACTTGCACTTTAGATACATTAGGTAAACTGATCAACTTCAGCCAACTCAGAAGGGCAGGAGTCATCTCCATAGGACAAATAAAGGGGTTCTCTTCTGGACAGCTTATTAGGGGTGAAGGATATTAAGCGGCAGAGGCAGAACTTGAACCCCCAGTCTTCCCACTTCACATAGAGTCTTATTTCTCCTGGAGACTCACATAAATAGCACACAAATCCCAACAGTAGCAAGGTAATGAGGGTCAGGGTTTCAAGAGCACCACAAAACGCTGTAAGAACTCCAGGTACCATCAAGACAACTCGCTGCTGCAGTCCATGTGTTTCCCTGTGTCCCCCAGATGTCCACCAAGCCCCCGTCCACACAGAGACTCAGGAACACCTGCCTGCCTGAATGTCTCCACCAGAAAGCCAATCACTGCAGGTACCTTACGAAGTCTGTAATTTACTGAAAATGTTATTGAGCATAGGGAGTTTGCCTCATACTACGTAACTTGAATCTGGGAAAAGTCCACAGCCAGTCTCTTTTTCCAGCCTCTTCTCAGAGGCATCACTGTTTAGAGTCCTTTCCTTTCCTGGTTCCTCCATGCAGGCCAGTCTTGACCCAACCCCACTGGGCTACTTCTTCCTGTTATGGATGATTTAAAATTGAAATTGCCTCCCTCACTCACCTCCTGCTTTCAGCCCTGTGTGTAAAACTCAGCAAGGGAGGCTTCAAGAGCCACCAAAACCATCTGAAAGGGCAACAGTCAGGAACAAGCAACTGGGAAATGATAGAAAATACATTCTCAATCCCATCGCTCCATGCACATACTCATGGATTATTTTTGTGACGCAGCAAAGTATTCTCTGAAATGTCACTTTATTTCACTATTGTTTGCCAGACTGTATGCACTGAGAATGTACTTAGGCATAGAATAAATCTCACAGAAATGAAAATTCTCTTCAGCTATGCCCCTTTGTGTTCTAGAAAGGAGTTTCAATTTTCCAATTTCTGTCTCTTGAATGTTACAGGTTGCTGAAATGGTTTTCCAAATCTCCTAAGTAAATTTAGTGCTCTAGTCACAAGAACAGGACAGGCAGAGACATGAAAGTCACTATGTACCAATGCATCTGCCAGCAACAGCACAGCTGGTGTAAGTCACACGAACCATGGAGAAATAGAACTCAGAGTTTGCAGAAAATCTGTTCAGACTCAGTTGTCAGCTACATAATCAATGATCTATGTAAAGTCCAAATATCCCTCTGAAAAGGCCCCCTAGGAATACTTCCTCCTGTGGTTAGAAACTCCATCTGTGCTAGTCTGGAATATTCAGTTCTATCTTTCCTTTCACAGTTAAATTTAGATACAGAAGTCTCACTGATATGATATACTAATAAAGCAGTGAATTTTTCAAATTCAGGGTAACCACATCTTGTTACTAGTGAAAAGCCTCAGTTTTTAAACTTTCAGATGATCTGATGTTCTGAACAACAGTGTTACCAGGAATCTCTCTTAGAAGACAGAATGTTCATGTGTTGGATGTTACTCCAGTCATTGGTTTATGAAAGTCATTTGGAAAGCAATATTCTATGTCCTTATGGCAGAAAAATAGGAAATATATATTTAAGCTCTCTTTATCTGATAGGGATCACACAAGTAAAGCTAAACAGAGCATCATTTGGTGCTTCAGGTTGCCATTCCCTTCTCCAGGGGAATCTTCCCAACCCAGGGATCGAACCCAGGTCTCCCACGTTGCAGGCAGATGCTTTACTGTCTGAGCCACCAGGGAAGCCCATTAAACATCATTAGCAAATGATAATAATAATATTCCAATATATATCTCACTGTATCTCATAGTATGAGATTTACTATATCTCAGGCATGAAAAAGAAATTTCAAAAAGGAACATTCTCCACTAAACCATAAAATAAGCTTTAAAAATAAATATTAAGAATCAAAAGAAAACAAGTAACTACAGTTCATCATGTATATGCCACTTAAAGTTCCATGGCTGCAGGCAAGCACATTCACACAGCAGTGGTGCTGCCCTGCAAGGCTTCCCTCCATGCGCCAAAGAGCAACAATATTGAGGCCAATCCGTAAGGCAGAACTGCAGACTGGCATCTGAGCAGAGGTGGCAGTCCTGTTCTGCTGGTCCCTCTCCTGTCTTAGGTCTTTTTTCTCAGACATAATCCTGTGGATAGAATGGCCTTTCTGGAGACACTCCTGACACCAGCTGACAGTACATCCAAAGAGTAGGGGCACACAGGCCCCTGGTGAGCCTGGACTGTAGAGCAGTTATAAGCACTGGTCTCACCCCCCTCCCCATCACCACCAGACCAGTCTTAAATAAGTCAGCGATGCTCAGTCATTAGAATATATTCATCTAAGTGTTTATTTAAAACACAAATTCTTTGAAAGTTTTTAAGCTACAGTGGCTTCATTTTTTAATTCTATTTTTTTGTCTGTGCCTTGAGGCATGTGGGATGTTAGTTCCCTGACCAGGGATTGAACCTAAATCCCCTGCGATGGAAGCATGGCATCTTAACCACTGGACCACCGGAGAAATCCCTAAAATACATATTCTTGTTCTTCCACTCACCCTCAAAATTATGAATTAAAAGGTCTATCGTGGTGCCAAGGAATCTTCATTTTAGCATCTTCCTTTCCTTCATGACCCCTATAAAAAGTTTCTTTGCAAGAAATACTGAATCAGACTAAGTTCCTTGAGGAACAGAACCTTTATTTATTATATATGGACCAGAGTAGACATTTAGTAATATTGATTGACATATTTCTATTTCAATTGACATTTTTATTGGTAAGTTACTAGATATAGAGACAGTGCTTTCAGCTACACATTAAAACTCCAACCAAAATGGCTTATATGTAAGGACATTGATTAGTTCACATTAAAAATCTAGAATTCGGTTAATTTGGAGGCTTAACAACAACATCAAGTGCCCAAGTGTTTTCAGTCCTTCTTCCCAGCCATCCTTTTTCCCCTCATGATCACAAGATGGCTTCAGCAGGTCCAGGCATCCCACACAGACATGACAACATCCAGGAAAGAAAAGGGAAGTTTCTTTCTGGGTATCTCTTCTTAAGGGCTTCCCTAGTAGCTCCGTTGGTAAAGAATCTGCCTGCAGTGCAGGAGACCCAGGTTTCATCCCAGGGTCGGGAAAATTCCCTGGAGAAGGAAATGGCAACTACTCCAGTATTCTTGCCTGGAGAATTCCAAGGACAGAGAGAGGAACCTGGTGGGCTACAGTCCACGGGATCGCAAAGAGCTGGACATAATCTTTTAGGATAATCTCTTCTTAAAGGCAAGCAACCTTACTCAGAAACCCCACAGTAGGCTCCCCTTTGCATCTCATTGGCCAGTATTGCTTCACATGGTCCTCCCTAAACCAATGGCATCTCAGCCCAGAATAACGGGGCCACCAAGATTAGCTTGTGCCCCTGCCCCCGACCCTGAAGGACCTAGGGGTCAGGAGGATGAACCAAATCAGGCAGAAGCAGGGATGGCTATTAGGAAGGTAACCAACAGTGTCTGCCATACTGAGAATATCTAAGAGAAAACAAATTCTAAACGTTGACGGGAATACAGCATGATTTACAAAGGTCTATATAGAAACCCCACCGACTATACAGTCCAGAGAATTCTCCAGACCAGAATACAGGAGTGGGCAGCCTTTCCCTTCTCCAGGGGATCTTCCCAACCCAGGGATCAAACCCAGGTCTCCCACATTGCAGGTGGATTCTTTACCAGCTGAGCCACCAGGGAAGCCCAGAACAGAAGAACGGGGATGAAATACTCTTTCACTGGCAAATCCAGGCTGCAGGTTGTCAGGAGAACAGAAAGAAGCACCAGCTCAAGGAAAACAAGGACTAGCGCTGCAGTCCACCGCTAGGCTATGCGCCACCGTCCACAGGGCCAGACACCCCCTTCTCCTCTGCCTGTGACTCATCAGTTCCAGCCAGGGTAGCACTGTCAGCTCAGCAGGGGGGTTAAAGGAATGGGTTTTCTATGTACAAGGTTCCATCTGGTAATTTTCCAGAAAAACATTTTTGAGCCAAATGAGTGATAGATGGAATCTGACTGATGAAACCCTAGGCTGAGTCATCTCTGCTCCTCAGATGTGCAGGTGATAGGAGAGCTGAATCTCACCCAGACCGACGCTAAATATTTCATACTGCTCAGGAAAGCAAACTGTACGCCTTGAGGCTCTAACAACTTGTAGCTTTGTACAACCATTTTTTTTTTCCTCTGATTTTCTAACAACGGAGCCTTAAGGAAACAGTCCAGCTAGACAGACCAGTCAGTCAACAAATAGTTTATTGGCCACCTACTATGTGTCAGGCACTCTTCTCAGCATTGGGGACACTGTGGAGAACAAGTCAGACAAAGTGCTTGCCTTCAGGGAACTTCCAGTCTCGTGATGCAGGGCAGAAAATACACACAAACAAGTGAATTAGATGATATCAGGTAATGACAGATGTTATGAAGACGATGAAATGGGCTATTATGATAGCAAGTGACTGAGAGGGAGGTTTGTCTGAGGAGGGGGCGCTGAAGCTGATGCCTAAAGAATGGGGAGCAGGCAGCCATGAAGAGACTAGGGAAGGGCTTTCCCAGTGGAAGGAATAGCAAGTGCCAAGGCTCTTAGATGAGAACTGCCTGGCCTGCCTGAGGAACAGAAAGAAGGCCTGAGTCACTGAGTAAGGGTGAACGGAGAGAAGAGTGGGAGGAGATGAGGCTGGGAAGGGGAAAAAAAGATTTTATTCCCAGAGAACGGATGAGCCTTCAGAGGGTTTTCAGGAGGCAAGCTCTATCTTCACATTTTAGAACAGCTACTTTTAGCCGTTGTGTGGAAGATGCATTCTTTGTTAGGAGGCAAAAGTAGAGATAATGGCGGCCGTGACCGAGAGAAGAAAGAACTATATAGAGAGAGGATATGAAGCCTGAGGACACTTTTGCGCATCATTTCTGTTGTCACTCTATGAGGCCACATCAGGAGCATTAATTAAGGTGTGTCCTCTGCTTCTGTTTTTTATCTCTTAGAATGACAGGAATGTATGGGAGTAGAAGTTAACGTTTGATTTTGGAGACAGACAAGAGATTTTAATTCTGACTCTTCACACTTCCGAGTTGTATGACTTGCTCCTGCGTCTGTCTGGTAGATGTTCTCAGTCTTCTCTCCCAAAGCACTAATTTATTCTTCAGCTACCTCCTGTCTGTCATAGTTATTCCACCTTTTTTGTTTCTTTACCTATTTTCATGTCTAATATATCTACTTGTTTTCTTTTTTTCTTTTTTCATTTTGCTAATATCTTCCCATATCTTCACTTTTAATATTTTTATTTACTTTTTTAAAAATTTTCTTATTGTGTGAAAGTGAAAGTCACTCAGTTGTGTCTCTTTGTGACCCCATGGACTGTAGCTCACCAGGCGCCTCTGTCCATGGAATTCTCCAGGCCACAATACTGGAGTAGGTAGCTGTTCCCTTTTCCAGGGGATCTTCCCAACCCAGGGATCAAACTCAGGTCTCCCACATTGCAAGCAGATTGTTTACTGTCTGAGCCACCAGGGAGGCCCAAGAATACTGGAGTGGGCAGCCTATCCCTTTTCTGGTGGATCTTCCCGACCCAGGAATCAAACCTGGGTCTCCTGCATTGCAGGAAGATTCTTTACCAGCTGAGCTACAAGGGAAGCCCTCTTATTGCGTATGACTTAGTAATTCTCTTTTGTAGGAATCTATAATCCAGGAGTCCTGGAGGAGGGCATGGCAACCCACTCCAATATTCTTGCCTGGAGAATTCCCATGGACAGAGGAGCCTGGCAGGTTGCAGTCCCTGGGGTCACAAAGATTTGGACATGACTGAGTCACTAAGCACTGCACATAATCTAGTAGGTTGTTTGTTGGCTAATTGGTTTTTTGAGACTGTGCTCCTCAAAGTTGTGATATTTTGGCTTGTGGGTCCATTTTTCCCTGAAGATTTCAGCCAAATCCTGTTCACCAATGAAGTCTTGTCAACTCCAGTGAGCTTGGGAGGTGGGGTGTGCGTGAGTGCCAGACTAAAACCATCATCAGCCACCCCCTATCCCACAGAATAACTGCTCCCACCAGGTCTTCTCCTCTTGCTCCTAAAAAAGAAGCAACATTGGAAGAGCAGTTGCTTTCCCATCCCTGGAACATGTAGATGTAGTGAGATCTTACATTACTTGAAAATGTTTTGGCTTTGCCTTCTTTTCAGAGCTAATCTAGGAAAACTACTGTATAGGAGAAGAAGCTCTTAGCAAGATTTCTAGGGATCTGGAAACTTTCCCCCCTTAATACTAAGAGTATTTGATTGGGGTATAATTAATAAGCATCAAAAATATGCAAAGTCTATATCTCGGTGGATTTTGACAAATACAGTTAACCATGTAACAGCCACTCAAATCAAAATATAGAACATCTGGAAGCATTCTGATATTTCCAAGAAGCCAGCTAGATGACTGTAACAGGGTGGTGGTCTTTGAATGACCAAAAATTTCCTGGTACTCCATTTGTCAAGAAGTAAATCCTCACTCACTTTGAATATAGGTACAACTTAGTGACTTGCTTCTAGGGAATGAGCTCAAACAAAAGATACAAGTTACGACTACAGAGACTAGGTCACAAAAATAAGCAAAGAAAATTAAATAAAGAAAAATACACAACAAAAGTAACTTGTTCTCCAAAATGTTTATCTGTGAAGGGAAGGAGTAATTTGCTCATCCCAGCAGGAGTTATTGGGATTTTATGTGTTTCTTTATCCTAATAACTAACTAGCCCTAGTCTTTGTATTTTTTCTTTTCTAATTCATTTTTCTCTTTTACTTTTTGTGAACTTCTGACTCTTTTATTAATCTTTGCCTTTGACCTATCATTTTTCCCAGCAATTAGAAAGCAGCTCACTTCTCAATATAGGATCATCAGGCATTAAATTTATGTGGATCCAATTTGGGTTGTTAGAATAGCGGGTAAAATGTAGAACAATTCCTGCTTGAAAAACATGGAAAATGGATGATACAAGATCAAGGCTTAAGTCAGACCCAGTTCTCAGATGAGACATAAACCAAGATTCTCACCATGCAGGGTTTAAAGTCCTACCAAACTTCTCCTCTCGGGGGAGAATATACAGGAGTCCAAGGGCAGCTGCAAGCTCTGGTTCTGGCTCCTCTAGCTCACCCTTGTAAAGTCCCGGTGTTGTTTCCTTTTCTGGACCAGGGGTCATTCTTTTCTTCCTGCCATTCCAAACACCCAGAGAAGTCAGCTAGAAGACAGACTCAACAACCAGGACCGCACCATAGCTTTCCTCCTTGAGCAAGCCTTCCGCATCAAGGAGGACATCTCTGCCTGTCTTCAGGGGACTCATGGCTTTCGCAAGGAGGAGTCGCTTGCCAGGAAGCTCCTGGAAAACCACATCCAGACCATCACCAGCATCGTCAAAAAACTCAGCCAGAACATTGAGGTAGTTCTTTATTTCCCATGTGTTGGCACCATTGCTTGACAAAGATTATCAACCATCAGGGGCAGTTTTCAACTAGAGAAATGAGTCCCTATTATTAAGCTTAAATGATTACCATTTAGTTACCTCAGAGGGAAACAGTCAATATTTTAACCGCTCATGTCATTCAACTTCTACTTTTAGTAGAAGCAAATTCTGTTCAAAAATTGTTGAATGTCTCTTTGTGACAGCAAAGACAATTGTTTAACATTAAATGTCAGACATTGTGCTAAGGTGTTCATTTTAGTCTAACTCTCTAAGAGTCTATGAATGTGATCATTTCAAACAGAGGTTTTCATAAGGTAGTTGCGATGCCCGTTCATAGACACATCACATGTGACCCCCCGGATCTCTGTGAGCCCATCTCCCGCACCTCTCTCCTTCACTCTGGCTACACTGTGCTCCCAACACTTCCTAGAACACCCCAAACATGCTCCAGCCTCAGGGCCTTTGCACTTGCTATGAACTCGGGGTGGATCATCCTCTCCTAGACACTTCTGTGAAGGAGTCTTCATTCCCGTCAGGTCCCTTGTCAGAGAACATTTCCTTGACAGGCCAATAGTCACAATCTCCCTTAAAACCCACCCTGTTTTTATCCATAGTGCTTATTACAAACCACCATGGTCTAAACTTACTTATTGTGTTTCTGCTCCTAAGATATAATCTTTGTGAGGGCGGAGACTTCATTTTGTTCACTGCCAAATCCCACACCAAACCTATGACAATGAATGAGAGGTCATCAGTGATCTGTCAATATCTCCTGAACAGATGGATGAATGAATGATGTTTAAGGTATTAAAGGAAAAATAGTATTTCTGATCAAAAGAGAAAATGATTGTGTTAAACCAAGATGAGCAGATTCTTACCACAGATCTTTCAGAGTTTTTAATGTACCAGTGAGAATGATGAATCTCAGATAGCAACTTTCAGGCAAAAGTTCCAGAGAAAAAAACTTAAAAAATCTGGCCTTATATGTGTGGAATTTTGAGAATTGACAACAGTGCCCTCACACAATACATGCCCTTTTCTCCTATTAGATAGAATAGTGAATTAGACAAAAACCATGAGATTGACCCAGAAATGACTTACTCATGACTTTGTATTTAATCCTAAGGATATCTGTTAACTTATTTCCTATCTGTAGACCCCATAATGTATATGAGGGAATGTGAAAAGTTAAAAAACCTTAGTGAGCTGTTAAAAGACATTTTATTGGTATTTAGTACATCCTGAACTGCTGGCAGTGCCTAAAGAGGCAATGTTACTTCTCAAGGTGGCCAAAGCTGTTTCCAGGACAATGAACTGTCATGAAAGTAAGGAGAGATACGTGATTCAGTGCCACTGAGATGATGAGAAAATCAAGCATAGCACAGGCACTAAAAGAAGATCCTAATTCAGGAGTCAAAGTGAAAGTGAAGTTGCTCAGTCGTGTCCAACTCTTTGCGACTCCATAGACTGAAGCCCACCAGCCTCCTCCTCCCATGGAATTTTCCAGGCAAGAATACTGGAGTGGGTTGCCATTTCCTTCTCCAGGGGATCTTCCTGACCCAGGGACTGAACCCAGGTATCCCTGCATTGCAGCAGGAGCTTTACTGTCTGAGCCATGGGGATTGACAATTTAGAAGTCAAAACTTCTCAGTAATTGAAGAATAACAGCATTCTCAGAATTATCAAGAGGTTTCTAGAATGTTCTATATTTTTATTTCAGTGGTTGTTAAATAGTCATTTATATTTGTCAAAATCTATCTAGAAATATGTTTTGATTTATATATTTTAATACATATTAATTATATTCCAATAAAATAATCTTAGCATTAAGGGGGAAAACATTTCTAAATACTATAAATCTTGCTAAAAGTTTATTTTCCAATCTTTGATTAGCTCTGAAAAGAGACAAAGCCAAAACTTTTTTTCCAAATACTATAAAATCTCAAAATATTTGCAGTCCTGTTAAGGGTTGGGCATATAGAAGAAAAATGACAAGGACTGGTCTGATTGTGCAGACAACTGAATTAGGAAATATTTAAAGGTTGTAGATGGGCTTGCTCTTGGAAGAAAAGCTATGACAAACCTAGACAGCGTATTAAAAAGTGGAGACATTACTTTGCTGACAAAGGTCCAAATAGTCAAAGCTATGGTTTTTCCAGTAGTCATGTATTGATGTGAGAACTGGACCATAAAGAAAGCTGAGCACCAAAGAATTGATGCTCTTGAACCGTGGTGTTGGAGAATATTCTTGAGAGTCCTTTGGACTGCAAGGAGATCAAACCAGTCAATTCTAAAGGAAATCAGTCCTGAATATTCATTGGAAGAACTGATGCTGAAGCTGAAGCTCCAGATACTTTGACCATCTGATGCAAAGAGTAGACCCATTGGAAAAGACCCTGATGCTGGGAAAGAATGAAGGCGGGAGGAGAGGGGACGACAGAGGATGGGATGGCTGGATGGCATCACTGACTCAATAAACATGAGTCTGAGCAAGCTCCAGGAGATAGTGAAGGACAGGGAAGCCTGGCATGCTGCAGTCCACGGGGTGGCAAAGAGTAAGATACAACTGTAGCAATTTAGCACAGCACACAGCACAAATGTTGTAGATAAGAAGTTAAAACATTATGAAGAAGAAACTACTAAACTACCTTTAGTAAATAACTAAGACTATAAAGTAATAAATAGTTAGATAAATGGTTGCTGTTCAAGTATTTTTTAAAAACCTAGTAAGTCAGCCCATTTTTAAATCAGCCAGCAAGATAGAAGCAAGTATGAGCAGAAGTTTGTCTTGGGTTTTTAAAAGAAATGAAAAAAGAACTTGTTTAATCAACCATGATTGTAGCAGTTCAGTTGCTTATTCCTTTTTAAAGTCAAAATATTTCTTTCTTAAGCTGGCAGCTCATTAAAGATTGAAAATCAATTTATTTTTAATTTAGGAAAAGAGAGTTTCATGAACAACATGGCTTTATTGTGTTTTTTCCCCAAGTTACATTAATAAAAGCAATACTCGTTTATTGTAGTTATTTGCAAGTTTAGGAAATAAATTTAAAACCTAGGGACAATTTCTCATAATTTCACCACTAAATGACAGTTGCTATAAGCACCCAGATGCATCCGCCTCTGGTCTTTCCAGGCATTCCCTTTAGGAAGCTGAGACTATTGTTTGTAAGCATACCTTTAATATAAAGTTATATCATAAACTCTTTCACAGGTCATTAAAAGTTCTTTGTATGGTGCATAAATCACGGTTAGATTATTTATTCTCTTAATATTTAAATGTCTTTGTGCATAGATATATCTACCTTTGTATTATTTCTATTGTATATGTTTTTAGAAATGGAATTACTGGGGTAAGAACACTGTAAAAACTCTTGACACTTATTGCCAAATTGTTTTCCAGAATGTTTATATCTATGAATACTCCCATTAGCCTTATACAAGAGTTCCATTAGCTTCCATTAGCTTTTTTCACTATACCTCTGACAGCAATGAGAGTTACTGTTTTTAATCACTGCTGATTTGATGGGATAGAAATGACACCTTTCTCTTCTTTTCACCTCTTAAAAACAACTATAACAGTTTACATTTTCTCTGCTGATATTCTGTTAATATCTTTTGCAGATTTAGTGCTTTTTAGTTCTTATTTATGGGTTTTTTTATTAAAAATAATAAGCAGGGATGCTTTGGTAAGTGTTTCAAAATCAGCAGTTTTTTTTCTGGGGGATAAAATACCTGGTTTATAGCATTTGTCTATGGCGTAAATACACTCACTGTAATTGAGTTCAAAAACCAATTGATGGGAGCTTTCCTAGTGGCTCAGTGGTAAAGAATTTGCCAGCCAATTCAGGAGACATGTGTTTGATTCCTGATTGGGAAGATCCCACATGCCGTGGAGCAACTGAGCCCATGCACCCCAACAACTGAGCCCGTGCTCTAAAGCCCAGGATCCACTAGTGAGCCCACGTGCTGCAATGACGAAGCTCACAAGCCCTAGAGCCATGCTGCAAAACAAGAAAGGCACTGCCACGAGAAGCCAGAGGGCAGCACCCCGCTTGCCGCAACTAGAGGAAGCCTGTCTATAGCCATGAAGACCCAGCACCGCCAACAATGAAGTAAAAATAAATAAAATTATTTAAAAAACCAGTTGATGTTACTAAACAAAAAGATGGGAAGAGACATACATACGCCATCGGCTCTCAAGAATAGGTGTATCCTGATTGCAACACGCAATGGAAACCCTCGGCGGTAACACTTGTTACAAATGTTCTCCCAGTTTGTTGTTTATATCTTAATTTTATTTATAATGAATTTTTTAAACTTTTATGTAAGGTTTAATATTTCAATATTTTACTTTTTGATGTCTCGCATTACTTTTAAGAATAGAAATTTCAGAGATGAAATAATCTCCATTATCTGTCAGTTTTATGGCTTAACTTTTTAAATATTTTAAATCTATTTTTTTCTAACATCTATATATATTCATGTATGATGAGAGGTATAGATCTAAACTGATTGTTTTCTGAGTGCATGCATGCTTGCTGAGTCGCTTCAGTCGTGTCCGACTCTTTGCCATCCTACGAACGTAATCTGCCAGGCTCCTCTGTCCATGGGATTCTCCAGGCAAGAACACTGGAGTGGTTGCCATGCCCTCCTCCAGGGGATCTTCCAGACTCAGGGATCAAACCTAAGTCTCTTAGGACTTCTGCATTGGCAGGCGGGCTCTTTACCACTAGCACCACCTGGGAAGCCCTGTTTTCTGAATAAGTAACCAGAAATCTTAACAGCGTATGTGAAATTCCTTCCTCACTGACTTTGAGTCTGATATATGGCACATTTCTTTCTTACATTTACCAAGATCTTCACTAAATTACAATGACCAATTTAGCTAGGCACAGTTATTTAGCTGCACTCATTTCAAAACGCTTTACTATTTCATAGGGCAAGTTCTCTTTTATCACTAGTCTTTACCAAAACAAAGTAAAACAACACCTACTGTTAGAATCTGAATGTTTGTATCCCCACCAAAATTCATATGTGAAATCCTAATGTCCAATGTGATGGTATTAGGAGGGACTTGGGTCATGAAAGTGGAGTTCTCAAAAAGCGGATTAGTGCCCTCATAAAAGAGACCCCACAGCGCTCCCTGGCCCCTTCCCCTATATGAAGATGAAGCAAGAAGTCAGCAGTCTGCAGCCCAGAAGAGGGCTCTCCCCAGAACCCAACCATGCAGGCACCCTAAATCTTGGACTTCCAGCTTCCAGAACTGTGAGAAATAGATCCCTGTTGTCATATAAGCTTCTTAGTCTGTGGTTTTTTGTCACGGTGGCCTGAATGAACTAAACACCTATAGGTATACAAAAATAAACAAGCCAAAACACAAAAACAAAAAATAACCTCTAACTAGTATTCCTGACACTTGTATGTCTTCAGCTAAAGCTATATTTGCTCTTGGCTTGTCTCAATCTGCCAGTTTGCAAACGGGCAAGATTCTGTACGTAGTCTTTGAAATTTTCATAATTCATTTCCTATAAAAATCCTTCTTTTCCTCAAAACATTCATAATCATAAATTTAACATGGTTCAGACCTTGGTAACATCTAGAAACTAAACTTTTTTGCTCCCCTAAATCACAAAGTTGTCTGTGTTTCAAAAATTCTATTCTCTCAACACTTTTCTGAATAAATATATATTATATTTTATATGTCTTAACTTTACACTGGTATTTGTTTGAATATCAACCAAGATATAATTTTCTTCTATGCACAAGCAAAACAACTTATTTTTTATGTATGAGTGCCAAAAACTAAAGCCCACTGTTTGGAGGACCACCAAGCTGGTGGAATAGGGTAGTCAGATTCATTTCAAAACACTAAGACATAATGAGGACATGACGATGGATACTCAAGGCAAAATCTGAATACATTCAAGCCATAAATTTCTCATGTTCTCTAAAAAAAATCTAAAACAATAAACCTTTTCCACTCCATGTAAGTGAAACAGTTTTATTCAGATTTGCTCATTAGTTGTATTAGCCTCGTTGCAGTTCCAGCTCAATCTATAAAGGGCCTTGCTTAATCCCATATGCAGGTCCCCTTTCCTAAACTTGACTACCAATTATGAAAAAGGTTTTTGTGAAAAGTCTTAATGTCAAGGACGGTCACATCCACAGAGCACAGTAACTAAGTTTGGCTTGACCCATATGGTATTTATACAGAATTTAAATAAAATGTCAATATTTTCAAAGTCAGCAATTTAACATAAAATCTGGATTTCCAGCTTCTGTTGAGATACTGTTGAACCATCATGCCCACCTGGCAACTGTCAGCAGGACTCAAGCCATCACTGCCTCCCTCGGATATAGCAGGGATGGCATCCAACCCAAGACTCTCACTCATTTGCACTATCAGCCTAAGAAGGGAAATGCACTCAGTTTGTAACCTCTACTTTAAATGATATTTTCTTATCATGTATGATGGGAAATTAATGGGAACTTTAACTCAAATATTGCAGATGATAGAAGAACAAATAAAAGCTCGGGATCTGGTGGCCACAGGAACTAATTTCGCAGTACAGGACCTCAGCAACAAACACCTTCAAGGAGTTGGAGATCTTCGAGGAAGAGTAGCCAGGTGAGAAGAAATGTTAACTAATGCTTAGCAGTCAGTTTTGGCCACTGAATTCTCATCCCTAAATAAGTCCTATATTGTAGAAAACAGAATACTGTCTTTAAGCTAAATGGTAAGATAGTAACTGAGAAAGTGTATCATGAAATTTGAAAGTCTCATGGTGCCTGTGAGATCCAAGGGTTCTATAAAGAACCTCTTATACAGGATGCCTAGTTTGGTTTCATCTGCAAATGACAAGTCTTGTCTTTACAGCCCTCAGCTGTCCAAATGCCAACATCTATATACAAAGACATGCCCTTAAAACTGCATATAGAATCCCTGATGTCTCAAATTTTAATGATTTAAACATTTAAGATATATAAGAATTCCATATAAAAGCCTAGTGAAAGGGATTTAATGGTCAAGAGAATAAAATTTTGAATGATATTTTTTTTGTATGAGACTGAAAAAATTCATGGTGCACAGCTCAGCAAAAATCTGTAGGCACTGACCACGGCAGGACCATTCTGGTTGACACATCAGAGATGACCCGACTGGCTGACCGTGGACACCTTTCCCTCTGTCTGTCTCCTGCCAGCACCTCATTCCTCTCTCCAGAAACACCCCCACTTGCATCATTAATCTGCTCTGCATAATCGGGTGATTAACGCCTAAGACAAACCTCTCCTAGGGCATCCGTCCATTCAATTCAACAAAAAATGTAAACACTCACCAATGCCAGGCAGTGTTCTACAGTTCAGGGGTTCAGCAACATGATCGTCTTCCTATAACTTCACAGTCTACCTGGGAAAACATAAGCAATAAGGTGAGTGCTGTAATGAAAGCCTGCGGTGCCACGGGAATATGCCAGTCAGATTGGGGCATAAACTGGCTTCCTGGAGGAGGTGACACTTGAGGTGAGTTTTGAAAGACTGTAGCAGTTAACCAGCCAGGGATAGGAAACGTACTTCACATAGGAGGAAAGATGTGTGCAAAGGGACTGTGGGATAAGTTACTGTGACATGTTCAGGGCTTCCCTGGGAGAAGGCTATTTTAGTTGTGGTATTTAGGGAGAGATGGGAGATTGGGAGAT
This sequence comes from Ovis aries, assembly GCF_016772045.2. Classification (NCBI taxonomy): domain Eukaryota; kingdom Metazoa; phylum Chordata; class Mammalia; order Artiodactyla; family Bovidae; genus Ovis; species Ovis aries. The sequence continues at coordinate 92,358,840 of NC_056058.1, forward strand.
GAAGCTAGAGAAATGATCCAGAGTTAGATGATGAGGGATCTTTGGTCAAAGTAAAAAGTTTGAACTTTATGTAAAAGGTTATAAATAGCCATGGGACGATTTTAAGTAAGGGGATGACATTCACTAACCTTTTGGTAGTAGCTGAATTGGTGGAGTACAGAAATAATACATGAAGATGAAAAGAAGCCTACTGAAGCAATCAAGGTGAGAAGTTTTAGTTTAGGGGTCTAAACTAAAACTTTGCCATGCCAAGTCCAGAGCAGGTAACAGACATGAGGAAAACAGAATCTACAAAATTCGTATGTGTGTGTGTTTGTGTGAATGTGTGTACACACATAGGTACAAATATACACACATATACAAGGTTATGTGTATATATAATTTATACTTCTAAAATACATAAAATTATATATACTTTTATATAACATTTGATAAATAGAATTTTTACAACATTTGGGTAAATGAAGCAAGATAATAAAACCACCCACCACTTTCCTTAGATGCGCCATGATTTTACAAAGAAGATAAGCACCAAAATCTCTTGAATCAAACTTGGAATCTGGTTCAATTTGGTGGTGCACTGATAACACTATTCCAGGCAAGAATACAGGAGTGGGTTGCCATGTCCTCCTCCAGGGGATCTTCCTGACGCAGGGATCAAACCCCCGTGTCTTACATCTCCTGCACTGGGAGACAGATTCTTTACCACTAGCACCAACTGGGAAGCCCCTGGTTTTTGTAGATTCCACATATAAATAAGATCATGCAACTTTTTGTTCTTCCTGTGTCTAGCATATTTCACTTGGCATAATGTCCTGCAGATTTATACATGTTGTCACAAATGGCAAAGTCTCCTCCTTCTTTGAGGCTAAAAATTTTGTGACTCCATGTATATCACAGGAGTCCAGTATTCTTGCCTGGAGAATCCCATGGACAGAGGAACCTGGTGGGTACATAGGGTGACAAAGAGACAGACAAGACACACACACACACACCGACACAGACACACACACACACACACACACACACACACACACAGAGCTTATTTCCGAATCTTGTTTACTGTGAATACCACTGCAGTTAACATGAGAGGATATGTTCCTTCCATGTATTCATTTCATTTCCTTTGGATACATATCCAGTAGGGGGATTTCCAGAAGACAGTTCTATCTTTAACTCTTCAAAGAGCCTCCCTACTATGTTATATAATGGCTATACCAATTTACACTCCTGCTAACAGTGTAGAAGGATTCCCTTCTCTCCACATCTGCACCAATACTTTGTATAATACTCATCTTAAGAGGTATGAGGTGACATCTCATGGCTTTGATTGGCATTTCCCCAATGATTTGTAATATAGAGCTCCTTTTCATGTACCTGCTGGCCATCTGTCTCTTATCTTTAGACAAACATCTAGTCAGGGTTTTGCCCATTTTTTAAACCATGTGACCATTTCAAACTACTTGTTTTCCTGTGGTTCCCAAGAGACTTACAGAGGCGCTCCCCCAGATCTAGAGTTAGGTGATTTGGGAGCCAGTTTCTTGGATAGCAGCTAGACACACTTCACTCCCCAGGGAGAATCTGGGATTTGGTGGTTCCCTCCCAGCTGTAAGGTGCTGAACCAGGGATGGGATGTGTGGCATGTGTATATCTCAACTTTTTTGACCCTTTATGATGTGGGTATTTTCTCAGTTGCCTGATGTGTAGGAGTCCCTAAACCAGCTTCTAGATTTTTCCCAGAGGGATTGGATCTGAATTTTGCTGTTTGTTTGGTGCATCTGAGGGATGAGGGAAAAATCAAGAGCCTCCGAGTCCTCCGTCTTGTTCTCTGATCGCTAACTTACCTCCTCTTTAATGTGAAGCAGTGATTTTAGGAAAAGGTCTTATTTTTTCTTAAAATGTCTTCCTTTTATGATAATTTCTTGAATCTAGTGATTTAAAACAGAATTTGGCTAAAAGCCAGGAGATTTAAATTCACTCTTCCTCTTTTTCCTTTCCATATTTTTGCAGGCAAGTGACCCATGGACCAGCTGAGGCAGAATAATTACTTTCCTTCAACATATGTTGACCTTAATTCCAATTAGCATCTTGGCATAAGAGTGAACTAAGTTGATTATTTTAACATAAGTCCTAGCAAACCTTTTACTGCTTCATGAATCAAACTCAATATTTGATAACAAGTATGTACTTTTGAATTTTATACCTTATTTCCCTCTCCAATATAGTGGCAGTTTAAAAGCAAGTACTTCCAATGAGATGAGGTTCTCAAAGTTGTCTGCCCAATTTTGATATCTTGTACTCTATTTGATCAGAGAAGGCAATGGCAACCTACTCCAGTACTCTTGCCTGGAAAATCCCATGGATGGAGGAGCCTGGTAGACTGCAGTCCATGGGATCACACAGAGTCGGACACAACTAAGCAACTTCACTTTCAGTTTTCACTTTCATGCACTGGAGAAGGAAATGGCAACCGACTCTAGTGTTCTTGCCTGGAGAATCCCAGGGATGGAGGAGCCTGATGGGCTGCCGTCTATGGGGTCACACAGAGTCGGATATGACTGAAGCGACTTACCAGCAGCAACAGCACTCTATTTGATAAATTAGCCTTGTATGCAAAAAAGAAAATGGCCAGCATGTAATGGCAGCCATACAGCCATGTATGATGCTCTAAAGCAGCCAGAGCAGACCAATCCTCCATCCATATTTGACTATTTGGGACCCTATGAAATTAAAAGACACTTACTGCTTGGAAGGAAAGTTATGACCAACCTAGACAGCATATTAAAAAGCAGAGACATTACTTTGCCAACAAAGGTCCGTCTAGTCAAGGCTATGGTTTTTCCAGTGGTCATGTATGGATGTGAGAGTTGGACTGTGAAGAAGGCTGAGCGCCAAAGAATTGATGCTTTTGAACTGTGGTGTTGGAGAAGACTCTTGAGAGTCCCTTGGACTACAAGGAGATCCAACCAGTTCATTCTAAAGATCAGCCCTGGGTGTTCTTTGGAAGGAATGATGCTAAAGCTGAAACTCCAGTACTTTGGCCACCTCATGCGAAGAGTTGACTCATTGGAAAAGACTCTGACGGTGGGAGGGATTGGGGGCAGGAGGAAAAGGGGACGGCAGAGGATGAGATGGCTGGATGGCATCACCGACTCAATGGATGTGAGTTTGAGTGAACTCCGGGAGTTGGTGATGGACAGGAAGGCCTGGCGTGCTGCGATTCATAGGGTCTCAAAGAGTCGGACATGACTGAGCGACTGAACTGAACTGAAGGCAAATCTGCCTATCAGTTCAGTTCAATCGCTCAGTCGTGCCTGACTCTTTGCAACCCCGTGGACTGCAGCATGCCAGGCTTCCCTGCCCATCCAACTCCCAGAGCTTGCTCAAACTCATGTCCATCGAGTCCGTGATGTCATCCAACCATCTCATCCTCTGTCGTCTTCTCCTCCTTCCTCCACTCTCCTGATGCCTCCAAAATCCAGCATCAGGGTCTTTTCCAATGAGTCAGTTCTTCACATCAGGTGGCCAAATATTGGAGTTTCAGCTTCAGCATCAGTCCTTCCAATGAATATTCAGGACTGATTTCCTTTAAGATTGACTGGTTGGATTTCCTTACAGTCCAAGGGACTCTCAAGAGTCTTCTCCAACACCACAGTTCAAAAGCATCAATTCTTTGGCACTCAGCTTTCACATTTCAAATCTGTATATGAAATAACTAAATTGTGTTGATGTGCAATTAAAAGTGTAAGACACGTCCTTTGAAGAGGCACTAATGATATTATTTGGATACTGTCAACTTTTGAAAAAGAGTGAGGACTTCCTGTTAAAGATATTTTTACTCCACTCTTCTCACCTGAGACATCTCCATGTCAGAGAAAATAAGAGGAGGAAAACAAAAATGTCACCTTTAACACAACATGGAAGTTGCTGCAACCACTAACGAGAAACAGAGCACGCGTACCAAACAGATGTGTGCACTGAGTATCCTCCTCAGACCCAAAATATCATGATCTCCTCCAAATCAAGAGGCGTCATCCCCAAAGGCATAGACCAAATCTGCCGAATACAGGAGTATTAAACTAGGGGATGGGGTGAGTCACAGGAGAAACAGGAAATATCCTTGAGAGATTCAAGGCAGCAGCACAGAATAGCAGAGACGGCAGAGATGAAGAGGCCATCGTGACATTTATCATCTGGGATCCCCCCCTTCTTACCAGTTTATGCCTAAGAGAAACTGGCTGAGGTGCAACAGGCTGAAGAGGGAGAAGAGGTGATGGTATCATGTTGAAGAATCCATGATGATGATGTGCTGTGAGATACACCGATCTGGCCTTTGAGGAGAGAATGGGGAGATGCACCCCTTCCCTGGGTCTAAAGAAGCAAGAGACTTGATAGCGACGAGGCTGAGTAGAGGAGCTGGGCTACTTCCCTGGGAAACACACCCTCGCTGACCGGCGGGTGGCCAGGACCACAGAGGATGGGAGAGTGGGTGCGTGAAAGCCGCCACCGCCACCGCCACCATCCAGGCAGAGGGGGGATCGATAGACAGATGGACGAAAGCACAGGGCTGATGAATACACCTCAAGACAGGAATTATCCAGAAAAATACAGAAACAGTTCAAATCCAAGTCTGAAACTTGGATTCTTGGAAACTTGGATTCTTGAATTCTTGGAAACCAAGAATGAAATTCTTGGTGAAAAGAAAAAGAAAAAGATTGCTGATTGAACTGTCGCACATAATTTTGCTCCTTCCAAAAGCCTAAGTAAAAAAATATTTTTCTCTTTAAAATGTAAGCCCACAAAGACAGGGAACATCAGCCTAGCAATGCTGGAACCTGGAAGGCACACACGTGGAAACTGATTTAGCAGAAGAAATGAGACTGATTTTCAAGCCCTGGAATAAGCCGAGGATGACCTGGTTTCATCCCCACGGAATTCTCACAGGCTTAGGGGTGGGCTGCACCAGGCACCTCTGAGTGTGGGTGAAGGTGGGCACTTGCCTCCAGGGAGAGGAACCAAGAGACACAGGGAGAGACGGAGCCAGGAATCACTGTGGTGTGTTCTTAGCCTTCTCATTATTACTGACTTTCAAACTACAAACATGTTTTACTTTGATAAGCAATAAAAAGGTTTTCCTCCAAAAAAGAGATTATCAGCTAACAAAAGGAAATAGATAAATCAGAATTGTTCAGGGATAGGAGAAAGAAAAAAATTAAATATTACAGAGATTCAATCTACTTTAGAAGCCACCCTCCCCCCAAAAAAAGAGAATACATACAACTGAAAACAAATTATTTCTTAAAAAACCTGAGCAAGTCACACAAAACAAAAAGAAAATGCTTTTTCATATAAAAATGGTTATGGAGAAATGATGCATAGGGCAGAAAACAGAGATTCCATTCAGCAGAGAACTGAGAGGAGCTCCGAAAGAAGAACAAATTCTTCAGAAGAAAAAAAAAATATGGATATAAGAGAAGAAAGATTTCTTGAAAGAGATTAGAATCTATAGATCAAAGGGGAAATCTGCAACACCAGAAAAATTTCTATGAGAGCAATTAAACCAAGATATCCTGGTTTGAAGTCACTGATTATCAAAAAGAAAGAATCACTAGAAGAAAGCAAAGCGAAAAAGAATCGTTAGACATCTAGGTAGACTAAACAGATCCCATTAAGAAAAGAAAAAATTTAGTCATCACAGACTTGTCCACATCAAACACTGTCAGGTAAGAAGGGAGAAATGTCTATCCTGTTCTGAACAAAAGAAAAGTGACTCAATAATGTTTTCTTAACCAAATTACCTTTCAAGTAGAACAAACAGACGGGCATTCTCAAGCGTTCAAGAGTGTAAACAGCCCAATGCTCATGGCCCCTTTGTTTGAACTCCAGATGACAAAATCTGGCCAACCAAGGAATAAATCAAAATAAGGATCTCAGATAAGAAAGCATAGTTTTAAAACACTGGGACTGCCCTGGTGGTCCAGCGGCTAAGATTGTACACTCACAGTGCAGACAGCCTGGGTTCAATCCCTGGTCAGAGAACGAGATCCCACATGGCACAGCTAGGGGTTTGTGTGCCTCAGTGAGAATCAAGGATCCTGTGTCCTGTGCCTGGGACTCAGCGCAGCCAAATAAATGCATACATTTTAAAATGACTGTCTAATAAAGTCTAAATATAGAATGACGATTAAAGAGCGGGAACTCTAGTGGCAGAACACACTGTACATGTTTAATCTGATATTTTTAAAACAGAAAAACATTAACAAAAACTGTTGGAAGAGCAAATATATAAACATTTCTCATTTTTTTTCCCTTTGGCATAGGGTCAATGGAGAATAAAGTTGAATTGTAGTTGTAAAAAGTACAATGATTCCAATCTATGATAGCTTTTTATAACTTCATTTTTAGAAATATCTCTTGTAGTAGGGGTGTGTGTGTGTATGTATATTTACACACACATACACATACACCTGAAGTTCAGCAGTTGCTTCATTTTTCACTACAGTTACCTTTCCTTAGGTTAAATTAAAATTCAATGTAATGTTTTTAACTAAAACTCATACATATAATCTGAATATTCTAAAATTATTTTATTTCTTCCTATCTCCATGTGTCTATATATGATGTGTATACATATAATGGTGAATGAAATAATAACCAAATGTTAACAATGATTATTTCTGAAAAGTAGGATTTGGGATGATGTTAACACTCTCCTTTGTTCTTTTTTTGTATTGTGTGTAATTTTTTTTATAACAGGAATTTGTTATTTTAATAGAAACAATAAAATCACTTCAAAGGAGAGACAGAGAAACTTCTTTAAAAATATGGAGTACAGCCCTGAAAAACCATTAATCTTTGATCTCAGGGTGGAGTTAGGCTAGTTGGGTAGGAATGGGATGGGGTGAAAATAATTAGATGATAACTCTCAAGCTGAGGAAATAAATAACTGCTGATCTTGTGTGGGTGCTTCCTCCATGCCAGGTACTGGCTAAATGCTCTGCATTCATTATCTCCTTTTATCCTTAAATAACCCTATGCAGGACCACTCTTCAGGACAATCACTGCTGGTTTGGAAGGCTGAGCATACAGCATTCCAGGAGACACTGTTTACCCCCATGTGTCTGGCACCCCTGGAACTTTGCAGGGAACAGACTCTGCAGCTACATGCGGGACCACAGCATTGGTACCCGCTTTTCTCAGATAGGACTTCCCTGGTGGCTCATATGGTAAAGCATCTGCCTACAATTCAGGAGACCCGGGTTCAATCCCGGGGTTGGGAAGATCTCCTGGAGAAGGAAATGGTAACCCACTCCAGTATTCTTGCCTGGAAAATCCCATGGATGGAGGAACCTGGTGGGCTATAGTCCATGGGGTCGCAAAGAGTGGGACACGACTGAGTGGCTTCACTTTCACTTTTCTCAGATAAGGAAAACTGAAACTTACAGACATTAAGAGAATTGTCCCAGCTCACAAACCTGGGAAGCAGTAGAAGCCAGACTCACAGCCTGATCTACCTGACTAAATCCTGAACCACAAACCTACAACACACAAACCAGTGGTCCCTGAGCAGGTAGCAGGTGTGCTGGGTGAGAGGTGGCTGGTAGTGGTGATAGCAACAACTATTTCCCTGTGTGTGCTAAGTCACTTTAATCGTGTCCGACTCTGTGTGACCCCATGGACTGTAGCCCGCCTGGCTCCTCTGTCCACGGGATTCTCCAGACAAGAATACTGGAGTGGGTAGTCATGCCCTCCTCCAAGGGGGTCTTCCCGACCCAGGGATTGAACCCCCCTCTCTTATGTCTCCTGCATTGGCAGGCAGGTTCTTTACCATTCGCACCACCTGGGAAGCCCATTTCCTTATAGCCTTTGATTCCCGTGTAGCCTTTGGGTATCTCAATGTGGACTAACGTAAGAATATTCTAACCAACAGTGAGGTTGTTCTGACAATAACAGTTTATATACACAAATGTGTAAAATGACTTTGGCCCGTGACTTAGGTGCTTCCAGTTTGAGTCAGATTAATCCCTGACTTTTCCTCCTGGCAGTCTGCCCGCCCCTCACCCATGATCTGGTGTCCTTTCAAGAGGTTTCTCAAGAGGTTAGCTCATCTTTAGCTCAAATTTGACACCAAAATTAAGAAAAAGAAATTCATTTTTGGATCCTAAAGAAAATGTTGGCAGCCACAGAGCAATGTTTATAGCACGTATCATGACAATATGAAAATATAGTTCCTAATAGATGTTATTCTATGACAGTCAAAACGGTTACTTGATAAAAGGACAAACTTCAAAGTGATGTCTGGTAACTCATTTATTAATACACAAAATACAACCCTCCAGGGCTTTCTGTCCTACCCTTCACACAGGTATGAGTGCACTGAAACTGATAATACAGTAAGTCACCTGCTCTCTCCTAAGGGAGGCCTTGAGTGGAGTAGTGGGTGGGATTCCCTGACATCCTGGGAAGATGGTTAATCTGAATTTCAGTGCCATTTCACTAGGGTTCCTCCCTGAAAATGCCAAATGCCCCCTTAGGCTCCAAAGCCTCATACACGTCTTAGTGTGGATTCTTTTTGTCCTAAGACAACACTTAACTGAGGCCACTTAAGGAGCAGGAGTTTTCACTGGGGCTAAGAGAAAATATGCTGTCTTTTGAAGATGGGTTGGGGACCTCTGGTAGGCTGGGCCACTTTATCTAGCCAAAGGGGAATTGATGATCTGGGAGCCAAGAAAAGAGGGCTAAAGGGAGGAAAGAGGATTCAGAACACAATATAGAAGAGGAAAAAGCTTTAATTTTGCCTAACAGTAGGCACCAGGGAGTATGCCCCAAACATCAAAATCTACTGGAACTCCTATAACTGAGTTAATATATCTTATGGCTGAAAATCTGTATCTACCGAGTTTTCCCCAATGTCTTCATCTGCTCCAACTCAGTGCTTTAATTTGGGCCAGTGTTTCATTCAGGAAAAAAGAAGAAGATGAGGGAGATTTCTGTATATGCCCCTACGTCTGCCAAGTCACTATTCAAAGAACATTAGAACTCTTGCCATCAAATGAATGCATAGATTTGACTATAGTGTTAAAAATGTTATCGATTTCACATCTAATTTTCATCTTGCCACTAGATGTGATTCCAGCATCATGAAGCTTTCTGGAGATATTCACTTCATCAGAAATGAGCACCAGCAACTTGAAAAAACAATTCAGGAGATGATATCTTCCTTACAAACTGTTTCTAAGAACTTGGATATGAAGGTAACTGAAAAATTTTGAAACTCTTATGTACTACTGCTAGAAGTAAGGGCTTCTCAGATGGCACTAGTGGTAAAGAACTGGCCTACCAACTCAGGAGACGTAAGAGATGTGGGTTCGATCCTTGGGATGGGAAGATCCCCTAGGGAAGGAAATGGCAACCCATTGCAGTGTTCCTGCCTGGAGAATCCCATGGACAGAGGAGTCTGGCAGGCTATGGTCCATAGGGTCACAAATGAAGTCACTTAGCATGCATGCACGCCAGAAGTAAGATCATTATGAATTACCAAAATACTCAAGCAGCAGTTACTCAAAAGAACTCTTTTCCTCCAAAGGGTTTAAGTACAGCTCATGACTTAATGAGTGCCTTGAGGAGCCTGATGGGCCACAGTCCACAGGGTCACAAAGAATCAGACAGGACAGACAGACAAACACTTTCACATTTTCTTATGTTCCAAAACAGCCCCTCATTGGAAGCATATGCTACCTGATTCTACGGTTGCCATCATTTCCTTACTTTCTAGGTTCTTCTCTCTTTTTCGTCTTCTTTTTTTTTTTTTTTTTTTTGGCCTTGCCATGTGGTATGTGGAATCTTAGTTCCCCGACCAGGGATTGAATCCTATTCTTGGACTGTCAGGGAAGGCCCACCGGGTACAACTGGAGAGAACAAGCAAAGGAATTTTCCATAGAAGTTATTTCTATTAAAGGTTCAGCATAAACCTGAGCTTATCACATTACATCCTAGCAATGGGTTATGTTTCTTACAAAACAATACACAAGTATTTGGCCTGGATTTTAAAGAGCATCTCTACACTGGCCCCTGCGTATCTCTACAGCTCACCCTCATGCTTCCTGGCTCACCCTTTATATCAGTGACGCTGAACCACCTGTAGTTCCCTCACTCCAGAATACAGCACTGCCTCCGTGTTCTCTCTGCTGTTTTTGCCTGAAATGTTTAAAGAATCCACCTGCAATGCAGGAGACCTGGGTTGGGAAGATCCCCTGGAGGAGGGCATGGAAACCCACTCCAGTACTCTTGCCTGGAGAATCCCATGGACAGAGGAGCCTGGGGGGCTCCAGTCCATGGGGTGGCAAAGAGTCAGACATGACTGAGCAACTAAGCACAGCACAGCACTTTCACCTTCACAGGCACTGGTTTAATGAAAAGAGCCAATGCAAGCTCTTCGATGCCCTGCTTTGTCATGGGCCTTGTGTGAGAGAAACACATCTCCTCTGAAGGCATTTGGGCAGAACAAAGTGAAAACCCTTTGGAAACTGGGGGAGATGGAAGCCTGGTGCTTGATTATTTGTTCATGGGAGTCCGTTTACAGAAAGCACAAGGTACAGAGGGGGACACAAAGCTTACAGCAGCCCCATCGGGCTGGTCCATCTCCCTACAAACCCACCTAAGCAGCCCTAATGGTTTGGGGGTTGATTATCTTAGTTTTTCAAGGTGATCATATCAACAACAAATCATAACAGCTTTATCTCTAGTTTTCTGATTACTTAAGGCTTTGACCAGAACTTCCAGAACATTGTTACACAAAAGTGGTCAAAGAAGGCAGCTTATGTAGTTCCTGATTACACTGGAAATGTCTTTGCTGTTGGCTATTGGTTTGATTTATTCTTAATTATATTAAGAAAGTACCCATCAATTCCTACTTTACTTAAATTTTATTAGAACTGAACATTTAACTTTATAAAATGCCTTTTGGACATTAACAAATGCCTAATTCAGCATGATTGGTTTTTTGTTTTGGGGTTTTTGTTGTTAGCTTAATTTTTTGGCCTTCTAATGGGCTACATCAAAGCATTTCCCAATGCTGAAACATTCTGGCATTTCTGTAATGAAAACTGTACAGTCTTTGTAACAACTCAGTATTTAATTTTGCATCTAACCTCAAAGGTTATATTAGATTTTCTAGTTTCTCTCTCCTTAGTTTTTTTAAGGTAATATATACATGATTCAAAATCAAATCTATATGAGAAAATACACCTTGAGAATTTCCACTTCCATAGCTGTCCCCAGTAATCACACCCATTCATGCTACTCACAGGGAACCATTTTTATTAGCCTATTATGAATCCTTTCCATATGCTTTTACAGGTAGTTCAGTTCAGCTCAGTCGTGTCCGACTCTTTGCGACACCACGAACCGCAGCACGCCAGGCCACCCTGTCCATCACCAACTCCCGGAGTCCACCCAAACCCATGTCCACTGAGTCGGTGATGCCATCCAACCATCTCATCCTCTGTCATCCCCTTCTTCTCCTGCCCTCAATCTTTCCCAGCATCAGGGTCTTTTCAAATAAGTCAGCTCTTTGTATCAGGTGGCCAAAGTATTGGAGTTTCAGCTTCAACATCAGTCCTTCCAATGAATACCCAGGACTTTACAGGTAGAAGCAAATACAAATTCATATTCTTATTTCCTCCTTTTTACACAAAAGATAGCATATTATAAGTGTATGACTATGCACCTGTTTTTTTCTAAACAAACATATCCTAGAGGCCCATCCTATCAGTACCTGGAGGGCTTCCTCATTCTTTTTCACAACCGTGTACTCTTCCTTTGTGTATAATAGCTCATTTAATCAGTCTCTCATGGATCAACATTTGGATTCTTTTCACTAATTTGCTCTTTCAAACAATGCTACAGTGTGTAACCTTGTACTTATGTCATTTTGTATGTCTGTAGAATAAATACCCAGAAGTGGGATTGTGGGGTCAAAGGTGCTGTGCTTGTTCTCTTGAAAGATCTTGCTCTCTGCAGAGTTTTTACCATATTGCATACCCACCAGCAATATATAATATGTCCTATATCTCCATTGCCTCACCGCTGAGTGTTGTTTGACTTTTGAATTTACCTTTCTTAAAGGAAAAGACATCTGTTTTAATTAGCCTTTATTACATGTTTTCATTTATTTAAGAGCTAGTTGTATTTCTTTTCCAGTGAGCTACCTGTTCATATCTTTTATCCACTTCTCTATTGGGCTATTGTCCTCTTTCTTTTCAATTTCCAGGAGCTCTTTATACGTTAGCAAGGTGAGTTGATTCCCTATAGTGTGAGCTGCAAATACATTTTTCCAGTTTTTCACGTCTCCTTCGACTTTTGGTTTGTACATGGTCTCTATTTATAGCTGAATTTATCAGTCTTCTTTTTACCTGTGTATGTGGCTTCTGAGATTTGAAGTCACAGAGCTTCCTCACACAAAGGCTTGAAAGAATTGCTTATATTTTCTTCTAACACTTTCAGGCCTTTATTTATATTCAAATCCTGGATCCGTTTTGGAATCTTTTTCTAAAATAGGATTGCCTTCATTATCATTTTAATTATTGAGACCTTGTAGTGTTTTTAATATCTGATAGGGCTAGTCTCTCCACTGTTTCTTTTTTCCCTTTTCCTAGTGATAACTGCTTTTGCAAATGATTTTAAGATTAGTCTGTCTAGGTCCAGGAGGTAAACTGACAGATAACGCTGCTTTCGTTTTAATTGAAACCATGTAAAATTAAAAAATTAACTTTCGAACTGACATAGTCATAGCGCTGTGTGTTTTATCCAAGAACACAGGGTACTTTCCATTTGCTCAGTTTTGTTTTTATATCCTTCAGGAGTGGTTTCAAATTTTCCTGATGTAGATTTGTTTATCTTAAATATATGTTGAGACGTCATCCTTTTTTTTAGTTAATTGTTATAGGGCTTTTATTATATCTTCTAACTACTTGTTAGTTGTGTATAAAGGCTGTATTAATTTTATACTTCATGAATTGTCTTGATTATAGTAATTTTTCATTTGGTCTTTGGTTTTTCCAGACACACAATAATATGATTTGTAAGTAAAAATCATTTGGCCTCACCTTTTTCCATTTTCATATGTATAATTTCTTTTCTCTAAGTGTTTTGAATAATAACTCGGGTACAATATTAAGTAATAATGCAGAGACAGAGGGCATCCTGGTCTTGTTCCTGACTTTAACAGAAATGTTCCCAGTGTTTCCCCTCTGATGGAAGAAATAAACTTTCTCAATAAATCTGTTTCTTGATGACTCAGACTGTAAAGAATCTGCCTGCAGTTCAGAAGACCCAGGTTCAACCCCTGGAAGATCCCCTGGAGAAGGAAATGGCTACCCACTCCAGTATTCTTGCCTGGAGAATCCCATGGAGAGAGGAGCCTGGCCGGCTACAGTTCACAGGGTTGCAAAGAGTTGGACACAACTGAGCGACTAACACAGCAGCATTCCTATTTTACTAAGGCTTTGCAAATCAAGAAAGTTTATAAAAGTAAATGCCTTGTGATATAAAGGACAGCATAATGACTATAGTTAACAATTCCAAGCTGCATATTTGAAAGTTGCTGAGAGAGCAGATCCTATGTTTAAAATGTCCTAAGTTATTTCACTTGGAATTTATTTGTGCTCATGTCAGAATTCTACCTAGAAATTCCCGAGGCCTGATCTTAGACCACTCAGGTGTTTTCTTTGCAGAGCCCAATTGTGCACTGCAGCATTTATTCAATAGCATTTGGTGAGCCTGTACCATTGGTCATCTTATGTGTCCTGAGGATACAGTGGTGATAAAAGATAGAGTGGCTTATATTGTAACTGGGGAGACAAAGAAAAGCAACAATCAAACCAACAAACTGATAAACCAAGGTCAATAGCATGCTTTTGTTATATCATTAGATGGTTTCTTATCAAAAAGATTATTATAGACAGCAGAATGGAACATGCCCCCATTGTTCTTTCCCTGAAGGTAGCGCTATAACTGTTGAATCATTCCTTTGACAAAAATCATTTTCAAATGCAAGCATGCTTTAGGCTCAAGTCTTTATTCTGGGCTCCTTTAGGAATAAAGTATAATGAATGTAAGTGCTAGTGGTTTTGTTCACACACAAAAAGGCTCCCTTTTGTACTTTCATTAGGTAATGCAGCTCTTAGAAAAGATAGAGGCTTCCAGTTCTGAGCAAATCTCAAGTTTAAAGATGGTCCAGGGGGATTATCGCCACGAAATGAACCTTTTGGAGTTCAAGTAAGTGAATGGGAGATTTTTAATTCTGTTTAATGCATTCCAAAGGGTTTTGCCTAATGAAAGCATTAGCACTAAATTAAATCCTATTCCAAGAATTTGAACCTGGCCAAGAAATAAAGCAACACAGTGATGCGCAGATAATATTTTATACTAGAGGGATTCATACCATATTTTAATAGAAGAAATATGCATATTAATTTTCCATTCTCATTTGTATAATATCTCAACTGAAATGACACTTTCTGATAAGAGTACAATTTTAACTTATCAATTGTACACTAAAATGCCTCAATGTAAAACACAATTGAACATAGATTCCATGAAGTTATCAAATAATTTTTTAAGTTTGATTCATTAGCTCTTCCTTTAAGATTTCTTCTAAGACCCTCTGCTTGCTTCTTTTCAGTATCCCTATTTGAATACTATTTGTAATCCCACATTACACCGAGTTCTCCTCTGTACAATGGAGAAAGCAATAAAGGAGACAAGACTCCCCATTCAAATTATTGGCCTCCTTATCCTCAGCTCCTTTCTTATTTAAATAACCACCATTTCCTGGCATCATAGTACCAGCAAAGGAAATTCTAGGTACTTAGATGGTACCATCTTGGGGTTGAGTCACTCAGTCCGGTCTGACTCCGTGAACCCATTGACTGCAGCACGCCAGGCTGCCCTCTCTCTTCTGTATCTCCCAGAGTTTGCACAAGCTTATGTCCATTGAGTCAGTGATGTCATCCAACCATCTTGTCCTCTGTCTTCTCTTTCTCTTCCTGCCCTCAGGCTTTGCCAGCATCAGGGTCTTTTCCAGTGACTCAGCTCTTCACATTAGGTGGCCAAAGTATTGAAGCTTTAGCATCAGTCCTTCCAGTGAATATTCTGAGTTAATTTCTTTTAGGATTGACTGGTTTGATCGTCTAGCTGTCCAAGGGACTCTCAAGAGTCTTCTCTAGCACCTTCATTATGGTCCAACTCTCATATCCATACATGACTACTGGAAATCATAGCTTTGATTATATAGACCTTGGTTGGCAAAGTGATGTCTCTGCTTTTTAATATGGTATCTAGGTTTGTCACAGCTTTTCTTCCAAGAAGCAAGTGTCTTTTAATTTCGTAGCTGCAGTCACTGTACAGAATGATTTTGGAGCTCAAGAGAACAAAGTCTGTCACTGTTTCCATTGTTTCCCCATCTATTTGCCATGAAGTGATGGGACTGAATGCCATAATCTTCATTTTTTGAACGTTGAGTTTTAAGCCAGCTTTTTCACTCTCCTCTTTCACCTTCATCAAAAGGCTCTGCCCCTTCTATTCTTGTTTTTTCTCCTCTCTGTCCCACATCACTTCAGTTTAATGTCTTGGTCAAATCATAATCATGAATATACTTTCTCTCCATTCTCCTCCATCTCTACCATATTTCATTAAATCTAAGTGCCACCAACTATAAAATGTACCAGTATATTCTTGTACCTCTAAGACTTGAAGCTAACAACTGAACAGTGTATGCTAAGTTGCCTAAGTCATGTCCGACTCTATAACTCTACAGACTGTAGCCTGCCAGGCTCCTCTATCCATGGGATTCTCTAGGCAAGAATACTGGAGTGGGTTGCCATTCCCTTCTCCAGAACATCTTCCCAGACTCATGGCTCAAAATAGGGTATCGCACATTGCAGGCAGATTCTTTACCATGTGAACCACCAATGGTCATCACTAAAACTCAAAGAGAAATAGGTGTCTTCAGTAAACAGAAAATACCTACTTTCTTCATTCTCTAAAAATTCTTGTCTAGGTTCTTAAATTCTAGCACAATGAGGGTGCTCAGTAAATATCTATGTTATGTTTGATCTAATCCCTTTAGTTTAGAATTAGGATAAAGTGTCCATAGGAGAAATAGAAAAGTAAACTGTTTCTAGAAGCACAGTTTAAGGATGGATTTTATTTGGGGAGAAAAGGAACTTCTTATCTGGAGTGGAAGACTGGCTTAAAGCAGTCAAAAATATTAATAAACTGAAAAGAGGGGAAAAGTAAATGCTTGAGATCTAGGGATGACTGCTTCACTCATGTTGTTGCCTACTTTTTCCCACCTTCAGTCCTGTGGGAAATCGGCTTATAGATGAATCATCTAAATAGCTAAATCTGAATCTGGACACTTTTGTAATAGTATAAACTAGAATCCTTTCCCATTTGAAATAATGAAGTCTTAAAATTTCATTAGTATTACAGTACTTAATAGTTTATAAGCCAGATTTTTCCCCAGGCAAATACTTATTAGTCTATAATTCAATTACACAATAGACTTATTTAAAATTTCTCCACTTATTTTTTAAATTAAAAAGTAGTATGTATCATTGTAACAAATAAAATAAGGTAAAGATAAAAATAGAGGTCACCATTCAGGCTTCCTAATGTAACCAGTGTGAACACCAGGAATGTATTTTTCCTCCCTTTCCCCCTTGTTCATACAAATATGTAGCAGAAAAGGGAGATTTTATATATATACTATATAATATGTATTTAGCATAGATTATATATGCGAGAACATGGGTTTTTAAAATAAATCCTATATGCATTACTCAATAACTTTTTTTTCCAGTATATGTTGGTATCTCTCTAAATCACTGAATATTATTCTAGCATTATTTTCACAGCTGCATATTTTAACTTACAGATATGCCATAAATAATTCAACTAACTGATAAATAGATCTTTTCCAGTTTATACAAACAAAAATTATTGTATGTATATCCTTAAATTTCCTTAGATATAGGTACTTTTATTCCTATAGACAAAATTCCTAGGTCAGAGTTTATGTTTGTATTAATTTCTATAAATTTATTTCTAAAAATGTTGTAGCAATTTACTCATACCAGCAATGCCTGAGAAGGACCATTCTTATTTCTGTGCATTCTTATTCACACTGAGTATTCTTTTTAATATTTGCCAATTAAAGGGTGAAAATAGCATCTCTTTCTTTCATTTGCATTCCCTTCACCCCTTGAATTTCTGTGAATTGCCCATTTTTTACCATTTATTTTCAACACTTTTTTATCTACTAGTAGGATTCCTTCACATTAGGGATATTGACCCTTTGAGCTATGTATTGCAAAGTATTCTGTTCAAAGAGAAAGTGAGGCGGGTAGGGCTTTTTCTTTCAATCAGAGCACTTCTCAAAGCAAAGTGGGTGGAGTATAGTATTTGCTTTACTTTTTTAAGAAAAAAGAAAACTGTTTCTGAACAAAGAGACTAAAAGCTTTTAATAACATTAAAGGGGAAGTTTAACTGGCAATTTTTCTCATTTAGAAATTTTAACAAATTCAAGTTTGATGGTAGACGGAACATATTTTATTAATATATTGAACTTAAAAGCCAGAATATTGTCTGGGAGTTTTCTAGTGAGTTCTGTGCTTTGGCACAGAAGTAATCATTTGATGACAAAGGATCATTTCATCTGGACCTCTGCACTGAGCCTCCTCTTTCCAGAAGGGCCTTAGTCAGATGGTCAGCTAAGAAGTGTCCTCAGCCAACAACCGAGTGCTTACAGAGCAAGTCTCAGGCATCATGAACTGCGGCTGCCCTTCAACAAGCGGCGAGCAGAGGCAGCACGCCCTCGATAGCTCTTGCTGCTGCTGCTGTTGTTCAGTTGATAGTGAATTATAAGAAAAAGCATTTGGCCAATGAAGCAAATGCCTAGAGTCAAGTCTTACTACACAGCTTTGAAGGTGCTGCCACGGTAGAAAACAAATCAGAGCAAGGACCTGTCTCACTAGTCTTCGTATCCTCAGCACCCAACACATTTAGGTACAAATAGAAACTGGTGAATGAAGGAATGTGTTGAGCATCTATAATACTTAAGCTGTGCTTTGGAAAATCTAAAGATACAATCATGACCATAGACAGTAGAGGAGAAAACACACAAATAAGTAAAAAGCTCATTAACAGGTAAAGTGAAAGTTGAGATATTAAATGAAATATATCAGTAGGCAGAAATAATAAATATTCATTGTCATGTATAAACGCCTACCAATCACTAAGGGCTTCCCAGGTGGTTCACATGGTAAAGAATCTGCCTGCCAAGAAGGATCCCTGAGTTGGGAAGATCCCCTGGAGAAGGAAATGGCAACCCACTCCAGTATTCTTGCCTGGGAAAATCCCATGGACAGAGCAGCCTGGCAGGCTACAGTCCATGGGGTCATAAAGAGTTGGACGCAACTTAGTGACTAAACCACCACCCCCGCCCCCCCCAACCGCCCCCCCCAACCCCCGCCCCACCACCACCACCACCAATCACTAACTGCTCATGCAGCTCATGTGCACTCAGCTCCGCCAGCTGGGCCTCATCTTCATTTCAGACACAAGGTAACTCATAGTCATGGAGATTAAATAATTTGCCCAAAGTCACACAGTAAGAAAGTGTCTGACTCCAAATCTCAGGCTATTTGTATCAACCTGGGATGCTTCCATCTCATAACTTCACATATTATAGTAAACTAACTGTGCTATGACCAACCTAGACAGCATTTCAAAAAGCAGACACATTACTCTGCCAACAAAGGACCGTCTAGTCAAAGCTATGGTTTTCCTGGTAGTCATGTATGGATGTGAGAGTTGGACTATGAAGAAAGCTGAGCGCAGAAGAATTGATGCTTTTGAACTGTGGCATTGGAGAAGACTCTTGAGAGTCCCTTGGACTGCAAGGAGATCCAACCAGTCCATCCTAAAGGAGATCAGTCCTGAATATTCATTGGAAAGACTGATGTTGAAGCTGAAACTCCAACACTTTGGCCACCTGATTCAAAGAACTGACTGATTAGAAAAGACCCTGATGCTGGGAAAGATTGAGGGCAGGAGAAGGGGATGAAAGAGGATGAGATGGTTAGATGGCATCACTGACTCAATGGACGTGACTTTGAGCAAGCTCTAGGAGTTGGTGATGGACAGGGAGGCCTGGCGTGTTGCAGTCCATGGGGTTGCAGAGTCATATGTGACTGAGCGACTAAACTGAACTGTGCTACTGAAATTTAGGAAAGGGAATGATCAGGTGCTCAAAACTGATGGTCTGAGCCTATGAAGATACTGGAATTTAAACTCAAGTACAATTTGTAAGAAACAATAAACAGAAGTCTTTCTATCAGAGTGAAGCTGAAATTTCTTTTTAACTAGTGTCACTCATTAAAAACCATAGAACGCTGAGAAGAAATTAATTTGAGGTTATTGGTATAAAGGGCTTCCCCTGTGGTTGAGCTGGTAAAGAATCCACCTGCTATGCAGGAGACCTGGGTTCACTCCTTGGGTCGGGAAGATCCCCTGGAGAAGGGGAAGGCTACCCACTCCAGTGTTCTGGCCTGGAGAATTCCATGGACTGTATAGTCCATCGGGTCGCAAAGAGTTGGACATAACTAAGCGACTTTCATTCACTCACTATTGGTATAAATTTAGTTCAGAAGTTTCTTGAAATTTATTTCTTGTTTGTGACATGAAACTTAGATTCTTAGACTCAATCTCTAAAGAAACAATAGTACCTAATTTAAAGGACTTATTCAGATACAAAAAATGAAAACATCTTCTGTGTTTATAACCCACCAAATGGCACTAAATTTTTCTATATTCTCACGTAGTTAGTTAAAGCCACCATCTGAATTCTCAAAAGCCTGGTAATAGTAACAGCTTTCAAGAATTCAAAATATTTATGTCTTCTAAAATAGTTCATTCAACAGATTGTTGGATGCAAGACCACTGGGTTTGAGACATGAGAGAGCTGGTAAAACTCGCCCAGGATGGAGCTAATTCCTCATTTATGTATGTCATCTGCAGGGAGGTCACTGGGATATTTGTTCCAAGCCCCACTCTCTGCCTTCACCATTCACTCTCACCACAGCCAAGGGTTTCCCAGCTGGTTCAGTGGTTAAGAATCTGCCTGCCAACACTGGAGACACAGGAGGTGAAGTTTCGATCCCTGAGTTGGGAAATCCCTTGGAGGAGGAAATGGCAGCCTACTCCAGTATTCTTGCCAGGATAATCCCATGGACAGAGGAGCCTAGCAGGCTACACTTCATGGGGTCACCAAGACTCAGATGTGAGGGAGCATGCCTGTGCACACGTGCACACACGCGCGCACACACATGCGCGCGCGCACACACATGCGCGCGCGCACACACATGCGCGCGCGCACACACACACACACACACACACACCCTCTCTACTCTGGGCTCTCGTGGTGTCTACAGAACCCCATTAAATTTTCTTTTGCTCTTTTGTGACTTTCTCCCTTATAATTGCCTTTGGTGTGCATTTTAACCTGATTCTATCAGTGTGAAAAAATGTTCAAAATCAACCTTTGTCTCATGTTTGTGCTAGTGAGGTCTCTGGCTGTAATTTAAGTCTGATTTATGATTTAAGGAAAAGGAAAGAAAAAGTTACCTATCACTCCATCTGTCTATCTATCTACTCACCTATGTAACTACATCTGATCAAAATACTCCCATAACCGGTGATGTAGAGAATTTGACAACTAAAGTGTGTCATCTAAGATAAATTCATCCTATTGAGATTATACCTGTATGTTCTATAATTAACAGAATAATTCTTATATGGCAAATCATGTCCATTATGCTACGGAAAAGTCAAAAGAAAGGAAAATACTTATATAAACCACTATTTTTATCCTTTTTACCTTTCAAGGAGAATGCTTTTAAATAATGCCTTTCTATTTTAATAAGCTAACAATAGACAGGATCTGACCTCTGTTACCAGGAAAGTGAGTTTCCAGTTACAGGCAAAACCTTGTGATAAGAAGATCATAAAAAGTAATTCATTCTTTATGGTTTATTTTAATTTCAGAATTTCAATTACTGCCATGTCCTTCCAGAGATATTACCTAGGTACATTTAATGGCTCCTTGATTTTCAGAGGGATTTTAATATTTTATTACTGATGAGAGCAAATGTTCTCATTCATTTACACAGTGAAGGTGAGAACTGAAGGACGGATTCTTAATGGTAAAGCTATCTTATTTATCTGGGGATATACTCTCCCACTTAACCATCACAATTAATCCTTTCACGAGAGAGAAGGGAAGATGAAAATCAAAGATTAGGTCTCTAAATAGCTTGACATGTCTATAATTTGCTATTTGTTAACAGCCCTAATAAAATGTATTCAATGAGAAAGAATAAATCATTTATTCAGCCTCTGCTTAACTGAGCATTTCTATATTCCAGGCATGGTTCACAGCCATGAACAAAACAAAGTCCTTGCCTTCACTTTCTAGTGGAGAAGAGCTACATATTATGTATCATGTGATGATGAGCATTTTGAAGAAAAATAAAGAAGGGTAAAGGAATAGGGAGTGTCAAGAAAATTTTCTGTGATAAGGTTGTGCTTGAATATAAATATAAATGAAATTAGGGCAGGGGCCATGGTATATTCTCAGGAAGAGTGTTTCAGACAGAGGCAGCAGTTGGCTAAACAGGGATTGTCCACCCATCCACTGGGGGGCTGATTTATCTGAGACCCAACATCTGTCATTAGCCAGCAGCACAAGTGTTTAAAAAGCAAGCTTAAACTAAGAACAGGAAGAATAATCAACTTCATCTTCTTCACTATTGAGAAACCCACATCAAGGATAAGTTCCTATGCTGACGCTTTCTATGTGAAAAATATTCCTCTCTGTATCAAAAAGCATTAATTCAGAAAGATGGAGAATAGAATTTAGCTATTACACTACAACAAATATAAGTACTGAAAAAGTAACTCCCTTTTCCATTTCTGGATTTCATCATCCAAATCTGAGTTTCTCAACCTTGGCACTATTAGCATTTTGGAAGGATAATTCTTTGTTATGAGGCTGCCCTGTTCACAGTAGGATGTTTACCCACCATGGCTCAGTAGCACCTCCCATTCGTAACAACCAAAAACGTCTCCAGACATTGCTAACTGACCCCGAGTCCACATAAAAATGGAAATTACCTACTATCATCTTTTCCAACTGATAGTCCAAACACTTTTTCAGGAAAGCTAAAGAAGCATGCAATAAGGTACACGTCTAGCATGCCTTAGGCAATTTCCAGTGATAAATGTCACACACCAAATTAGCTGCATGTAACTTTTCCTGAAACCATTAGAGCAACTATTATTTCAAGTAACCCCACAGTTTAAGGTAGTCTGAATATTTTCAATAACAAATGACATGCCCTTTTCCTGCGATGTAATATTTAGCCTAAACAGAATTCGAACGTGACATCTTATCATGAGCAAATCACAAGCAGAAAACATCTTCAGAAACCACTTCCCAGGCCCCATCACCCCTCTTAATCATTTCAGATGAGGACTCCCCTCTCAAACTCTCAGCCACTCTGCAGTGAATTTTCAAACTGATGTACATGATTCCAGTCCTTTTAATTTTAGCAAATGTTGGGAGATAGTGAAGGCAGTGAATCCCAGTATGCTACAGTCCTTGGAGTTGCAAAGAGTCGGACATGACTTAGGGGCTGAACAACAGCAACAATGACATCTACTTCTGTTTAAATCCTTCATTCTGTTATTTAACAGTCCTATTGTGCATTGACTTGATGTGAGCAGTTCCTTCCTGCACACTTCTTGATGTTTCTGATTTTGCCCCACTTGATTAACTCAGCATCTCTCTAAATCCACCCCCCACCCCCGCAAAGAATAAAGAATCCACTCAGAGATCCATTGGTGACACGCAGGGACTTCACTGAAGGTTTGCCGGAAGCAGAGATGATCACCGAGGAGCATCTCCCTTGGACACTTGGCTTCCCAAAGTCCTTTCGGTCTCTCTCCCTTCTTCCCGTTTCTCCCTCTGACTGTCCTCTCTCGCCCAGCACCTCCTCAGCTTCACAGTGAGCCTAGCAGAGAAAAGATTTAGCCAACTACTGCCCTTCGCCAGTCTGCCCGTAGCTAAGAATGGCTTTTACACTTTCTAATCATTTTTTAAAGGAAAAGGTATACTTCATGACATCACATGAAATTTAAATTTCAGTGTACATAAAGTGTCATTAGATGATAGCCACCTCATTTGCTCATCATTTATTTAAAAAAAAAAAAAGCCTATAATTTGTATCATGTGGGGCTGCTTTCCCACTGGGCGGGAAGACAAATGGTTGCAAGGGAGACCGCATGGCCTGAAAAGCCTGAAGTATTTACTATGTAACCTTTTAGAGAAAAGGTGGTCTGCTAACCTCTGCTGCTGCTAAGTCGCCTCAGTCGTGCCGACTCTGTGCGACCCCATAGACGACAGCTAACCTCTACCATAGACTAATACCATGCTATACTAACACCAAGTGACTTGTTGAAGTAATTCTTCTGCGCACACAACTACGGCCTGGGCACTGACAGGAGATGGCACAGACCTTTCTGTGTGTGTACGTGTGTTTCAGGCTGCGCAAATGGGTGCTGTCGGCAGGGACCCAGTGTGTGCTCCCTTACCCACCCCCCATCACCCCTAAGTGTTTGCTGGGCACACGGACCCTCATCATCAAAAAATGCAGAGTTTTCAATAAATGTTGGTTTTATGCATAAATTTACTTATTAAAATAGAACAAACTACTTTCCCCCCTAGATTTAATTCCCTTTCATTGAATCTGTATGAGGAAATGGAGAACCATCAAAAACGGACAGAAAACCAGGTCATCAAATACGAACAAGAGCAGCTCAGCCGTGCAAACCAGTGTCTGGCCCTCCTGCAGGAGAAGCTGGTAAGGGCTCTGTTATCCCCTGTCTAGATGTGAGCGGTGAGTCTGGGTCTCGAGAGCCACGCTTGAAACCTCACAGTAACCTTCAGCGCCTCAGTAACTGACTTTTTAGCACTGGAATAGGAGTCCAGAGGCCTGTCTGCTACACCCCAATTCTGTGCACTCCCACGCCTTCTGGTATCTCTCCCTGTACCAGAATAACACAAAGAGAGCTTTTTAAAGTACAGATTCCTGGTCCCAACCCAGAGCTGAAGCATCAGACCCTCCAGAGCCTTCCCTGGGGATCTGCTCCGGGATAAGCTCCTTGGGTGATGTTCAGATATGATAAAACCTGAAAACTGCCTTAAACAAGTCGTTTTTACCTCTCTGGAGAGCCACTGGTAGATCAGAGGAGGTTTTTTTCAAAACTCCTTCTCCAGGGCAGACCTTGTAGAGACACCCCCAAGCTTCGGGGTGAGGCGACAGGCACATATAGGAAATCCATCGCAGGCTCGCTTCTCCAACCAGCAATGCCGGCCACGCTGCTGAGCCCGGACGGGAGAGCTGCACGGCCAACCTTGCAAGTGATTCAAATAAGACGATTCTGGAACTTCAGGAGAGCGGCTTTCGGCTGCTCGGGAAAGGACGCTCCCGTTACTCAGCCTGAGCTTGTTGACATGGATGGAGGCAGGAGTCCCAGAAAGGGAGGTCAAACGTTACAGCTTTATCACTGATACGGCTGTTGAAGGACGTGTGGTCCGACCTGCAGCCAAGCAGGCCCGCTGGTTCTGCTCCGGGTTTAGGCAAGACTCCTCCGCCAGTTCTAGG
This sequence comes from Ovis aries, assembly GCF_016772045.2. NCBI lineage: Eukaryota > Metazoa > Chordata > Mammalia > Artiodactyla > Bovidae > Ovis > Ovis aries. Next base: position 92,383,628 of record NC_056058.1, read on the forward strand.
CGGCACTAGGTGAGAACCCGGTCATCTGCGGGCAGAAGGCGCCGATCACAAGGAAGAGAAAATGGAACCCACCGCATTTCTCTCTTCCCTGCAGGGGAGTGAGAAGGAGCAAAGAAGCTCGTTTGTCTCAGGCTGCCTCTGCAGCCCCACCCTGCTGCATGTTAGAATCACGTGGGGAGCTTGTAAATGCCATCAACTCCTGGGTTCAACACAGCCCCATTAAATCAGAATTGTGTGTAGGGGTAGGGTGGGGTTGAGGGGGAGGATAATGGGCCAGGGGATTCTAATAGAAAGCAGAGATGGAGAGCCACTGTTCTGCCTGAAGCCTGTCCACATGGAGATAGGAAGCTAATACTTAGGAGAATGTCCCAGGAGCTCAAGTGAAGCAGGATGTAAAATACCTTCCTTGGCAACACTTCTTTAAATGCCACAATGCCTATTCCTCCAGGCATTTCACAAGGACCACAGCCCTTTCTCTTCTCCCATAGCATGCAGAATTTCAGAAACCGCAAATGAACAAGGCCAAATCAAGGAATTAACTTACGCTTGTGAATAGCTTTAGATCTAAGGGAACCTGGTTTGGAAACTCATGTTTATCACAGGAAAGCAAACTTGTTAAAACGCATTCTCTAAGATAAAATTCAAATCCACAAAGGTTTTCAGCAGTTTTATCACATGACCTATTTTGTAGGATATGTCTGAAAAAAACATGGAAGAAAAATTACTGAAGCTTTCAACCAAGTTAGAGAATTTCATTAACACAGAGAAGTATGAAGCAGACCTAAACAAAATAAAGCATACAGAAAATAAACTGTCCAAGAAGATGAGCCAGCTGGAAAAGCACATCTGGGATGAATTAGAGAAAATGCAGGATGAATACCAATCAGGTGAGCAGGTACCTTTAACTGAGTCAAGAACATCAGCCCTTTCTTATCCAGTCCTTCAGGGTTTTCTACTTTAAGCTAATGGCCAGGGAGCAATCTTGTCATTAGTCAAGTGACATGCTTTGTATTTCATCCGACTTTCCTAAATAACCCATAGAATGTCAGCATATCACCGGAGGGAAGATAAATATGCAAATTTAGCTTCTCATTCATAGGTTGCAGGGTCACAAGTTGCCATTGCTGTGAGATTTATTTTTCAGTCTTTAAGATCATAGAATCATAACATTGTCAGACCTGGAAAATCCTCAGAGATCATCAAGGCCTGACTTGTGGTTATATCATGAAATTAAGAGTCTAGGTCAGATGTCCCCCACTGAACTGCAGGTAATGAGCCTGGACAGTTGTCAAACTGGAGACCTGACCTTTAGAAGTCAAGAGAGAGAAATGAGTGAGCACAGTCCAGCATAATGACTGCTTTTCTTCTTAAGGAGGCTAATGGCAGCAGTGTCAAGCTGAGCTAACATCAAAGAGGATTAATTTGAAAGGCTCATCTAATTTGTCATAAGGAAGGATGGGGGGATAGGTGTAGTGGAGCAGCCATCTGCCTCGAGCCACAGTTTTGAGAATTACCAGGAATCAGAAGGTCCCTGTATGAGAAGCAACCCCAATTTAACTTACCCAACTTTTAGGGCTCTGCTTGCTATTTACCCATTAAAGATGGAATTTTACTCATTCTGTTAGTACAATCCCAGTATGAACTGAAGAGTAATTTGTAATCTATATGTTTCTGTGTTTTACCAAGTGAGAGCTTAACAAATGGGGACTCCCAATTAATGGTTTGCTTTTATGCCTTTAACAAAAATGTGTTGAGAAATGACTATGTGAAAGCCTCCAGTGAATAAGCAATGGGCTGTACCCTAAGAATCTTGAGGTCTGGTAGGCTGTGGTCCTGAGTGGCTGGATTTTGGTATAACAGAGACACAAAGTGCTGGGGGCAGGCGTGGGGGAGCAGCTGGCAAGGGACCATTCCTTAAGTCCTTCAAACAGGTTGCGAGAAGGTTTAAAATCTCATCTGTGGCCTTTACCTTCAATTTTGTAACAAGAATAAAAAAGAGATCATCCAAATTTCTTGTCCAAGTGGACAGAAAGAAAATATTTTCAATTTCTCTCTTGATATATAGAATTATTTCATTATGCAATCTATTGGGGATGGAGAGGAAGGACAAGAATTGAAATTTCACAATGAAGCCAGATACTAGTTGAAACACGGTTGCGAATGCATTCTGATGACATTATAAGAAAAAGATTATTATACATTTTTAGACCATTTTTAGACTGGTCTTAATGGAATTTAATATGCTTTGAATTAAACAATGATTGATTGTGGCAGGACTGCTGACTAGTAACTTTTGTTAAAATTTTTTTTAAAGATCCAATGCTTTGTTTAGCTTCAATATACCTATTTTCATATCCTCTTCCAGGATTTAAATCAATTCATGACTCTCTCAACTCCCTCCAACGAATACAGAAAACAAAGATGGATTTAGAAAAATATAAAGTACAGAAAGACCTAAAGAAATTGCAGCGTAAGATAGCGGAACTCCAGGAATCATAAACTTTCCAGTCATCGTCTTTTTCACCAGCCAATGGAGTGGTTTCCTGGGAGAAGTTTGGGAAAAAAATCTGCTTGAGATGTTTACTGCTTCTATTTCTTACCACCTTTCTAAGCTGATGAATGTACCAGAAAACCCAATAAAGCAGGGAATTTTATGATGTCTTGATATTAGAGAAAAAGGGAATTTCTTTCCATACGTACCTTTATATTTTTATTTGTCCACAAATCTGCATGTTATTCCTATAGGCCTGGTGAAGTAGGCCTGGTGTAATATATTAAAGAATGGCGGAAACTGTAGAAAATTGGAGACAACTTACTTGCCTAAAAAGAATAGCAACTATGCAGTTCCAGTCCATTATTTACATGCATATAATCCATTATTGTCCAAAGTTTTATTTTCCAAAAAAACCAGAAATCTGGTTTTACATGAAACCATTTATAAGCATTAGCAACTAGTTCTTAAACTATGAGGGAAATATCTCTGGGGCAGATACAGCCAAGTGAACTGTCAGACTGCAACTTCTAATGCAGAGGTTTTAATTTTCAAACAGCCCCAATATTTATACCAAGTCTAACTTCTGTGTATTTAAAATACTGATTCATCATACTCAATATGTATCAGAATTATGAGCAAGGAAGAGTTAACCATCTAAAAGAATATAACAGTTTCCATGAAAAACATCCAACATAATTTTATCCTGGTGCTAAATTTAAAAGCCCTGCAAAAAAATATGAATTAGTTTCCCATAAAATTAAACTATCTCTAACTTTGGTAGACATAAATGTGAAATGGAAAACCTGATATTGGGCAGGAAAATCAGGAAAAATAAAAACAAACTATTCATGTTTTGTACTATGTAGAGAACTGCATACTCTTACATTATTGGGGAGTCTACAAATTGGTACAATAATTTAAGGGGTAATTTGGAAACATCTATTAACATTTTAAAGTGTATATAGCCTTTGACCCTGGAATTCTACTGCTAGATACTCATATTACAGCAGGAAAAAAACTTCCAAAATATGGAAAGATATATGAATAAAGATGCTCATTATAGCACTGTTTCTTATAGAAAAAATGAAAACTACCCAATCAAAAGGAACTGATTGACTAAATTAATATCACCAACAACAAAAAAAGTGCTACCTAGCCCTTAAAAAGAACACAGAAAGAAATCCAAGATACTTTGTTAGGTAAATAAAGCAAATTGCAAAGCTATATGAATGTGATCCCACCTGTGCCAAAAAAGTCCTAAAATAAAATACACATACAGTATGCAAAAAAAGTAAGAATTTACAGCAGACTAGCAGAATTATGAAAAATTTTGTTTTCTACACTAAGTGGTTATTAATGCTTTTATAGTATTATAATAGCTGTTACCAGTAAAGATGTTTTAAAAAAAATAACCACAACAACAAACACACGAGGAGGCTAACAGAGTCACTCTTTGTAATGAACCAAATAAGTGGTTGTAGGAAAAGTTAAGTTAGAACTTCACACAGATTAACAGCCAAGCCAGATCCACATTTTACTGTACACATTTAGCAGCAAAAACAATGACAATGTACAGCAAATAGAAAAAAAAAGTTGATGCATTTTTTTCCTTGTAAGCAAAAATGCTCTAACTTGTAACTGAAATAATAGGGCAAGATCAAGCCAAAAGCTTTCCTAGAACGGGTCTTCTGTATTGGCCTTGACAGGGTAGAACCACGTGGAACTGAATGCAATGCAATCGAGTAGGGATTCAAAGGGTCCTCTGCTAGGATTCTTCACCGGGCACCCCAAGTTGGGGTGTTCAGAAGTTTGCAGACACTAGATGGCCTGAAAACTATGCCTTATGAGAAGGTGGATCACATTTAGTAGGGTCCTGATGCTGGGAAAGATTGAAGCAGGAGGAGAAGGGGATGACAGAGGACCAGATGGCTGGATGGCATCAGCGACTCTATGGACGTGAGTTTGAGCAAGCTCTGGGAGTTGGTAATGGACACAGAAGCCTGGCATGCTGCAGTCCATGGGGTTGCAAAGAGCTGGACACGACTGAGCGACTGAACTGAACTGAAAGCCTATACAGCTTTAATTTGTTGTTGATGTCCTGTCCTGATGAGTGGGCTCAGTATTGGAGGAATATTCCTGAAAGCCATTGCTACCTCAGGATAGCAGCAACTTAACTCCAAACAGAAGTGACTGTGAACAACATACACATCACCCTCTGACCCAAACATATCCCCTCATTCAGCTCAGTTCAGTTCAGTCACTCAGTTGTGTCTGACTCTTTGTGACCCCATGAACTGCAGCACGCCAGGCCTCCCTGTCCATTACCAACTCCCAGAGCTTACTCAAACTCATGTCCATCGAGTCGGTGATACCATCCAACCATCTCATCCTCTGTCATCCCCTTCTTCTCACATCCTCAATCTTTCCCAGCATCAGGGTCTTTTCCAATGAGTCAGTTCTTCACGTCAGGTGGCCAAAGTATTGGAGTTTCCACTTCAGCATCAGTCCTTCCAATGAATATTCAGGACTGATTTCCTTTAGGATGGACTGGTTGGATCTCCTTGCAGTCCAAGGGACTCTCAAGAGTTTTCTCCAACCCCACACTTCAAAAGCATCCATTCTTCAGTGCTCAGCTTTCTTTATAATTGAACTCTCACATCCATACGTGACTACTGGAAAAACCATAGCTTTGACTAGATGGACCTTTGTCAGCAAAGTACTATCTCTGCATTTTAATATGCTGTCTAGGTTGATCATAACTTTTCTTCCAAGGAGCAAGCGTCTTTTAATCTCATGGCTGCAGTCACCATCTGCAGTGATTTTGGAGCCCCCCAAAATAGTCTCTCTTTGTTTCCATTGTTTCCCCATCTATTTGCAGTGAAGTAATGGGACCAGATGCCATGATCTTGGTTTTCTGAATGTTGAGTTTTAATATATCCCCCACTCAACTTTATTTTAGCTGGTTCTGAAGACGTCCATGGCCACTCCAGGGGCATGTGGCATCAGCAGAAGTGGAAGTGGAAAGAGTGGTCTGAATCAATGGACTCATTGTAGTTAAAATGTGAATTTTACAAAAACCTAGTAAACACGTTGGTAAAGCTCATGTAAGTGAGGGGCCCTGGAGCTCAAGAGTCAGCATTTCACAGTAGCTTCAACTCTGCTCTGGGAGCCAATGAAGCCCCGGGTTTCCCTCCTTCTGCATTTATTTTGCCACAGGCCCCAAAAGATAACAAAAGCGAACAATCCCCTTAAGAAGCTCAATATATGGCGCTTTATTCTTTATCAAACACCAACTCTTAATCCTCTGGAAAATGTCAGACTTCTCTCAACAAATACAGGAGAATGTTTGTTCAAAGCATTTTGCTTCCCTATAGAACATGAAGGGCTTCCCTGGTGGCTTAGAGGGTAGAGCATCTGCCCGCAATGCAGGAGACCCGGGTTCGATCCCTGGGTCGGGAAGATCCCCTGGAGAAGGCAATGGCACCCCACTCCAGTACTCTTGCCTGGAAAATCCCATGGACAGAGGAGCCTGGTAGGCTGCAGTCCATGGGGTCACAAAGAGTCGGACACGACTGAGTGACGACACCTAGAGAAAATGAAGGACAAATCCCGCACCTCATGTTACTCAAGTATCTTCCTTCTCAGCCCCACTATAAGGTGGGTATACTCACACCTGAGTGCCAGGACAATAAAGCTCAAGGTCAAAGAGCATCCCCAGAGTGCTGTGGACACCATCAACTCTCTCCTCTTCTGCAGAGGAGCTCACTTCTATGGTGTCACCAATAATACCAGCAAGAAGCATTCAAAACTACCAAGAAGGAGAAACTTGATCCATAATATATATGTGTTTACCTTATAAATGGAGTCTCCAAACTTTTGTGAGGGAGTACTTGTGTGCTAGGCACTGGGGACACAACACAGAAAAAAATAAAAATGGACTCTGCCCTTAGGGAACTTACAGTCTAGTGGAAAAGACCAACAATCAAACCTGAAAATACTCGAGCAAAGGAGGGGTATGGTGGAAGCACATGGGAGAGGCATTGAGCATAAACATAGGGAATCAGACACAGGGGTCTACCGAAGAAGGGAGATCTAAACTGAGACCTCTAAAGTATAAACAGATGTAAGCCAAGGAAAACGGGCTTGATTGGTAAAGGCGGGGGTCAGGCAGAGTGAAAGTGAAAGTCGCTCAGGCGTGTCCGACTCTTTGCAAGCCCATTGACTATACAGTCCATGGAATTCTCCAGGCCAGAATACTGGAGTGGGTAACCATTCCCTTCTCCAGGGGATCTTCCAAACCCAGGGATCAAACCCAGGTCTCCTGCATTGCAGGCAGATTCCTTACCAGCTGAGCCACCAGGGAAGTGCAAGAATACTGGAGTGGGTAGCCTACCCCTTCTCCAGGAGATCTTCCTGACCCAGGAATCAAACCCAGGTCTCCTGCATTGCAGGCGATTCTTTACCAGCCGGGCCACCAGGGAAGCCTTAGGCAGAAGGTGCAGCCTAAGCAAAGGCCTGGAGGCCAACAAATGCGACCCAGGCCAGGACCTGAAGAAGTTCAGCACGGTCACAACCTGAAGTGTGGCTGGAGGTCGGGGAGGGCTGAGGGGGGGGGGGGGGGAGGAAAAAGAAAGTTGGAGAAGTCAGTGGAGTTGGGCGTCTGATCACAAAGGGCCGTATAACTCATGTTGAGGAACTTGGGCCCTGTCTTCAAACAAAGTCCTTTGAAAGATTTTGCATAGCAGAGTGACATGAGATTTGCATTTTAGTGAAACCTCTCTGGCTGTAGAGCACAGACTAAAGGCACAGTGGGAGAAACAAATTTGGGTGAAAAGTAGGGAGATAGTGCAGGAGAGTGATGATGCTGAGCTCAGCTTTAAATTAACTGATTCCTTGAAGATATGATGAGCTGCCCCAAGGGCTTCCCTGATAGCTCAGTTCGTAAAGAATCCACCTGCAAAGCAGGAGACCCCAGTTCAACTCCTGGGTCGGGAAGATCCCCTGGAGAAGGGATAGGCTACCAACTCCAGTATTCTTGGGCTTCCCTTGTGGGTCAACTGGTAAAGCATCCACCTGCAATGCAGACCTGGGTTTGATCCCTGGGTTGGGAAGATGCTCTGAAGACAGGAAAGACTACCCACTCCAGGATTCTGGTCTGGAGAATTCCATGGACTGTAAAGTCCATGGGGTCACAAAGAATCGGACACGACTTTCACTTTCATTTGAGATGTCCCAAAGGAGGTGTCCAGTGGTCAATGAGACGTAAGGACCTGGAGCTTTAGAGAAAGAGTGGAACTGAGGAATTAGCACAGAAATGGTTAGTGAAGATATGAGTGAGGAAGGAAGAGATTGCCTAGTCTTGGGAGGGAGGGGTGGGCGTGGGAGACATGAAGATTACGTGAGAAACAGGGAAGAACCCAAGAATACCTAACACTTAAGGAACAGGCAGAAGAGGAAGCTTGGTGAGTGTGGGGAGCCAGCAGTGAGGTAGAGAGGAAGCATCATAGTCTGAGGGTTTCGATCTTCCCTGGGAGTTCCTGCTAGCAGATGGCGCCAACCATCGACTTGGGAGTTCTACCAGCAATGCTTCAGATCAGATCTCTCCTTGTCAGTGAGGTCCCTGTCCTACGATGTAAATAGAAAGTTGGATGTATCGCACAACTCAGTAGAGAAAGGTTATAAAGGCTTTCCCGACTGCCCTTCCATATAAAATAAATGTGCTGCATCCTATCAGATGCAGAGAGGGGGGTGAACCCTCCCAGACAGAGGAAGGATTATGGCCAGGAAAAAAACAAGAGGCTGTTTCGGCCCCTACGCAGCTCGGCATTTCCCTCTTCAGGAGATTCGAGTCACACACATTTGTGGTGAAGTTCCGCGGTTTAAGATCTTCCCTTTATTATACAGTCATGAAACTTTCTAACTCCATAGACTAAATTTCCATAACCCCAGGTTCCTCGGTAGAGTTTTTCTTACCTCGTTTTCAGATGATATTTATGAGATGTGAGGTAAAAATGATTGGTGTGCTCAGCAGGATGTCATAAACCAGGCCCTCCTTTACAATCCCCTGAGATGAAAACGGAGAAAACAAAACAAACAAAAATCCAAACTCCTAATGCTGGGAAGTCTTGAGGGATCCTGAGGTCTGACACACTTGAGTTTAAAAGCAGCGCCATACTCACCGTATGTGCAATTTCGGCTATGTTCTCTAACTTTGGAGTCAGTTCACCCATCTTAACATGGGAACAATACCACTAACACTAAAAAGAAAAGAAACTGAGCCGTTACCAGGTATCAGAGACGGTTCCAAGCACTTTACCTGGATGGACTCATTTAATCCTCCACACAGGTGTGTGTTGCTGAGGCACAGAGAGATGAAGCAATTTATGTTAAGTATGAAGTGCTAAGTATCAAGTGCTGCCAGTATGAAGTCGAGCCAGAATTTGAACTCATCTGTGCAGAGAATTTGCTCTTAAATATTCTGCTATATTGTTTCTCTAAATATGTGTCTGATCCATTGTAGGTATTACACCTGATAAAGGTACTGATTAATAATAATAAACAGAGTTCTAGATCTTTATGAAAAAAACAAGTTCAATAGTACTCGTTTATGCAACTCTGGATTGAATCGGTGTTGTTCAAAGAGGTCCCTGTACTGTGTATTTTGCTTGTGTTCTGTCCCTTCAGTCATGTCAGACTCTTCTGCGGCCCCATGGGCAGTAGCCTGCCTGGCTCCTCTGTCCATGGGGTTTTCCAGGCAGGAATACTGGGGTGGGTTGCCATGCCCTCCTCCAAGAGATCTTCCTGACCCAGGAATCAAACTTGCGCCTCCTGCATCACTGGCGGATTCTTTACCACTGAGCCACCGGTGAAACCCAGAGCCATACGCTGTGGATATTGGTTTGCAAGAAACCTAGCAGTGGGCCAAAGCAGCAAGAAGTGCAAACTATAGACTTCTCCTGGAACAAAATTATACTGAGGAAGTTCCTCTACTTTAAAAGCACTTATTGTTTCTGGGGACAGAGGCTAACAGCTACGGAAACATTTCGGACTCTGACTAGAGGCGGGTAAGGTGCTGGTGCCAGTGAGCTGTGAAGCATATTTCCTCTAGAAGTTCTGGCCATCAAAAGCAAACACAAGAGCTATAAATGCCAGGTCGAAGTCATTAGTATCCAACTAACAGATGCTTCTCCAAAAAATGCTATGTACTACATGCACAAGAGGGACATTCAGGGTTGGGCTTCAAGTGCACAAGGCCTACAAGGAAGCATGGGAATGACCTACTGCTGCTGCTGCTAAGTCGCTTCAGTCGTGTCCAACTCTGTGCGACCCCATAGACGACAGCCTACCAGGCTCCCCCCTCCCTGGGATTCTCCAGGCAAGAACACTGGAGTGGGTTGCCATTTCCTTCTTTAGTGCATGAAAGTGAAAAGTGAAAGTGAAGTCACTCAGTCATGTCCGACTCTTCGCAACCCCATGGACTGCAGCCTACCAGGCTCCTCCGCCCATGGGATTTTCCAGGCAACAGTACTGGAGTGGGGTGCCATTGCCTTCTCCTACTACAGTCCAAAACCACTCCTAAACCAAGGAACCTACCTAGTCTTTATTCTTAAATTCCATTGCTTAGCACTTAAAGGCTTTTACATATTCACAACAGCAGTCTTCACAACACAAAGGTCCTCAAAAAGAACAAACACTCACCCATGAGCCTTCATGGATACTTCTCTGCAAGGACTGATTGATAACTAAGGAGAGCAAGACTTTTCAAAGCCAAGGAGGTGCTAGGCACCTAAGACATAGGAGGGTCAAAAGAAAGTTGATGGGAGAGAGGTTAGAAGTCAAAGAGAAAGCCAAGGGCTGGCACCTGGGATGTTATCAAAGATAAACTGAAATAATTAGCTGACTGCTGGCCTCAGTTTCTATCAAGTTCAAAATCTGGCAAGAGTGGAGTATCCCTTATCATTGCCTAAGTTTGTTTGCATGTGAAGCTTGAGAAAAAATAAACTTGCAAAGTTAGTCCTTTGGAAGAGGTCCCCTTCCTCCTAAGGTTCTTCCTAGAATTCAGACAGTGGTAGCAGGTAAATGATAGCATCAAAATAGACTCTGGAAGGATAACTCAGTCAGTCACAAAGACACACACCTCGGCTTATTTACATATCTTTGTGATGACAGCAAATTATTAACAAAATGTGACAATAACATTGGAAATGGTCTTGGAAGCCAGATTCTGTTTGCCTAAGATTATAGACAACTTCAGAAGAGTGAATCACTTGTGCTCTCTCTCTGTAAGACAAGGTTAACATTTACTGTAAAAAAAATTATGTGAGAATAAAATGAGGTGGCTGTATAAAGTGCTTGGTACATAGTAGGCATTCATTCCACTCCTGAAAGTAAGTCCCGGACAGCTCAGGCTCTTGCAGTAGAGACTACTACCCCATCGACACAAGAAGTCCCTCTGCTGAAGTCAATAGTACAGGACCAGATCCCCTGCAATGCCAGACCTTACTTGGGCTTTCTTAGACGCTACCTGATGTGTATACAACCTTATTGCTGCCGACATATTTCTCAGTGTTCACAGCTATCCACCACTGCCTAAATTCGGGTCAAGGGAGTTAATAGGTCATTCTCAATAATAGTTCTTTGACAGAAAAGTCACCCAACCACATACAGAGCACTAGCTCCAAGGCAATATAGGGCTGACCTCAGGCAATTTTGAAATATATTTGTTTCCACTTTATTGAAGCTGCTTTATGACACTATACATTTGATTGCTCAGCGGTGATTTTCTCTTTAATCTTCTTTCTACACAAACTTCTGCTCCATCTGGCTTTTCTCATATGCCTAGAGACCCTTGTGTCTCAAACATAAGAGAAATCAACACTGCCAGGAAAGTACAAAAGCAAAAGAAAAAAAAAAAGAAATCCCACATAACTCACTCTGCCAACATACAATCTGCAGTTGTCTTTTTTCCATATCACCTGACTTCTTTACAGGCTAATTTCCAAACTTCTAAAAGCAGGAAATATTTTTAACATCGAAACTATTTAGGGCCTCCCTAGTGGTCAAGAATCCACCTGCTAATGCAGGATGCATGGGTTTGACCCCTGGTGGGGAAGATCCCACATGCTGCAGAGCAACCAAGCCCAGGTGCCACAACTACTGAGCCCATGCACAGCAACTACTGAAGTCCTCCTGCCTAGAGCCTCTGCTCCACGACAAGAGAGGACGGCACAAGAAGTCCACGCGCTGAGCAAAGAGGAGCTGCCACTCACTGCCAACGCAGGAGCAAAGACCCAGCGCAGCCAAAGATAGATCAATAAAAGGAAAAAATAAACTGTTTCTACACTATTTCCCCTTTCTTGAGCTATTAAATCAGACAAGACAATTAAAATTAAAACTTTTAAACCAGGCGTGGTGGTTTTCCAAAATAACTCCCGATCTCCTGATACTAAACTATGCAGCATTTTTTTTCCCACAGAGATTAAAGCAATGACCATATTTCATATGATGAAAGGGAAGGAAAGAGATTAAAAAGGCAGAGTTGTAGGCACTCAAGTTATTTAAGCCATCTGGGAGTCAGATGGACAACATGCATATTCTACTTAATGGGGGTCCATTGGAATACAGAATGAAGCAGGGAAAAGGCTAACAGTTTTGCCAAGAGAACGCACTGGTCATAGTAAACAGCCCATTCCAACAACAAAAGAGACAACTCTACACATGGACATCACAAGATGGTCAATACCAAAATAAGACTGATTATATTTTTTGCAGCGAAAGATGGAGACGCTCTATACAGTCAGCAAAAGCAGCACCAGGAGCTGACTGTGGTTCAGATCATGACCTCCTTATTGCAAAATTGAGACTTTAGTTGAAGAAAGTAGAGAAAACCACTAAACCATTCAGGTATGGCCTAAGTCAAATCCCTTCTGATTATACAGTGGAAGTGACAAATAGATTCAAGGGATTAGATTTGATAGACAGAGCGCCTGAAGAACTATGGATGGGGGTTCGTGACATTGTGCAGGAGGCAGTGGTCAAGACCATTCTCAAGAAGAAAAAAAAATGCAAAAAGGCAAAATGGCTGTCTGAGGAGGCCTTTCAAATAGCTGAGATAAGAAGAGAAGCAAAAGGCAAAGGGGAAAAAGAAAGATATATCCATCTGAATGCAGAGTTGCAAAGAACAGCAAGGAGAGATAAGAAAGCCTTCCTCAGTGATCAATGCAAAAAATAGAGGAAAACAATAGAATGGGAAAGACTAGAGATCTCTTCAAGAAAATTACAGATAGCAAGTGAACATTTCATGCAAAGATGGGCACAATAAAGGACAGAAATAGTATGGACCTAACAGAAGCAGAAGATATTAAGAACAGGTGGCAAGAATGCACAGAACTATATAAAAAAGATCTTAATGACCCAGATAACTTGATGGCTTAAAACTCAACATTCAAGAAACGAAGATCATGGCATCCAGTCTCATCACTTCATGGCAAACAGCTGGGGAAACAATGGAAACAGTGACAGACTTCATTTTCTTGGGCTCCAAATTCACTGCACATAGTGACTGTGGCCATGAAATTAAAAGAAGCTTGCTCCTTGGAAGAAAAGCTATGACCAACCTATATAGCATATTAAAAAGCAGAAACATTTCTTTGCTGACAAAGGTCTGTCTAGTCAAAGCTATGGTTTTTCCAGTAGTCATGTATGGATGTGAGAGCTGAGCACCAAAAATTGATGCTTTTGAACTGTGGTGTTGGAAAAGACTCTTGAGAGTCCCTTGGACTTCAAGGAGATCCAACCAGTCTGTTTCCTAAAGAAAATCAGTCCTGAATATTCATTGGAAGGACTGATGCTGAAGCTGAAACTCCAATACTTTGGCCACCTCATGCGAAGAACTGGCTCATCGGAAAAGACACTGATGCTGGGAAAGATTGAAGGCAGGAAGAGAAAGGGACAACAGAAGATGAGATGGTTGGATGGCATCACCGACTTGATGGACATGAGTTTGAGCAAGCTCTGGGGGTTGGTGATGGACAGGGAAGCCTGGTGTGCTGCAGTCCATGGGGTCACTAACAGCTGGACACAACTGACTGAGCGATTTAACTGAACTGAACCATGATGGTGTGATCACTCACCTAGAGCCAGACATCCTGGAATGTGAAGTCAAGTGGGCCTTAGGGAGCATTACTATGAACAAAGCTAGCGGAGGTGATGGAATTCCAGCTGAGTTATTCCAAATCCTCAAAGATGATGCTGTTGATGTGCTGCACTCAATATGCCAACAAATCTGGAAAACTCAGCAGTGGCCACAGGACTAGAAAAGGTGAGTTTTCATTCCAAGCCCTAAGAAAGGCAATGCCAAAGAATGCTCAAACTACCACACAATTGCACTCATTTCACATGCTAGTAAAGTAATGCTAAAAATTCTCCAAGAGAGGCTTCAACAGTACGTGAACCATGAACTTCCAGATATTCAAGCTGGATTTAGAAAAGGCAGAGGAAACAGAGATCAAATTGCCAATATCCATTGGATCATAGAAAAAACAAGAGTTACAGAAAAATATCCACTTCTGCTTTGTTGACTACACTAAAGCCTTTGACAGTGTGGATCACAACAAACTGTGGAAAATTCTTCAACAGATGGGAATACCAGATCACCTTACTTGCCTCCTGAGAAATCTTTATGCAGGTCAAGAAGCAACAGTTAGAAAAGGACATGGAACAATGGACTGGTTCCAAATTGGGAAAGGAATGTCAAGGCTGTATATTGTCACCCTACTTATTTAACTTATATGTAGAGTATATCATGTGAAATGCCAGGCTGGATGAAGCACAACCTGGAATCAAGATTGTGGGGAGAAATATCAATAACCTCAGATATGCAGATGACACCACCCTTATGGCAAAAAGCAAAGAGGAACTAAAGAGCCTCTTGATGAAAGTGAGAGAGTGAAAAGGCTGGCTTAAAACTCAACATTCAAAAAACGAAGATCATGGCATCTGGTCTCATCAATTCATGGTAAATAGATGGGGAGACAATGGGAACAGTGATAGACTATTTTCTTGGGCTCCAAAACCACTGCAGATGGTGACTACAGCAATGAAATTAAAAGATGCTTGCTCCTTCGAAGAAAAGTTATGACCAACCTAAACAGCATATTAAAAAGCAGAGACATTACTTTGCCAATAAAGGTCCGTCTAGTCAAGGCTATGGTTTTTCCAGTAGTCATGTGTGGATGTGAGAGATGGACTATAAAGAAAGCTGAGCACTGAAGAACTGATGCTTTTGAACTGTGGTGTTGGAGAAGACTCTTGAGAGCCCCTTGGACTGCAAGGAGATCCAACCAGTCCATCCTAAAGGAAATCAGTCCTGAATATTCACTGGAAGGACTGATTCTGAAGCTGAAACTCCAATACTTTGGCCACCTGATGTGAAGAACCGACTCATTAGAAAAGACCCTGATGCTGGGGAAGACTGAAAGCAGGAAGAGAACAGGATGACAGGACGAGATGGTTGGATGGCATCGACTCAATGGACATGAGTTTGAGCAAGCTCCAGGGGTTGGTGATAAGACAGGGAAACCTCATGTGCTGCAGTCCATGGGGTCGCAAAGAGTTGGACGTAACTGAGGGACTGAACAACAGATAGGAATACAGTATAACCTTTTTCGCCTGCACACACAATTCCAGTCAAGTATTTATGGAGACTGGCTTCCATTAAGTCATTTTCAAAGTAAAGGTCTACTTGTGTACCTAGAACTGATTACCCACGTTCCTACAGTGAGGGTCTCTGAGAAGGGCTTCTACCCTAAGGTCTGTAAGCACTGGTTGGGTTGGGGGCTGGGCAGGGCTGCTCACTGAAAACCAGCTGCTGCTTTGCATGAGCTGCATTAGTCGGTTTACATCAGCGTTTTGCTTTAGCTCACTTTGCACTTGGAAAACTTTGGTAGCCTTAGAATAATGGAATGCTTCCATTAGAAATCTAGCTCAAGGCCCTGATTTCCCACATTCACATTAAAAATTAAAAGGTCAGGGACTTGTTGGTGGTCCAGTGGTGAAGGCTCCACAGTTCCAGGGCAGGGGTTGTGGGGTCGATCCTTGGACCAGGGAACTAAGATCCCACATGCCAAGTGATGTGGCCAAAAAGAGAAATAAAACATCACTTATTGCTTAAAAATAAATAAATAAAAGGTACAACTGAAGTTTTTACATCACATGACAAGCCAAAAGTATTTCACTTCCCAAGGTCTGGAAGTAGAATATATAAAGCATTCTCTCAGACTTTCACCTTAAAAATAACAATAACAACAAAAACTATCACATGGAATGAATAAGACTGGGTTAGGAAGTTCTGTGGATCTTTTTGGTGCTGAACTATGACATAAGCCTTATAGGTTGTAAAATAGTTGGAACTAATGTACAGAGCTCATTTTTTTTATACTTTATTTCCTGCTGAATTCTGTGAAGTTTCAATTATCGAACATAAACTCACACACACATGAGATTTTAATGTTTCAGATTGCAAGGTAATATGCAATGTAGTGTTTGTAAGATACTCATATCAACTGGTGGTGTTTTGATTTGCATAATTTGTTAAAATGACTTCATTTTTAACATCCACTGATGTAAATTAATAATCTAGGTTCAGATTTAAAGACTGATGGGAAAACGGCACATGTATACTTTTGCAAGTTTTAGGAGTTTGCTATGTTTTAAAAAGAGTAATTTAACTTCAGGGGTTTTTAGGAAATGGGTTTTCTCACAATCCATTGCTGGCAATTGGCAGTTCTAGTAACACTGGCACAGAGCATTAACTGTACACCTTAACAGTGAGGTGAGTAACTCTGAATAAAGTTTTAGAGAAATTAAAATAAAAAGACTTATCCAGGCACATCCCCCTTCAACACTGAAACTGAGTTTGAAACATATCACTTAGGTTTTGTGAGTATAATCCAGTGCAGTTTCTTTTAAAGAGAATTAAGCGAAGCATAATATGTAATCAGCTAAGTCGGTGATACTGTGTTGTAAGTAGACTGTTGAGAGAGAATAGTTCAAACATTTATTACAGAAATAAACAGCCACATAGTCCTAAGAGCCAAGTACTTTTCACAGTAACCATTTTTAATAACTCATTATCTTGTATCTGATGACTGCCTTTTTGGCAACAATTTAGAGGATGATCCTCAACTGCAGTGATCTGGTGAAATAGATTCAAAGGTACAAGTATTCATTTTAACAGCAATCACAGTGAGCAATGTACTGATTTTCTACTGCTGCCCTAACAAACTACCACAAACTTGGCAGCTGAAAAATATAAATTTATTATCTTACAGTTCTGTAAGTCAGAAGTCCATCATGGGTCTCCCCAGGCTATGATCAAAGTATCAGCCAGGCCGCATCCCTTTCGGGAACCCGGCAGGACAGCATGTCCTGCCTTCTCCAGTTCCTGGAGGCTACCCTTATTAATGTGCCTAGCGGCCCCTTCTTCCATCTTCACAGCCGGCAATACTGAATCTCTCTGACCTCCCACTGGCACGTCCCTCTGACAGGCTCTCTACTTTTAAGAACTCTGATGAGTAAACTGGATTCACCCAGACAATCTAGGATAATCTCCCCATCTCAAGGTCCACAACCTTAAGTCATATCTGCAACGTATTCACAAATTTCAGGGGTTGGGACACAGACACCTTAGGGGGCCATTATTCTGCTACCACAAACAGAAATAATAACAAGATAAGCATTTTTTCATTACTTCTCTTCTCTCCAGAATAAATATAACAAGTATTTTTGTCATAGGGATTATTGTATTGGTTTTGCCATACATTAACATGCTATTTTTAAATTTCACAGTGTTGTGAAGAAATTTAAAAATAGCATGTTGATGTATGGCCAAACCAATACAATACTGTAACATAATTAGCCTCCAATTAAAATGAATAAATTTAAATTTAAAAAAATAATTAAAATAGCATTTATAAAAAAATTAAGAGTTGCATAAGGGTATTTGTTCAGGTAATCAGAATTTAAAATAAATAGTTATTCAAAAAGTTCCTAATCATCCATAGAGAGGAAAAACCCATTATTATATAGTATGTGGACAGCTAGACACTGTAAGTGGTCTTTAGGTCCAATAG
Source organism: Ovis aries (assembly GCF_016772045.2). NCBI lineage: Eukaryota > Metazoa > Chordata > Mammalia > Artiodactyla > Bovidae > Ovis > Ovis aries. Next base: position 92,401,253 of record NC_056058.1, read on the forward strand.
GCCTAAATGATTACATTTTCTAAACCAAAAGTTATGTGTATACTGTAAATAAAGGTATTTTCTGACTTTTTACTTTCGTTGACATTGTCCAGTCACTCAGTTGTGTCCGACTCTTTGTGACCCCATGGACTGCAGCACACCAGGCCTCCCTGTCCTTCACCATCTCCCAGAGTTTGCTCAAACTCATGTCCACCGAGTCAGTGATGCCATCCAACTGTGTCATTCTCTGCCATCCCCTTCTGCCTTCAATCTTTCCCAGCATCAGGGTCTTTTCTAATGAAACAGCTCTTTGCATCATGTGGCTAAAATATTGGAGCTTCAGCTTCAGCATCAGGACTGATTTCCTTTAGGATGGACTGGTTGGATCTCCTTGCAGTCCAAGGGACACTCAAGAGTCTTCAACACAACAGTTCGAAAGCATCAGTTCTTTGGTACTCAGCCTTCCTTATGGACTTTCTAGTTTATCTGTATAAAAAGTACCAGGTGGCTCGGTAGTAAAGAACCCACTTGCCAATGCAGGGGACACAGGAGACACGGGTTTGATCCCTGGTTCAGGAAGATCCCCTTGAGAAGAGAATGGCTATCCACTTCAGTATTCTTGCCTGGAAAATCCCATAGAGAGGAGCCTGGCAGCCTACAGTCTGCAGGGTCACAAAGAGCTGGACACGACTGAGCAGAGACGAGCACCCATGCAAAATAAACATGTATCACCTAAACATGAAAAGATCACTCTGCCTGAATCTGATGCACAATGTCTCTTTCTAAAGCAAAAAAGACAGAAACAAAGGCAAAACAAAAAACCTCTCCTGCGAATTGAAGGTCAGTTTATAATCAGCAGCTGAAGGCTATGTCTTATAACAAGCAGTTTGGGAGTCTGAGTTTTCTATCCAATAAAACTAAAGTGGGAAAAAGGAAGACCTGTCCAGAGACAAGGGTCAACTTTGTCAAAACAAAGTTTCCACATTTTTTAATGCACAAAAATTAAAATGAATCTGCAAGACACACTGATTCATAAATAAAATATGCTTCATTTTTGTGTTCCAATAAAATTTCCCTGAAGCAGATAACTAATTTTCTGTAGAGAAACCAAATATGTTATCTTTTCATATTTGTATATGACTTAATACTAAATATTTACCTAACTAAAGTTTCATACCAGTTTAAATAACCACATCTATTAATTCCTGTAATATACAACATGAGTATTTTTGACCAATCCTATTTTGTTTAGTCTCAGATTAAATGAAGCTTGTCAACTCATTTTGTAAAGTGAAAAAGGAGCAGAGTAATTTAAAACTAAGGTTGTTTTTTTTTTTAATAAACTAAGGTTGTGTTTTTTTAACACAAGGGGCATTTTAAGAAATATGACAAGTGATCCCAAACAAACAAGACTGTGCTCCAAAAGTTTACTTATAAGCTAAAATGACTTTCCAGCCAGAAATGACTATCAGATGCCAAGCTAGGCTACATGTATCTAATCAATAATAATTATTAATCAAGTTGACTAATTGTTAATAATAGCAAATGGTAAGAATTCACAGAAAATACACTATACTTCTCAGAGATAAAAATAATGAAACACTTATTATGAATGCTAAATATTGATATGTCAGGAAATGATTTTAATGTACTCTAATTAAACTTACATATAAACTCTGAAAAGAAATTTCGGCCACTTCTTAGAATCAGGTAACACTGATTCACCTCACAGTTTCTCTGCTTTAAGTATGCTGTTTAGCATCACTCTTCTTAACCAACTTGGATTAAATAACTATGTTTAAAACACAGGTCTGGCATGAAGGCAGTTCTATAAATTATATGGTTAGGAATGATTTGAGGCTCACAGTAACTGAGGAGCAATTTGAAGAGAAGGCAACAAGTAAAGAGGATGAATATACAGCAATGCAAAAAGAGAGAGAGAATTACATGAGAATAGTATTAACTACAGTACTTTCTAATCTTATTTTCTAAAAAATCTGGGCTTGAAGTTCCTGGAGGCCAGAACTAGGCAATGGAGTCAAAAGGTTACTCCTTGATTACAGTCTTGGAGCAAAAGTTAGCCAAGTCCACAGTGTAGGTGAAAGTGACCTTGTGAAGCAGTACCAGCCCAGAAAGCAAGTGGAGAACAAGAACTGACTCGTGACCAGTGCTGCAGTGAACACTGGGGTACATATGTCTCTTTCAATTCTGGTTTCCTCGGTGTGTATGCCCAGCAGTGGGATTGCTGAGATATATGGCAGTTCATTTCAAGCTTTTTAAGGAATCTCCACACTGTTCTCCATAGTGGCTGTACTAGTTTGCATTCCCACCAATAGCGTAGGAGGGTTCCCTTTTCTCCACATCCTCTCCAGCAGTTACTGTTTGTAGACTTTTTGATAGCAGCCATTCTGACTGGCATGAGATGGTACCTCATTGTGGTTTTGATTTGCATTTCTCTGATAATGAGTGATGTTGAGCATCTTTTCATGTGTTAGCCATCTGTATTATCTGTATGTGTCTGCATGTCACACTGTTTACAATAGCCAGGACATGGAAGCAACCTTGATGTCCATCAGCAGATGAATGGATAAGAAAGCTGTGGTACATGTACACAATGGAATATTACTCAGCTATTCAAAGAATGCATTTGAATCAGTTCTCATGAGGTGGATGAAACTGGAGCCTATGATACAGGGTGAAGTAAGTCAGAAAAAAAAAAAACCCACCAATACAGTATATTAAGACATATATATGGAATTTAGAAAGATGGTAATGATGATCCCATATGCGAGACAGCACAAGAGACAAAGATTTAAAGAACAGACTTTTGGACTCTGGGAGAAGGCGAAGGTGGAATGATTTGGGAGAATAGCACTGAAACATGTATATTATATGCGAAACAGATCGCCAGGCCAGGTTTGATGCATGAGACAGGGTGCTCAGGGCTGGTGCACTGGCATGACCCTGAGGGATGGGACGGGGAGGGAGGTGGGAGGGGAGTTCAGGATGAGGGACACATGAACACCCATGGCTGACGCATGTCAATGTATGGCAAAACCACTACAACACTGTAAAATAATTAGCCTCCAAAAAAAAAAAAAAAGAACTGACTCGTAAACGTGTAAGCAGACAGATGAGTCCACTGTGGGAGTGAAGGCTAACATGCCCTCGAGGAAGCAGGAGGGTGTGGGCATGGGCTGCATGGGCAGCCTCTTTAGCACAGCCTTGCCAAGTCTGACGACCAGGCTGTTAAAAGCACAAATCGGTTTGACAGCTGTGAGGACAGAAGACATGGGCACAGAATGGCAAGTGCTTAGCCTTATGAAAGAAAGAAGTAAAGGGCAGGGTCATCATTGCATTAATCCAGTGGTTCACAAGCATCAATGGCCCAAGATTAGAATTTCTTAGCCATGCCTTTAAAATGCAGAGTCCTAGCCCCCATCGTTAAAGATTCAGATTGAATAGGTCTCAATGATGATAATATTCAGCCAAATACAGGCATTCAAAAGATTAACCTTTGGAGTAAAATTTAATTACAGAATATTATCAATTTGTACTATCTCACAAAGTAACACTGTGGAGCTTATGGTTCAGAAAAGCTACATATATAAATTATACCACCCATTTTCACACAATAAGTAATTTATGTAAATAGATGAAACACTTTAAAACCAAAGATCCAAAGCAAGTGACATACAGCTTCTTCAAACTAATATAAACGGCTTTTTGAAAAAAATAAAATAAGACACTATACTTTCAAGTCTTTAAATTTGAAATTCTGAAATTATATCTGAATTGATACTATAAAGAAAACAAGACACCATTTTTGTTTTTATTTAAGAAAAGTTCATCTTTTTAGCATAAATGAAGGAATTGCATGATCGATTAAATATTGTCAGCATTATTTTTGAAAAATGTTCGTTCATTTTTTAAATGCAGCCTTACACTTTAGTGTTTTGAATTCCATAAACATACCCATTAGCAGTCTGTGTTGTGCTTAGTCACTCAGTCATGCCCGACTCTTTAAAGCCCCATGGAGGGTAGCCCACCAGGCTCCTCTGTCTATGGGGATTCTCCAGGCAAGAATACTGGAGTGGGCTGCCATGCCCTCCTCTAGAGGATCTTCCCAACCCAGGGATCAAACCCAGGTCTCCCACATTGCAGGCAGATTCTTTACTGTCTGAACAACCAAGGAAGCCCAATTAGCAGTCTAGGACTCACCAAACATTTATATTATACTTCTTCAATAGAACCTAAGATGAAGCACTAGTAAAACAGATTATAAGATTACTTGGGTATTGGATGAATTGGTCTGCTGAACTCTAGAATTCACAGGAGGAATTAAAACTTTTAATTTGTTTCTTAACAAATAAAATTCTGCACTGTGCTAATCTCATTTTGCATATAGTTTAGCAAATGGCTATTAAGGCTTTATTGTAAGGGATTACCAAAAAAAAGTCCTATTGTGCACCATGCAAGATACAGAAAATAATGATTCACAAATAACTAATGAACAACTAAGGGAATCACGGTTTTTCCTTTCATTATAGACTTCTCAAAATCAAAAAATGTTTTCAAATTAAAGTTATATTAAGAGTTTATGGAAAATTACATCCCTAGCTTAAGAACTTAAAGGTCTTTCGATTTTAAAAAGGAATGGATGATTATAACTATAGCTTTTTAAAATGTTGCTTTGGGGAAAAGTCTTGATTCTTTGTTTCATTCTTTCTAATAGATTTTTCTTTTCCTGCTTACTATAAAATAAAGCACTGTTACTGTGAGGACAATTTCTGATTCAGTTCCAATGCTCTTGTATCTCCGTGAGTTTTGGCATTGTTTACCAGCACCTGTGGGAAATCACAGACAGGAACATTAGTATTCTCTTAAGCCAAAGGGCAGTGGGCAACACCAAACTATACACGAAGATCTGACTCTGTGCAACGTTTCAATCATTTTTGCTGAAATAAATTTCAAAGCTAACATCACATAAGCACTATTTATTCAAATACTCAACAGTAGAGATGTCAACATTCTGATTGCTACCACTGACAGTGGTGCATAAAGTTAAAGGTTTTGACTGGAGGCTTTTTTTACAACACTGTCACCTCTAAACCCATACCCCAAAGACCATTTTATGCACAGGGCTGTCCAAATGACACTGCTCTGCTTTAAAACCACAGCTTAAGATCAAGCAGTGAGGTTCTAAGTTCCATTAAGAACCTTTCCATAATTTTCACCAATTCCACAAACTAGAAGCTTTGATTTCTGTTGCTCATTTGATTACTAACACGTTTTTCGGTTGTTCATTTTCAAACACTGAGAAGGTCTCTGAGATGTGGCTCTATTAGCAAGCTAACAAGTTAGCCTGCCACAGTTTCACAAATACTGCCAGAAGACATGGGACACGTCGGTCAGAGACAAATGTCTTCATCATTCAGGGTGTAGCAAACAACATGAGTATCATTATATCTGCATCCATTCCCTTCACCCTCTAAGTCTCACAGGGGTGAGGTGGAATGGGTGCACATGGCATCCCCCACACACAGTGAGTTGCATGACAAGAGGGGAACCCTGAGCCTAGGACACTTGACTCTTTTATAACTGGCAGTAAACATGTCTACTCTGCGCTCTAGGGAGACACTTATCTCTTCTCCCAAGGCTGTGAATGTTAAAAAAAAAAAAAAAGCTTCTCATTAGTTTTCATTGTGTTTTTAAAACTGTTGGCTGAAGTTGCAAGAATTTAGACCCAATACATGTCTTACATACTCTATCTTTTTAAAAAGAATCCACACACACAGCTGACCCTTAAACAGCATGTGGATTGGGGATGAAGACCCTCTATATGCTCAAAAATTCACATACAACTTATAGTCAGCCACCTACGTAGGCCCTTGGTATCCGTAGATTCAACTAATCAAGGATCATGGAGTACTGTAGTAATTACTACTGAAAAAAATTTGAGTATAAGAGGAACCACACCATTTAAATATGCGTTCTTCAAGAGTCAACTGTATATGCTTACATGGTTAGAAACCAGAGCCATCCCATGAGACCTGGGAGCAGAAACTGCCATGTGCATTTTATAGCAGACACCAAGAAGCAAACTGTTCCAAAGACAATACGAACATCCCATTAACTTCTGCTACTTCCAAACCTCTCTATTGCCTACTCTGCATTGGTTGTAAGAAATACTACAACCAGAACCCAGAACCTTCGTCTATCTTTTCTTATGCTACTGAGCACTTCAGAAGAGTGTATTTCCTACATGTTAAATCGGTGGTGACAACTAGTGGTGATGACACCTGAGGTATTATTTGGCAATGTCTAGAAGACATTTTCAGCTGCTGTAAGCTGGCTGGAGGCACTGCTACTGGCATCCAGTGGTTAGGGATGCTGGTTAGGCAACCTAACCACTGAATGCAAAGCACAGGACAAAGCAACACTCAGCCCTCATACAGCAAAGGTCCACGATGAAATATTTTTAATAAAATCAGGGTCTTACATCAATGAGCTCGTAGTCATTTTTGGCATGTAAGTGTCTCAGAAGGTACCAACGTGCTGTTGAAACAATAGATTTGGGATACCCAGGCTGATACACAACTCTCTCCAAAAGTCGCCGTGTCTCTCTAGGAAAAAGATACTTTTAGTCCAAAGCATATAAATTAAGATACTTCATCTACTAGTCTCACACACACATATCTTTCTCATTCTTCTGCAGATGATGTGCTGATTACTTTATAAATTTTTTATACATGTAACAAAAAGGGCAATAATAATGGTTAACATTTATGAAGTATTTATTATGTGCTATGCAGTAGTATGCCAAATGTTTTACACATATGGTCACACTTAACATTTACAACCTTGTAAGGCTGGTTGCTGCTATTACTCTCATTTTGCAGACAAATAAGGCCCTTTCCAAAAAGAATGGGAAAATGACTCGTTTTATGAGCATTTCTGACTGCTCTATTTCTAATCCTCCTTGAAAGCAGGCAGAAAATAAATGATACAAAGATAATGTGCACTGGAACAATTAGAAATATTTAACATCTACAATAGAGGCTAAGTGTACAATATCAGGCTTTTAGTATATGCTTTCATGTATTAAACCTGTATAGTATATGACCTTATGTAATAACAGGCTTATTTAGAGTTGTGTTCTAATTTCTCCTTTCCAATTTTACTAATATTTATGACTCCAAAGACTTATGTATGGGTAGAAATAACACAAATTGTGGTAACTTCAGAACTGCTGAACAAGAAGATTTTGTAAGTAGCAACTGGTTAGAAGGAGGAGCTAAAGAACTTGTGCTTAAGATGTGTTTACATAGGAATCAATAGTAAAGCAGTATGTTTATTTGAGCTGATTTTGGCTGCTGCTCACAGAGATTACAGGGGGCTAAAGGCTCTCTAAGTCAAGAGATCCAACCAGTCCATCCTAAAGGAAATCAGTCCTGAATATTCACTGGAAGGACTGATGCTGAAGCTGAAACTCCAACACTCTGGCCACCTGGTGTGAACAACTGACTCATATGAAAAGACCCTGATTCTGGCAAAGAGTGAAGGCAGGAGAAGAAGGGGAGGACAGAGGACAAGATGGCTGGATGGCATCACCAATTCAATGGACGTGAGTCTGAGTAAACTCCACGAGTTGGCGATGGACAGGGAGGTCTGGCATGCTGCAGTCCATGGGGTCGCAGAGAGTCGGACATGACTAAGCAACTGAACTGAACTGAACTGAAGCGATATACACTGAGCTTTGGCAGAAAGAGTTCATTAGGAACTTCAAATTATAGCCTAAAACATTTCTTGGTGAAATTCGTCATGTAAAAAAATGGCAAAATAAATACATAACAGAAATGAAGATAGGACTGCTATATTAGTCATAGGTCTTTAACTCTTCCTTCACTCCTATTTCGTGGTGCTGATGTGACCTTTGCCACATATTTGTGTGTTAAGCTCTATGCCTACAATACCTAATTCTGTTCCAGTAATATATGTGCCTAAACTACTGTTTTACTTTATATTTGCTTTATATTATGTGTGATATCCATTAGACTAGATATTATTCTCAGAATTTCAAAATATTCTTGCCTGTTTTTTCATCCATATAACACTTAAGTGATTTTCTTCAAATTTATTTCTGACCTCATCCCCCCCTTCCAAAGAAAAGATTGCTAAAATTTCTACATTTAATACTGTGAAGCTTCTGGATTTTCTAGGTATTAAAAACCACATTGTTTATAATGTCTCTGCCTTTTCAATATTTATTACTTTTTTCATAGCTTATTGTGCTCTGCAAGAACTTATGTCAATCTAGCTTTGAACTTAAGCCTTTTGGATTTTGCTTGTTACTAGAATCTACATTTATACTGTCGTCTCATCCTAAAACACTTAAGACCAAAAATACCAAGGCCTTCTTCATTTGAAAGGCTATCATGCAAATCTCTCATATTCTATATCTGTGTACCAAATTATTACTTTTTCAATTGTAAGACTTTATTTTCTTCCTTACTGGGTTACTAGAATCAGCCTTTCCAAAGTAGAAATATATATACGAATAACATCAAAATTTGTCAAATTCATTCTAAACTTTTGTCTCCCAGAAGGAGCAAAAGTGAAGAAACATTTTAAGAAAAAAATGAACAAAGATTCTTTATACCTTGCTCCCATTTTGCGTTTGAATTGTAACAAAGCTTGTAAAAGGACAGCCAGTGGACAAAAGCAAAGTTTCAGGGCCTCAGCTGTAGCTTCTTGAACCAAGGATGGCCAGTGATCATTGGAAACATTAGCCTATAAAAATAAACACAAATATTAAATCACTGCGCTCATTTAACATGCTAGGAAGGTAATGCTCAAAATCCTTCAAGCTAGGCTTCAGCAGTACACCCAGAACTTCCAGAAGTAAAAGCTTGGTTTAGAAAAGGCCAGCGATCAAACAGCCACCATCCGCTGGATCACAGAGGAAGCAAGGGAATTCCAGAAAAACATTGACTTCTGCTTCATTGACTAAAGTTTTTGACTGTGTGGATCACAACAAACTATGGGAAATTGTTAAAGAGATGGGAATACTAGACCACCTTACCTGCCTTCTGAGAAACCTGTATGCAGGTCAAGAAGCATCAGTTACAACTGGACATGCAGCAATGGACTGGTTCAAAATTGGGAAAGGAGTACATCAAGGCTGTATATTGATTGTCACCCTGCTTATTAACTTATATGCAGAGCACATTATGCGAAATTCCAGGCTGGATGAGTCACAAACTAGAATCAAAATTGACAGGAGAATTATCAATAACCTCAGATATGCCGATGACACCACTCTTATGGTAGAAAGCAAAGAGGAACCAAAGAGCCTCTTTATGAAGGTGAAAAAGGAGAGTGAAAAAGCTGGCTTAAAACTCAACATTCAAAAAACTAAGATCATAGCATCCAGTCTCATCATTTCAAGGCAAACAGATGGGGTAAAAGTAGAAACAGGGACAGATTTTATTTTCTTGGGCTCCAAAATCCCTGTGGATGGTGACTGCAGTAATGAAATTCAAAGACACTTGCTCCTTGAAAGGAAAGCTATCACAAACCTAGATAGCGTATTAAAGAGCAGAGACATTACTTTGCCAACAAAGGTCCGTATAGTCACAATTATGGTTTTCCCGGTAGTCATGTATGGATGTGAGGGCCGGACCATAAAGGAGGCTAAGTTCCAAAGAATGGATGCTTTCAAATTGTGGGGCTGGAGAAGACTCTTGAGAGTCCCTTGGACAGCAAGGAGATCAAATCAGACAATCCTAAAGGAAATCAACCCTGGATATTCATTGGAAGGACTGATGCTGAAGCTCCAATATTTTGGCCACCTGATGTTAAGAGCTGACTTACTGGAGAAGGCCCTGATGCTGGGAAAGACTGAGGGCAGAAGAATGGGGCGACAGAGGATGATAAGGTTGGATGGCATCATCAACTCAATGGACATGAGTTTGAGCAAACTCCAGGAGGTAACGAAGGACAGGGATGCAGAGTTACATATGACTTAGAGACTAAACAACATTAAATCATTAGACATTTGACATGTTTACTTTAAAAAATATAATCAGCTCTTACTTATTGAGTGTCCAAGTTGCCATTTAATGCTGTAGGGAATGAAATTCTACAAAATTATTAAGAACTGATTCCTGACCTTAGGGAACTACAAAACAAGGCTGACAGGGATTAAGGAAGGATTAAAAAAGGAGATACCATTTTTAAAACACTAAAATATTTGCTAAAAGAAAACACACTATTCTATGGGTGAATGAAATCTATCAATTACTGAGCTCCTGCTCTACCAAATATATAAAACTTAATTCTTTAACTGGTAATGATAAAGTTTCACATTTCAAAAATTATCTAAGGAGAGAAGAAATCCAAAAGTGAATTTGTTAATAAAATCCCAATATAGGAAAAAAGTGCAAAGCCAGTTAGAGATAAATAAATCTGAGGGAGATGGGTATACCAGACCACCTGACCTGCCTCTTGAGAAACCTATATGCAGGTCAGGAAGTGACAGTCAGAACTAGACATGGAACAACAGACTGGTTCCAAATGGGAAAAGGAGTACGTCAAGGCTGTACATTGTCACCCTGCTTATTTAACTTATATGCAGAGTACATCATGAGAAATGCTGGGCTGGAGGAAGCACAAGCTGGAATTAAGATTGCCGGGAGAAATATCAATAACCTCAGATATGAAGATGACACCACCCTTATAGCAGAAAGTGAAGAAGAACTAAAGAGCCTCTTGATGAAAGTGAAAGAGTAGAGTCAAAAAGTTGGCTTAAAACTCAAGATTCAGAAAACGAAGATCATGGCATCCAGTCCCATCACTTCATGGCAAATAGATGGGAAACAGTGGAAACAGTGGTTGACTTTATTTTCTGGGGACGCCAAAATCACTGCAGATGGTGACTGAAGCCATGAAATTAAAAGACGCTTACTCCTTGGAAGGAAAGTTATGACCAACCTAGACAGCATATTAAAAAGCAGAGACATCACTTTGTCAACAAAGGTCCGTCTAGTCAAGGCTATGGTTTTCCCAGTGGTCATGTATGGATGTGAGAGTTGGACTATGAAGAAAGCTGAGCGCCAAAGAATTGATGCTTTTGAACTGTGGTGTTGGAGAAGACTCTTGAGAGTCCCTTGGACTGCAAGCAGATCCGACTAGTCCATCCTAAAGGAGATCAGTCCTGGGTGTTCATTGGAAGGACTGATGTTGAAGCTGAAACTCCAATACTTTGGCCACCTGATGCGAAGAGCTGACTCATTTGAAAAAACCCTGATGCTGGGAAAGATTGAGGGCAGGAGGAGAAGGGGACGACAGAGGATGAGATGGTTGGATGCCATCACGGACTCAAGGGACATGGGTTTAGGTGGACTCCAGGAGTTGGTGATGGACAGGGAGGCCTGGCATGCTGCAGTTCATGGGGTCACAAAGAGTGAGACACGACTGAGTGACTGAACTGAACTGAAATCAAAGTCAACAACTTTGAAAATTTTATTCAGAATTTCATTATATGGGAAAAATGATAAGATTACTTCAGTTGCAAAGTTTAGTTTCTTACAGTATGTACTGAGTACAAAAATAACATAGATAAGTATTTCTTAAGAAATAGTAACTAAAAATAAAATAGTGAACACTCTACTGATTTTACAAGAAGAAAAAAAAGCATTTAAAATCTTTTGTTAAAAACCTCAAACTGTAACCAAGATTTCCTAATTACAGGTGTCTAGAATACACATTTTAATAAAGTCAATATAAGTGAATACATTGTTGTAGTTCAGTTGCCCAATCACGTCCGACTTTTTGTGACCCCACACACTGTAGTTCCTTTCAAATATTAAATTATTCTTTTCAAATATAGAGCAATGAACTCTGAGTTCAGTACAGCCAACAGTAATTTGTGTAATCAAGGAAGAGGAAGTCACAGGGATAATGAATTTTAAAACAGAGACCAGAGGTTGTGAGACATACTCCATAAACATGGGAGCAACGACAACTTGCTCCCATCTGGCAAAGAATATAAGGCAAAGCCCATACTAATAAAATTATTCCTAGTACATTTATTTTAAGCCAATAGTACAAAACTCTCGCTGGGTGGTTTTACAATGTACTATCTAAATTCCAAGAATTCATATAAAGTATTTTGCAAAGTTACTGCATGTATGTGTTGGCTAAAAAATTCGTTTGAGTTTTTTTATGTTATGAAAAAGTCCAAATGAACTTTTGGGTCAACCCAATATTATTATATAATATTTTCTATATGTGCATACTGTGCGTGCTTAGTTGCTCAGTTGTCTGACTCTTTTTGAGACCCTATGGATTGTGGCCCACCAGGCTCCTCTGTCCGTGGGTTTTCCCAGCAAGGATACTGGAGTGGGTTGCCATTTCCTTCTCCAGAGGATCTTCCTGACTCACGGATCGAACCTGTATTTCCTACACTGGCAGGCAGATTCTTTACTGCTAAATAACTAGGGAAGCCCTTCTATATGTAACCAGTATACTAAACAATGTGATTGGAATAAACTTAAAAAAATATACATAGATTTATTTCCTTGCACCAGGTCTTAAGTGCCACATGCAGGATCTCTGATCTTGAGTTCTGGCATGTAAACTCTTAGTTTCAGTGTGTGGCATCTAGTTCTCTGACCAGGGATGCAACCCAGATCCCCTGCTGTGGGGGCATGAAGTCTTTGCCACCAGACCACCAGGGAAGTCCCTAGGATGCACTTACTTATGTTTCCCATTATGGTTTTAAACTTATTATATGAGGGAGACTTTTCCTTATACAATAAGGATGTAAATTACAGTAAGTCCCATGACTCTGAAGAACTAAACACAGAAAAAGTGAAAGTGAGAGTGAAGTCACTCAGTTGTGTCCAACTCTTTTCGACCCCATGGACTGGCTCCTCTGTCCATGAGATACACAGAAAAACTATACAAAAAAGGTCTTAATGATCCAGATAACCACAATGGTTTGATCATTCACCTAGAGCCAGACATTGTGGAGTGTGAAGTCAAGTGGGCCTTAGGAAGCATCACAAGGAACAAAGCTAGTGGAGGTGATGGAATTCCAGCTGAGATATTTCAAATCCTCAAAGATGATGCTGGGAAAGTGCTACACGCAATGTGCCAGCAAATTTGGAAAATCAGCAATGGTTACAGGACTGGAAACGGTCAGTTTTCATTCCAATCCCAAAGACAGGCAATGCCAAAGAATGTTTAAACTACCACACAACCGCACTTGTTTCACACGCTAACAAAGTAATGTTGAAAATTCTCCAGAGAGGCTTCAACAGTATGTGAACCAAGAACTTCCAGATGTTCAAGCTGGATTTAGAAAAGGCAGAGGAACCAGAGATCAAATTGCTGACATCCACTGGGTCATAGAAAAAGGAAGAGAATTACAGAAAAATATCCACTTCTGCTTCATTGACTACACTAAAGCTTTTGACCATGTGGATCACAACAAACTGTGGAAAATTCTTAAAGAGATGGGAATACCAGATCACCTTACCTGTCTCCTGAGAAATTCGTATGCAGGTCAAGAAGCAACAGTTAGAAAAGGACATGGAACAATGGACTAGGGTTCCAATTTGGGAAAAGAGTACATCAAGGCTATATACTGTCACCCTGATTATTTAACTTATATGCAGAGTACATCATGCAAAATGCCAGACTGGATGAAGTGCAAGCTAGAATCAAGATTTCGGGGAGAAATATCAATAACCTCAGATATGCAGATGATACCACCCTCATGGCAGCAAGCAAAGAGGAACTAAAGAGCCTCTTGATTAAAGTGAAGAAGAGTGAAAAAGCTGGCTTAAAGCTCAAAACTCAAAAAATGAAGATCACGGCATCTAGTCCCATCACTTCATGGCAAATAGATGGGGAAACAATGGAAACAGTGACAGACTTCATTGACTTGGGCTGCAAAATCACTGCGGATGGTGACTGCAGCTATGAAATTAAAAGACGCTTGCTCCTTGGAAGAAATGCTATGACAAACCTAGACAGTATGTTAAAAAGCAGAGACATTACTTTGCCAACAAAGGTCTGTCTGGTCAAAGCTACGGTTTTTCTAGGAGTTGGTCCAGAGTTGGACCATAAAGAAGGCTGGGTGCCAAAGAATTGATGATTTGAACTGTGGTGTTGGAGAAGACTCTTGAGAGTCCCTTGGAGTGCAAGGAGATCCAACCAGTCCATCCTAAAGGCAATCAGTCCTGAATATTCATTGGAAGGACTGATGCTGAAGCTGAACCTCTAATACTGTGGCCACCTGATGCGAAGAACTGACTCATTGGAAAACACCCTGATGCTACAAAAGACTGAAGGCAGGAGAAGGGACAACAGAGGATGAGATGGTTGGATGGCATCACCACCTCGATGGACATGAGTTTAAGCAAGCTCCGGGAGATGGTAAAGGACAGGGATGCCTGGCATGCTGCAGTTCATGGGGTCGCAAAGAGTTGGACACGACCGAGTGACTGAACAAGAAACATGACTCTGACATCCATTCAGAGTCTTAATTAGAAAGTTCTCTTCTTTTCAAAACTTCAACCTTCATACAAAGATAATACTTACACCCTACTCCCATCTCCTCAGCTCCTAGCTAGGGTGTGCTTACATGCAGCAGCACATGGCTTGTTCCTCTGCCCAGCACTCCCATCTTTTCTTGCTAATTGTAGTTTCCAGCCTCAACTGAAACATCAGAAGTTTGGTGGGTGTCATTGAAAGGTGAGGGGTTCCCTGGTGGCTCAGATGGTGAAGAATCTGCCTGCAACGCAGGAGAGTAGGGTTCAATCCCTGGGTTGGGAAGATCCCCTGGAGAAGCAAACGGCAACCCACTCCAGTATTCTTGCCTGGAGAATTCCATGGACAGAGGAGACTGGAAGGCTATAATGCATGGGATCACAAAGAGTTGACACGACTGAGCGACTTTAAGAGTTCCTTCTCAATTGTAAGGTGATGTCTGATTCCTTAGGCCTGATAGACACTTAAAGATCTTTGTCTCTTCATCTGGATTTTCTTGGTTTTATCAGACTCCCAGCTTTGTGGGTAGTCTCTTACTGCAGAACCGGCTTTGAAATCTGAGGGGCTCAATGCAGAATATAAAACATGCAGGGCTCTTTGTTAAAAAAATGATTAAAGATGTCAACACGGTGACTACAGAGCACTAAACCCAGTGGGAGGCCTGTGCACAGGATAGGACGCACAATTCCACTAAGCTGGGTGAATGGACTCTGTTCCACTTCCTCTCTTCACATGCTCTGGCAATCTGGAGACGTCCAGCTTCCTTTCTGCTGAGATTCCATCACTCCTCTAGGCGGCTCCGCATGTCAGGACCTAAGATAATCGCAATGCCAGTCTCAGGCAGCATCACCCATTCCTGGATCAAATGAATTCCAGGAGTGCTGCCCACCTCACATAGCAGCAACTCTTTAGTAAGATGGAGGGCATCTTGTAGCCAAACGTGCATTCCTAACTACCTTTGGGATTCACCCACTGCTGACCACTCTCTCCCAGAAGCGCGCAGTCACTTTCCAAACCATGACCAACTCTCTTCCCAGCAGGTGGAAGCTGCAGTTTTCAAGGCACACATCAGACACCTGTCCATATGCTTCTGGACACGTGCCTGCAGGACCTCTGAGGCCACACATCACAGCCTCCCTCTCTCTGGCAGCACCGCCTTTCTCGCCTTGGGGGCACCTGTGTGTGTGTGTGGAAATGTGCCAGGGAGATGACAGGGGAGGCAACAGCTTTCTCTAGGAAGATTTCTTCACAGTCCTCCAACTCTACTCTCCTAATCTTTGCATAGCTTCCTTATGGGTTAAGTCTTCTACCTGCTTCAGAAATCTGTATCTTGATTTGCTATCTCTCTTTGGAATCTAAGATATTTAATATCTTAGCAGAACCTTTCAGTTTAATAATCTATTCATATATTATCACACATGAAACAGCCTAATTTTCATATACACATCCTCCATACACTGCCAGCTATTTACCAGAGAAATACGACATCTCCTTACAATAACTGCTGGGTATCAAATCTTATAACAAGCAAATCAAATGTAAACAGCGCGTTGAAGTTTACAAAGGCATTTGTGTTACTTCATTTGATATTCCTAACAACCCTAGGCAAAGTAGTTATTACCATCTCCACTATTACCAAAAAAGTTAGGAGTGGAGTTCTAGACAGCTTAATTGGCTGAAGTTTTCACAGGCAGAACCACAGCTCCTAGAGAAAACACTGTTTGTGGTGGCAGTAGTGGTGGGGGGATGAAGGCAGGTATACACAGGTATTACTAAACTGCAATCCAAAAAGCTTCTGCACAACAAAGGAAACTATAAGCAAGGTGAAAAGACAGCCTTCTGAATGGGAGAAAATAATAGCAAATGAAGCAACTGACAAACAACTCATCTCAAAAATATACAAGCAACTTATGCAGCTCAATTCCAGAAAAATAAACGACCCAATCAAAAAATGGGCCAAAGAACTAAATAGACATTTCTCCAAAGAAGACATACGGATGGCTAACAAACACATGAAAAGATGCTCAACATCACTCATTATTAGAGAAATGCAAATCAAAACCACAATGAGGTACCACTTCACACCAGTCAGAGTGGCTGCGATCCAAAAATCTGCAAGCAATAAATGCTGGAGAGGGTGTGGAGAAAAGGGAACCCTCCTACACTGTTGGTGGGAATGCAAACTAGTACAGCCACTATGGAGAACGGTGTGGAGATTCCTTAAAAAATTGCAAATAGAACTACCTTATGACCCAGCAATCCCACTTCTGGGCATACACACCGAGGAAACCAGAATTGAAAGAGACACATGTACCCCAATGTTCATCGCAGCACTGTTTATAATAGCCAGGACATGGAAACAACCTAGATGTCCATCAGCAGATGAATGGATAAGAAAGCTGTGGTACATATACACAATGGAGTATTACTCAGCCGTTAAAAAGAATTCATTTGAATCAGTTCTGATGAGATGGATGAAACTGGAGCCGATTATACAGAGTGAAGTCAGCCAGAAAGAAAAACACCAATACAGTATACTAACACATATATATGGAATTTAGGAAGAGGGCAATGACGACCCTGTATGCAAGACAGGGAAAGAGACACAGATGTGTATAACGGACTTTTGGACTCAGAGGGAGAGGGAGAGGGTGGGATGATTTGGGAGAATGACATTCTAACATGTATACTATCATGTGAATTGAATCGCTAGTCTATGTCTGACGCAGGATGCAGCATGCTTGGGGCTGGTGCATGGGGATGACCCAGAAAGTTGTTATGGGGAGGGAGGTGGGAGGGGGGTTCATGTTTGGGAATGCATGTAAGAATTAAAGATTTTAAAATTTAAAAAATAAAAAACTAAAATTAAAAAAAAACAACAACAACAACAACAAAAAATAATAATAATAAAATAAAATAAAATAAAATAAACTGCAATCCAGTCTCATCATCTGAAAAATAGGATTCTTATGAATATTAATGAAGTTAATACATATAAAGCGCTAGACCAGAACCTAGCACAGGCTAAGTGTTCTGTATGTTTGCTATTACTATTGCTGTTTTTATTTTATTCCAGGTCAGATTTAATTTCCCAGCATGAAGAACAAACAAA
Source organism: Ovis aries (assembly GCF_016772045.2). NCBI lineage: Eukaryota > Metazoa > Chordata > Mammalia > Artiodactyla > Bovidae > Ovis > Ovis aries. The sequence continues at coordinate 92,418,906 of NC_056058.1, forward strand.
CAAACAAACAAACATATCACTACATAATTCTTATTAGCGAACAAATTAATAAGTTAGACTAAAAGGGCTAAAAAAGAGTAAATGGGCTAAAACAAAAATAAGTTAGACTTCTCCACACATTCAGGAACAGTTATAAATGCCACATGTTGCTTCCACAGAGACTTTTGTTAAATATAAATATGGGACAAACAAAACAACACCTTCAGTGACCCACAATTATCATTAACCACCATTTCTTTCCAGTCAAATTATCTCAAATTTGACCACCACTATTACCTGCCCATTCATTCAAAACTACTGGTGGAAGAGCTCCTATGTGTTAAGCAGAGCATAAAGCAAAACACAAGAAGAACAAAACATGGCCCCAACCTAAGGAGCTCTGAAATGTGCTCCACAGTAACAGCACCAAAGCTAAACATACTTCCTAAAGCTTGTATTTTTTTGCTAAAATGCCCAGTGAAAGCAAGTAAATAAAGTTGGCAATGGACTACTATGGCATAAGCAACAGTTCATTCAGTCCTGTCTAGGAAAATTTAATTTTAAAAAAATGACATTTTATCTTGCATATGATAAAAAAATTAAAACACTAGCAAAGGACAGAAAATGAAAAATTCTCCTCCACCATTCCTTAAAGACCCCCTAATACCATTCTCCAAAGTAACTGTCAGTAAGTTTCTTCTGTATCTTTCCATATCTTTCTATGTGTCTTTTAACATGCACATGTACACAGTGTCTTTACAGATAAACATTCTCGAAACTATATACTACACATACATACACTCAAGTAGGATATCATATACACTTTTCTGGAGTTTGCTCCTCCAGACACCCACTTAAATATTTACCCTGAAGAGTTTATAAGACCTCTAGATTAATACACCTAACTTGGTATCAGAAAATATATCAAGTCAAAAATTATTAGGAATCCCTCTGACAGAACATCAAAAGGAACTGAGAAATGACTGAAATGCTAATTATTGGCATCTTTTTCACTAACGGGTAGCTGTGTTAATTCTAACTTAAGTCACCAAGAAACAAAAATGTATATTCTTTCATAATTCAACTTTTTAAGTTGTAATCTTTTTTTTTCCTCCTAAATGATGGCAATGACCTGCTAGAGTCTATGAGTTTATGTTATGTTACTTTATGCCCATCAAGATCCCAAACACAAAGTCTACGAGGAGCCCACAGTAGAAGGTGATGAAACGTTAGGAACTAAATGGAATATCACTAGGCAAAAAGCTTTTATCTTAAAGAAAAATAAAAGAAGCAGTTTTCCACATCATAACTATAATGAGATCTTACCATGCAGACTTCCAATGCAAGCAGTGCTAGCCTCAGCAAGCTCGACAGCTTCCCACTCCAGCTGCCCTGCTGGGATGCTACTTGCAGGCTCTTCCTGTAACACATCTCTGCAGCACCCATCATTCCTTGGGACTGATATATGTGTGCCAGCCACTGAGGAGTAGCAAGAGAAAAGGACGCAAAAGACTTTAGTTTACTGCAGAGTCTACTTCCAACAAATTCAATAAATGTTGGAGTTAAAACTTTTAATTTAATTATTGATGAATTTTGTGCCCCCAAAACAAAAATCATACGTTAAGAAAGGGGACAGCCCCATATAACCCAGCAATCCCACGATGGCATATACCCTGAGGAAACTGTAATTCAAAACAACACGTGTACTCCAATGTTCACTGCAGCACTATCAGTATCCAGGACATGGAAGCAACCTAGGTGTCTATCAGCAGATGAATGGATAAAGAAGCTGTGGTACATGTTGGTACATGTGGTAATGGAATGTTACTCAGCCATAAAAGGGAAGGAATTTGAATCAGTTCTAGTGAGGTGGATGAACCTACAGTCTGTTAGAGTAAAATACGTCAGAAAGAGAGAAATAAATATTGTGGAATTGAGAAAAATGGTACTGTTGAACCAATGTGCAGGGAAGGAATAGAGAACAGACTTATGAACATGGTGGGGCAGAGGGAAGGAGAGTGGGATGAACTGAGAAAGTAGCATTGCAACATATTTATTACCATATGTAAACTAGATAGCTAGTGGGAAGTTGCTGTGTAACACAGGAAGCTCAACCTGGTGCTCTGTGACGACCTAGAAGGCTGGGATGAGTTGGGAAGTGGAAGGGAGGTTCAAGAGACAGAGTACATATGTACTGCCATCTTGCCCATTCCATTAGCAACAGCATACTGGCTACATCTAGTCTGAAGTCTTAAAAAGTCTCTCAAGACAGCAAGTCAGGAACAAAATCAAAACACACAATGACTGTTCATATGTGACAGATACATCATGTAAACACTAACCAAAAGTTCACATAACTGTATTAATTCCCAACAAAGTAGACTTCAAGACAAGAGATGTTAAGAGATAAACTGGGCTGTTTCATAATGATGAAAGAGTCAGTCAAAGGAAGATATACATTTGCATATCCCAATCACATAGAATTTATGAAGCAAAAATATAAATTTAAGAAGAAATAGACAAATCCAGAATCTAAATCAGAGATTTCAACACACCTATCTCAGCAATGATAACAGACAAAAAAATAAATAAATAAGTAAGGATATAGAAGATTTAAACAAAATTAACCAGCTTGACTTAAACAACGTTTAAGAAATTGAGATACTCTGTACAAATTTCTTGCAACTCACAAATGCTAAGGAAACAAGAAATCTTAAAAGTCCTATATATATTAAAGAAATTTAACATGGAATTTAAAAAGATACAAACTTTCCCATAAAGAAAATTCTTGGTCTGAATAGCTTCAATAGTGAATTCCTCCAAACATTAAGGAAATAAATGTCCTTACATTTATTTTTATAATTATATACAATAATTTCTATACAATAATTTATATGTAATAATTAATAATATATTATTGTATACTAATTATTTATTATGTTTATTATTATAACACAAACTCTTTCAAAAAAAAAAGAAAAATGGAATAATAACAGAGATAGCAAAACCTACCAATGACCTTATAAGACTGAAAAATTACAGGCCAATCTCTCTCATAAATATAGGTATACACATTGTAAACAAACATTTAACAAGCTGACTCTAGCAATATATAAAAGGAACAATACATCATGACCAAGCAGGGCTTCTTCTAAGAACGAAAGGTTGGTTTAACATTTGAAAATCCATGCAATCTATCATATTAACAGAATAAAGAAAAAGGACCATTCTCATAGATGGTCCCCCAAAATCTACTCATTCATGATAAAAAATAAATCTCTCTTGACAAACTCAGAAAAGGATCTCCTTAATCTGAAAGATAAATTGGACAGCCATTTTAGAATCTATTGCATGCATTAATGCTGAGTTGCTTCAGCGGTGTCCAACTCTTTGCAATCCTATGGACTGTGGCCCTCCAGGCTCCTCTGTCCATGGGATTCTCCAGGCGAGAACACTGGAGTGGGTTGCCAGGCCCCTCTCCAAGGGATCTTTCCAACCCCAGGATCAAACCTGCATCTCTTACAACTTGTGCATTGGCAAGCAGGTTCTTTACCACTAGCACCACCTGGGAAGCCCTTAGAATCTGTTAAATGCCTATAAAAACTCAGAGCAAATATTGTAGCTGAAATTATAAACGTTTTCTATCTGAGGTAGAGAATAAGACCAGTATGTTCCCTTATCATCATTTCTGTTTAACATTGTATTTGAAACTCTAAACAGTGCAATGAGTCAAGAAAATTTTTAACTTAATATTATTAGAAAGAAAAAATAAAAATTATTCACAAAGGAAATATTGGTGTATACAGAAAACCCAAAACCATTTCAAAAGAATAAGTCAGCAAGGCTGCTAGAAGGTCAAAATGTAAAAATCAACTGTATTTCTATGATCTTTTTAAAATTTTAAAACACTGCTGAGAGAAATTTAGAACTTAAATAATAATGACTATAACAGCTCAGTTGGTAAAGAATCCACCTGCAATACAGGAGACCTGGCTTCGATCCCTGGGTTGGGAAGATCCCCTGGAGAAGGAAATGGCAACCCACTCTAGTATTCTTGCCTGGAGAATCCCATGGACAGAAGAGCCTGGCAGGCTGCAGTCCATGGGGTCGCAGGAGTCGGACACGAATTAGTGACTAAACCACCACCCCCATAACACATTTATGAACAGAGAAACTCAATAGCAATACTTTGTTAATTTTCCCAAATTAAACTATAGATTTATTTAAACTACAAATTTATTATTTATTATTTATTTATTTAAACTATAGATTGAAATTCCAATCTAGACCTCAGTTGGACTTTTGTTTGGCGGGGAGAGTAAGGGTAACTGACAATTTACAGGTAAATGCAAAAGACCTAAAATGATTGAGAGAAACTTGAAGGAAACAAAAGAGTTGGAGGTCTTAATATTTCCCCCATACATCAAAACAAACTATAAAGCTATAAGCAATAATAAACAAATAGATCATAGAAAAAGGAGAAAAAGAATAAAGAGCCCTAAAAACCAAACATACCCAGTCACCTGATTTATAACAAAAGTATCATGACAATTCAGTGGAGGATATAATGGTCTTTTCAAAAGATGGTACTAGGACAATTACATATCCACATGGGAAAAAAATGAAACTTGACCCTGCAACACTCACAAAAATTAATCCAGGATGGATCATTGACCTGTATATGAAAGACAGAACAACAGTTTCTAAAGAAAAACAGAAAAAAATCTTCATGAACTAAAGTAGAACACCCCAGTAAAACATTAACCATTAAAAAATAATAAGTTGGACTTCACTGAGATTAAGACCTACTCATCAAAAAATAACATTATGAAAATATTTGCAATACAGATATCCAAAAATGTGCTTGTAGCGAGAAAATATAATGAATTTCAACAATTCAGCAAGATAACAGCCCATTAAAAACTATAGTAAAGAAACGGCACTTTAAAAATAAGATATTCAAAGATCCAATAAACGTATGAGAAGTGGCTCAACAGCATTTTTCATTAGGCAAATTCCACTTAGCTACCAGGGCTTCCCTGGTAACTCAGCTGGGAAGAATCCACTTGCAATGCAGGAGACCCTGGTTCAATTCCTGGGTCAGAAGAACCACTGGAGAAGCGATAGGCTACCCACTCCAGTATTCTTGGGCTTCCCTGGTGGCTCAGATGGTAAAGAATCCCCCCAGAATGCAGGAGATCTGGGTTTGATCCCTGGGTTGGGAAGATGCCCTGGAGGAGGGCATGGCAACCCACTCCAGGATTCTTGCCTGGAGAATCCCCATGGACAGAGGAGCCTGGCAGACTACCATCCACAGGGTCACAAAGAGTCAGACACAACTGAGTGACTAAGCACACAAATTGCACTTAAAACCACTATATGATACTATTAATATTACCTACATATCCACTGAAAAGGGAAAATAATAACCACCATCTAGCGGCAATGGCACCCCACTCCAGTACTCTTGCCTGGAAAATCCCATGAATGGAGGAGGCTGGCTGGCTGCCGTCTATGGGGTCGCACAGAGTTGGACACAACTAAATCAACTTAGCAGCAGCAGCAATATCAGCAATTGGAAGGCTTATAATTTGCAGGTGGAAACATAAATTGACAACCCATTTTAAAAAAACACTGGACAGGATCTACTAAAGTGAATACATTTTCACTATGAAAAGAAAAAGCAAAAGTGCTAGTAGCTCAGTTGTCTGACTCTCTGCAATCCTGTGGACTATAGCCTGCCAGGCTTCTCTGTTCATGAAATTATCACCCAACAAAAGGCATATCCCAGCAGCATTATAACAGCCAAAACTTGGAAACCCAGTTGACCTATGAACAACATGGATGTATCTTACAGTCAGCCTCTGTATTCATGGTTGCAAGGACTGACCCAACCACAGACTATTGAAAAATAGCCATGTATAAATGGACTCATGCAGTTCAGACCCATGCTGTTCAAGGGTCAACTGTAATTCAAATGTCTATCAACAGTAAAAGGGATATCTTACAGTATATTATTCATAAAAATAAGTGAAAAAAACTATGGCTACATGAAACAACTAAATGAACTTCATGGACATGAAGTAACCACATACAAAAAGATATTCCATATATATCAAGTTTAAAAACAGGCAAAATTAGACAGAAGTGATATAAGTCATAATAGTGGTTCTGCTGCCTCCTTCTTTTGACATAGGGGGAGTCATAAAGGAGGAAGCCACTAGGTTGCAGGAAGTCACAGAAATTATGATGCCCAAAGATGACAGAGGGCCAAACAGGATAGCAGGTCAGATCTTAAATTGTTTGCAGTTATGGAGAAGTGGTAGCCAGGAGACCATGAACTGGAACTATTTCAATTTGGAACAGAAACCTCATCTGAGGTTTCAATTTTGTTTGAATCTAGCACAGGAAATAGTGGAGGACAGATAAGCCTGGCGTGCTACAGTCCATGGGGTAGCAAGGAGTCGGACCCAACTTAGTGACTGAACAACAAAGCACAGACTCTGAGGACAGCAGTTCATGAGCCATTAGATGTAATAGTTATAGGAAAAGTTTGGCCATGGAATGTGGCATACTCTATAAAGCAGACACAGAATCTAATAGTGTGGAGGTGAAGAGTATGTAAAGCAAGGACTGTACTTAAAACCAATTAGTGATCTTCAGCATGATCTTATTTCAACAATGTACCATTGCTTATATGGTACTTCCATTAAACTGTTGCAGTGAATATTTATTGATATTTTTTTAAAGACTTCTACAGTAATTTTATTATCTAAAATTCCTCTCTCATGTTTCAGATGAAGACTCTGGAGCTGAAGTGGGTGTACCTGGACTAAAATCACATAACCAGTCAGTAGTAGATTCAAGTTGAAAACTTTTTGTTAGCAATTTGTGTTAATACCAGCAACCATGTCCAATCTTTCGGCAGTAGAATACAGATAAATGAAGACTCTGCAGATGCAGTTATACACCTGGCCTTCATGCAAGATACGCTAATTCCAAGATGGTAGTATAATTGAGGTGCCTATTCAGTAGGGATGTGGGCAGAATTTTGTTTCTAGAATCCTATTAATTCTTATTGCCTTTTATGGTTTCCTGCAGGGGCTTTATACGTACAGGATTTAATGGCCAGTTAGAAATACCCAACCTTAATTCCAAGGTGTCTTCAGTCCCGTACTGCTGGAGAAGAAGGCTAACACCACACTTATCAAAGTGAAGTGAAGTCACTCAGTCCTGTCCGACTCTTTGCAACCCCATGGACTATAGCCTACCAGGCTCCTCTGTCCATGGGATTTTGCAGGCAAGAGTACTGGAGTGGGTTGCCATTTCCTTCTCCAGGGGATCTTCCCAACCCAGGGATTGAACCTGGGTCTCCCACATTGTAGGCAGACGCTTTACTGTCTGAGCCACCAGGGATATGTTTATCATGCCTTGCAATATTCCTTTTTTCTCTAAAATCATACATGACTGTGAAACTAACACATTTCTGGGCCAGATTAACTCAGAAACCAAGACAATTTGCCTTCAATTGTCAACAGAAGAAAACATCAGAGCATCTTAAGATATAACCTGACACTTGCTCAATATTCCACTCTATTTAAAGCTAAGTTCTTTCAAACCTTGGTGAGCTAAAATATTTTAAAAGCATAAAGGTAAGGTATAAAGTAGTGGCAATGAATTCTAACAAATAATCACATGGCTCTCTGTCCTTATCTTTAGTTTATCCTGACAATCATTCTTTCTAGAATTAAGTTATATGGGCTTCCCTGGTGGCTCAGCAGTAAAGAAGCTACATGCCAGTGCAGGAGATGCTGGTTTGATTCCTGGTTCGGGAAGATCCCACAGAGAAGGAAATGGCAACCTACACCAGTGTTCTTGCCTGGGAAATCCCACGTACAGAGGAGACTGGCAGGATACAGTTCATGGGGTCACAAAAGGGTTGGATACACTTAGCAACTAAACAACAACGGAGGAGGCCACTATGTTGCAGGAACTACTCTATACCTTGATATGTGTGTGTTCAGTCGCTAAGTTGTGTCAACTCTTTGTGACCCTACTGACCGTATCCTGCCTGGCTCCTCTGTCCATGGGATTTCCCAGGCAAGAATACTAGAGTGAGTTGTCATTTCCTTCTCCAGGGATCTTCCCAACCCAGAAATCAAACCTGAGCCTTCTGCGTCTCCTCCATTGGCAGATTCTTTACCACTGAGCCACCTGGGAAATCCCTACATCTTGATATAAGTAGTGGTTAAAAGTACTTACATATATAGCAAGATTTTTACATTCTATTCTTTGCGAATTATATCATGGTATAAAAGAAAACACATGTGCTATCTCTTAAGACTTTACTTACTGCATAATTTATCCTTTAATTTTTCCCTTTTAGTTTGACAAAGTGTTTTTCCCCTTGATAAAGAACATGAGATCCTCAATATCCAGTTGACCTTAGAATTAAAGTATGTTAAGTCTCATATGGCAAATTTACTCTGAGAGGGGGAAAAAGCGCCATCTTTCTTCAAGGATTAGAGTAAAAAGGAAGCTTAATGTGCATAATCCAACTATTTTACACCATTAGATAATCTTTTTAAGCAGGACATCAAAACGTTCACAGAACAAAAGATCAAATGAAGAACTGTAGTAAAACAAACTTCTGTAAAACCTGTGTCAAAAAGTCCCTTTGATACTGCCTCAGGGCACAGAAAGAACTGCAACAAGTTGAGTAATATATATGCTTTTTGTATTTTAGTATCAATGAGAATAAAGTAGGTAGTGATCATTATGTACTTGTCATTGTGGTAAGCAGAGCCAGCTAAAAGGGCTGACAGCTCAGGGATTCAAGCATCAACCCTGAAAATAACTATTTCTGAAGGCACTGAAAACCCATTAGAATCTTAGATACAGGTTACCTGCAGAGGAGCTAAGGAAAAGCTACACACATCGCCTCTAAAGGGAGAGTTAAGCACCACTACAGCAAGCTTATTACGTTTGCAACACTTAGCTCTCTCCTATCAACTCCTTATAAAAGACATTATTTTCAACACTGTTTTAAATGGAAAGGTTTATAACCAGCGATTTTAAACTCTTTAAAGCCATGCAACAGAAGATCCTTAATGAATAATCAACTTCTTTAGTTTCTCTAACTATTGTGGTTAATGATAGATATTAACCACATATTAACTACTGTGTGAAAATGAGAGACACAGTGGGTTTAAAGGCAAGGAAAAAATGGGGCACACCCTTGACCTCACTGAACATCAGAGAGCATTTTAATTCAGGACTCACATAACAAAAGAGAAAATTTACCTGCCAAGCTGGAACAGAGGTTGAGTTGGACATGACTGTTTTTTGCAGCTCATCAAGTACAGTATCTGGGAGAGGTTTTCGTGACTCCAGGAGTGGTTTACACTGAACTTGTCTCAAAAGTAAGATAACAGCTGGTTGATCAGGGTTACTCTTTAAATTCTAAAAATCAAACCCCAAACAGAAATTCATGAAACAGGTTCTGAAATGTTAAATGTAAAAGGCAATTAAGCTATTCTCTATACTGAAAAAAAAAAAAAAACCAAACAAAAAACAAAAAACAAAAAACCTGAATTTAACCTTTTTAAAAAATAACAGCAAAAGTAAAAAAAAGAACACTGATCATCTTGGGAATATCAAACTCTATACTTAAATAAACTCTAAAATCAGTAACACTACTACTGTAGTTTATAAATTGTCACTTTTAGATTTAGTATGTCCCTTTGACTTGGTTTATTCTTAGGTGATAGCCTGAAAAATTTAGGGTCTGCATATAAATATCTGAACTAAGAAAATATAAAATTAACAGTGAAGGCTAGTATTACCCCTTATTTGGAAGAAACTGTGTTATGTAAGAGGGGCTTCCCTGGTGACTCAGAAGTAAAGAGTCCGCCTGCAATGCCAGAGATTCAGGAGACACGTGTTTGATCCCTGGGTCAGAAAGGTCCCCTGGAGGAGGGCATGGCAACCTACTCCAGTACTCTTGCCTGGAGAATCCCATGGACAGAGAAGCCTGGCGGGCTATAATCCATAGGGTTGCAAAGAGCTGGACATGACTGAAGCAACTGAGCATGCACATACTATGTAAGAAGGAAGGAGCTATAATTTTTTTCCTTTCTCAACATCTTAATAAAGATACACATTGTCCTTCCTCCAGGCACAAACTTCTTATACATATTTCCCTAAGCCATTTATTTATACCTTAAAACATATACATACAGACATAAAAGAATTATATGTATATGTATATATATTTATAAATGTATACATTGTTTATATGTATATATGTATTATAATTATATATACAATATGTAATATGTATCCACAATATACACATACAAGAAGTTAAGGCTAGTTCTCCAAGCAAGTCCTTCCACTATTGTTTTAGACATATCTTTCTTTATTGTCTGTCTCTCAATAATCTAATTCTTTATCTTCTATTAGGTCATAGTTCTAAATGTCCTTATTTCTGAAAGGTATGTGATTGCTTTCTTCTAAGTAAGAGATTAGAACCTTAAAATGACGAGGAAACGTTCATACTCTCTGTCAGAGAGAGTAAGAAGCAACTGCCAATTTACGCTCACTAAACATTCATTGTATTATACTGAACTGTCCTGAACCTAGATGGAATTTCTTAAATAAAAGAGATAATGTATGATTCTGCTTTTCAAAGAATTCAAGGACCAAAGGGATCTTCAAAGATCCATTCCTCTCTCTCTGTAAAATTCATAGTGATCTTTCAAAAAACATTTCTAGAAAAACAACACAATCTCCCGGGTAAATATTTATGAGGAAAAAAAAAAAAAAAAAAGGTGTTTTCAGGAAAAGTGATGTCTAAAACTCTCCTTATTCATTAAGTTATTTTTGAGTAGGTTTATAAAACTGATTTGTTCATTCAATAAATATTTATTGAGCCTCTACTATGGGTCAGGCAAAGTCTAAGAATTTACTCACAGAGACTACAATCCAGGTAGGTAAAAACTGATTACTCAATAATTTCAGTCACCCACTTAACAGTCCCCACAGTCATTCTATATGGTTCAGAACTTTGGGAAAATGCAGGGATGCTGGAAAACATGGCATTCTAAAGAGAGTAACTAGAAATCAAAGGAAAATACTACTTTCATAAGAAATACCCCAAATAAATTCAACTTTGAGTCTCAAGAGTCAGACACATGTGAGCTTAAACAGCAAGTCTATCAATTTCTCAATTTCTACCTGTGAACTCTTATGCAAATTAGTTACACTCTTTAAGCCTTAGTTTTCTCTTTTGTATAAATGGGGATAATAATATATACCTAAATTACAGGATTGTTGTGAAGGTCAAATACAAACTGCTAAATGTATTAACTAGCCTATAGTAAGTACTCAGTTAATGCTGGGTATTATCTTCATTATCATCACCACCACCATCACAACCAAATGCTCTCTAAATAATGTGCACTCTATTTTTGAAGTTATTTTCCAAGTAGGATAAGAATTCATGAATCTCAATTCCATAAAAATACCTTTGTGCAGAGGGCTTCAGCTTCAGATATTCTTCCTGTGTCTATTAGACCAGTGACAGCTTGAGACAGAGACCACCTTTCAAGAGACTGGTTGTAATTTTCAAAGAATTCTTTGTCTTTAACTACAATAAAACAAGTCAATGTTAAAACTTTTTTCTGCAGTTTATAATGTGTTCTCTGAGAAGTAATTATTAAGTATGACAATTAAACTTACCATACAATACAACTTTTACACATACCACTGAAATATCAGAGTATCTCAACATGAGACAGGTTTCTGAAAAGTTTCATAGTAGGAATATTTGTGGCTGAATAACTTAAGACTTTTTATATTTGTGACTTACATTAAAAAAAATCAGTCTTCAGTAAAACTGAAAATAATTCAATGAGAAAAGTAAAGATTTATTGCAATATAATTGACATGATAAACTGCACACATTCAAACTATAAATCTGATAACTTTTGACATAAGCATCCATCTATGAACTATCACGACTATCAAGATAATAAATGCATCCACCATCATGAATAGCTTGCTCCTACTCCTTGGTAATCCTTCCTGTCCCCAACCCACCTCTCCTCTTTCCCTCTGTCCCCAAACACCCATTATTTTTACTCACAATAGATCAGTGTGCATTATCTGAAATTTCATATAAATGAAATCATAAAGTATAAACTCTTTGGCATGTTTCATAGTGTTTAACATGGTAAATTTTATACATTCATTTTCAAATACTGAAGCAGCCTTGCATTCTTAGACTAAACCCCACTTGATCATCATGTAGTACTATCCTTTTTGTGTGTTACTGGGTTTGAATTGTGAAAGTTTTGTTATAAATGTCTGCATCTGTAGTTCCGTAGTTTGCTTGTAATGCCTTTCTCTAGTTTCAGTATTTATGTAATGCTGACCTCATAGCTTGGATTGCAAGGAGATCCAACCAGGCCATTCTAAAGGAGATCAGCCCTGGGCGTTCTTTGGAAGGAATGATGCTAAAGCTGAAACTCCGGTACTTTGGCCACCTCATGCGAGGAGTTGACTCATTGGAAAAGACTTTGATGCTGGGAGGGATTGGGGGCAGGAGGAAAAGGGGATGACAGAGGATGAGATAGCTGGATGGCATCACCGACTCAATGGATCTGAGTTTGAGTGAACTCCAGGAGTTGGTGACGGACAGGGAGGCCTGGCATGCTGTGATTCATGGGGTCGCAAAGAGTCGGACATGACCGAGCGACTGAACTGAACTGACCTCATAGCAGAAGTTAGGAAATGCCACCTTTTCAATTTTCTGGAAGAGTTTGTATAGAGCTGGTATTATTTTTTACTTCAATGTTTGGCAGAATTCTATCTGGCCCTGGAGTTTTCTATATAAGAAAATTTTTAACTATAAATTCAGTCTCTTTAACAGATATAAAGCTATTCAGTTTATTTCTTCTTAAGTGAGCTGTCTCTTAAGGAATTTATCCATTTCATCAACATTGCCAAATTTAGGGGCATAAAATTGTTCTTATGATTCTCTTATGAGCCTTTTTGGGCTTCCCTTGTGACTCAGTTGGTAAAAGAATCCACCTGTTATGTGGGAGACCTGGGTTCAATCCCTGGGTTGGCAAGATCCCCTGGAGAAGGGAAAGGCTACCCACTCCAGTATTCTGGCCTGGAAAATTCCGTGAACTACAGTCCATGGGGTCACAAAGAGTCAGACACAACTAAGCCACTTTCACTTTCATTATGAGCCTTTTAATAGCTACAGAGATGCATCCTCTCTCATTCCTGACAATTTTTTCCTGATGCCTGGCTAGAGGTTTATCAATTTCATTGATCTTCTCAAAGAACTAGGTTTTGCTTTTGTTGATTTTCTGTTTTCTATTTCACAGATCTCTACTCTTTATTTTCTTTTATTCTGCTTACTTTGGTTTAATTTCCCTTTCTTTTTTCTACTTTCTCAAGGGAGAAGGTGAGATCATCAATATGAGGCCCTTCTTATTTCCTGAAGTAGACATTTAATGCTACAATTTTCTTATAAGCAGTACTTTAGTATCACAAAATTTTATATATTGATTTTTTACTTTCAAAATACTTTCAGTTCAAAATATTTTCTAATTTCCCTCCTGCTTCATTCTTTGACCTGGATTATTTGGAAGTCCATTAAATTTTTGAATATTTGAGAATTTTCCAGATTTATTGTTATTGATTTTTAAATTAATTCAACTGTATTAAGATAACATACTCTGTATGATTTTAATTTTTTAAATTTATTTAGATTCGCTTAATGGCTCATAATATGCTGTAGTGGTGAAAGTTGCTCAGTCATGTCTGACTCTGCAAACCCATGGACTACTATATAGTCCCTGGAATTCTCCAGGCCAGAATACTGGAGTGGGTAGCCATTTCCTTCTCCAGGGGATCTTCCCAACCCAGGGATCGAACTTAGGTCTCCAGCATTGCAGGTGGATTCTTTACCGGCTGAGCCACCAGGGAAGCCCCCATAATGTGATATACAAACAGTCTGTGTATACTTGACAAAAATACACCTTCTGCTCTTGTTAGGAGTACTTTCCTATAAATGACAACTGGGTCAAGCTGGTTGATATTGTTCAAGCTTTTACTGTATCTTTACTAATTTCCTGTCCAATTTTTCTAACAATTATCAAGACTGTTGAATCTCTGTAATTATGAATTTGTTGATCTCTCTTTTCAGTTCTACAAGTTTATTTCAGTTCCATAAGTGTATTTTTCCATAATTTTTCATTTTTTCTACCTATGTTATTGGGAAAAACCACATGGATCGTATGTGTTTTGAAGGTTTGTTACTTGGTGCCTAAACTGTCCTCTTGATAAACTGATTCCAATGTGAAATGTCCCTCCTTATTACTGGAAATATTATGTGCCCTGAAACCTTAGCTTGTTTGAAATTTCTCTTTTCTTAAATATTTATTTACTTACTTGGCTGTGCTGGGTCTTAGTTGAGGCACTCCAGCTTTCTTCTGATCAGTACTGGCATAGAGTGCCTTTTCAGTTCAGCTCAGTTCAGTCGCTCAGTCGTGTCCGATTCTTTGTAACCCATGAATTGCAGCATGCCAGGCCTCCCTGTCCATCACCAACTCCCAGAGTTCACTCAAACTCATGTGCATTGAGTCGGTGATGCCATCCAGCCATCTCATCCTCTGTCGTCCCCTGCTCCTCCTGCCCCCAATCCCTCCCAGCATCAGGGTCTTTTCCAATGAGTCAACTCTTCACATGAGGTGGCCAAAGTATTGGAGTTTCAGCCTCAGCATCAGTCCTTCCAATGAACACCCAGGACTGGTCTCCTTTAGGATGGACTGGTTGGATCTCCTTGAAATCCAAGGGACTCGCAAGAGTCTTTTACCATTCTCTAATTTGTTAGATAATTTTTGTCTTTTTTTAAAAATATTTTTAAAATAGATATATAGCTGATTTACAATGTTTCAGGTATACAAAGAAGTGATTCAGTTATACATATCTACATATGTGTGTGTATATACAGACACATGAATATATATATAAAAAATATATATATTCTTTTTCAGATTCTTTTCCATTATAGGTTATTACAAGTTATTAAAGGGTTTCCCTGGTGGCTCAGTGGTAAAGAATCTGCCTGCGATGCAGAAGATGCAGGAGACCCACATTCGATCCCTGGGTGGGGAAGATCCCCCAGAGGAGGGCATGGCAACCAACCCACTCCAGTATTCTTGCCTGGAGAGTCCCATGGACAGAGAGCTCGGTGGGCTACAGTCCATAGGGTCACCAAAGGTCAGACACGACTGAAGTGACTGAGCACTCACGCACAAGATATTAAATATAGCTGACCTGTGTTATACAGCAGGTCCTTATCTATTTTATATAAGGCAGGTGCTTGTTGCCTATCTCTTTTACAGATATTTTATAGATAGCACGAGATTACTTTTGTCTTAAAATATAGGTCTATATTTTGCTATGTTTCCTTTAAGCAGTAAAAGCTCTTGCTTTTTTATCCAACCTGTCAATCTGCCTTTTAACTGGGGTACTTAGACCATTTATACCTAACTTGATTATTGATTTGGTTGGGTTTAACTCTGTTATGCTGTTGTTGTCTCTTTAGTCAATGTTCTCTTTTCTTCCTTTCTTGGATTACTTTTTATACCCCATTTTTTCCTACTTCGGTGGCTTATTGCAAACTTATAACTCTATTATTTTTAGTGTCTACTTAAGAGTTGTGCATCAGTGAATTCTGATGTCTGAGGGAGGTCACAGATCAAATCCCCCATGAATACTTACAGATGACTGTAATATTTTACCACTTATAGTATAAAACCTTTACAACAAAATACTTCCATTTTCTCCTCCTGGCCTCTGTGCTATTGTCGGATGTGCTTTAAACAGCTAATTACATACTAAAGAGATTTCTACCTGTGTCTTTTGTGGATCTGTTTCTACTGACTGATTTTTCTCCTCATCATGGGTGGTATTTTTCCGCTTGTTTGCATGCTTATCAAGTCTTATCTGGATACCAGACATTGTGAATTTTACCTTGCCTAATGCTGGATATTTCTGTTCCTATAATCTTCTTAAGCTTTGTTCTGAATGCAGATAAACTCCTTAAAAATGATTTGACCATTTTGTCTTGTTTTTAAGCTTTGTTAGATGAGAATATAATAGCCTTTCATGCAGGGCTAATTCTGCCTATTAGCTTTTGGCAATATCCTTCTGAATACTTTATCTTGAATGTATCATGTATTAAATGCTTTTTCAAACTTACTTGAAGCAGAAACAGCCGATAACAGTGCCAAGTATAAATCCATCCTCTTTGGCTGAGTGCCGCTCACTAGAGCCAGTATATCATTGGCATGACAAGCTGCCATCAGCCCAGCCCAGACAGCAGGATCACCTAGACATAAGAAATACAATTAGGAGCCTTGTCGATATCAACATGCTGCTGAAAACCTACCAAAACTGAAAGTAAGAGTTTATAAACACCAAAAAATAAAAAAATGGTATCTACAGAAATGTTCTATTTTCTGAAAGAAAAACTAACTCATAAGACACAATCCTATATTCATCCTTCAAGTTTTGCCGTTTTTTTCCAAACACATCAGAGGATAAGAAATATCCAATTAAACTCTTCTTCCACTGCTGGTTACATGAGCGGTGCCTAGAGTACTATGCTGTTGTAGAAAGGTTAATTACAGTCACATTCATTGAATTTCAAGGACAAGTCTCAGTTGTGTTCATCACTTTGTCCCTATACTAAAGGCTCAGTCATAGGAAAAGCAAGGTAACACAATTTCTCAGTTCTTAAGAAAAGTTTGAAGCAAAGGAAAACCTCAAGACAACTCCATTTTACCTATGTTCTAACAGCCAAACATGAAAGTCACTTTATCATTCCAAGTGAATCAATTTTGATTATATATCCCTTCATTTATTTGATCTTTTTTTCCTTCCTTCACACCTTGATAGCAGCTTCAGGGTGGTGAGTTGAGAGGTAATAAAACAAATTATGAGTACAGACTCTTTTCAAGAGTTAACTGTGAAAACAGAAAGCTGAACTTGGATTTGGAATTTAGGTTTTTTAATTTGGTCTTTTATTTCACAAATAATACTTTACAGGTTAATATTTTCAGTCCGTTTGCCCTTAAAGAAAAAATGGATAATTTTAAAATCCTACAAGAGGTTCCAGTTAACAATACAGTCATTTAAATATACTCCTTAGCTCTAGATTTTAATTTTTTCTTATCTAACTGCCCCATCCAACATATACCTTCCATAAAATGTCTGAAGTAGATCTATTTCATTTATAGATTATACAAGAATCATTAGAAATGTTATGCAGACCAAAAATTTTTACAAAAAATTAAGTAGTTACCTTGATATTACAAAATAGCTTCTGCCCAGATAATGACTACCTTATTTTAAATATCATAGAACATAATTAAACCCAGAATAAGAAAATGGGGACCATTTCCTAGAATTTATGATGTGATCTGCATACTATATAATGAAAGGCACATGACTGAGTCTTAGGCCTGGGTTTTAGGTCTAACAATGCCACTAATTAACTGTGCAGCCACTTTTCCTTTGGAACACATACTTTTATAAAACAAGGCATCTAAATTAAATGACAGCTCAGGTGCCCTCAGGTGTAATATTCTGTAATTTCAACTGAAATGGACTCAATTTCTATATTTCTAAGATTAAATGAACTACTCATTTAAGGATCTTATAGTACTATATAGTTTAGATTTTAGGGGAAGGGATAGATATTAGCTGGAAGCAATTCTCTTGACATAAATAGTTCAGAAGAATTGTTGTCTTTTCTTCTAGAAATAACCAGCAACTCAAATTCCTTATGAAACAAAGTGATAATTATTATATACAAATATGTATACATATACACACATATATATACATATACTAGAAATCTAGAGTTTTTCATATACTTGGCTAAACATATCTTTTAATATCACAGAATCATTAATCTAACAGACATTGGATTTCTTTCCATTCAACTCTAAATTCTTGGGATTACATTTAAATTTCTATAAAGATTCCTTGGAGTACCATCTACCAAAACTTTGTTTAAAAAAAATGGGCCAAAGAACTAAATAGACATTTCTCCAAAGAAGACATATGGATGGCTAACAAACACATGAAAAGATGCTCAACATCACTCAGAGAATGCTCAACATTATCAGAGAAATGCAAATCAAGACCACAATGAGGTACCATTTCACACCAGTCAGAATGGCTGCGATCCAGAAGTCTACAAGCAATAAATGCTGGAGAGGGTGTGGAGAAAAGGGAACCCTCTTACACTGTTGGTGGGAATGCAAACTAGTACAGCCACTGTGGAGAATAGTGTGGCAATTCCTTAAAAAATTGCAAATAGAACTGCCTTATGACCCAGCAATCCCACTGCTGGGCATACACACCAAGGAAACCAGAATTGAAAGAGACATGTGTACCCCAATGTTCATCACAGCACTGTTTATAATAGCCAGGACATGGAAACAACCTAGATGTCCATCAGCAGATGAATGGATAAGAAAGCTGTGGTACATATACACAATGGAGTATTACTCAGCCATTAAAAAGAATACATTTGAATCAGTTCTAATGAGATGGATGAAACTGGAGCCGATTATACAGAGTGAAATAAGCCAGAAAGAAAAACACCAATACAGTAAACTAACACATATATATGGAATTTAGAAAGATGGTAATGATAACCCTGTATGCGAGACAGCAAAAGAGACACAGATGTATAGAACAAACTTTTGGACTCTGGGAGAGGGAAAGGGTGGGATGATTTGGAAGAATGGCATTGAAACATGTATACTATCCTGTAGGAAACGAATGGCCAGTCTATGTTCGATACAGGATACAGGATGCTTAGGGCTGGTGCACAGGGATGATCCAGAGAGACGATATAGGGAGGGAGGTGGGAGGGGGGTTCAGGATTGGGAACTCATGTACACCCGTGGCTGATTCATGTCAATGTATGGCAAAACCAATACAGTATTTGTAAAGTAAAATAATAAAAAATAAAAAAACACTTTGTTAAACTAAAGATCAACAGAGCCTAGGTACACAGCCACTACACATAACTATAATTACATTCACTTTCCTGGGCAATCTCACCTTTCTTAAGTGTATTTCACTTACATAATCAAAGACTTACATCAATCATTCTAGATCCACAGTAAGAATTCTTGAGAGCAATTCTATACCTAATAACTTGCTTGAGAACACTTAAAAATCAGACACTTACCTAACATGTAACATAGACAAAACCAAATATTTAGGTTTCTTTTTATTCTATTTCAAAAATGAAAGAAAAAAGAAACAAAGACAGGTCTGTCTACTTGTTTTATAAAATAATCTTTGAAATTAGTTACAAGCTTTATAATTCATTGTGAAGATGACATCAAATCTGTTCTTTGTACAATGTTTCCCTACAGTCCAGGCCAAAAGCAATAGTATTCTGATCAAACAAATGTTTGAAGTGCTCTGGTGGAATATACTGTTTAAAGCTATGTTTTATATTAAAAACAGTATTTTGTAATATACCCCATAACCCTACTTTGCCAGACTTTCCAGTTATCTAAAGCATTTTTCCAATAGTAGTAATGGAAGAATGCTGATGCCATTTATAGCAATTCCTTGGGCCTTTGTTGATCAATAGTACACATACAATTCTGGTTAGAACTGAGAAGAGGTTAGTTCAGGTGAGGTCAGCACCCTGTCAGTTCTAACAGTTATAACAGAATACATATCTCCACTCTTCAAGAAACTACACATAAAGGTAACTAAACATGTTTATTAAATAATTTAGTAACTATAGATAAACCTGATTAAACCTGACTGATGGGAAAACAGACATAAAACTACTTCTTGAAAGTATATAATTCAGATTTTCAATAATGGTTAATGACCTATCTTTAAAGAGATATTCCTCTGAGCCTACTTCAGTAACTAATTATCTCTCAAGTATCAGTAGCTGAATGAAGATAATCAAATAATATGCAAGATCTTAAAATATTTTAAAATTCTCTCATTTTATAAAAGTACAAACTTTGCTTCACAAATGCAAGATGGACAGAATCCTATGCAATGAAATGGATTATATTATATTCACCTGGAGAAAGGAGAGCTGCCTTCTGAATGGTCCTTAGTGCAGTATTTTTCTTATCTTCTGCTGAATTGCTTCCCATAGCCAACTGATTTACTGCAGTGTACAGTAATGCCTTCTACATAAGAGACGAGTGTTAACCATTTCTCTTTACAGCTCCTTGACTTTCAAAGTGATGAAAAATAGTACTATACTGAATATGATGTGACCCCTGAGCTTAAGAAAAAAAATTACTCATTCACCAATAATATTATTTAACAAGTAAAACACTCCCCTGAATTGGGGCAAACTAACCTTTCCATGATTTGAGTCCAGAACATGAGCCACGTTTCCTGCCACTGCACCTCCCTATAATAGCAAACAAATGATTACTTAGATAAATGCATAAACTTTCATGAAAAAGTCAAACCTAAGACTGATAAAATCTTTACATTAAATCATTTGAAAGGTTCAGTTTTATCACATTTATATTAACTTTTCAACTTCCTGAGAAAGTCAAAGTGTTAGTCCCTCAGTCGTATCCAACTCTTTGTGACCCCATGGATTGTAGCCCACCAGGCTCCTCTGTTCATGGGATTCTCTAGGCAAGAATACTGGAGTGGGTTGCCATTTCCTTTTCCAGAGGATCTTTCTGACCCAGGGATCAAACCCAGGTCTCCCTCATTGCAGGCAGACTTTTTACCCACTGAGCCACCAGCGAAACCTTTAAGTTCCCCAAGCACCAACTTAATACCACTGTTTCAAAAAACCAGTTTAATATTTTTATAGAAGAAAATCTTTTCTACTATGAGAATTTGAAATCAGCTCTTTTACAATTTTCATTAAAGGTCCAACAATTACATGATTTCACAGTGGTAACAAACAAACATACAATTTTCTAACAATATACAAGACTGTGAAACAAAGACTCAGTGAAGATTCCACAAAACTTATTTTAAGATAAACTAATATAACTTTATTCCAAGAAAATACAATATTTTTAAAACATCTATAGACCCTAGCAAAATAGGTAATTAAAGCTCAGAGCATCATGAAACTCACCACTGCCTCAATAATCTACTCAATATTAAAAATAAGGAAAATCTATGCA
Organism: Ovis aries; assembly: GCF_016772045.2. Classification (NCBI taxonomy): domain Eukaryota; kingdom Metazoa; phylum Chordata; class Mammalia; order Artiodactyla; family Bovidae; genus Ovis; species Ovis aries. The sequence continues at coordinate 92,440,130 of NC_056058.1, forward strand.
GCATCCTAGGTTTCATAAAGTTGGCTTGAAATTCTTAATTTTTAAAAATTCAATTAGATGTTTCACCTGGTAAAGAAAGTAAGTTGTAAGAATGATCTCATTTTAAATTCGAAGGACAGGGAGGCCTGGCATGCTATGATTCATGAGGTCGCAAAGAGTCGGATACGACTAAGCCACTGAACTGAACTGAACTGATACTTCATTTTACATCATTAAGTATATCGCACTTAATGATGTAAATAAGTATATAAGACTTTCCTGGTGGCTCAGGTGGTTAAGCGTCTGTCTACAATGTGGGAGACCTAGGTTCGATCCCTGGGTCGGGAAGATCCCCTAGAGAAAGAAATGGCAATCTACTCCAGTATTATTGCCTGGAAAATCCCATGGACAGAGGAGGCTGGTAGGCTACAGCCCATGGGGTCACAAAGAGTCGGACATGACTGAGTGACTTTACCTTACTTTAAGTATATCACAAATATTTTTAAAATCATATTTAGCAAATAAAGAAAGCTAAAAATAAACTTTTAAAAAACATGTCAATATAAAACAAATAGAAGACGAATTAAAAAAAAAAAAGATTCACGAGTAAGGTCTGAAATGATTCATCACCGCAACTACTAACTGTGATTTTGCTCAAGTTATTGAATATTTATGTCTCAAGTACTCTCCTCTACAAAACGAACTTAATTCCAGCTACTTCATAATGCTTTTGAGATTCATAATGCTTTTGAGATTAAATGACAAGACAGATAAAAATGCCAAGCACAGTAGTTGGCATATAAATGCTTCATTCCAGAGTCTAATAATGATGGTCTTTCAGGTTCTTGGAACAAAACATTCACTGAAAATAACAAACTGTAGGATAAAACTTTGCTACTCAAAGTGTGGCCTGTATACCAGCAGAACTGACGTTCTCTGGGAGGCTGTCAGAAATGCAGAATATCAGGTCTACCGAATTAGGTTTACACAAAATTATGGGGTAATTTCATTTCACATTAATGTTTAATAAGCATAAGAAGCATGTATTCTTAAAAGCACTGGCTAGCTGACAAGGTATTAAGGACTTTTCAAGCCAAAACTAAAAGGGAAAACTGAAATCCACAGAGGTATAAGTGAAGGAAGTCAGTTTGCAGTTCCTAAAAAATTTTAATTTTCAGTTTGAAGGACTTGTGGGTGAGAAATTAGAGCCCAGGACTCACACAAGGAACAAGTATATAGGAAACCTGCACCAAAATACGCTGAGATTCCCCCACTCCTGGCCAAGGAGCTACACACTCAGATTTAAGGTGAATCAGAACTAGACCAGAATTCAAATGACCCTGAAAACCCAGGCACACAGTAGCCTGTATGGTCCAGAAAGCTCATGCTATAAACCTTCTTTAAGGTGGTTCCAGATTGGTGGAACTCCCAAGTACTGGCATTAAAAGTACAATTTCTTTCTATAGAAAGGTACCTTAATACTAGGCCTCAAATTATTTCCACCAGCAATCTTCAAGTTTACACAGTCAATCAACAAACAAGGCCAGTATGAAAACCAACAGAAACAACAAACAAAAACAGATGTACAGACTTCAGATACTGGAATTACTACATGTATTAAGTATTCAAAACATAGTAGCTACTACTATAATGTTTACTAACTAGTTATGTAAAGTATAAAAGGCCATGTTAACCATAGAAATTAACAAAATACTTTATTGACTCTTGAAAATACCTTGTTGTTATGAACTAACAACAGTGAAGATCCCTTTAATGGAACATCAATTACTTCATATTTAGCCTTATATTTTTAGACATAAGCATTGTTCTAGTTGTTACTTTCTTATCTTTAAGAAACTTAAATAAAATTATTTGGGGGTATTCTGAAACACAATAGCAATGCTTCCGAACTATGAGCTGTGCTTAGTCGATCAGTTGTGTCCAACTCTTCAAGACCCCATGGACTGTAGCCTGCCAGGCTCTTCTATCTGTGGGATTCTCCAGGCAAGAATACTGGAGTGGGTGGCCATGCCCTCCTCCAGGGGATCTTCCCCACCCAGGGATCAAACCCAGGTCTCCCGCATTACAGGTGGAGTCTTTACTGTCTGAGCCACCAGGGAAGCCCAACTTAATCTATATATATTCAAAAAAGTCCACCTCCTTCTTTGTATATTCCATAACACCCCAGCAGCACAATAGTACATGGAAGAAACTCAGTGTACTACTTGCTGAGTAACTAAGGAATAACTTCATTAAATAAAAGAACTCCCTCGTTGTATTATTTTCCAGAATGATAACAGCAATACTTTGAAATTACATATTACAAAATAAGCTACTTTACCTTTGGTCAGAAGTTAGAACGCTACTCACCTTTGCATTTCGTTGAGTATACTGGGCAACCACTCTGGACAACAGGGACCAAAGAGCAGGATCAGCTGGGTTACTGTAACAATCATCAAAAGCAGAGGGCTTAGAGATGGGAGTTACTTTGTCAACATTTTATTTAGTATCTAAGTTAAGAATCTTTTAAACATCTAAAACAAGTTCAAATTAATTGTCCACATGTGGTTGGAAGTGTCTGAATTTTTAGAAAGAATATTTTATCTCTTTATTAAAAGAAGAAAGAAAAATCAGCAATGTGATGGATACAGAGCCATGAGATCCAATCAGGGAAGTTTAAAGAAATTTAATATGTCACGTTCAAAGAAAACACAGAGATCAGAATTATGGAAGGAAAATAAACTACAGATATAACACTTTTCTGTTGAAAATAAAACAAATAACCACTATGACTAATGATAACAGCTTTCTACTTTCCAAATTTTGAATATATTAATGAATTCTGAGTGGCCAAAAAACTCCTAAAACCATTCAACTGAACAGTATCAACAAACTGACAATATCACCAACTTGAGAATTTGTAAGGATTTTCATACTAAAAAAGATTTGGGCCTTAATCTGAATAAAGGAAAATTTTCTGTTCTTTTTTTATCAACTGAATTTTGTATTTAAATCACTAGACATGAAAAAATTGTCAATTACCTGGTCCTATATACAGTTTCATAATACCACAACCTGGTTTCCAAATATACACAATTACCTCATTGTATAATCTTAATTGGGAAGATTCCCTAGAGGAAGGCATGGCAACCCACTCCAGTATTCTTGCCCAGAGAATCCCATGGACAGAGGAGCCAGGTGGGCTACAGTCCATGGGGTCGCAAAGAGTCAGACACGACTGAAGTGACTTAGCACGCACGCAAATAATCTTAATAAGGTCTAAATAGCAAAGACAATCTCATCAAGGACAACTGGACCCCAAGTTCACAAGTACAGAATTTACCTGTGAACAGCTTTGGCTGCTTGTCTCTGCACTGCCACACTGCGGCCTTGCAGGGCATAGATGGCTGAAGTAAGCAGGCTCCTCTGATAATCACTGTTCTGTTTGCTGTGCTTCAGTAACTCATTAAGCGCAGCCTTTGACAGTGTAGCATCCTGCATTGCCAATCCGAGAGCACACAGGGCTTGAAGGCTTTCCGTTGTTGGTTCCTTTAAGATAGAGCTGTAAACATATTTTTAATTGCCTATTAGCAGTGAGTACAATAGCCTGTAGCTATTAGAACACACTGAACAGCAGAAAAAACAGTGTACTTACAGATTCACCAAACTATGGCCCAGCTCTGTGATAAACATAAAACTAAGTTCCATGGTTTCTAGGAACTGTAACTTCCCTGAATTTCTGAAGCAGTTAGAAGGTACCAAGGGCCTTCATAGAGCATCAGTAGCCAAATTTCTTTTGTGGTCATTTTATCTACGTTTAGAAACAAATACACAGCACAGTCTCACAGTTCTAGGTAGATAGTTAAAATAATTTTGCTAAAATCTTTTGGTTTCAGTAAAATTCTAAAAGGTATGAATAATAAAGAAAAATCCTTAATCTAAGATCTGATTTTTATCATTTGCAAAAACATTCTGTCTTACCGCTCTGTGGTATTTGAAACCAGACCTAGTATATATAAGTACAAATACAACCTCTATCCACCATATTCCAAGTGAGCATATTTATAATTGAAGGAGAACTTAAATTGAGTATGTAAGCATCCAGTTTTTTTTTCTTCAACTGTGAAATTTTATGAAGGTAAAAGTTACTAATGTTAGGAATCCTTATTAATTTAAATGAAGAAAATAAGCTCTTTATAAACTTAACAGAACTTCTAATAATAATTGTGAATGTGTACTGTAACAAAACAAAGGAATTTTGAAAAATCTGTTAAACAAAATTCATTAAAATATAATAGAAATACTTGTAACATTACAAAATATCGCACACCTACCACTATGTCTTTCTATTGTTGGGGTGGGAGGATAAATTGTTTGGAATCTGACTTTGACAAACAGATACAAAATCATGAATTTTCACAGGCAGCTCTGGAGTAAACGTAAAGAATCTACAGGAACTCTTTTTACCATAAAGGTTACTGGAGGCATCCGAATATGGAATAGTATCATTTAGTAAGTCATTTCCATCAATACAAATAACCCAAACTGTAAGTTGGACATCAAGGAGATCAAACCAGTCAATCTTAAAGGAAATCAGTCCTGAATATTCATTGGAAGGACTGATGCTGAAGCCGAAGCTCCAATACTTTGCTACCTGATGCAAAGAGCCGACTCAATGGAAAAGACCCTGATGCTGGCAAAGATTGAAGGTGGGAGGAGAAGGGGACAACAGAGAATGAGATGGTTGGATGGCATCACTGATGCAATGGGCATGAACATGGGCAAACTCTGGGAGATGGTGAGGGATGGAGAGGACTGGTGGGCTGCAGTCCACGGGGTCGCAAAGAGCCAAACTCAACTAGGCGACTGAACAACAACTAACATCAAAAGAAGATATTCTAATCTGAGTCTTGGTTCAAAAGGGAAAACCCCTACCTACTCTAATATTTATTAATATATAAAATTTAAATTATTACTGGAATGAATACATCCCATTAGGCTCACATGTGCTGAATGCACAGTACCTGCAAGCTGTCCTGTATCATGTGCTATGGACTTTACATGTAATTATTTATATCATAAATTCTATGATGCTGGTAATCAGATTTTTTTCCCCTTATATACTGAATTTATGCCTAGTCCCCTTAAGCACCTAGGACACTGCTTAGTTCCCAACCTATGAATGCCAAACAAGATCAATAAAGAACTGGAATCCTAATTTTTCACAGAATGTCAGAGAACAGAATCCAAGGGGCAGGAAAGGGAGCAGTTTGAAAGATGACAGAGAACCAAAAAGAAAGAAACACAGATCATATAAACTACTTAGTCAGGGATTCAGTAACACAAAAAAGGAGGTAAAGGCCTTCTCTCACAAGAGAATGAGGAAAGAATAAGATAATATTCTATTATTTTTCTCTACTTCTTCCAGTGTTCAAAATGGTTTTGGTTACTGTTTTAAATAGTAACCCAATATTAATCTGAGTGAAAGTCAGTAAGTCATGTCCAGCTCTTTGCGACCCCATGGACTGTACACTCCATGGAATTCTCCGGGCCAAAATACTGGAGGGGGTACCCATTCCCTTCTCCAGGGGATCTTCTCAACCCAGGGTTCAAAGCCAGGTCTTCCGCATTACAGGTGGATTCTTTACCAACTGAGCCACCAGGGAATCCCAGATTAAGCTAAGCATATCTAATTTGGGGTTACTTTTGCTCTTGATAATTTGCAGCAATATATTAGCATCTATGATTCTTTTGGGGGCTTCCCAGGTGGCATCAGTGGTAAAGAACATGTTTGCTAATGCAGGAGACATAAGAGATGCAGGTTCAATCCCTGAGTCGTGAAGATCCCCTGGAGGAAGGCATGGCAACCCACTGCAGTATTCTCGCCTGGAGAATGGACAGAGGAGACTGGCAAGCTACAGTCCATGGGGTCCGAAGAGCTGGACATGACTGAAGCAACTTAGAACACACATAATTCTTTTTCCCAAGCTATTTGCAATTTGGATCTTCTGAACATGAATGTATTCATGTAAAGTGATAGATAAGATTTTTAAAATTCTGACTGGTTTTCTCAAAATATCTAAGAGAAGGAGAATGAATTGCTATTACTTTAATCAAGATAAGACAAAAGTATCACAATGAATAAACAAAAACAAAGTTTATCCTATAAGAAGTCATCTTGACCTAGTTACCATCTAATCATTGTCCCCCTATCTTTGTAGGGGAGCATAATTTGGAGATGCATGAAGGCACTTCTTTGGTTTTCACAACTAATGAAGAAAGCAATTAGTGTGATGGGAAACAGAGATGTGATCTTCCTACAAGGGATGGAAAATTTCTGTACTATAAAGATCTGTTAAAAAAAAAAAAAAAAAGCATCAATTCTTCAGTGCTCAGCCTTCTTCACAGTCCAACTCTCACATCCATATATGACCACAGGAAAAAACCATAGCCTTGACTAGACAGACCTTAGTCGGCAAAGTAATGTCTCTGCTTTTGAATATACTATCTAGGTTGGTCATAACTTTTCTTCCAAGGAGTAAGCGTCTTTTAATTTCATGGTTGAAGTCATCATCTGCAGTGATTTTGGAGCCCCCCCAAAATGTCTGACACTGTTTCCACTGTTTCCCATCTATTTCCCATGAAGTGATGGGACCAGATGCCATGATCTTCATTTTCTAAATGTTGAGCTTTAAGCCAACTTTTTCGCTCTCCTCTTTCACTTTCATCAAGAGGCTTTTTAGTTCCTCTTCACTTTCTGCCATAAGGGTGGTGTCATCTGCATATCTAAGGTTATTGATATTTCTCCTGGCAATCCTGATTCCAGCTTGTGTTTCTTCCAGTCCAGCGTTTCTCATGATGTACTCTGCATAGAAGTTAAATAAGTAGGGTGACAATATACAGCCTTGACGTACTCCTTTTCCTGTTTGCAACCAGTCTCTTGTTCCATGTCCAGTTCTAACTGTTGCTTCCTGACCTGCATACAGATTTCTCAAGAGGCAGGTGAGGTGGTCTGATATTCCCATCTCTCTCAGAATTTTCCAGTTTATTGTGATCCACACAGTCAAAGGCTTTGGCATAGTCAATAAAGCAGAAATAGATGTTTTTCTGGAACTCTCTTGCTTTTTCCATGATCCAGCAGATGTTGGCAATTTGATCTGTGGTTCCTCTGCCTTTTCTAAAGCTAGCTTGAACATCAGGGAGCTCACGGTTCACGTATTGCTGAAGCCTGGCTTGGAGAATTTTGAGCATTACTTTACTAACATGTGAGATGAGTGCAACTGTGTGGTAGTTTGAGCATTCTTTTGCATTGCCTTTCTTTGGAATTGGAATGAAAACTGACCTTTTCCAGTCCTGTGGCCACTGCTGAGTTTTCCAAATTTGCTGGCATATTGAGTACAGCACTTTCACAGCATCATCTTTCAGGATTTGAAACAGCTCAACTGGAATTCCATCACCTCCACTAGCTTTGTTCGTAATGATGCTTTCTAAGGCCCACTTGACTTCACATTCCAAGATGTCTGGCTCTAGATTAGTGATCACATCATCATGATTATCTGTGTCGTGAAGATCTTTTTTGTACAGTTCTTCCGTGTATTCTTGCCACCTCTTCTTAATATCTTCTGCTTCTGTTAGGTCCATACCATTTTTGTCCTTTATCGAGCCCATCTTTGCATGAAATGTTCCCTTAGTATCTCTAATTTTCTTAAAGAGATCCCTAGTCTTTCCCATTCTGTTCTTTTCCTCTAGGCTATGGTTTTTCCTGTGGTCATATATGGATGTGAGAGTTGGACTGTGAAGAAGGCTGAGTGCTGAAGAATTGATGCTTTTGAACTGTGGTGTTGGAGAAGACTCTTGAGAGTTCCTTGGACTGCAAGGAGATCCAGCCAGTCCATTCTGAAGGAGATCAGCCCTGGGATTTCTTTGGAAGGACTGATGCTAAAGCTGAAGCTCCAGTACTTTGGCCACCTCATGCGAAGAGTTGATTCATTGGAAAAGACCCTGATGCTGGGAGGGATTAGGGGTAGGAGGAGAAGGTAACGACCGAGGATGAGATGGCTGGATGGCATCACGGACTCGATGGATGCGAGTCTGAGTGAACTCCAGGAGATGGTGATGAACAGGGAGGCCTGGCGTGCTGCGATTCATGAGGTCGCAAAGAGTCAGACACAACTGAGCAACTGAACTGAACTGAACTGACTGATGAAGATTTGTACCACTAAAAACGCCAACAGAGCACTCACTGATAACCACTGGCCAATAGAATACATTACTCATCTACTGCTTTTTAAGGAATTAAGGTTAATGTTCTCAAAAAAATTTTCAAAAAGTACCTTATAAACAACCACAATTATCAGAAACTACTACTTTATTAAATTATCTCCAAAATACAGAAATAGTTACAAGTTATACTGGTATATACACTTTCTTTAGACTTAACTTTAAATTAACTTTATCAGGTTAATCTGAAAAGGGAAGAGAAACAATCTCTTTAGGAACCCACTGGGCTGAAAACAAGCCAGTTATGACTGCCTTCATTAAAATTTTATAATCCTAAGAGAACAGCTGATCAATTACTGTTTTAAAAAAATAAATAAAATACACAGAGTACAGAATGGTTTTCAAGAACTGAATGAATTCATAATTAAGAATGAAGCCATGATCTCTAGCTAACCAGGTGAGTCTGATCCCTTCTGTTCACCAAAAAGTTCCTAAAACATTAAGAAATTCATTTTACGTTGCTTCCAATTTTAACCCAATATTTTAAAGTATCTGGTCATTTGAGTGTTGATGTTGACTATACATACCATTTGAATAGCAATGTCTTGGCTACGTCCATTTTTCCTTGTTTATACTCCGCTATTGCCAGAGCTGTCAAGATATGAGCTTTGTCTTGCTCTGATTCAACAATAGCCAAGGCTCTCTCATATGCTGTTACACAGAATTGGAAACAAAAACAAAACAATATAAAAGCAATCCTGAACGACAAATGATGAGATTTTTCCTTTCCTAATCCTATTTTTTAAAACAGTCTAACTAAAATTACATCTTCTTATGTCCTTGATCTCAAGTGAACAGAATAAAAATTTATAATAATCTAACTTGGTTTAACTGTTCCAAGGTGATTCTGGGAATATCATTAAGATTATCACGTGATTCCTCAATTCTCATCTTTAGATAGTCTGAGTCACTATCTTCAAAAGAAGTGTATACTATCATGTAAGAATTGAATCGCCAGTCTATGTCTGACGCAGGATGCAGCATGCTAGGGGCTGGTGCATGGGGATGACCCAGAGAGATGTTATGGGGAGGGAGGTGGGAGGGGGGTTCATGTTTGGGAACGCATGTAAGAATTAAAGATATTAAAATTTAAAAAATAAAAAACTAAAAAAAAAAAACAAAAGAAGTGGAGGCCTACAAGCATTGAGATATCACCCAAATTTCCATGAAGAAACAAGCAACTCCATTAAACAGTTCTTACAATGAGCTGCACACATAGGCTGGGCCCATACATGGGAAAATGCACTCAAGGAGCATTTTTGGAGAAACCAAAATATTAATGTATTATCAAAAACAATGTTTGAGCTCTTTGTTTACCAGAAAAGTACACAGAAACACTGTGGAGTAGTAAATACTTGCTTTCAGTGAAAGTGAAAGTCGCTCAGTCGTGTCTGACTCTTTGCAACCCCATGGACTGTATAGTCCATGGAATTCTCCAGGCCTGAATACTGGAGTAGGTAGCCTTTCCCCTCTCCAGGGCATCTTCCCAACCCAGGAATCAAACCCAGGTCTCCTGTATTGCAGGCGGATTCTTTACTAGCTGAGCCACTAGGGAAGCCCAAGAAAACTGGAGTGGGTAGCCTATCACTACTTCAGGGGATCTTCCCGACCTAGGAATCGAATCGGGGTCTCCTGCATTGCAGGTGGATTCTTTACCAACTGAGCTATCAGGCAAGGCCATTTGTGATCTTGGGTCTCAGTTTCCTCATCTAAATAATAAAAGTCACATTCAGTTCATACTACTGCTAGAAGAACTATTCATCATCATGTACTAAATGAAGGAACAGATAAAAAGTACCTATTATATCCCTTGTCAGATTTTTAATAAACACTACAGTCCCGACCAACATCTTAGCATTACACCTTTCTGTGTATAAGCAAATTATGATTCAAATTCTCAGCTCTGGAAAAGCAGGATGTATCCTTAAGCTTTACACAACATACTTACCTTTGCTGCTCTCCTTATACAGACCCTTCATAAATAAAGCTAATGCGAAACCTATGATGTCTTCTAACTCCTCAAGGGGTGTTGACTTAAAAGCCTGGATAGCTTTATCATATTCACCAATGGAACTAAGAAGCAAAACATAAGTTACTTTTAATATAAAGAATCATTTTGGCTTATATCATCAAAATACAGAAATATAATTATACTGTTCTTTTAACAACTTAACCTACTTCATCTCTCAGTGTTAAAGCTGCAGAAAAGACTTACATTAAAATAGAAGGCATACCACTTATTTCAAATAGGATATACCAGAGGGATTTACTTCACACTTTGCTTCTTTTAAATTATATGTGAAAATGAACAGCTCTGCTGGACTACAACTGGTCTTTTTTTTTAAATAAACTTGAATTAAACTCTTAAGTTATAAAAATAATTTCCAGTTGACCTTTACAATAATTTTTGAGCTTAATATATTAGCTAAAAATCACCCTGTGACCATGGGTTTAGTTATCTTTGAAAAGCTTAGCAAGTTATAATCAAGCCCAGGCTTTGCGTAAACTGCACATCCATTTTTTTTGAAGGGCATATAGATATACTAAAATTCCACAAAATCAAACATTATTTTCTCTGTATTTAATATGAATTAAAGTAAAAACTGCAACATATAATACTAAAGTAGAATGCCTTTTAATAACAACAACAAAAAAAAACCTTTTATTTAAAAATAAAGAGATGTTGCCACCACCTGGAATAGACACACTGTACCTTTGAGACTCTTATTTCTGGTATGTATCACTATATTCAGAAGCTTGCTTCTATTTTTAACCTGTTTTTGGAAATCTTTTTAATCTTGGAAGAGTGGCTGGGAGTTAAAAATATTTGCTTCTAAAATTAATTTATGAAGGTAAAAGAATTTAAAAATCAAACGCAAATTTTGACAAATATTTAATGAAGGGAAGCAGACTACCTTAGATGTTTATGGATACACACGTGTATTTTTTAAACTATTTTTTAATGAACACTATCTTCAAACATTTGATTACTTTTGTAGAGAAAAGACTGGAGGACACAAGGGCTTCAACTTTATTTGTAACTTTTTTTCTTTTTAAGGAAATCTGAAGCCTATCAACAGAATTTTAAGATCTGTTCTATCTGAAGGGTAACTAACTATTCACCGAATTATGCTCCATACTCTATTACTGTATTTTGCATGTTTAATATACTTCATAATAAAAACAAGTTTAAAAGAAATCAGATGACCTATTTTTAATGGGAGGTATAAATTTTCTTCTAAAATAGTTACATCATATGAAACATCTAAGTAAAGCAAACAGATACTTTGTTCCATACAGCTTCTAAAGAACAACAAAATCTTGGAAGTGACAGTTCTATCAACTTCTAAACACACAGTTTAAAGGAATTAAAAGGAAAAACAATCAAAACAAGGAAATTTTTCTATCTTCGGATACCAGATATGATTCAGTTACACGGTTATAAAAGAACTGGCTACCTCTGATTTTTACTATGTAGCTCCTTAAAAAGATGTAGGTACTAACACCAAAATACCAAACTACAGGTCTAATAAATGAAGTGTTTCAAACAGGAACATTCAATTTTGGAGGCAGCTCTCAATTTGAAGTGAGTCTCCTCAACTTGAGCCCAAAACCATCCTCCCATTAACACTCCTATTGTCCAGACCTAGTTCTATCCTCTGAAACAACTGGTTTCCTACCTTTTTTAAAAATCTTTTTTGAAGTCAGAAGTCACTGAGAATCTAAAGAAAATTATATTGCTCTCTCGCTATCCTCAAAATGCACACACAAAAATTTTTGTGTACTATCTCAAAAGGGTTTCTGGACCCTTAATCCCACTCCCAGTTTAAGAACAGACATCAAATCAGAATAAATCGAATCCACTTTCAATTAACTAGCCTTCTGCTATCAGAAAGAGTAACTGCCTCTTCTGTCTAGCTCACAACCCTCAGTTCTGAAGCTGCTCCTCCCAAAGGACACTGAGGCTGGGACTGGAAACTGTCAACACAGCTTGGGACGGTAGGAGTGATGCGCCCTGGGCAGATGTCATCACTGTGCTCATTCACACTCGTCCCGCTCTTCTAGAGACCGGACATCACTCAATAGCTCCACAGCCTTCACCAGAAAAACCTAACAGATTCACAAAATCAATGGGGAAAAATATGCTTACCATAACAATCTGCCATAATTTCTTACTGTAACATAATAAGCATCTCGGTCTTCTGCAGTCTGTAACAACAAAATTGCCCTTTAAAAAAAGGACAAAGCATTTAAAATTATCTATGTGCAATAGCATTCTTTCACTCTTCCTCCTTAACAACATATAGATTTTTGTTTTAATTATTTAACTAGTTCCATAATAGCTTATTTATATTTTATTAAATTGGTACCACAAAAGCACTTAATAGATTTTAGACTGTTAAGAAAATAATAAAGTGGCCTCTTGATAAGTGAAATCACTTATCATACTTGAGTTTTAAATATTCCAAAAAATGTAATCCAAATGTGGGAAACAATTGTGTCAGTGTTTTAAAGTTTTGACACGTTTGAAGTACATGGAATTTGATGTACACAGTACACTCTTACAATTATTTATATACTAGCAGTTCGAGGCAGGGACTTAGGAAATTGAGTGCTTTCATGTGCCTTTATCTGTTACATACAGAAAGACATTCAGGCAACCCTGAATTCAGAGAAGGGAATGAGTCATCAGGAGTCCTGAGAGGTTTAGAATAGTACAACAAACATGCTGACAGCCCATCTACCTTCTCATGCCCGGCCTCCTCTGGGCAAGCAGGAAAGTGTCTCAACAACTAAAGGAGTTGGATATTTAATAATACTTTTTTCTTTCGTCTGTTTTTCTGTTTAAAGATTAGCCAGGAAGAAATATCCAAGAAAAGCTTTTAATGCCTTTGATATTACATGAAAAACAAGGTGGCTGCTGCTGCTAAGTCGCTCAGTCGTGTCCGATTCTATGCGACCCCATAGACAGCAAGCAGCCCACCAGGCTCCACCATCCCTGGGATTCTTCAGGCAAGAACACTGCAGTGGGTTGCCATTTCCTTCTCCAATTCATGAAAGTAAAAAGTGAAAGTGAAGTTGCTCAGTCATGTCCGACTCTTAGCAACCCCACGGACTGCAGCCTACCAGGCTCCTCCAGCCATGGGATTCTCCAGGCAAGAGTACTGGAGTGGGTTGCCAGTGCCTTCTCCAGAAAAACAAGGCAGTATTATAGAAATAGTAATAGTAAACTACCCGTCATAGTAAAAACTCTACCTGCAGTTATATTAATACCTAATTTGTAATTTCAAGTCACAAACACTTGTTTAAGGCAGAAAACAAAGAGTGGTAATAAGTCAAGAATAAGTGGTGTATATCCAGGTGACTGTGAAGTGGAGTGAAAGTCACTCAGTCGTGTCCGACTCTTTGTGATCCCATGGACTATGCAGTCCATGGCATTCTCCAGGCCAGAATACTGGAATGTAGCCTTTCCCTTCTCCAGAGGATCTTCCCAACCCAGGGATTGAATCTAGGCCTCCCACACTGCAAACATATTCTTTAACAACTGAGCCACAAGGGAAGCCCAAGAATACTGGAGTGGGTAGCTTATCCCTTCTCTAGTGGGTCTTCCTGACCCAAGAATCTAACAGGGGTCTCCTGCATTGCAGGCGGATTCTTTACCAACTGAGCTATCAGGGAAGCCTAGGTGACTGTGGAGTTGCAATTTTAGGCAAAGGTATAATCAGTGTTAGACTCGCAATATTTGCGATTAAAACGTATACCAGGAAAAGGAGCAAGCATTCTAAAGCTGCCTAGTTTCTCTGTTTTGGCTTCCCTTGTGGCTCTGATGGTAAAGAATCCACCTGCAATGCAGGAGACCCAGGTTCGATCCCTGGGTGGGGAAGATCCCCTGGAGAAGGGAATGGTTACCCCTCCACTTATGAGGGGCTTCCCAGGCGGCACTGGTGGTAAAGAACCGGCCTGTCAATACAGGGGACCTAATGAGACGAGGGTTCCATCCCTAGGTCAGGAAAATCCCCTAGAGAAGGGCATGGCAGCCCCCTCCAGTATTCCTGCCAGGAGAATCCCATGGACAGAGGAGCCTGGTGGGCTTTGGTCCATAGGATGGCAAAGAGTTGGACACGACTGAAGTGACGTAGCATTGCATATTTCTCTGTTTAAAATCCTGTTTGTTGTATTCTATCAAATTTCTACAGTTTCTTTATTGGTAACTTTACTGTAGTGGTCAAGGAATAGCATTGTGGGTTTTCATACACCTCTCCCTGACACATAGGACTCCCCTCCACAGACACATGCCTCCTCCACACACATACACACCTCCCCCCCACACACACGCATCCCCACACACACACACGCGCCTCCCCCCACCACACACGCCTCTCCCCTATATACGCCTCTCCCCCCCACACGCCTCTCCCCCCGACACACACCTCTTTCCCACACACCCCCCCCACACCACTCTCGCCCACACACACACACCTCCCCAGACATACCTCTCCCCACACATACCTCCCCACACAAACACCTCCCCCACACACACCTTCCCACACACACCTGGCAAAATAACTACAGCTTTCAGTACCATCTAGTGACCACTTCTGTGAACTACAGAGAGAGCTACACAAGGACGGCAAAGCATCTGGGATACCTTGATTATTTTTTATCTGACAGGTTTCTATTGATTTAGGGCAATGATGTACCGCAGAAGTTAGGCATTCAGGTTTTTTTTTAACTTTTCATCTAGTACCCATGAGATCAGTAGTGATTTTCTCATTCACAGATCAGTGAATTTGCAGCGAAGGAAAACCTCAGGTTGATTTCATTTCCCATCACTCTCCAGGCTGTTCGTCTCCCCCACACACACTGTCCTGGTTTCCCCAACGTCAAGGCCGCTCCTGCTTCAGAACACTTGCTCCTGCTGTTCCCTCTGCCTGGAATGCTCTCTCCCTGAGGACCAAATGACTTATGGCCAACTTCAACTAGGCCAGACCTCAACTGCCTGCTCAGGAAACCTACCTCTTACCCCTATCTCAAATTCACTGCCCCTCAACTGGCCTTTTACTCTTCTCTGATTTCCTTTCTTAGCAATTGTTACTATCACAGATGTCTATTAGCTTACCATGTACCTCACCCCCACCAGAACTCCATGAGAACTGAGCCTACGTTTGTTTTAAATCACTGCTAAATTGCCAGGCCAAGGACACTGCGTGACACACAGCAGCAGTTCAACAAATATTTACTGCATGAATAAACACTATGTAGTCAACATTAAAATGATTTAAACAAACACATACTTTCTTTTCATTTCTGAAATCTCACTTCTTATCTGAATAAACACATGTATTTAATAAAGCAAGACAAACTATAAATGAACAGATTTTTCTAAAACAAATCTGAGAAGGTTTTTTGTTTGGTTTTATTTTTTTTCTTCTCTCTCTCTCAGGTTGAGCAACAGAAACCAAAACACAGTTGAAAATTTAGAACTGTATTTTTTCACCTTCAAAATGTAGTAATAATAAATAATGAAAGGTCAGGAAAGGAATCAGAACATTTTATTTATACCTTCTTCAAGAAAATGAGGCTCTATTGGCCAACTGACCGAGAAGGACCACGTTTAAATTCAAGGGAGCCTTTACCTTTGGTACGCATTTGCTGCTTCCTTCTTCAGCTGGAGATGTTCATTTAAGTAACCCAACATTGTGAAAGCTGGAGCATAATTCTGAATTCTCTCTGGAAATCCAAAAACATCTTTTCTCAATATGTACGTAATGGTTGTATTTGTAAAAACATTACTTTTGTTTTTAAGTTTTTCGATACTTTAAACAGTAGATTATTTCCTGAGGGCACATGCATTGCTAAGAATAGAAGTTGAGTTTATCTTAACTATAAAATACCAGTAATCATTCTATAACTCTTTTAAATTATTGAATAATATCTATAGTTATACGTGGCTTCTATTCATGTTTCAAAGTTTAAATACATTTTTATTCCCAAAGGTATAACAATTTAAAATCAGAGCTCATGTTAAAACTAGTCATCTAAATTATAAGGAAATTCAGTTCTTTGGCTAATCACATAAACCTTCCTTGATTAGATTTAGCAACAATTTATCTTGGTGGTTCTGTTCCAGTTTCTATGCACTTTTTTCAAAAAAAAAAAAAATCAGTGTTGTGCACTAGAAAGAGAAGATGATTTGGGCACTTTCAATGTAGTATTTTGAAATTCTAATGTCAAAAAACTATAAAGGAAGTATACAAAGGAAAAAGAAATGCACCTGAATTATCAACTACTTAATTTGTGCTGGGAAATCTCTTACTGAACTGTTTAACAAAGTGGAGCACAATCCCATCTTTTGTGATAGTTAGGTTCACAGTATAAGATGAAAATCACACAAAGTGATTCTTGAAAAATTTTTAAGTCATCTCACAAGGAGAAGGTAACCAAACTGAGTCAAAGTGAATGAGGAAATTCCGGCCCTTCATCCACACTGACACTGAAGCCAACAGTCAGCAACAAATGATATCTCCATTTTTCTTATCCCCGCTTTCTCTCCTTTCTGCTTCTAAATTAATATATTTCTTGGCCAAGCACATATAGTTGACTTTGCTAAAGGAGTATATGACACAGCTCCCTCAGAGACTCAAAAACCTAGCTATGTACAACTGTCAGAAAAAGTTCATTGTTCTAGGCATCTGAATTTTGCAGAAAGCTAAATGTTTCAGTTCAGTTCAGTCGCTCAGTCGCGTCTGACTTTTTGTGACCCTGTGGACTGCAGCACGCCAGGCCTCCCTGTCCATCATCAACTCCCGGAGTTTACTCAAACTCATGTCCATTGAGTCGGTGACGCCATCCAACCATCTCACCCTCTGTCACCCCCTTCTCCTGCCTTCAATCTTTCCCAGCATCAGGGTCTTTTCAAGTGAGTCAGTTCTTTGCATCAGGTGGCCAAAGTTTTGGAGTTTCAGCTTCAGCATCAGCTTACCTCTATGTAAAATCCTTCACAAATGTTTCCCATTCTGTAAGGAATCCTTCACAAATGTTTCCCATTCTGTAAGGAATCCTATCAGTAAAATCTCTGATCCTACATTTTCGCAGTAAGGCTCTAGGAAGTATTCACTCAAGTCACTCATTTGGGGACACTGCATAACACGTTAATGTCTTAAAGTGCTGACATTTACAAACGAATCGCCTTCTCCTCAAATGCCCCAGGCTCAGTGCAGGCAGAGTATTACCAGCCTGCAGCCTGCTGCATTTCTCTTCTGGTTTTCAGTTTACCTGACTTCTTCATACTTGTTCATGGGGAGAAAAGGGAAAATTCATGTCTTAAGAACTAATATTTAATTTGGAATTAACTTTAAATTCTTTAAATTAACTCAACAATTATTCATTTATCTTGCTATATAACAGGTGCCGTACCCACGTATTTACTCAAGACCACTTGTGCTGCTGGAATTGCATTCATCTGGAGGATGTTATACCGGTACAGCTCTGTGTCTCTGTTGCTCTTATCTTGCAATGTTGTACAGACCCAATACGCATAACCTATCGCTCCCTCAGTCTGTAAAAAAAGCCAAAGTTAACAAGCAGACAGAGAGTAATAAACCTGCCAAGAAAAATTAAGAAACAAAACAACGTACTTCAATACAGTAAATATCGGCTCTTCGTCTTCTAAGTCAGCTATTAAGTGCCTTTAAATAAAAGGTCACTATGATACAACACAACTAAGAATATATTTAAATCACTTGCCTCAAACCTAAGTAGAGGAAATAAGTGGGATAAATAAAGAGGAGAAAACAGAGTCCCTCCTGATGGTTTGGTATGATTCTCAGCATCATTCCCATAGGTCAAACAAATAATGACCAATCAAAAGATTTCTAAATGCTTTCATAAATAATCTAAAAATGTCAACCAAGTCTAGTGTTTATCTCAGTTTATTTTTTTTTGAGTCAGTTTCTATTCTGCATGACTACTGCCTCTATTAGACCCCAAAGTCATTTCTTCATCAGGGCTTGAAGTTCTTTAATGAGAGTTTATCTATTTTTCAAGAAAGAAGAAAGAGTAGAGACAACTGCTATCATCAGCATCTGACATCACCATGTATTTGTTTTCTCAACAAGGGTAGTTAAAAGATTATTCATTAATGAATCCTGAAGAACACTCAAATTCTTACGTGCATACTGAGTTCTGTAGTGTGCCTGAAGAGATCCATGGTGTCATAACTTCCAACTGTCTCTGCAATTAGAGCCTATAAAAGGAAAAAGGAGGGTATTAATATGTTCAAAAGGAATACTACTACTACTACTAATAATAATAATAAATGAGTTTTTGGAGGAACCAAAGGTTTTTCTAACTGTGCTTAAAAGCAAAGTTAATTTCTTTTTCAATCTTGACTACCATATTCCATGGCTCAGAGGACCAGAATGACTTGTTAAATGAGCCTTTAAGCTGATAGACACTTGAAGAACTCCACTGCAATCAGGTAGTGGTGGAATAAGCCACATGAAATTCCTCAGAATTCTGATAAAGCTATGCTACCTTCTCCCTTCACTACCCAGCGTGTCCCTGCACTGGCCCATCTATACATACAGGTACTTGGTTAATCACAGGGTCACCTCAGATTCAGCTGGAAAGCTTTTTAAAAAGGAGATCTCACCCCTAGAAATCTAGCTTCCATAGATCTGGGTAGAGTCTCAACACGTTTATTTTTAACACTGCCTCAGGATTTCAAATAGTAAGACTTCGTTATAGTTAAAATTAATTTCAAGCTCATCTATCTTTTATAAGAAAGCAGGGTTTTTTTTTAATTATCATGCACTACTAATCAAGAAATTAATATTAAGCTTCACTCTATCATCATCATTTTAATTAAATCTACTAGTTACCTCCTGAAACAAATTATTTGTAAGGCCAAAAATAATTTAAAGATTAAAAAAAAAAATACTTAAGTGACTCTGAGGAGCACCTAAGATCCACTGACCTCCATCAGTGCTACTCAGAGTGAAGTCCCTGGACCAGCAGCATTGTCCTCACTTGGGAGTAGTTAGAAATGAAAATTCTCGGGCCTCCAGGGCCCAAAACCTTACACAGAGATTACTGTGTAATGCCACTGTTCTCAAATGCTACCACAGCTAATGGGAACAGGAGTTTGCCTTTTCTAACTCTGGGAGCTTCACCCACTCAATTAACTAGAATCAGACCCAAAAGCCAAAGTACAATAGAAGATACCTAATCACTGACTATGTATCACTGATATGAATGAATGTAAAATTAAAGATATATATGCATTAAAGTACTCAGAATGTTTACCTCACGCTTTTCCTTGGATTTTGAGTTTTAGTAAAATGAGGCACAATAAAGGGCATAAATGGTATGGACCTAACAGAAGCAGACAAAATGTGGTCCACCGGAGAAGGGAATGGCAAATCACTTCAGTATTCTTTCCTTGAGAACCCCATGAACAGTATGAAAAGGCAAAAAGATAGGACACTGAAAGATGAACTCCCCAGGTCAGTAGCTGCCCAATATGCTACTGGAGATCACTGGAGAAATAACTCCAGAAAGAATGAAGGCATGGAGGCAAAGCAAAAACAATACCCAATTGTGGGTGACAAAAGCAAAGTCCGATGCTGTAAAGAGCAATATTGCATAGGAACCTGGAATGTCAGATCCATGAATCAAGGCAAATTGGAAATGGTCAAACAGGAGGTGGCAAGAGTGAACGTCGACATTCTAGGAATCAGCAAACTAAAATGGACTGGAATGGGTGAATTCAACTCAGATGACCATTATATCTACTACTGCAGGCAGGAATCCCTTAGAAGAAATGGAGTAGCTATCATAGTCAACAAAAGAGTCCAAATTGCGGTACTTGGATGCAATCTCAAAAACAACAGAATGATCTCTGTTTGTGTCCAAGGCAAACCATTCAATATCATGATAATCCAAGTCTATGCCCCAACCAGAACCGCTGAAAAAGATAAAGTTGAAGAGTTCTATGAAGACCTACAAGACCTTGTAGAACTAACACCCAAAAAAGATGTCCTTTTCATTATAGGGGACTGGAATGCAAAAACATGAAATCAAGAAACACCTGGAGTAACAGGCAAATTTGGCCGTGGAGTAGAAAATGAAGCAGGGCAAAGGCTAATAGATTTGCCAAGAGAACGCATTGGTCATAGCAAACACCCTCTTCCAACAACACAAGAGAGGCCTCTACACATGGACATCACCAGATGGTCAACACCGAAATCAGATTGATTACATCCTTTGCAGCCAAAGATGGAGAAGCTCTATACAGTCAGCAAAAACAAGACCGGGAACTGACTGTGGCTTAGATCATGACCTCCTTATTGCCAAATTCAGGCTTAAATTGAAGAAGGTAGGGAAAACCACTAGTTCACTCAGGTATGACCTAAATCAAATCCCTTACAATTATACAGGGGGAGTGAGAAATAGATTTAAGGGACTAGATCTGATAGACAGAGTGTCTGATGAACTATGGATGGAGATTCATACATCATACAGGAGACAGGGATCAAGATCATCCCCATGGAAAAGAAATGCAAAAAAGCAAAATGGCTGTCTGAGGAGGCCTTACAAATAGCTGTGAAGAGAAGAGAAGCGAAAAGCAAAGGAGAAAAGGAAAGATATAAGCATCTGAATGTAGACTTCCAAAGACTATCAAGGAGAGATAAGAAAGTCTTCCTCAGCAATCAATGCAAAGAAATAGAGGAAAACAACAGAATGGGAAAGACTAGAGATCTCTTCAAGAAAATTAGAGATATCAAGGGAACATTTCATGCAAAGATGGGCTCAATAAAGGACAGAAATGGACCTAACAGAAGCAGATGATATTAAGAAGAGGTGGCAAGAATACACAGAAGAACTATACAAAAAAGATCTTCATGACCAAGATAATTATGACGGGGTGATCACTCACCTAGAGCCAGACATCCTGGAATCTGAAGTCAAGTGGGCCTTAGGAAGCATCACTATGAACAAAGCTAGCGTAGGCGACAGAATTCCAGTTGAGCTATTTGAAATCATAAAAGATGATGCTGCGAAAGTGCTGCACTCAATATGCCAGCAAATTTGGAAAACTCAGCAGTGGCCACAGGACTGGAAAAGGTCAGTTTTCATTCCAATCCCAAAGAAAGGCAATGCCAAAGAATGCTCAAACTACTGCACAATTGCACTCATCTCACATGCTAGTAAAGTAATGCTCAAAATTCTCCAAGCCAGGCTTCAGCAATACGTGAACCATGAACTTCCTGATGTTCAAGCTGGATTTAGAAAAGGCAGAGGAACCAGAGATCAAATTGCCAACATCACTGGATCTTTGAAAGAGCAAGAGAGTTCCAGAAAAACACCTATTTCTGCTTTATTAACTATGCCATAACCTTTAACTGTGTGGATCACAATAAACTGTGGAAAATTCTGAAAGAGATGGGAATACAGACCACCTGACCTGCCTCTTGAGAAACCTATATGCAGGTCAGGAAGCAACAGTTAGAACTGGACATGGAACAACCAACTGGTTCCAAATAGGAAAAGGAGTACATCAAGGCTGTATATTGTCACCCTGCTTATTTAACTTATATGCAGAGTAGATCATGAGAAACGCTGGGCTGGAAGAAGCACAAGCTGGAATCAAGATTGCCGGGAGAAATACCAATAATCTCAGATATGCAGATGACACCACCCTTATGGCAGAAAATGAAGAAGAACTAAAGAGCATCTTGATGAAAGTGAAACAGTTGGCTTAAAGCTCAACACTCAGAAAACGAAGATCATGGCATCTGGTCCCATCACTTCATGGCAAATAGATGGGGAAACAGTAGAAACAGTGGCTGACTCTTTTTGGGGGCTCCAAAATCACTGTAGATGGTGAATGCAGCCATGAAATTAAAAGATGCTTACTCCTTGGAAGGAAAGTTATGACCAACCTAGACAGTATATTAAAAAGCAGAGACATTACTTTCCCACAAAGGTCCGACTAGCCAAGGCTATGGTTTTTCCAGTAGTCATGTATGGATATGAGAGTTGGACTAAAAAGAAAGCTGAGCGCCAAAGAATCGATACTTTGAACTGTGGTGTTGGAGAAGACTCTTGAGAGTCCCCTGGACTGCGAGGAGATCCAACCAGTCCATCCTAAAGGAGATCAGTCAGTCCTGAATATTCACTGGAAGGACTGATGCTGAAGCTGGAACTCCAACACTTTGGTCACCTGATGTGAAGAGCTGACTCATTTGGAAAGACCCTGATGCTAGGAAAGACTGAAGGCGGGAGGAAAAGAGGACAACAGAGGATGAGATGGTTGGATGGCATCACTGACTCAATGGAGATGAGTCTGAGTAAACTCCGGGATTTGGTGATGGACAGGGCGGTCTGGTGTGCTGCAGTCCATGGGGTCGCGAATAGTCAGACATAACTGAGCGTCTGAACTGTACTGAACTGAATCACTGATTACTGATTTTCTACTATGGGTGATGCTCCCACTATTCTCTGAACTGAAAGACACAAAACCCAGGAGGCCACTCAGACCAATCCCCTTCTTCTCCAGGTGTGAAAAGTGAAATCCAGCAGTTGATAAGTTAAAACAATTAGTCCATGACAGACTCAGACTAGTAACTTGATTCCTATTTGGCAGTACAAAAATCTAAACTTTTGGGGTCCATGGGGTTGCAAAGAGTCGGACATGGCTAAGTGACTGAACTGAACTGATACCACTTTCTATTAATAGGTTATTTGTATCACAGGTTATTAATAACTATATATTATGTATCTTACTTGTCCAATCCAGCACATTAAATAAGATGGATCAAGGGACTGAGCCATTTTGAAAGCTTCATGAGCTTGCTAGGAAAAAAAGACAAAAAAATAGTTTATAAATCTAATATTAAATCGCTTATATTAAAAAAGCATAAGAGAGTAAGAAAAATCAGACTTGTATACATAAATAGAAATGAAACCGTGAACTAAAACTTCACTGTTTAAGCACAATTTGCACGTGCATGTGCAGCAACACTTAAAACAATGTCTTAAATACCTAGTCCTAAAAAGGGTTCTGGAGGCTTCCCAGGTGGCTCAGTGGTAAAGAATCTGGATGCCAATGCAAGAGACATGGGTTTGATCCCTGGGTCAGGAAGATGCCCTGGAGAAGGAAATGGCAACCCACTCCAGTATTCTTGTCTGGAGAATTACATGGACAGAGGAGTCTGGCACTCTGCAGTCCATGGGGTTGTAAAGACTTGGACACAATTCAGCGACTGAGCATGTGCAAAAGAGTTCTGGATACAACAGATTTCTCTACAGGCTTGGGAATTCTGGTCCTCAATGAAAGGGCACCACAGGTGTCTACCTCTTGGTCTGCAAAATTTTCAGTCCTTCACCCAGCTATTTGCTAATCCACAGGTTTAACGGAGGGCCTCCCAGGGGGCTTAGACGGTAAAGCGTCTGCCTGTAGTGCGGGAGGCCTGGATTCAATCTAGGGGTTGGGAAGATCCCCTAGAGAAGGAAATGGCAACCCACTGCAGTATTCCTGGTTGGAGAATCCTATGGACAGAGGAGCCTGGAGGGCTACAGTCCATGGGTCACAAAGACTCAGACATGACTGAGCAACTACCACAACACAGGTTTAATGGAAATACTTAGAGAAGACTGTATCCATTCCCCTTGCCTTAACTGGGAACATAAAACTATTAATAACAACCAGTACGGTCTGAGAACTGCTAGTGGGTGAAAAGGAATGGCTAACATAAATCTGCACTAAACATTTAGGAAACTTTCAAGATACCCCACTTAGACACTTTAAATCACGTTTGTTTGTTTTTTTCTTTTTTCTGCTATGAAGAATAGCTTATAATAGCTTTACACTGTTTTCCCAATAATCTCTGCATGGCTGGTATTGTCTTTTCTTCCTTACGAGAACGTAGGCTCACGGGCAACACTACCATAAAACCACAGTCATAGCTTATTAACTAAGACTTGGCTTTGCTTAAATTTTTTAAAAATATTTTCACATATTTTAAGATCCAAATTAGTATTTTTCTTCACTTTATTTTCAGTCTTCCAAAGCAGTCTTTGCAGAGACTTCATGTATCCCTGAGAATATCACTGAGCTATTTTTAAAGGATGATATTCAATATACTGGCTGAAACACAAAACAGTATAGACTGCTATTATCTACAGATCCATGGAAACTTCTGAAAGTGAAAGTCGCTCAGTTGTGTCCCACTCTTTGCGACCCCATGGACTGTAGAGCCCATGGAATTCTCCAGGCCAGACACTGGAGTGGGTAGCCTTTCCCTTCTCCAGGGGATCTTCTCAATGTGGGGATCAAACCCAGGCCTCCCACACTGCAGGCAGATTCTTTACCAGTTGAGCCACCAGGGAAGCCCAAGAACACTGGACTGAATCCCTTCTCAAGCGGATCTTCCTGACCCAGGAATTAAACCCAGGTCTCCTGCATTGCAGGTGGATTCTTTACCACCTGAGGAGAAAACAAGACCCACAAACAGGCTCCCCATTACTGTAGCTCCAATTCTCTAACATGCAACTGTTCGAGTATGACAAAGTACACCGAACATATAAAGGGATTAATATCTGTTAAAAGCGAATCTAAATCACCAAAGCAAGGGTTAAATTTAAGTTTCTAAAGAGTACTAATCATTGCCCTTACTTCATCATCCCACCCCTAAGACATGTATGAAAGATAAAAAGAAAAACACCCAAATAATTCATAATAAAATTGTTTAATCTCTAAATGAAAATACAACATAATTATAAAACCAGAAATTTCTCGGGACATGGAAAGGAAAACAAATCTTACACATTCAACGTTCAATATAGTAAAGTAAATGCTATCCAACATCTGGCATATCAGCGAGAATGCTAGATAGATTAACAACGTGCAAAGTATTTCCCCACAAGAAGCTTAGTTATTATGAAGAGATCATACATAGAAAACGTTCTTTACTTACAAAACAACAAAGCAGACAATACAGTATTTACCTCAATTTTTTCATTTGCAAGGTATAACACTCCCAAGTTGGTCCATGCAACAGCATTCTAAAAAACAAATAAAATTAGGTCCCTTGTCTACATGGCAGTCTCAGAAAATTATCAACAGTACATTTCGATGTTCTTTTTCATAGACAGAGACACAGAACACTCACAATTTGTTCTGACTGGATTGATTTGATGAAACAGTGCTGAGCAAGGGCATAATTTCCAACACCTGAAAAATACAGACTTTGATAAAACTGAACTTTATTGTCTAAAACAATCTAAAAATATTTAAGTGTTAACTCAATTCTTACCACTATAACAGGAAACTACACCAAGAGCATTCCAGTATAAGTGATTATTACTGTCAAGTCTCACAGCCTTTTTCAGACACTGAAAAGTAAAATTAGATACATTTCATTTCTCGGAATATCAGTATTTATATACAGATAACTGTGAGTTTATGTGAAAACACTCTAGTATTTACTTTATTAAAAGCATCTTTCAGAAAAGACCTTAGTTTAAAAAAAAGTTTATAAAAAATTTCTCAAAATCATACATGCATAGATTTCTCCAACAACTCTTGAAGGTCATCTGTGTTGCTGCCTGTGTCTGCTAGATGTTGTGCTTGGCGATAATAATTAATTCCAAGGTCACACCACGTATTAGACGTAGACATCAGTTTTAATGCACGACCGTAACATCTATGGAAATATAAAAGTGCATGTTATGTTTTGTTATGATGTTCTAATTTGAATGTCATCAAATGACCATCTTTGTAAATTACCTTCCTCCAAGATGGAGGAGCTCATTTTTCTTTAATACTTGTTTTCCTTCTTTCTGACCTAGAAGGACTCCTAAGACACTGACATTCACTTTAGATGGTGAGACAGCAGACAGACTGGTACAAGCGTCCCCAACTAGCTTCCAAAGGCAAGACACATCAGCCCGATGCTGCAGAGCCCTAAAAAAAGAAACTGTGATGCTTAAAAATTATTTCCAAAAAGTATGGCATTTATCTCCCTCACTACTACATATAATTAAAACAGGAAAGTGTACATATATACAGTCTTTAGTTCCTTAATTAAATGCAGGAAATGCTTTACTGAATTTACTAACATCTATATCTTATTACCTCCTTTTTAAGAAGAAAGGAAGAGGGGAAGGAGAAGGAATTGTTTTGAGTGACAGAAACTGTGCAAACATTTTTTTGGTACTTGTTATCATTTTTCTTAGAAGCAGCAGAAATCCCATAAATAAACCAATAAATTATCCAGGACCATTAAAATTTACCTTTAATACTGGATCTTTTAAATTTGCTTTTTGTGTTTGTCTATTTAAACAAAAACCAAACCATTAAAGTCAGTAAATCTCTCTTAGTTGATTATCATAAACTTAGGTTTTGGTTGATTGCCCTCAAATTTAAAAAAAAGAACTAGCAAATGTATAACATAGTAAATATATTTGGTGATCCAAAGGAGTTTTACTTTCTGAGTTCAAGGATACCAAAAATCTAAATATGAAAGTGTGAAAAATCCCTATTTATTGAAGGAAGTAAGACTCAGTGGACAAGCTCAAAAAATAAATGGTAGCAAAGGGCACTTCTTTTTAGAATGAGAAAATCTCAGCTATTCATTCTCTTCACTTTTCTCAAAATCTTATAAATAAAACACAGCAATTGCACAATTAAGCCAAGTCTTGGTAATAAGCCATCACAAACAGCTATGTTGCTGGCAGATGGACAAGCAGATGGAACATTGTTCATAGCCTTTTCTACTCATGGAGTCCAGCCAAAAATCATTTTCCAATGTCTTTCTGAGAAACAAGATAAATTATTGAAGTCATCACTAAAAGCCCAATGTGAGGATCGGGAGGAAGGGCAATACTATTTGTAGCTCCTTTGCCTAAGTATCTTAGAACAGTTTCGAAAATTGACAGCATGAAAGGTGAAAACAGAGAGGAAAAAAAGAAGAGAATCACTGGCAGTTTTAACAACCCAAACTCTTATCTCCTTTTAAGTTCAATAAAAAATAAAATATCTGTAAAGTAAAATAACTTCTACTGCCCTTACACAAGAACTGAAGTCATGTGAACATTCAAGTATAGAAGTAAATACAAACTTGGGGCTATCACTTTAAAAGTTCTATATAACTGCTTGTAATTAGTTGTGAGTGCTACATGGTATCCAGAACAAAATTCTCCACTCAGAAAGGCAGTATTTGGAGCTGAAGCATCATCAATCAAAGGCTCACATTTACCCTTAAATGCTAGTTCAAACAAATTACACCCTCTTCACAATACCATTCTCTATCGAAAGAGTTTTAAGTGTTATGAAAGACTTAAAAAGAAAGTACACAAATCAGAGGGAGAAAAAAGAATGAAGCTTTCACTTCAAATTTGGTTCATATTCAAAGCAAATCAATTCAAGAGCAAGGAAATCAGACACAGAGGAGAAGGCAAGCAGGAAAAGAAAGGAAGTGAAGCACAATAAAGATGTTTAAGAGCAAAAAAATTAATTCTACATCTAACTTGTGTACCTTTTATAGCCATCTATCACAAATAACATTCCACTTAAATAATGAATATAGTTTCATAAAATAACCAGAGTTGCTGAAACGTTTTCTGTCTTCTTTCTTGTTATTAGATACCACTTTTTTTCCTACACAAATTCTCTCCAGGAACAATCAGACTGCTACTTCACCTTTAGTCCTACCCATAAGTCTAACACAGGCTCTAACTACTGACTGTAAGGCCAGTTGTACACCTAAAGTGCCATTTACCAACCAGTTCCAATTAGATACTTGTACCTCTAGGTCTCCTGAAAGAGAACATGAACACAGTGGTACCCACAGCTGCTACTCCACTAGCTACTTCTTCCTTCCCACTCTTCTCTACACATCCAGCATTCCAGTTGCTAAAAGCAAGAAACTATATCTGTTCCCCAGCACAAAATCAATACAATAGGTATGTTGCAGAATTAATTGGTTAGTCTGTCATTCTTTATGTTTGCGATTCTGAATAATGACTGCTATAGCTAATAGGATAAACAGAGAATGATTTTATAATTTGACTTTATTATAATACCAAGAAAACAAACACAATAAACAATAATACTAACCGAGTAAAATATTCCAGTGCTTTCTCTATGTAGTCTACAGCTTTCCCATCAAGATAATCAACTAGAGCTGCTTTTGCCAACAGGAGGTGGCATTCACCCAAACCTAAAATCAGGTAAGTTTGTAGTTGTTAAAATATGTAAAAGAAACACTGAAAATGAACATCAAATAAATTTATTGGTATAATATTACAGACAAAATTTAATGGTATTTTATAAACAGTATCTTTAAGCATGGTCTTGCATACATTTATTGAAGAATTCAAATGGCAGGGTTCTGTTGGAGTAAACATGTATCAAAAGATAATATCTACGAAACCTATGAATTCTCATGATTTTCAACAAATTACTTACCTCTTAAAATCTTATCTTTGAAAATGGGGATATTACTTAATAAATACCTAATATGATGCTACCTGCTATCACATTATTATCATCTGGTGTCGTGAAACAAGATTTGATCTCTCTACATTCAAAATATTCATTGGGCTTCCCTTGTGGCTCGACTGGTAAAGAATCCACCTGCAATGCAGGAGACCTGGGTTCAATCCCTTGGTGGGGAAGATCCCATGGAGAAGGGAAAGGCTACTCATTCCAGTATTCTTGGCCTGGAGAATTCCATGGACTGTACAGTCCGTGGGGTTGCAAAGAGTCGGACATGACTGAGTGATTTTCACGTTCATACTATAAAAATTAAAAGAAATAGCAATTTCCTAAATTGCCTAGTAAACATTTAATAAATGTGAATTCTCCTTCTGTTAAGGAATTTCATAAAATATTTTTTTAAAGGGTTTCATGGTCTAAGTTACATGTCACTTATGACATACAACACTTCTGAATTAAACTCCCCACTGATTCTTTAAAAAGGAAAAAGAAATGGAGGAAAGCAAATACAGTGAACTCCAGTGCTTTTTTTAATGGTTAGAAATAATCATTTAAAAAGTAATAAAATATGGGTGGTGGTGTTTTACTTTAAATTACAAAAATAAGAAGGAATAGATACCTATAAAGGAACTAAAATTAATTTAGATAATTACAAACAATGAAAGTTGCCTCTAAAGTTCAAAAATTGAAAAAAATGAGGTTCTATAACTTACAAAGTAACTAAAACCTTTTAAGATATTCTGAGGATATAGTGAATTAATTATCAAAATACAAGAGTAGGAAAATTCCTATTTTAGAGATCTAATTTTTAGATCCAGTACCTATCATGCTATTTATCTAAAAGCTGTATCTCTATCACATTACCATTTATTAACTGTCACAAAACAAAATCTGACCTTTCTAGATTCAGACCTATGTAACAACCTATACTGTAAAAGGTTCTTACTGAACACATGTGATTGACTAAAGAAGTTCTTTTCAAGTTACTCAATACATTTAGAAATTTATTCAAGGATTTTATACTTTGGCATCATAAAAAGTCAAAGGAGCTATTAAAAAACAATTACCTTTCAGAGCAGGCACATAATCTTCTTTCTTTTTAATGATCAGCTGGTACTGAGCTACTGCCTCTTTGTATTTGCCGAGGGTTTGCTGTATTGCCGCCACCTTGAACACACTGTATGTGGATTCTGGGTTCAGCTCGCTGGCTTTTGTGAAGGATTTCAAGGCTGTCGTATAGCCACCTCTGCTTAAATATGCCTCTCCTAATGACTCCCAACAATTGAAGTCCTTCGGGTCTGCCCTTAATGCTGCCTGTAAACTAAGAATTTCAAGAAAGAGTAACAGAAGTGAAAGGGATAAAACTACTTCCACACCTGAAAGGAAAATACAAAGTAATTTAACTGAATCACACATATCCATGGTTTCCCTTATGAATAAAAGGGAAAACCCATATTTATTTAAAGCAGGTATACCTGTTCCTTTTATGATGTGAATTTTTTAATGGTAAGAAATGTTATTATAGTTTTGGAATGAATAATAATAAAATTTTTTTGAAGAAATGCCCACCAAAATTTCTTTTCCTTGACTGTGTGGGAGAACTCCAATTTCCTATCCTACCAGAACAGGTATACACCTAAACATCACAGTCTATAAGCTCTCACCAAGAAATATGAGAGTTGAAAAATGGGAATAACAGGCATACTTTTAATTTCAGATCAAATTCCATATCCATGAAAATTTTAAATGCCTGTATTCTAGGTATTAACATAAATCAGAAACAACTTTGATTCAAATACATTTTGTTTACACAGTTCAAGCCAAACTACTAAAAATGAGCTGCCCCAAATGCCCTTCAAGCTACTAATCTCTCTCCTGCCCCAAAACAATGCTTGTAGGTACAAGAAAAACAAAGATACTGACCTTGGCTTATTATCACTCCTTAAATTTATACTAAGAACCTACTATATACATGATACTATTAAGACTTTACTTGACTGGACGTCTCTCTCTCTTCTTAACATGAGGACATCAGTTAATTCAGTTTTGTAATTCCAGTGCATGCAGATAGTAACAGCCAATAAACCATAAATAAATTCTGCTACTTCTTCAATTAAATTACAATCTGGTGGGTGGCAACTTGTCAGTTCATTTTGGATACCAATGGAGTTTAATTTGAGGAAACATGAGGCTAACAGAAGTTAAATATAGAAAGGCGCCTTACTCAGCCACTGCTTGGGAATGCTGACCAACTTTCAGATAGTACAGGCCTCGCCTAAGCCAGGCCCACTTTGCCGTCCCAGCACTTGCCTTCTGAGTGACTGTTGTCAGGATAGCTAAGGCAGTTTCCTAACAAAATGAAAAGACTAATATTAGAGATATTAAATATTATAAAAAATACTGAACATTTATGTAAACAGATATATTTTCATTTACCACTTCTGATTTTTTAAACTGGTATATACTGAACCACACTTTCAACATTAAGCAACTCAGTATCTGCCAATAAAAATTTACTCAATTTATAAGCAGTGGCACAAATACTTGTATAGCATCTAAAAATAAAAAGTAACTTTCAAATACACATATAAAAATATTTTTACTTCTATACTCAGAATAAAATAAAAGACAAAAGTGTTTAAATTATTAGACATACCATCTCTTCAAGCTCGACACTTAAGTCAACTGCTGCAGCTCCAGATTCAGCATCGGTGTCATCTAATTCAAAAGCTTTCCTATAACATCCACGGGCCCTATTTTTATCACCTACTACATCTTTGTAATAATGACCTAAATAGGAGAAAACTTTGCCCATGTATGGATCCAGTTTGGCAGCCTTTGAAAAAAAAGATAATTACAGAATATTAAAGTTTTGTTAGGATGGGTCCCTTTAAAAACACACACAAATAAACAGATTACAGAAAAAAATTAAATATACAATATGCCAAAACATCCTTTAATGTAAGATTTAAAGCAGACATGAAAGCTAGCCATCACTACTTACAGAAAAGTAAGCATAAAAATATTATTTCTTTGCTTTAAAGAATGTGAAATTGAGTTATTACTTCATCAGTTTGACTATATGAATCAAGATAGGGATGCAAAACTTGTAGATGTTACACACCTAAAATATACGTTAAACATGGAGAAGTATGTAAGACTCATATACTGATAAAAGCAGAGTAGAATTACCTAAAAGCAATATTGTTTTCCAAGGGTAATTATGTTTCATTTTCTATAACATGTGTTTCTCAAGTAAGTAACTTTTACATTTTTATGGTTTAATTTTCTCCTTGAAAACCCATACAACCTTCTCACAAAACCTTAGGTGTGAGAGATGAAACACAAAACAAACAATTCAGTAAAGAGTAATCTTAAGTACCTAACTTATTTGATTATCAATATTTATGATTTTATAATGAATTAATTTCAACTAAGAACTAAATAATAGAATGTGTTACCTTTAAAAAGTGGGTAAAAGCCTTTGTTTTATCTCTTCTTGTTTCTTCACCCATGGACCAATATGTTAACCCAAGTTGGTAATGATATTCAGCAACTTCAGCATCTTTTTCAAGAGCTTGCTGAAAACTAAGTCACAAAAGGGAAGGATGGCATATTTAGATAGCGAGGTGGGTAGGTAGATAGATTGAAACAATTAGGAGACCCCTAACTGGAACACTAAAAGTTTGAGTTATTCAGGATGTCAAACTAGAAACAAGCTGGGGCTTCCTCGGTGGCTCAGTCAGTAAAGAACCCGCTGCAGTGCAAGAAACCCAGGTTTGATCCCTGGGTCCACAAGATCCTCTGGAGAAGAGAATGGCTACCCACTCCAGAATTCTTGCCTGAAAAATTCAATGGACAGAGGAGCCTGGTGGGCTACAGTCCATGGGGCCGCAATGAGTCAGACATGACTTAAGCAATTAAAACTGGGACTTAGGATTTAAATCATGAAGGAAAAAAAAAAAGATTTAAAGAAGAACTTAAAACCAAACAGTTACACATACTTATTGAACATTATGATTAGCTAATGAGATTTCAAAAATCCACCATGAAATTTTCCATAGTTACTGTGCTATATAAAAAAAAATACATTTTTTAAAAATAGTAAAGCTTACAAAGAGCAAATTTATGCAAAATTAGATCTTTTTCTGGACATGAATTTGAGCAAACTCCAGAAGAGAGTGGAGAAAAGAGGAGCCAATAAGCCACTGGATGACAGAGTTGGACACAGCTTAGCAACAACAAAAACAACAATGAAAATCTTTATCAAATTCCTTCGGTTCGAATTTTCAAGAAATAATAAATTAAGGCATGTCTAGATTTATGAGCAATCTAAACATATCCTCACCATTTTTCTGCTTGTAGATAGTCCTTTTCGGTAAAATGAATCAGAGCCTCCAGGGCATGTGCTTCAGTTAGGTCAGGGTAAGAAGAGAGAAGGTCTTCCATAATCTATAAAGTATATATCTATCAATTTCATATCCAGACAAAAATAATTTTTAACTTAAAAATTCAGCTTAAATGAAAACACCAACCTTTGAAGCTTCATCTAATGAGCCCTTGTTCAGATAGGCCAAGCCTTTGAGAACCAAAAGTCCTGGTATATTATTTGCATCAGAAACCTAGAAAATAATTTAAAGAATTGCTATAAATCTCCCACAACACAATGCAGCAGAGTTTGCTTTATGATCAAAGTATAAAGACTCAGATAGAGGTCCTGATTTCTATCACTATTAACACTTTCATTCTTTGTAATCTTTTCATTAAAGAAAATTTCAAATATATCAAAGTTAGAGAATAATAGCATAATAAACACACATCTACTTATCATTCAGTTTCAAAATTTTTAACTCAAAGCCAATCTTTTACCATCTGTCTTTCTACTCATTTCATCAAACTCCTGCTTAGATTACCCCCAAATTATAAATTTTCACTTCACAGTTCAGTATCTATATCTGATATATAAATTTATTTTTAATAACATAATACACTACCATCATAAACACATATGCAAAATCAATAATACATCCTTAACATCATCAAATAATTAGCCAGTGTTCAAATTTATCATTTGTCTCATAAAATACTTAAACAATTCGTTTTAATCAAATCTAAGTAAGGGGCATACATTTCAACTGGTTGATATGTCTCTTAAGTCTCTTTTAATTTATAGACTTCTCTTCCATCTCTTTTTTTTTCTCCCTTACTATCGAAAGTACAGGCCACTGTCATCATTTCTCCGAGTCTGGCATTTGATGAATATATTCTCATGGTACTGACATGTTACCTGATCCCCTGTATCTTATATAAATCAGCAGGTCTAGAAGTTTGATCTCATTAGGTTTGATGCTCTGGCAAGAATACCTCGTGTGTACCTGCACCAGGTTACGTCTAGTTGTCTTTTTTCTCATGATGTTTTAATCCATTTCAGACTTCAAAATAGTGATTTTCTGATTTTATCATTCCTTCTTTCCTTACTCAGTGGCATAATTCAACAAAGAGAAGATTCTTCTCTCATTATCTATTTGATTATTCTGAGGAACAGTTCATAAAGGACACAAAGGGTACTTTTTTCGTTCTAACTGCTTCCTTAGCATCCTTCAAAGACGCACTTTATTGAGGATGCTTCATTGATTTTTTTGGTATCAATATTAACATAAGGATTTAAATATAAATGATGTCTTTTCATCTACTGCAGTTACTAGTTTCCAAAGCATCCCCTCTTTAGTCTGCAAAAATCAATGCATGCTAGCTCCTGAACCCTTCAGAGATAATTCTAATAGCCGTTTATAATTTCTTTGATTTCTTGCATTATAAGATGTTCTGGGCTCTTCTTATACGTTTTCTGTCTCAGACTTGGATTCCACCAGTTCTTCCAAAAACTCATCTTTCTTTTTTGTAAAAAAACAAACAAACAACCATGGAAAGACCTTTCCAAAGCATCCACACAAAACACATTGTTGATGAAGACAAGAAGACAAGTAGAAACAAGAAAATAAGACACTAGGTCTTGAAGGATTCTGACAGCTGTTCTAATTTTAAAGAAATACTATGAAATGCAAAGCCCTTAGAAATATACAAAACAAGGACTTTTTTTACAAAAATTAAAAATTCTGCAATATACTGGGTGATATAATTTCAATTTTACAAAAAAATTGCCTTTATCTGAAAAATATCTTTAAAGGCATCATGAAACTACTAGTGTCTTTAATAATTCTTGTCAATAATCTATGAAATATTATCTGAAGGGCAAAATTTAGAATTTCAAATTAATAATAATCAAGTAGTGATAACCCCAGAGGGCAAAATGTGAAAAGGAGGATAAAAGTGAGAGTAAGAAAGAAACTGCATCATAAGAAAAACATGGTAAGCACTTAACCAAGAAGCAAACAAATAACTTGAGGAGTTTCCAAGTGTGTAAATAACTTACAGAAGTGCAGATTTAGTGAATTCATACCTCTAAAACAAAATTTTTCTAAGTAACTATTTGTGGCAAGGAGAGAATGGTTGATGCCCAGTTGACCAGAAACTAAATATTAATAATGAAGGGAAAATTCGATGATAAGACTACCTGATCAAGAGTATGAATTGCTTCCTCTGAAGATTCATAATCTGAGAGTTTAATCAAAGCCTCTGCTTTCAAATGAAGACAAAGATTCTTCTGATGCAGACTGCCACCAGACACACCAAGATTATCTATATTCTTCAGAGCTGACAAAAGGAAGGAGAGCTGAATGAAGACAACCAAAACACTTCACTTTTATTTCTTAAGGGCAACATAACAAACTACAGGTACAGTAAGAATAAACTGTTGAAATAACATACATGAAGAACAATTCAAAGCTAAATAAAAATTCTTCCCTGAACTCTTCATGAAAATACCTGAAAACAGATCAAAATTTAAAACCTCTATCTTCACATAACATATAATAAAACTGAACATCCTAAAACAAAACAATGGCTGTCTATATCTGCTAAATAACAGAGGTTAACCCTTAGCCAAAGCATCTATCACAAAAACAGCCCATTAAAATTAAGGGAAGGGTAAAGAAGCTAAATTAGGACAAACCTTGGTAAATTATTTCTCAGCTGCAGAAGCAAGGTCACCAACTAGGTCAAGAGCAGTGAATCGCTTTCATGATTTCTGACACCCACAACTGACCCATGTGAACATATTCAAATAAGCTCGAAGATACCTTTCCTTATCTTATTATCTACATTAGAGGAATCAAGAAGCTACACTGGAGTGAAGGTTGTAGAACACACAAGAAACTTCCCTATTACACAGAGCATCACCACACAAGCCTAAATTGACTTTATCAAAATTCCAACTATAGGTAACCTTGGAAAAATACTGTCAGTTTAAAAATAAATATAATAGTAAACATGCATACAGACTTGATGGGCTTTTTTTACTCTCCCCAATAAAATTTAAATTAGCTGTCAACTCAGAATACAAAATAAAGCACCATCATCATTCTTCCTTAAGACAAGAAGCAGCAGGGTTGGCCACCCTTAAAGATGTCAGGAATACCTTGATTGCATGAAAGAACAGCTTCCTTAGGTTTATGCATTCTGACTTGGGCTTCTGCCAGATGATACCATCCAGCTGTGCAGAGGGGGCTTTCCTTTATCCCTAAGAAGATAACAGCAATCACAAAGTCCAAGGTTTCCATTACTACTGAGGTGAACAGCCCCACCACCCACTCCCAAATCAGTCTCCTCCCCTCTCCCTTGTCACCCATATCTAAACAGTCAAAGTCACACTGATTCCATGCCCGTCACTTCAGTTGGGATCTCCATCATCCATCCCAGATCAGTGCAAGTGCTTGCCCTCTACTCAAATTCATTCTCTACAGTGTAGCCAGAATATTTCTAAAAATACATATGGGATTATGAAACCCCTATACTCAAGACCTTCCAATGGTTCCCAGTTGGATAACACACAAACTCCTTAGCAAGGTTTACAAGGCCCCTTTCCAGCCTCAATTGTTCTCAGACTTCCTTTTCCAGTCTCCCTGAGTGCCACGAATGCCAGCTCTTCTCTCATCTAAGCCTATCTCAACTCTCGGCCCGCAGCACCCTCCCCACCGCCAGGCTTTCTATCTGTCACTCAGATCTCAATCTGAATGAAAGTTCATCCAGAAACATCATACTGGGCAAGACTAAATTAAAGCCTCCTAAGGATGGAGACATTATCTTTATTTTACAATAAGACACAAAGAGTTTAATGAACTTTCCTAAGGTCTTGAAATGTGTGAATGGCAGAATTGGAATTCAAACTTAAGCAGACTCCAGAATATGTATGTAAATTTTTTTTTTTTTTTTGCTTCTATCCTAAATATATATATTCCTTAAAGAAAGGCCCAAAGATAAATAACTGCTGACTAACACCTATACCTCATGTTATACACTGCACACCATACACTTACCTTCTGTTAAGTTCCTAACAGCATCTTCGTACTTTTTGTCTTGTAATGCTTTGATGCCTAAACCTATGAGACCTGCGCCACTTTGGGGATCCATTTCCACTAGTCTACAACAATATTGTTCTCCCTCATCAGTAAGACTTCCTGGAATTAAAAGAAAAAGTTATTAGCATACATATACCAATATGTGCCAAAACCTACGCACCATAAATCGTTTTAAGATTTAAGTTTTTGAAAACTTAAATCTCAAAAGCTGTGTTCTACAGACACCTCCACATTCTGATTCCAGGAATTCAAAACTTAAATAGATCAACGAATCTAGAAAATATTAACATTTCATTTTTAAAAAATCATGTTCCTTCTTCTTCTTAAATACCAGAAGTAGAAACCACTTTAGTCACAGCAGTATCAGTAAACCAAACCTGCTGTTTGGTTTCAAACAAGAAACCTATGGCTACTTGTCATAATGCTAAGACTCAGCCACCGCTTGACACCAGGTCTCCCTTTTCTACTCAGCAGTAACAATTTTGGTTGTTAGATGAAGGAATTCTTGTCAAAGGACAGAATCTTCGCGAATTTCTCCTTGGACAACAATGTGCTGCCAGAGACTGACACCCACGGTGCCAGATGCAGTGGACTCGTCCAGCGCATGGTGCCCTGTACAAAGACTGAGTCACATTCTCAGGCTGACAAGCTCAGCACTACAT
Source organism: Ovis aries (assembly GCF_016772045.2). NCBI lineage: Eukaryota > Metazoa > Chordata > Mammalia > Artiodactyla > Bovidae > Ovis > Ovis aries. The sequence goes on from NC_056058.1 coordinate 92,478,031, forward strand.
TTTTGCATTCTTTCAAAACTTCCTTTTCCTATGTAAGTTAACAGTTAAGCTTACATAGTATTCATTCAATGTCTGCATTTTGAATTTATTTTGGTAAAAAAAATTAGCTTAGAAAACATTGTAGGTTCTGTTTCCATTTTCTCAAACCACAATCAATCTCAAGATTCCTATTCCCAGAAAAGCAGAAAAACAGGTGGAAAAGATGGCTTCTGTTTTGACAATAAACTGTGAATACCATTCACCACTTTAATAAATTGTTTAATCACATAAGAAAATTCTTAAAAAGTAATTTAGACAGTAATTTACAACTTGAAGCAATAAACAAGGGAATAAATAAAAACAGGTTAACTGAAAAAAGACCTGATGCTCATGTATCTATGTAAAACAGACAGTCACAAACCACATATGGAACCACTGTTTCAGCAACAGATATTAAAGGTGGATTCTTTGCATGATACCATTTAGCGTACATATTTACACAAAAATTTCAAAACCAAACATACAACAATGCATAATCCCTAAATAATATTTTACATATTAACTTAGAAGTCCAAGCTAGCGCCAAAGATTCACAGAATTCATAATGGCTAAAGAATTAAAACTTCAATACTGTTTGGTGAAATGTGAGAATCAATTGGAAGAAATATTACTTTGGGTTAATAAGCCAGAAAAAAGAAGCCTGCTTCTAGACAAGAATTCTCCTTCTGTCAACATGTTCTACCACTTCTATAAATATGAATTCCAAGAATAGACATGCCTAGTTTCATACACCCTACATCCTCCAAAAGCAAACCACTGGGGTCCCACCCTCTATTTTATCCAGTGCTATTGTCTAAACTAGATATCAGAATAACCTAGAGAACTTTTTATTTATTTTTTTAATATAAATTCATTTAATTGGAGGTTAATTACTTTACAATATTGTATTGGTTTTGCCATACATCAAGATGAATCCGCCACAGCTATACACGTGTTCCCCATTCTGAAGCCCCCTCCCACTTCCCTCCCCGTACCATCCCTCTGGGTTGTCCCAGTGCACCAGCCCCAAGCATCCAGTATTATGCATCAAGCCTGGACTGGCGATTCATTTCATATATGATATTATACGTTTCAGTGCCATTCTCCCAAATCATCCCACCCTCTCCCTCTCCCACAGAGTCCAAAAGCCTGTTCTATACATCTGTGTCTCTTTTGCTGTCTCGCATACAAGGTTATCCTTACCATCTTTCTAAATTCCATATATATGCATTAGTATACTGTATTGGTGTTTTTCTTTCTGGCTTACTTCACTCTGTATAATAGGCTCCAGTTTCATCCACCTCATTAGAACTGATTCAAATGTATTCTTTTTAATGGCTGAGTAATACTCCATTGTGTATATGTACCACAGCTTTCTTATCCATTCATCTGCTGATGGACATCTAGGTTGCTTCCATGTCCTGGCTATTATAAACAGTGTTGTGATGAACATTGGGGTTCATGTGTCTCTCTCAATTCTGGTATCCTCAGTGTGTATGCCCAGCAGTGGGATTGCTGGGTCATAAGGCAGTTCTATTTGCAGTTTTTTAACGAATCTCCACACTGTTCTCCACTGTACTAGTCTGCATTCCCACCAACAGTGTTAGAGGGTTCCCTTTTCTCCACACCCTCTCCAGCATTTATTGCTTGTGGACTTTTGGATCGCAGCCATTCTGACTGGTGTGAAACGGTCCCTCATTGTGGTCTTGATTTGCATTTCTCTGATAATGAGTGATGTTGAGCATCTTTTCACGTGTTTGTTAGCCATCCGTATGTCTTCTTTGGAGAAATGTCTATTTAGTTCATTGGCCCATTTTTTGATTGGGTTGTTTATTTTTCTGGAATTGAGCTGCATAAGTTGCTTGTATATTTTTGAGATTAGTTGTTTGTCAGTTGCTTCATTTGCTATTATTTTCTCCCATTCCGAAGGCTGTTTTTTCACCTTTAGTTTTCTTTGTTGTGCAGAAGCTTTTAGGTTTAATTAGGTCCCATTTGTTTATTTTTGCTTTTATTTCCAATATTCTGGGAGGTGGGTCATAGAGGATCCTGCTGTGATTTATGTCGGAGAGTGTTTTGCCTATGTTCTCCTCTAGGAGTTTTATAGTTTCTGGTCTTACGTTTAGATCTTTAATCCATTTTGAGTTTATTTTTGTGTATGGTGTTAGAAAGTGTTCTAGTTTCATTCTTTTACAAGTGGTTGACCAGTTTTCCCAGCACCACTTCTTAAAGAGATTGTCTTTAATCCATTGTATATTCTTGCCTCCTTTGTCAAAGATAAGGTGTCCATAGGTGCATGGATTTATCTCTGGGCTTTCTATTTTGTTCCATTGATCTATATTTCTGTCTTTGTGCCAGTACCATACTGTCTTGACGACTGTGGCTTTGTAGTAGAGCCTGAAGTCAGGCAGGTTGATTCCTCCAGTTCCACAGAGGACTTTTTAAAACCAAAAATGCTGAGCTCCACTCCCAAAGTTTCTGATTCAGTTAGGTCTGCTATTAGTCCTGAGAACCTGCATTTCTAACAAGTTCTCAGGTGATATTGATACTCCTGGTCCAGAGGTCATACTTTAAGAACCACCAGTCTACAGTATTTGCCAATACCATATGCCAACTGTATTATTAGCTTTATGCCTTTGCTGTCTTTGTAACTACACAGTCATTTCTGAAAGATAGGAACTAGCATGGTATCTTGCACATGGCAGACATTCATTAAATATTGTAATGCTCTTTTAAAAATACCGTTGTGGGGCTTTACTAGTGGCTCAGCAGTGAGGAATCCCCCTGCCAGCGCAAGGGACATGAGTTCAGTCCTTGAGCTGGGAAGATCCCATGTGCTGCGGAGCAGAAGGCCCATGAGTCACAACTACTGAGCCTCTGCTCTAGAGCCCGGGAGATGTAACCACTAAGCCCATATGCCACAGCTGCTGAAGCCCAGGTATCCTGGGGCCCACACTCCACAACAGGAGACACCACCACAAGAGGCCCTCCACCGTGGCTGGGAAGTGGTCCCCACTCGCTGCAACCAGAGAAAAGCCCACACAGCAGCGAAAACCCAGCACAGCTAAAAGGAAAAACTTTAAAAAATTAATACCATAATAACAGATGTCCCAAAAGACTGACTCTATGAATAGGTAAATGGCCGAGAATTACTATGGAAAATTAAAAACAGTCACCATTCTAAAAAGGAAAATAAAATGGGTACTAAAATTTTATCTTCAATTTCTACTCAACTGAGTCAAAACTCTCTTACTCCCTAAAAACACAATTCATGACAGGCTCTCCTTTCTATTAAAACTGCCCTGATTACAGAAAACACACCTAGGATGAAAAGAAGACAAGCCAGTCAGGCATCTTTCCAACGATCATCCATCCACACTGAGGGTAAGCGAAGTGTGACTAGTAGATGAAAACAGTTTCCAAAAGTCCAGGAACAACATGAAAACCTTTTAAAACAAGGTGAATTTTTCTAACATACTCCCTTTGTTAACATCTGGGAGCACAATTATAGAAACAAAATGAAATTTGAGGAAACTATATTCATGTCAAGCCCTTAAGAACATACTTTCTACATATGATCAAGTGGCACTTAGAGGATTTCTCTATAGTGTTCACAAAAACCATCAACAGTAATAACAACACTAGTGATCCTGTGTAAAGAGACAAGGAATATTCCAGCTTCAACTCTCAATCCACTTCTCCATACTAATTCTTATTGAAAATACTACCTATACAAATGTTGAAGACAAAACCAGAAAGTAAACAGATTTCATTAATCTGAATAGAAAATCATTTACTTATCTGCTCTTTTTAACATTTAAAAGATTCCAAGATTCCAGATTCAGTGACTTTAAAAGAGTTTGGCAATATTACCTTTATTTATCAATAAGGCAAGTAAGAGGCACTTCCCTAGTGGTCCAATAGTTAAGACTGTGCTCCCAATGCAGGAGACCCGGGTTCGATCCCTGGTCAGGGAACTAGATCCCACATGCCACAACTAAAGATCCCAAACATTGCAACACAGCCAAATAAAAAAATAAACAGGGCAAGCGAGACATGGAGCTGATGAAAGATGTTCTGAAAAGGTTCAGAGCAGGTGCTAAGTAATAGTGATAAGAATTCTGTCTCCTAAAGTTTATCACAAAAAAAGGCAAGAGGTGTTTGTTTGTTTTTTTTTTTAATAACTATTTTATTTCTGACATCCCAAAGAAATCCATCAGTGTTACGAAACTTTTTTTTTTAAATAACCTAGCTTGGGAGGGAGAAAAACAGCATGTACTCATTTCTTTATTTCCACCTGGATTTTCTAATATTTCTAGAACACAAAATCTTAAACTCTTTTCTGTTTGAAGAACCGAGTCTTTTTTATCTTCCCCCATTTCAGCAATAAAGCAAAACAAAATAAATCAAAAAAGGTCATTTAGCATGAAGTAACATTTCATCAGGTGACGACTGTGAAAGCTATTCACTTAATATGTGAAACTTTATAAACGGAGTCATTTTGAAAACACATCAAGCCTCGACATGCAAAGGAGAACAAAAGAGAATGGAATCTATTTGTCCTCAGTGGAAAAGAACCCAGTGATTAACTGCTGTTGAAGCAGCAAATTCTGCAGGCACTGAAGTACTCTGGGGGAGGATAGATCAGCCTTTAGGAGGCCTTCCAGATTTTCAAAAGCTCTTAATATACAGAAAGTTCGGCTTCAAGGAGCAATGAAAATATAAAAAAGAAAGAAACCATTAAGCATAATTTCCTACTGTCCTGCCTTAACTATTCAGCTCTCACCCCAGAATAATGCTACACCTTCTGTATCTAACGTGTCCAAGTCTGCACTGGTCCATTCCTCAAACCATCACAACTAACATTCCAGCAGGGAAAGAAGCTGTCCCACGTGGATAAATATCCACCAACCCACGCCCCTTTGCCAGGATATAGATCTCTCTTTCAATTCTGCAAATTGCTGCTGCTACTGCTGCTAAGACGCTTCAGTTGTGTCCAACTCTGTGCAACCCCATAGACGGCAACCCACGAGGCTCCCTTGTCCCTGGGATTCTCCAGGCAAGAACACTGGAGTGGGGTGCCATTCCCTTCTCCAATGCATGAAAGTGAAAAGTGAAAGTGAAGTCACTCAGTAGTGTCTGACTCTTAGCGACCCCATGGACTGCGCCCACCAGGCTCCTCCATCCATGGGATTTTCTAGGCAAGAGTGCTGGAGTGGGGTGCCATTGCAAATTACCCATCCTCAAAACCTCTTTGAGAATGATTTTTTTTTTTTCACATAAACCAACACCCTCTCTAATCAAACAGCATAACCCCTTTGCTATCTCTTTACTAAAATACTTTGTCAAGTATTGAATTTATAGGCAAAAGTCTGCACACTACTTTTTTCTTTGTCTGGTTTTGTTTTTTAGTTCATTTTTAATTGAAGGATAAGTGCTTTACATGCAAACTACTTGTTGATCCCACTTCTACAATTTTGTAGGCTTTTGGGGATATGAAGGCATATTTACTTGAAAAATTCACATTACAGGGTTGTATGTGCCTATTAAGAAAATGTTTAATTAGTTTCCAAAAGGAAATGCCAGAGTATCTTCATGTGAGCAGGTCAAGAATGAGGGAATGGCACAAGCCATTAATAGCTGAACAGGAACAGAAACAAAAGGGTGAACTCCAGCCATGAGTTTATCAATCACAACTATAATCACAGAAAAATGGCTGAAGGATGGATACCAGGGGCTACACGATAAAGAAAACCAGTCCGCTTATCTTGGGAACACACTGGCCTCAAGTTAAAATTTGAAGAAACTGAGTGATTTAGAACTATGCTTCCTATTAGAGGAAAACAAAACAAAATAAAAAACCACACATACAAGCTCTAAGCATGCTTCCTGTACTGAAAGTCTCTCAGCAGGCATCCTCCTCCTTGACTGCAAGGCATTGTCCATAATGTTAACTAGCTCTTTCTTCTTGAAACTCTCCTTCCAGATGGCACCACTGCAATTCCCCTTCTCCTCTAGAAGTCTATTATCCCCTTCTCACGCTTCCTCCTCCCCTCCCTTAACTGAAGTCAGTCCGTCCCTGGATTGCTTCCCTTTATACCTGCTCACCACTTCTTCCTACTCTTTCCCCATCATGTATTCTAAGTTTCAATTCACTCACTTTGATTAAAAAAGACAGCCCTACTAAAGGCCTCTTAATCATAAAGCTAGTTGCTCAATCTCTCAAAACTGATCCCCCTTGTGAAATGCTTTCCTTGCCTTTTGTCTTGCTTTTTATCGAGGTCCCCCACCTTCCTCTCTGACCTCTTCACTTCTCTGTCCTCCATTTCCTTCTTCCCCTCTTCCTCCCTTTCCACACAAGGCACATTATACATGTTTCTGCTCTTCAGGCATCCTCTGAAGTTGTCCATTCCATTCCCTTCCACCTACATGCAAATGGTGTCCAAGTCTTAAAACTAGCCTTTGTACTGATCTCTCGTGAGCAAACCCTGACAAGCGTTCCCCTCTGAACACCCGTTAACACCTCCTCTCAACAACTTACCTTTGTACAAACCATCATTCCATATTAGTGCAACTTTTCAGGAAAGCCCCAAATCAAAATTGATTTCTCCCTCCCTTCACCTCTAAAAAAATCTCTATTTCCTTCATTCACCTGTTACTTTCAGTTGCTATCATATTCCCAGTTCATTCGTTCCTATAGTTCACTTGTTCTTAGTATTACTTATTCTATCCAATCTAGTCTATCTTCTGTACAATATATCCAGCATACCATGTTAAAGACTTTATACTTCATAAAGCTACTCTATGACACTTTTGTGCTTCCCACGTGGCACTAGCGGTAAAGAATCCGCCTGCCAATGCAGGAGATACAAGAGATGCAGGTTCGATCCCTAGGTCAGGAAGATCCCCTGGAGGAAATGGCAACCCACTCCAGTATTCTTGCCTGAAAAATTCCCCGGACAGAGGAGTCTGGCAGGATACAGTCCAAGGGGTCACAAAGAATCGGCCACAACTGAGCACGCAAAACACTTACAACATCTGCTTTTCTCAAGTTAGAGCAAAGTGCTCTTCCACGTCTATCTTGGACTCAGTTAAAGTAAGGAGAAGGGGATCCATTTACTGCTCACCACAGAAAAATCAAAGACTGAAGGTAAGAGTTCAGGATTTCAACTCAGGCACGAGAGGGGAAAAAATACAAGTTGGACTTAGAAGGGGAAGCCAGAGTAGGCAGAGTCAAGATTGGTGTAATGAGATTTCTGTAACAGGAATTTTCCCTCAATTATCCTTAGCGGTAATTTTCGACCATTTTTCAATTATGGAATATGTGATGGTCAGTAACAAAGCATTCCCAAATATATACTCATTTAGCAACAAAGTGAAAAAACTTAGCTTAGGAAAGCTCTGCACCAACTCACAATCACTATCACACTGGTACTGGTACTGTTAATTCCATCCCAAAGACTGACTTCGATGAACTTTATTTGTGTCAGGTGAATACAGATACAGACAGGAGTGATATTCAAGTTATTTTTAAAGCACCTATTCAGCACAGACCCTGGCAAAAAAGGACAGCAGCTGCTGTGAAAACCAATATAGTCAACATCCTGTAAACTGACAGGCACAGACAACTACAGCTGCAACTTGTGGCAACTCCCAGCAGGCTAGCCGTCATCACCTCTTTCTCTTCCCCCAGAGAAAGCACACCATGAAGCAAAAGCACGGAGCACACACTAAGACACACTCTCTGACTTGAATTCTGCTGTTTTATTGAAAAGGCAGATCTTTCACAAACTTCATTACTTTATCATATTTAACAATGTACTTGTGGACACTGACATACGATATAACATCAACACTGAGAATGCTTATCATTAACAAAATCTTCTGCAGGACATTCACAGCCCTATGTAATACAGTCTAAACTACTTAACCGAAACAGATCTTAGTTAGTCTTTCTACTACAGCAAATAAAACTATTCTACTATTCCCCCAAACTGCACCTAGCTCCATACCTCTGCTCATGCCATGGGGACTATCTTTCACTTCCTCCTGTTCATCTAATTTCTATGGAAAATTCAAGACCTCCAATTCCCACCTTCCAAAAGAACTTACTAATCAACAATGAACTCAGTGGCTCACAATTCCCTGAGTCACTATACTTTCCTGTATTTCTTAGCCTTTTCATGTGTATAAAGACTAAGTATCATACCTCCTCTCATGTCCAGAAATACTGAAACAATACCTTACATGTGACAGGCAATAGAGCAATTTTTGATTGACAGCAACATTACTCTCACAACTCTAGGACACACAATATAATAGAGAAGAAATTACCTGATTCAATTAAATGTAAACAAAGCACTTCTAGTGGATATTGTACAGTGGGATAGATGTTTATCATTCCTTCACAGGCCTTCTTCAACCTAGCAGTCTCATGAGGAAACTTGAAAATAAAAAAAGAAAAATAAACTGAGTAGCAGTAAAATATATTTACGAATACTTCCCTAATTAGAATAGAAAAGTCATATTAGAGATTTTAAAAATCAACTTACTTTGGATAAACACTGAATGAAATGTTTATAAAGCACTTGGTGATCTTCACTAGGAATCTTATCTGATAAGCCCAGTGCATTCTCATAAGCAGTTAAAAGCTGAAACAAAGAAACAGAATAGCTATCATCTGTAGTTTACTTAAGTGACAAATGTAACAAATAGTTGAACACAGAAGACTGCTTATACAAAGGACACCCTCAATTAGTAACTGAAGATATGTTTATTGTTTGGCCCTGACAATTTCAATGAGGGGGAAAAATGTATAAGCTTGGAATACATTCCAACTCCAACTGGCCAACAGACTGCATTGAACAAATAAGGGACAACTATAAATTGCATAACAACATTAATGAAACATTCTCATAAGTGCTTGCTGCTCTCTACTAAGTAGTTAAGAGGTGTAGTCTCATAGGTCAGTATGGCTTCTATTGCTCAGATCACTTTTAAAACATCCCTTCTGAAATCACCAATACAGTCTTTGGAACATCTTCATAATAGCAAATCTTCAATCTCAAAAACAAAATGTTTCTGAAGTCATACTTTTGGTAAAAGAAAATCAGAGATATGACTGAACTATAATGAGATCATTTTTTTATACAGTACTATTAACTGACTTTGAAGAAAATTCCAAAAGAAGCCTTCTAAATGTTTCCTCAGCAAATACAGCAATACCTGAATACAAAAGGCAAGCACTTTTAAAGAGTACCATTTATTTGGTTACGTAAGTTACGCATTTTTCAAAATGAATTTCCATGACTGTATAATGAAAATTCATAATATAGTTCACCATCTCAAATTCTCTTTGTAAAGAATGACATAAAGTCTGTATGCAGCAGGGGAGGGATAAACTGGGAAACTGGGATCGGCATATACACAGTACTATATACAAAATACGTATACTGATATACTAATATATACTAATACGTAACTAATAAGGACATGCTGTATCTGGCACAGGGAACTCTACTGAATACTCTTTAATGACCTATATGGGAAAAGAATCTAACCAGAGTAGATATATGGATATGAACAACTGATTCACTTTGCTGTACACCTGAAATGAACACAACACTGTAAACCAGTTAATACTTCAATAAAAATTAAATACATAAATAAATAAAATGCTCTAATTGTTAAACCTGAAAGCAATTTAGTACTCTTAGTTCAGAAATATGAAGAAACATACCGTTAAGGTACAACTTTTTAGAACTAGCAGTTACATAAAAGTCAATTTCACTGTTTCTTCTTCACAGTTATTAAGTAACTGATACAGTGTGAATTCTTGTGAATACAAGGACCTAAAATTTTGATACCCTGAATACCACTTCCACTCTGTCCAGACTTAGTCTGAAACTGTAGGCCTGTAATTCTTACTTTATCAGGAAGAGCCTCTATGAATTTAAAATATCTAGTCTGACATACGGTGTTTTTCTGTATTACATCATGTTTCCATTTTCTAAATTCAACTGAATGATCAACTTTCGTGATACAAACTGTGGGGAGTACATGGCTCAGTACCAATTGCTGGGTCTCATTATTCTGATCCTCAGTGCACTCAGCCAGCAACTGAGTCAATTTCCTCCACAGCTGATGAAGCTCCTGGTTGTCTGCACCTTCTTCCTGTCGTGTCTTTATCAATTTGTGCCATGTTCGGGCCACCTATCAAGGAGATTTTAAATGGTTACTATATCTAAAATACTGAAACGCTATTAAAAACATTTAAATCTACAAATAAAAACATTTTTATTTACTAATACATAAAAATTACAAAAGCAGAGAGCTCCATCTATTATCAATTCCATTAAAAAAAAAAAACAGGATGATTGGGCAAACCCACACAGTCCTTATATGAGAAGTATGACTGAGACACCAGAGTACATGCAGGAATGACTGCATGCCCCAGTCCTCACAACTTACAGCATCAGCAGTGGGACACCACAAACGAGTCACTGAATTCTACAGATGATTCACTTTTACTTATTTGATTTATCCCTGCCCAGTTTCAAAAACGTTTGGAAGTTATGATACCTGAATTCCAATTTACAGTTTTCAAAGCACTGTACCATATGTTTTGATGCCATACCATATGTTAGTTTTTTAAATGTTTCCTTAAGCTGAATGAACGCTTCCTTTTAGTAATGGTTTTATTAAAAGAAATTTACTACCAAAGCAAATCATTAACCAACCTCTACGTGTTTCTTCTCTTGGTAATACAGATCCACCAGTTTCTTACAGACATCACACCACTTCTGTTTGTCAACACTTAGAATAGAAAAAGAGGATTTTGAATCTGATTAATGAAAAAAACTGAGGACTTAAGACACAAAAATTAAAATATCCCCAAAATAATACTACCGGAACATATCCTCTATCACACTACAACAAAATTTCATAAAATGAGCCTCTCATAAAAAAGAAAGGTTTAAAAAACATTATCTTCTATTATATTGACTAAAAATAATATCAAAGTTCTCAAATTAGTCAACCCCCCTACTATTACTGTTTCTATCACAAGTAAGAGATTCTGTAACAATAGTTTGAAAGAAAAATAATTTCCAATTCCCAGTAAATGTCTTCTATATAATTTTAATCAGTTTTTTCTACTTCAAGCGGTTAAAGAAACGAGCCTTTCCCCACACACTGATTACCTTTCATACAGATCCAGGAGTTTTTGGTAAACACCAGGTAAGTCATCCTTAGCATTTATGTGATTACATTTCTCATACAAACTTGCTAACCCCTAAAAGAGGAAACAGCAGTGATTACTCTTCCAAAGACATCTAGTGTGCTCACATTTATTTTGCTAAGTAAAGTGACAATCTACTGTAAAGATTATTTATGATAGAGATTATTATAGTTTATAGATGAAATAAAACACCTGAGATTTGCCTCCAAATAACTGGAGGCAGGAGGGAGTGGGTGCAAGTACAGATGGAATAACACTGGCCATGAGCAGGTTTTTATTGAACCTGGGAGCCAGCACGGGAGATCCCACCCATGACAAAGTCATGTGAAGGAGACCTGATAAGCAAGGCTTCAGGACTCGAGGGACTCCCTGGGCCATCTCACCCATGAACCAAGGCTTCAGGACTCGAGAGACCCCTGGACCTGCTCGAGCATCTACCCCAAAACCAGAATCTGTCTTACTATTTTACGCCTTTCACCAACTCTTCTGACATTAACAGAGGGCTGTCCCCAACCACCTTTCTCTGGAAAAAGTTAACTTAGGGCTTTAGCTAATAAGTCTCCTGGACATGACAGGAGTGTTTCAATTCAAACCCCTCTGATGGCTTTCTAGCTTGCCTGACAGGTTTATCCAAACTCTTTCAGTTACGCATGATTATTCACAGCCTCCCAACTGTGAAAGGCACAGAAAGCCTAAAAGTATAGAACCTTTCACAGAGTTAAAAACTATCAGAACAGTGCTAGTGTAGGATTTCACTGTTAAGCCAATGTTTGCTGCCAAGTTCCCATATCCCTTATCCATTTTGCACCTGGGAGTGCATTAGTTAACATAGTTGGAATTTAAGAAAAACAAGCAGTAACCTTGGAATTAACCACATCAGACCTTTGAGCTAATTGGTTCTTTCTTTGTTGTAACTCACTGCACCTTTGCTCCATGAGAAATGTAACTCTGTTTATTACTTTTTGAAGTTGACATAGATTAGAAATATAAAGAAAAAAACACTTCTTTTCAAGGGAAAATAAGTTTTCTGGCTGAGCAGCCTTTATCAAAAGAGGGCCATAAAATGTTCACAGGCCTCCAAGGCCAGAAGATAATATACACAACATTGTTTATGGGAAAAGTATGCAAAAAAAATCCTGGTTTCGATAAGGGCAAAACTGCTGGAGTGTTTGGGCTGATTCTGCATGACCTTGTATCTTTCATTTCCCTCTGTGTACAAGTCAAAGTATAAAAGTCCCTTTTGAAAATAAAGTTACAGGCCTCGCTCACCGAAGCTTGGTCACCCGTGTCATTCATTCATTCATTCATTCATTCATTTGCCAACATCATCCATCCTGAGGGTATCCCTGGACTCTGCTGAGGCTGGACCCCAACAGATGGGCAGAGTGGTTCATTTCATCATTCTCTTTACTTTTGAAAATGTATTTCACACAAAAAATACTTTTTTAATAATTGCTATGCAATTTTAACCCCTAAGGTGTTACCACACGACACTATTTCCACATGGTCAAAAGAAAGAAATCCAAGGACTCTGTGGAAATTATCATTTTTGCTTCAAATAAAGATAGATATCCTAAACCAATCAGTACACAATAAAAGCTAGCATCAGAGAGATGTTACCAGACAACCTACTCATGTTCTTGTTCATGTGAACCTGAGACAAACAGGTTCATGTTCTCCAGAGTCTTCTACCTCCTATTAATCACAGTTTCTAAGATGTGATTGAGACACGAAACAAAGTCATTAAACATGAAAAAGCTGGAGAAGCCAAGTAAAAAACAGAGACCATTAAATAAGAAAAAAGAATGTAATTCATATTTATAGATACAGAATTTCAAATCTTTTCATATTATTTTTTAAAAAACACATTAATATACCATCTTTTCCCTCAGATAAGCATAAAGAATATTCTTGATAAGTCTCTCATATGTATACATAATTAAGTTAGAGATTTATATAATCATGTTTCAATTTCTGTCCTAACATTTGCAAATAATCCTTTGGATTAGATGTTAAATAGTAGCAAACAGCATGCTTGGCACCAACTAACTTTCAAGTTTACGAGATCAATAAATTTAATTTCTTCTCTCTTACACTGGGCAAATGGAGATCTAAATGCTTATTGTAAAGCTGTCACCTGTATTTTGTAAAAAGTTCTTTCCTATAACATAGTTAAAAAAAAAAAAAAAGAATGTCTACATACCTGCCAAGCTAGTAGCTGATCTGGCTCTAATTCAGCAGCTTTCTTGTAGGCACCCTGGGCCTGATCAGGCTGTTCTAGCTCGGCTGCAGCAACGCCAATAAAAACCCAGGCATTATAGTTATTCTTCTCTTGTTTTAACACTGTCTGGTTGAAAAAATTAAAAGAGACAGTTGTTACGTTTTAGAAACTTGTGGACAAACAACAATCAAAGACAGTCTACCTAACAGTCAGGAAATCTGGATCTACCACTAACTTGGTGATCTTAGAATACCACTCAGCCTCTCTGGTCCCCAGTTTCCTCAAGGAGAGGGGGAGTTGGACTGGACCAGTGACTGCAGGGGGCCTGAAACATGAGGCATGTTTTACAGAGATGCCCAAGTAATCCTTGTGCCTCAGCCAAATGCCTCCCTCTGCCCCTTGAGAATAACACTAAGTATAAAAAGCACAATTAAGACTATTCTTACCACCCCCTACGGCACACTGCTACTAGTCACTTACAAAACTACTTTCCATATTGTATCCAACTCCCTTATCCAACTCCTGTATTTTCTTTCCCCTACAATAGCATCTCCCCATATTAAACAGATAGATATTTTCATTGAAATTATATGCTAAGAAATTATTTTGACTCCAATGTGACTGCACCAAATATGTTCAAAAGAAATAGTTGCGATGAATGTTTAAACAACACCTGTCAACTAGAACAAAAACTATACAGAGAGCTACTGCTTACAGAAGTAACAACCACTCACTAAGGTAAAACAGTTTGAAATGGAAAGCAAAGACGTTCCAGTGAAAGGAACACAAAACTACCAGCTAAAATGAAATTAGCTCTTAAGGTTTCACATATTCTAGAGAAAAAGAACACTTCTGAGTTGAAGCAGGCAGATTATTAGTCTTATGTGCGGCCACATGACACTTCTAGCAATGTCACCAATATACAGCACAAGCTCCATTCTATCCCATAATGCTACCTCCCAAAAAACCAGCACCCATGAGGTAAGCACCAAAGCTAAGCTCCAAACTCTGAAGTCTTATTAACGTTTGTGTTCCCAACACCAAGGGCAATGACTGGCATACAACTGTGGAGCAAACAATAAACGCCATAGTCAACCCACAGTCAATAAGGACCTGCTGTCTGCCTAGTCACCGGGTTTTTCAAGATTGGAAACAGACTTTTTAAAGAAATGATTATAACAGTGCAGTGAAAGCAGGTATGGAATTCTGAGAGAGGGAAAATAGTACCTGACCCCCAACTCCATCCAAACAAGTCAGACAAGGCTGCCTAAAGGCATGCTTATACTGAGTTACAGGCACACCAGCAGAGGAGGTGATAAATCAGACCAGACACAGCAAATACACTAAGGAGCAACTTCTCTTAAATTTCAACATTCTAGGTTACTACATATTAAGTCGTCACACATTTGCCACTGACTAGTTCCCCATCTTTGGCTTTCCAGCTGAGTCTCAGGTATAAATTATAAACTGCTTGGTGGAATTCATATGTGAATCAGAAAGAAGACGGCTGTGGTACTTCTGTATGTATTAACAGAAACAGATTCACATGTGTATTAGATCAGTCTAGTGCTGAAGGAAACAACCCCTCCCAGCACCCCTGCCACCTCCTCCTCCTTACCATGAGTCTGAACAGCCTGTCTACCTTCTTCTATATGAGGGTTAGTTCTGCCATGGCCTCCACCCTTGCTGGGCTCACTAGAAACCTAACCTCTCAAGGGCATCCTTTACCCGTTTAAGACTCTCATTCTATGCTGCTATCTATTTCCCCCAGGCTTACTCAGTTCTCTCCCTCCCACTGTCCTGAACTCTTTAGTGCAACCACTGAAAACTCCCAATCTGAACAGCCAAGGTCCCTATGCTCAATCTTTCTTTGAAGTGCACCAAGTTCTGTCGCAATGAAACTGGGCTGTGGCTGTGGCCCTACAGATCTTACAGGCTGCAGCTGATTTCTTTTCACGTTCTTCCCACGTATCACAGGCCAGGAGCTAAGACAAGGGTTTCCGTTGCTCACACTTGTCACTTGTAATATATTCTTCTTCTGCTACCCCTCCTCCTTCAAAAACCCCAGCACCTCTGAAGATCAAACCACCAGCTATACTCTAGAAAATATCCTTCTTGTTGCTACCATCTACCAACCTCCTAGGAATCCCCTTTCCTTCAGTGAAAATAGGGTATCCCTCCTCTCCACTTCAGCTCCAGTAATCATTCTATCAGTCATGTAGACGACCCAATGAACGTCAAGGCCTCTCAGTCACTTATCCTCAGTACTCAGCCATCCAAAACCTGGGTTTCCAGCATGTACGTCTCCTAGCCTCCCAGTTCAATTACTGCAATGGTGACAATTCTCTAACCTCTATTATGACCAACTTTTGCTTAATCTCACCTCCTTCCAACTATCACCCTACTTCTCAATTCTCATCTCTCATGCCCCAGCTTACACCATATTACACATCACTGTCATCACTCCCTTGCAAACATCCTCAACTCCTTTGCCTCTCTTTCCCCTCAGCTTTCTTACTACCTATATATTGAATTCATCATGTCTATCTCCAAGCCTGAGAAGGGTGACATGAAGGAAGAAACTACACAGCTGAATACACTGATTTCACTTTAATACCATGAAATTTTCAAAAGGACATTGACTAGAGTCTGGTAATCCTGCTAATCCTTACTAATAAATTTCCTCTCTCACGGCAAATGACAACTATATCATACCTTATTTTGTCTCAAGCCTCCTACACAACTCCTCTTTCAGCCTCAGCTTATACCTAAGAAGACAGGAGCCATCAGAGGGGAACATTTATCTTCCCACCACCACCACCCAATCTACAAACCTGATGGCTATGGATCTGTATCTATCTTTCCGCCTGTTTAGACAGAAGAAGTGTCAAAGGCCCTCCTCTCAAGCTCTGGACCCCACCCTCACTCACCCTCCCAGGGACTGCTCTCCTACTGCCAGCCTGCATCTCTCCTGCACCTTCAGTTCCTCCTTCTGGAGGCGAGCATTTCCATCAGCACAGACAGGAGCTTCAGAATCCTAATGCTCACAACCACACACCAAGCGGATTCTCCCGTTGACATACCATTAAAGAAGGAAAACTTTAAGATACAATAGTGTTCCACAGTACAACCCATCAAAAGACAGCTAAGAGACATTCAGGTTTGGGGAACTTGGCTTTGACAAGTTACCAATAGAGAGAAAGACAAAAGTAAGTGGTAGAAGTAACTTATCCTGGCACAACCACATTAATGGTTCTACTAACAGACCTGACCACTTTCGTTGTATTCAGACAGAAATGATTCACATATTACAAATCAGTGATGCTTACAGCTGTTTCTGTCCTGGAAGGAAAAAAAATATATTAGTTACCTTACAATGTTTCAAAGCTTCTTTGTATTCTTTGTTTCTGATTGCATCTCTAGCACTTTTCAGAGCAGTCTTTACTTCCTTGCTGGACATTCTGTCAAAACAAAAAGCCTGTTTATACTTAAGTAAAGGCAAAGGACTATTCAAGAGGACGATATACTAATTTCAGCCTGAATGAAACTACAATGATACCTGCCTAACTATAACAGTCCCAACAAATTGAACAAACTTAACCTCTGAAAAAAGGACGCGTAATTCCTTCCACATGGAGCACTCTTTCCTCTTAAAATAAACATATTTTTTTATGTTTAAAAAACAGAAAGTCATATCATCCCTTCAGATTTTTACTCAAACGTCACTTCCTCAATGAAACCTTCCCTGGCCACGCTATTTAAAATTTTAACACTTTCTTCTTCCAATTCCCAACCACTCAATATTCCCTAACTATCTCTTTAACACTGCATTTATTTCTCTTCAAAGCACTTAACACCATCTAATATATTATATACTTATTCATTTATTATCTGTTTCCCAGCCTCACCAGAATATAAGCCCCATGTAGGCAGGGACTTTTAATCTGTTGTTGTCGGGTTGTTGCTGTTGCTTAACTGCTGCGTCCTTAATAGCTAGTATCTGACGAACGGTAAATATTAACAAACATTTGCTGAAATTGCATTGTATTTGAATTATATGCATTCTCCGTATAGTAGGCTAAAACACAGATGATCTTATGGGCCAGGACCCAAAGCACACACCACTCTCAATAGAGTTCTACACAAAGCAAATACTAAAATAAATCCAAGTCACAGAGTTAAAACATTAACACAAATAAATTTCAGTAACTATGATGTAAGTTTAAGAAAGCATTCTGTTTTGAATGCATTTTATTAGTTTCTATAAAATATAAATCAGGATTTTAACTTTTTTCACAGTAAGGATTTCTTTAGGATGACAGTAGTCTAGTATTCCCTGAAACATAGTATTCTTTGAAGAGAAGTAAACATGTTTATATTTAAATAAAGGCAAGGAATATTCAAGAAGACTGTATACTAATTTCAGCCATAGATACTTCAATTTGTAGACAAAATATTCACTGAAGATATATTAGTGTAATCTTAAATAAACTAACTTATTTTAAGATGTCACAACTTATTCCATTTACCAGTAAACCAGTCAAATTCAATCACAACTTGTCTTGAAAAAAGAAACATTTGTATTTTTTTTGCCAACTCTATTGAACTCTAACCTCAAGAATGTAAAACAAAGCTATGTATATATTAGGTCATTATAGATCACTGATGCTCAAGGCAGCAAAATGAACAAAGAAGATGGCTCACTGACTTGGTAGCTGACAGTTCTTTACATCCAAACAGGCTGAGGCACAAGTATAAGATGAAAGAAATTTAAGAAGCCAGAGAATTTTTTTAAAAAAAATCCTTTTGACTTAAAGAAGTTTAGATTCGAATAACACAAAAATTAAAATATCAAAATATCAATTTATCTATGGCCAAGACGAGATTTCCTAAATAGACAGAAAAGGGGTTTTTTGCCTAGTTACAATTAGACAATTAAAGCAACATATTTCATATGCTCTTATTTTGGACACTGCTCTGTTACCTGAAATGATATTGGCATAAATTTACAGACGTAAAACATCAGAAGGATTTTTATACAATCTGTAAATCTTGCTTGAAGCAACCAAGTCTGTATGCTGATGCAACATTCTATTTCTCACACCTAAGTTATCTTTGGTAGATAAACCTGCAGACTGAAAGAAGAGAATGACAGTGATGATGACAACTAATCTGGACCGACAGGGATAAAAAGAGACATCCAAGAAGAAAAAAAAAATCAAGAGATACCCAAGTTAAAATCAAGATAAGGCCAAGCAAAAGCAAACAGAAGAATGCAACTTTTCCAGGACAAAGATCACCATCTTTTCTATCACCCAAGATACAAGTAAAAGCACTTCTGAACAAAGCAGAACCAAGCAGCACTAACAAAGCGTGCAGCTCCCAAGCTATACACTGCCTTTGACAGAAGACACAGAAAGGCAGGCCTCTGCTCTGGAGAATACAATCCCAATCCAGAGAAAGACCTCGGGCATATGAGTCACTGAAGAATCAAATTCTAAACTAAGGCTAATGAGTGCAAGTGCAATACGAGCGTAGAAGACAGAAGTGTGATGTGAAGTGATCAACAGCTACGATGTGGAGAAAGGAGCTGAGAATGGAGGGAAGAAGGACAACTACTCCAGCCAGAGGCATTGCATTAGCAAAGTTGGAGAGAGAGGAATGAGTGCGGAACGTGTAGGCAACAATAAGGAAGCCAGGCTGAATGGAAGAAGAAGGACTTGCTGAAGAACAGAAGAAAATTAGGCTGGGTAGGTAGAGCACCAGTTTACGTAAGACTTTGAAAACGAGACAGATAAATCTGGACTTAAATGGAACAGCCAACATGGAGCTGTCAAATGCCTTGAAGTGGGTTATTTTTAAAGACCATATGAGACAAATTTTATTCTTCTCTTGGTTGCCAATTCAAATGTTCAATACCCTTCTATAACCTGACATGTCTTCACAGGTAATTACATCTACTCTTGCTGTACAAAAAAGGTCTTAATGACCCGGATAACCATGATAGTGTGATAACTCACCTAGAGCCAGACATCCTAGAGTATGAAGTCAAGTGGGGCTTAGGAAGAAGCATCACCATGAACAAAGTTAGTGGAAGTGATGGAATTCTAGTTGAGCTATTTCAAATCCTGAAAGATGATGCTGTGAAAGTGCTGCACTCACTATGCCAGCAAATTTGGAAAATTCAGCAGTGGCCACAGGACTGGAAAAGGTCAGTTTTCATTCCAATCCCAAAGAAAGGCAATGCCAAAGAATGTTCAAACTATCACACAATTGCACTCATTTCACATACTAGCAAAGTAATGCTCAAAATTCTCCAAGCCCGGCTTCAGCAATACGTGAACCATGAACTTCCAGATGTTCAAGCTGGATTTAGAAAATGCAGAGGAAACAGAGATCAAATTGCCAAAATCTGTTGGATCACAGAAAAAACAAGGAAATTCCAGAAAAACATCTACCTCAGCTTCACTGACAATGCTAAATCCTTTGTGTGGATCACAACAAACAATGGAAAATTCCTAAAGAGATGGGAATACCAGACCACCTTACCTGCCTCCTGAGAAACCTGTAGGCAGGTCAAGAAGCATCAGTTACAACTGGACATGTAACAATGGTTCCAAACATGCAACTGGTTCCAAACTGGGAAAGGAGTACATCAAGGCTATATACTGTCAACCTGCTTATTGAACTTACATGCAAAGTACATCATGCGAAATGCCAGGCTGGCTGAAGCTCAAGCTGGAATCAAGATTGCCAGGAGAAATATCAATAACCTCAGATATGCAGATAATACCACCCTTATGGCAGAAAGTGAAGAGGAACTAAAGAGCCTATTGATGAAGGTAAAAGAGGAGAGTGAAAAAGCTGGCTTAAAACTCAACATTCAGAAAATGAAGATCATGGCATCTGGTCCCATCACTTCGTGGCAAATGATGGGGCAACAATGGAGACAGTGACAGACTTTATTTTCTTGAGCTCCAAAATCACTATGGGCAGTGACTGCAGCCATGAAATTCAAAGACTCCTGGTCCCTGGAAGAAAAGCCATGATGAATCTAGACAGTGTTTTCAAAAGCACAGACATCACTTTGCTGACAAAGGTCCGTCTAGTCAAGGCTATGGTTTTTCCAGTAGTCATGTATGGATGTGAGAGTTGGACCATGGAGAAGGCTGAGCGCCGAAGAATTGATGCTTTCAAACTGTGGTGTTGGAGAAGACTCTTGGACAGCAAGGAGATCAAACTAGCCAATCCTAAAGGAAATCAATCCTGAATATTCACTGGAAGGACTGAGGCTGAAGTTGAAGCTCCAATACTTTGGCCACCTGATGCGAAGAGCTGACTAATTGGAAAAGACCCTGATGCTGGGAAAGACTGAAGGCAGGAGGAGAAGGGGACAACAGAGGATGAGATGGTTGGATGGTATCATCGACTCAAAGGACATGAGTCTGTGCAAACTCTGGGAGACAGTGAAAGACCGGGAAGCCTGGTGTGCTGCAGTCCATGGGGTCACCAAGTGATGGACACAACTGAGCGACTGAACAACAAACTTGCTGCAGTGGAATCCTCTTGTTCTCCTCCGATCCCTTGTTCATTTGATTTGGCATTGAGCATAACAAGCTAGCACCTACACCTTCTCTCTTCACCAAAATCTAATGCATATATATAAATAAATATTAGTTTCAGGGGATTATATTTTTCTGAAAGACAAAATAATCTGCCTTTCTAGCCCTCTTTCTAGCCCTGAAAATGTCTTTCTCTTTTTTAGGAAGTGTTACGGAGAACGAAGAGGCTCATTCACTCATTTTCTTCACAAAGCTTTATAGAGCACTAATCATCTACCCATTTCGCAGAGTAAAAATCTACTACTCACAAGGATTCCACATAACCTCATATTCCTCTGTTTGGGATGCTTCCCTCTATTTCAAGCATTTCCAACACTTCAAAGGAAACCCCAGCCCTTTTACAAGTGTCTTTACTATTCTTCCATAGCCCCACAAAATTTATCCTTATACCTCTCCTCCCATTTTTTATCCTCAATCTCAATGATAAGAAAAGTGTATATTTAGCACATTCTCACTCAGTGAAGGGTGTTTTGTTTTGTTTTGTTTTTACTACCACTAAAGGGGTTTTGATTCAATGTATCAAGCA
Organism: Ovis aries; assembly: GCF_016772045.2. Lineage (NCBI taxonomy): Eukaryota > Metazoa > Chordata > Mammalia > Artiodactyla > Bovidae > Ovis > Ovis aries. The sequence continues at coordinate 92,499,654 of NC_056058.1, forward strand.
TAAAAAGCAACAACTGCACCTAATAAAAAGTTACAAAGTGACAACCTTGCCAAAAGACAATGATATACCTCAAAACTAACATTTAGATGACAGGTGCATGAACTGATATGTCCTCCACACCCCAGCTAAAGCTATGGAAATTGAAGCCACATTCAGCAGTGCCAGATACAAACATTCCACAACGCAAAAATAAGAAGAAAAAAAAAATAGTAGTGATAACAACAATGGAAGTTAATTACAAAAAAGCAAAAAAAATGACACCTTTAAATCTAATTGCAAAAGTCTAACGGTGCTTTGTGATAACCTATAATCTGGGATGATAACCCACACCATTTAACCTTCCTTCTCAAAAGAATTGGTAATATCAGTCATTAAGTAAAAGTGGAGTCTACCTATGATTTAGCACTCTAGACACTTACCTTTTACCTATAATCACAAACTATCTTCTTTGTTACCTGAGTTTCAGATTGTTCCTTAAATGTTTATCCATCTAGATTAAGTAAAACACAAGACAGTTAGGCACATAAAAAAGGTAACATACACCACCCAAAACATGTTGAATTTTTTAACACATCAGATTCAGGTTCAATTTTCATAATTTATAATTTAAAACATGAGAAATAAGTATGTACAATTTTCCAATTTCTTTCTTTCCCAAAAAGATATTAATTATAATCTCCAAATTTCTGAATTGGTCTAAACTGTGTCCCCATGGCCTCAAGGTGATAAAAGAAACTTCCATAAGCAATCACATTTAAAAAAATTACAGAAACTCAAAACACACCGACTTCAATGTAATAAACTGAGGCAGAAGAGAATATTATCTACTTCTACACTTTGTTTTAAATCTAGAACAATTAAGGGCACTTGTGTGTGGGTTAGTCGCTCAGTCGTGCCTGACTCTTTGCAACCCCATGGACTATAGCCCACCAGGCTCCTCTGTCCATGGTATTCTCCAGGCAAGGACACCGGAGTGGGTTGCCATATCCTTCTCCATTAAGGGCACTTAGTTACTCCCAATTTGCAACCTAATTACACTGAAGTGAATCTTGTTCTAAGCCACATAAAGAATTCTAAATGTGAAAAAAAAAGCTGCCCATATCAGGCAACTAGTTTGTAAATTTAATTAAACAGACCAAACTTTTTTTAGATATTAATAATAATAATCCATCTAACTAGCCATCTGAAATACTAACACAAATTCTACATGACTACAAATTCTAAGTATCTTTTGATACTATCTCTGGAATGGATCCTGTCAAACAAAATTAACCCAGAATGCTTCCTGGAGAGAATAGAGATGGTTTTAAAAAACGGAATAAAGGAAAAAAAAAATGCTTCTTTAGAACTAGGAAATGAACAAAACTTAGGTGAAGCAGGTGGAGGTGAGTAAGAAATAGTAAGTTTGATAAACCATGCACTAGTGATAAACCTATTTAAATAGAAGGGTTAGTTCCACAGAAGAGGGTCTTACTGGTAAGAAAAAGTATCGTGATCCTCACAATGTCTAGGAAAGTAAAATAAAAGTTAAACAAGAAGCGGGGAGGTAAAATAAATGTTAAACCCTGACTCTCCATGTCACTAACTTCCTTAAGCCCCTATTCAGCTACAAATGATTACCCTCCACACTCAACTTGATTTTACTGATTAACTCAGTCATTCCAACTCTGTTCTCAGAAAATATCCAAGAGTTTGTCAGCCCCTTCATTCTGCCACATGCACCAAGTCAACAAAGACAGATCTGGATTCAAGCCTCCACAGATCCTGGGCACCTTACTTCACGTCCAAGTCTATTTCCTCACTGGTAAAGTGAGGACATCACTTACCTTCTATGTACATAGATGGAGTAGCCGACACAGTATCTGCGAGTTCTGCAGGCCTTAGCCCTTACCACCCTCTCAATCAACTTCACCACTTTCCTCCCATTCCTAACTCACAGTGGTTATTATACACTTTTAACACACATTTAAAACCCCCAATCCTATCTTCCTTGATCCCTCAAGAAGTAACCTTCTTGTCTATGTTCCTCAAAAAATGGCTACCACCAAACACAAGTATCCTCTTTAAATTAGTTACTACCCAAATACTAAAGACTACAGCTTGACAAATGCTTTATGTTCTGGAGCAGAAAATGGCAACCCACTCCAGTATCTTGACTGGAAAATTCCATGGACAGAGGCGCCTGGCGGCTGCAGTCCTTGGGGTCTCAAAGAGTCAGACATGGGCATGCATGTATGTTCTAAACAAATGTATTGTCTCTCAGGTAAAAAAAAATCCCTATATAAAGGTAACGTATTTTTGGAGTTCCTTATGTATCCAACATCTATCAAGTATTATGACCTTTCAGCTTCCAACTACAGTTTGTTTTTAGTTTCCCTACATTCAAATGCAGTAATTTTCAATTAGCTAAAGTGAGAATGGAAGAATCCCCTTTTCAGTGTTACCTCATATTTCCTTTTTCCACCATTCCCCAACGCTTTTCACCTCTCCATCTTTACTTCTCCCATTCAGCCTATTCATATTTGCCTCTGTTTACTCAAATGCTATGTGTAATTCAAGGCCAAATTTAAGTGTCAAGCATAAAGTCTTTTCAGACAAATCTCACACAGGTCTGAACTTATAACATTTCACTGTCTAGACTAACATATCCACAAATATATTTGGAACATTAAATGCTTAAAGGTGTTACCATATCTAGCAGTTTTGTGAATACTGCACACTATATATCACTTTTTTGAAGTCACAGTGCATTTTAAAGGCTCTGAGAAGTTCTACAGTAAAGACCCAAATACAGTTTAACCTAGAAACTCTGAAACTTATATTACATTTATTTCAATGAACAGCAACTAACATTGTGAAATACACTAGCATTCTCCAAAGTACCATTTAGGATTTTCTGGTTTGGGGCTTTGTTTGGCAGCTAACTGTACTTTTTCATATCTTTTACACAGTTATTAAATTTACAGGTGTGTGTGTATTTCCCACAACTAGAGTATAAGTTCCTTAGGAACAAAGACTTTCCTATTCTCCCTTTTATTTCCCAGTGTCTGGTACACCTCAGATAGTCAATAAATAGTCACAGAATCACAGCAGGTGAAGGCAATACTGAATTTATTCCACATAGTCACAAACTGCACACTTAGCAACGTGTGCTTTTCTTAGGGCAGAATACAGTGCTGCTGGTATGCTGGATGCTAAAAGACTATGAAGAACCAAAACCTACACCCAGACTTTAAAGTGAACAATTTTCTGAACTGCAAAGTTCAGTATTTCACGAAAGCAATTAGCCCTTAATATAGGATCTTTAACTGATGACTTAAACATACACATAACGGAGCCCTTCCCTCAGTGCACCACACTATACACACACAGGTACACACAGAGAGATGTGCACACAGAGTGGTATACACACACAACTCAAAAGCACCTTTTCTGATATGGTAAGTTGCTGCTGCTGCTGCTAAGTCGCTTCAGTCGTGTCCGACTCTGTGCGACCCCATAGACGGCAGACCACCAGGTTCCGCCGTCCCTGGGATTCTCCAGGCAAGAACACTGGAGTGGATTGCCATTTCCTTCTCCAATGCATGAAAGTGAAAAGTGAAAGTGAAGTCACTCAGTCAGGTCAGACTCTTAGCGACCCCATGGACTGCAGCCCACCAGGCTTCTCTGTCCATGTGATTTTTCAGGCAAAAGTACTGGAGTGGGGTGCCATTGCCTCGTGATGATGTGATCACTAATCTAGAGCCAGACATCTTGGAATGTGAAGTCAAGTGGGCCTTAGAAAGCATCACTACGAACAAAGCTAGTGGAGGTGATGGAATTCCTGTTGAGCTGTTTCAAATCCTGAAAGATGATGCTGTGAAAGTGCTGCACTCAATATGCCAGCAAATTTGGAAAACTCAGCAGTGGCCACAGGACTGGAAAAAGTCAGTTTTCATTCCAATTCCAAAGAAAGGCAATGCAAAAGAATGCTCAAACTACCGCACAATTGTACTCATCTCACATGCTAGTAAAGTAATGCTCAAAATTCTCCAAGCCAGGCTTCAGCAATACATGAATCGTGAACTCCCTGATGTTCAAGCTGGTTTAGAAAAGACAGAGGAACCAGAGATCAAATTGCCAACATCTGCTGGATCATGGAAAAGGAAGAGAGTTCCAGAAAACAACTATTTCTGCTTTACTGACTATGCCAAAGCCTTTGACTGTGTGGATCACAATAAACTGTGGAAAATTCTGAAAGAGATGGGAATACAGACCACCTGACCTGCCTCTTGAGAAATCTGTATGCAGGTCAGGAAGCAACAGTTAGAACTGGACATGGAACAACAGACTGGTTCCAAATAGGAAAAGGAGTACGTCAAGGCTGTATATTGTCACCCTGCTTATTTAACTTCTATGCAGAGTACATCATGAGAAACGCTGGACTGGAAGAAACACAAGCTGGAATCAAGATTGCCGGGAGAAATATCAATAACCTCAGATATGCAGATGACACCACCCTTACGGCAGAAAGTGAAGAGGAGCTAAAATGTCTCTTGATAAAAGTGAAAGAGGAGAGCAAAAAAGTTGGCTTAAAGCTCAACATTCAGAAAACGAAGATCATGGCATCTGGTCCCATCACTTCAAGGCAAATAGATGGGGAAACAGTAGAAACAGTGTCAGCCTTTATTTTGGGGGGCTCCAAAATCACTGCAGATGGTGACTGCAGCCATGAAATTAAAAGACACTTACTCCTTGGAAGAAAAGTTATGACCAAACTAGATAGTATATTCAAAAGCAGAGACATTACTTTGCCGACTAAGGTACGTCTAGTCAAGGCTATGGTTTTTCCAGTGGTCATGCATGGATGTGAGAGTTGGACTGTGAAGAAGGCTGAGCGCCAAAGAATTGATGCTTTTGAACTGTGGTGCTGGAGAACTCTTGAGAGTCCCTTGGACTGCAAGGAGATCCAACCAGTCCATTCTGAAGGAGATCAGCCCTGGGATTTCTTTGGAAAGAATGATGCTAAAGCTGAAATTTCCAGTACTTTGGCCACCTCATGCGAAGAGCTGACTCACTGGAAAAGACTCTGATGCTGGGAGGGACTGGGGGCAGGAGGAGAAGGGGATGACCCAGGATGAGATGGCTGGATGGCATCACAGACTCAATGGACGTGAGTCTGAGTGAACTCCGGGAGATGGTGATGGACAGGGAGGCCTGGTGTGCTGGGATTCATGGGTTCGCAAAGAGTCGGAAACGACTGAGTGACTGAATTGAACTGAACTGAACTGATATGATAAGTTACTGGTTATCAAATATGCTTTATGTCCATAATAGAGTGTTCAAAAACAAACTGAAATGATAAGATAATTACCCAAAAGAACTGGGAAGGCCTGGGCAGGGGGGAAACCTGGGGGGAAGGTGAGAAGGGTAGCTGAAAAGGAGCGATTACTCATGTAAAAGTGAAGATAACTGGACTAATGAATGGTCAAATGTATACAGAGACTGACTTCAGCTCAAAACACGAGCTTTTAATAATTACACCAATAAAAATATGGAATGGGCTCCTCAAAGAAGTGTGCTTCCCATCCCTGGAGATGAAAAGGCACAGACTGCACAATGCACTTGGGAGGGATCCTGTAGGCAAACCGAATGTCGGAGGAGAAGGAAGATGAGACGCCTCTTAGAGTCTTGCAGAGCTATGTATCCGGGGCCCTAAAATATCCATCTTGCTCCAAACTACTATAGCACCTGCTCCCACTAACTCTGCCAAAGGGAGAGCCAGGAAGAAAAAGATGTGATTCACTCACCCTGACCGGCAACTCTGAATACACATGCTGAGAAAACAAGGCCACAGAGAGTAGAGAGTTCACAAAATCAATACTATCCCACAGATAAAGTTAAATATATTTTTAATGACTCTAAATGTCAGTCAACATTGTTTCTCTGACAAAATGTGCTCTATATTCCAAATTAACTCAAAACAAATATTTGAAACAGATCCTGCTTGTGAGGGAGCCTATGTGTATTACCTCTCAGGCTGTACTTTATTTCAGTTTTTCCCTAGGGTGTAAGTTCTCTACGGTCAGGGACTATTGTTTCTGTATCTGTCTGCTCCCACAGATGTTTAGCATGCTGCCTGCCTAACAGCGCTGCTTCACTAACTAACATAGATTAGTTAGTGTTCATGGGAATGCCGTGACATCCTACAGTTAATTAGAGACAGCAACGCAATGAGTCAGGGCAGACTACTCAAATTCAAGTCCTACTCAGACTGATTCCCTCTGTAACCTTGGGCAAGTCATTCAACTTGTCCAAGTCTCAGCTTTCCTAGCTGAAAAAATGGTGAAAGTGGGGATAACAGAAAATACTCGACATAAAAGTACTTGGCACACAACAGGTGCTCGACAAATGCCTAGTATAATGCTCAGCGCATGATAAGCGCCCTGCGAGTACTAAATAAGTAAAGTCTGTGTCTTTCTGTAATTATTTTCTGCAAAAAGCACTGTCGGATATTAGTATGATTTCACAGAAAGAAATACTACAACTCTTCCTTTTTCGTATCAAAAGATTAAAGCGACTAATGTGATGCACAAATTATACACGTGAAACTATAATAACCACATCAGGAACTTGGCTCTGGGACCAGAAATCTACTTCCCCCGCCCCACCCCCCAGATCTCTCCAAAGGAGTTCAACAGTCAAGAGAACCAGAGATCTTTTAAAAACCACTGCAGCGGAACAATGGTATTCTGAACCTACGTCGGTTATTCGAACAAGCCACACAGCCCAGCCTGTCTTCCTCTGAGGGCCCGTCCAGCTCTTCTCTCCTTCACACTCTGGAGGCAAAGGGCGCCTCAGCTCATCCTCACCCTAAAAGCTGAAACTTGTCTTAGTAGGCCGCAACCCTCACCCCTCCGGAGAGCATCACTGCACGGGAAAAGCGGGGAACAGGACAAGGCAGGCTGGAAATACTCTTCGGGAGAAGGTGTTCGAGGCGCCTCACGGGACCCGCGTCCCACGTGAGGCGGTCCAGACAGACAGACAGACGCCCCACAAGGAACCGCCCGGTTCAGCTTCAGTGACAGACGGGCTGCCACCTCACCGTCTCCCGGTCTCGCCTGACACTTTGCCAGGCTCGCCCGGCGCCAAACTGGCAGCCCCCGGCACCCTATCCTTTCTCGCTCTAGGTAACAATTCCACAGGCCGACAGGCTTCAACTTCTGCAAAAAGCGACAGCAACCAAAAACCAAAAAAAAAAAACCCACCTGGGAAAGGAGATGCTCCTCTACTACAAAACGCCCAAGCTCAAGGCACAGCGCATGCGCATTTCACCCCCAGGCATCGATCACGTGACTGGAAGTGGCTGGGGGAGGTTTAGTTCGCTCGGTATTTGGTTAAAAGGTCTTAACGAGAGTTGCGAGAGGGCGCTCCTCCTGTGCGCATGCGCCCGCCTCGAGCCTCATGGGAGTTGTAGTTCTGTAGGTGAAAGCAATCCCCGCCTTCCTCTTCTCCCGAGGAACTTCCTAGAGGGAGGGGGAGGGGGGTTCAGCGCCCGGAGGCCAGGCTCCCAGTAAGCAGAGATGCTGCTGCTGTGGGTGTCGGTGTTTGCAGCCTCGGCGCTGGCAGCACCAGCTCCCGGGGCAGGTGGGCAGAGGCGGGGAGCAGTTCAGGCTTGGCCCGATGCTCCTAACGTGGTGCTAGTCGTGAGTGATTCCTTCGTAAGTATGGAAAGGCAGGGGAGGGGGCGCCCTGCTGCACAGCCGCGGTTGGCCCAGCCCTTCCCCTGCTTGCAGGCTTCGGGGAGCAGAATCTGAGACTTTTAAGCACGTTTTGTCCTGATGCAAAGCAAGAAATGCATTTTACCTTGACGCCCCGTACAGACCTACGTGCACCACATAGATATGCATGTAACATACATAAAAACAAACTTTAGTAAATGCACTCCGATTCGCATCTTAACAATTTTTTTTTCTTTGCTGGCCCATTAAATTACTAACAAACTTTCAGTCCATATCCCCGCTTGATTCACTTCTGGGGAAAAATAACATTCTGCATCAACGTAAAAGCCTGTTAGCTTTCCAGCGATCAACGTACTTTTATTACCCAGTTGTCTGATAATCCTGTTAGTGCTGATTTATATTCATTAGTTGACATAATTTGACCATTCGCCCATATTCCGGATAAACTGTATGCCTGTATGTGGTGTTGTTGTTGTTTAATCCCAGACTTAAACATTTTTTGTAACTTTCCCAAACCATCAACTAAAAAGAATACAAATATTAACATTATCTGATATTTTTAGTATTATCCATGATATTAAAACTACTGCTTGGACAAATGTTTGCTTACTAACTATAATATTAGTTTATTATGACAGGGTGTCACTGTGGTCAGATAGATTGTTGGTGTTACGTATGTCTGGCAGCAAAGAGCACTTTTAATCATTACGTTGTATTGCCTTCCTCATAAAATAACCCAGGATGATTAAAGTTACATAATCTGGATATACCCCTAGAATTTATTGAGATTATTACTTAAAGTAATCTTTATGATTATCTAAATTTAGGATCCTAACAGGCAATCTTGGAGAGTAACAAGAATGAGTTTATTATCAGTGCCCTTGAGATTAAAGGGAAAGGAAGGAAGCAGGATCGTGCAAAAAGAGAACTGACTGTTGCCACTGTCCCAGTGGAGGCCTCAGCTGATCTTGGGCGTAGTTCTCAACCAGTTTAATGCTTCAAAAGTGTTTCCAGTTTGGGGGAGGAGACCAGGCCTTTCATGTTGGATGGCCATTATTTGTGGAATGCACCCAGAATGGGGCACCATTTGGAGCAAGACAAACTACCATCAGCAGAGGCAATCTTTCACTCTAAAGGGAATCTGCGTGTTATGTCACAATATCCTAGAAACTTCCGAAGATGACTGAAATATTTGGGGTTTGTTTGTTTTTAGTGTAGTATAAGCACATAGATTTTTCTGTATGTGTGTATGTAAATTTTGATGCAGATTAATATCTCATGAATATAGAAGAAAAGGTCCTGAAAATACTAGCAAGTCAAATTCAGATATATATAGAAAGGGTTATATACCGTAACTAAATGTGATTTTTCCCTAAATGTAAGGTGGGTTTAATGTCTGAAACTAGTCAATGTGATAGACCATGTTAATTGAATAAAGGACCAAAAACAGGTGATCATTTCAATAGATGCAGAAAGAGCATCTGACAGAATTCAGTAACCCTTCATGATAAAAGCACTCAACCAAGTAGAAATACAATTTTTTCAACCTGATTAAGAACATCTGCAGAAAATCCACAGTTAATGTTATAGTCAACTATAAAAGACTGAATGTTTTCTCCCAAAGACCAAGAACAAGACAAGACTGTCTGTTCTTACTGTGTTTATTCAGCAGTTAAGCTGGCAGTTTTCTAGGAAGGGAGTTAGACAAGAAAATGAAATAGAAGTCATCTAGATTGGAAAGGAAAAATGTCTCTATTTGCAGATAACATAACCTTGTATAAAGAAAATCCTAGGGAATCTACTGCAAAATGTTTAGAACTAATAAGTTAGTCTACATGGCTGTAGGATGTAAGATCAATATATAAAAATCAATTGTATTTTTATACCCTTGATTGATGAACAAACTAAAAATTAAGAAAATAATTCTATTTAAAATAGTATCCAAAATATAAAATACTTAGGATTAAATATAACCAAAGAAGTTCAATTCTTATACTGAACTATAAGAAAAACTATAAAATATTGTTGAAAGAAATTAATGAACATCTAGATAAACATCTTATGTTTATGAAATTGATTTAATATTGTTAATATAGTAATAATCATCAAATTTATCTACAAATTCTATGCAATCTCTTCAGAAATCACTATGACATTTTTGCAGAAACAGAAAAAAGCCATCCTGAAATTCATATGGAAATTCAAGGGACCCAGAATACCCAAGGCAGTCTTGTAAAAGAACAACAAAATTGGAGGACTTAAACTTTCTAACTTCAAAACTTACCTTCACTTCAAAACTATAGCAATCAAGATAGTGTGTCACCAGTATAAAGATAGACATATAAATCCATGGAATAGAATTGAAAGTAGAGAAATAAACTCTCAAACTCCCATTTGATTTTTCAGTAAAGATGCAAAGACCATTTAATGGGGAAAGAATAGTGTTTTCAACAGATAATGCTGGGAATACTGATTATCCACATGCAAAATATCTCACTCCATTTTTAAAAAGTAGCTCAAAGTGAACTGATGAATTAAACATAAAAGCTAAAACTATTAAATCCTTAGAAAAAAACATGGGGGCAAATAAATCTGTGACTTTGGATTAGGTAGTTTACAAGCATGCTAAGTCGCTTCAGTCATGTCTGACTCTTTGCAACCCCATGGACTGTAGCCTGCCAGGTTTCTCTGTCCATGGGATTCTCCAGGCAGTGGGTTGCCATTTCCTGCTCCAGGGATCTTCCTGACTCAGGGATCGAACCCGAGTCTCTTATGTCTCGTGCATTGGCAGGCCAGTTCTTTACCACACACACCACCTGGCAAGCCCTTAGGTAGTTTAAAAGTGGGCAAAAGATCTGAACAGGCAGTTCTCCAAAGAAGATATGCAAATAGTCAATAAACATATGAAAAGATACTCAATATTGTTAATCATTATGGAAATGCAAATCAAAACCACAATGAGACACCAGTTCACACCCGCAAAGATGACTATAATCAGAGACACACTAGAGCCAGGAGAATATGAGAGAAATGCAACCTTCATGTGCTGCTGGTGGGAAGGTAAAATGGTGCAGCCACTTTTGAAAACGATCTAGCAATTCCAAAAATGTTAAACATGAGTTTAACATTGATCCAGCAATTCCACTTCAAGGTATATACGCAAAAGAAATAAAAAACATATGTCCACAGAAAAACTTGTACATAAATATTAATACTTCCAAAAAGTGAAAACAAATATATAATAGGTGATAAATGGGCAAATAAAATTTAGTAATATTTTTCAACAATAACAAAGAAATGCAGTATTGATACATACTGCAACATGGATGAACTTAAAGTCATTACGCTAAGTGAAAGAAGCTACTCAGAAGGGACGACATACTGTATGATTCCATTTGTCCAAAGAAAGCAAATCTACAGAGACAAAAATTAGAGACAGACCAACAATTACCTAGATTCGGGAGAACAGGAGGATTAGCGGGTGACAGTTAAGGAATGCTAGGTTTCTTTTGGACATGATGAGAATGTTCTAAAATCGATTGTGATGATGCTTACACAATTCTCTAAATATACTAAAAAACCACTGAATTGTATAAATTAAATGGGTTAGTTGTATGATGTGTGAATTATATCTTAATAAACCCATTTTTTAAAAGAGAAAATAAATACTTCAGCCTGACTCTTAAAGGTGTAAAGGCGTAAGCATCCTCTCTGCCTCCCTCCTTCACCGCTGCACCTGTGCTGTTTGTAGTTTTCATGAGGTTTCGGGAGTGCTATACACAGGACTCTGTAGCAGTGTCTAGTGAGGCTCTCATTCAGTCTGATGAACAGATCTGAAAAGAATGCTCTAAACAGTCTTGCTTGATAATAAATCCGACAGTTAAGATTACTATTATATTCTTTCATTAGCTTGATGTCTTGAAATCTAAACTTCACTGGTTTTCCCTGGCCCAGAATAAGGAGTTGTATACCAAGTCATGAATATTCATTGGGAGGACTGATGCTGAAGCTGAAGCTCCAATACTTTGTCCACCTGATGCAAAGAACTGACTCATTGGAAAAGACCCTGATGCTGGGAAAGATTGAAGGTGGAAGAAGGGGATGACAGAGGATGAGATGGTTGGATGGTGTCACTGACTAGATGGACATGAGTTTGAGCAAACTCCAGAAGTTGGTGATGGACAGGGAAGCCTGGTGTGCTGCAGTCCATGGGGTCGCAAAGAGTCAGACACGACTGAGCAACTGAACTGAACTGGACCAAGTCATGGCTCTAGACAGAGCAATCCAGATCACAGAATTATATCTACCAAAAAGCTTATCCATCCCAAGGCGGGAAATGCCTGCCTCCCAGGAGAGTCAAGAATAATAGCAGAATTCAAAAACTAAGGCAAAAGGCAATTGGTATCATTTCTGGCACTTTTATGCAGAAAGCCAATTCAGTTCAATTCAGATCAGTCACTCAGTTGTGTCCTACTCTTTGTGACCCTGTGGACTGCAGCACACCAGGCTTCCCAGTCCATCACCAACTCCCGGAGCTTGCTCAAACTCATGTCCATCAAGTCAGTGATGCCATCCAGCCATCTCATCCTCTGTCATCCCCTTCTCCTCCTGCCTTCAGTCTTTCCAACCATCAGAGTCAGTTCTTCTCATCAGGTGGCCAAAGTACTGAAGTTTCAGCTTCAGCATCAGTCTTTCCAATGAAAATTCAGGACTGATTTCCTTTAGAATGGACTGGTTGGATCTCCCTGCAGTCCAAGGGACTCTCAAGAGTCTTCTCCAACACCACAGTTCAAAAGAAGTATCAGTTCTTTGGTGCTCAGAAAGCCAATTAGTGGGTCTCTTTTTCTTTTTTAAATGCCTAGTTTTAGGGTACTCTATTTGTTTAAACAGTAGGAATGGCCTTAGGAAAACTAAAATGGGCTATTATTAAATTATAAAAGTTATTCTGAAAACCACTCTGTAAGATTTTCTCTCTCCCAACTAAAATGTGCTAGAACTGTACTTAGACCTATGGCTGACTATTCATTGTGAACTACAGTACCACACTATGGGAAACTTACTCTCTCTGTGGTTTTCATCAGCTAACCATGTTAAGATACATTTCAGTTCAGATTGAATTACTATGTGAACCACCTCCCATCGATACCATGAGCAGTGGTACCACTTTAGCCTCTTTTTTAAAGTATTTGCTAGTGTGTAAAAACTACATGAAGTTAAAAAGCCAAAACTTCTAGAAATGTTCAATATCTTCTCTGACAATATAGTTTTGATCTTCATTTAAAGTATTAGTATGCTTTTGACATTGAGAATATGTGTAGCATAATTTAAATATTTTCTCAGAACCTAGTTTAGTCAAATATAAATCATTCCATTGATGCACATAATCCAGGTTTATTTTTACAAAAATGCAATGTTGAATTTTGAACATATTGAATTTGTCTTTTGTAAATTATACAGCTCTGAATTAAAGACTTGTTTCATTTCACTCGCTGAATATTTACTGAGTGCCTTTATATCATAGGCAGTCATCTTTACATGGGCCACCTTTTTTACATATTCTGTGCTAGAAACTTACCGAAGTGAGGTAGTTATCCCCTCCCTCGTTGGCCATTCTGCTCTTTAAAGATACCTGCTTTCTAGCCTGCTTTCCATGAAACCAGTCAAGAAATTGCTGACATGAATTACAGACACACTGCTGCATCCATTCAGTGGTCATTACACCCGTCTGAAACTAGCCTGCAGGGCTTGGAGTCCACGCCTCACTGTCTGAATTGTATGGCATCCCAGTGCTTCTGCTACAAGACCTCCTGCTCCACCCCTCCAAAAGGATGAGCCTGGGTGGCTGGGTTGTCTAGAATCCAGCCAGTGGCCACAAATGGTTATCATCCCCCATGTCCAAAAGACTGGAGGAATGAGACCTGTAGGCATTTGGGTTTTATCAAGATAAGTTTCCGAGAGTTTGAATTTATGGATTTAGTGAAATTCTTACAAGGGTAGAGTGTGCACTTTTGTCTTGGGCTCCCTTGCTCGTCATTCAGGAAATCAGGAGTTGCTTGCTTAGTATTCAGTTACTTCTGCTAGAAGTGGTATTCATTTCAACATATAAGCATGCTCTAACTTTCCCCATCTTTTAAAAAAAACCTGACCTTAATCCCACATTTCTCCTGTATCTAACCCTCTATTAGCTAACAGCCATCCCATTCTTTTTGTTTTGTTTTTCTTTGCAAAAAAACTACTTAGAAGTGGTTTCTTCACCTGCCGTCTCACCTCCCATTCGCTCTTCCCTTTCTGTTTTAGGTGTCCATTCTTACACCTCCATTGGAAATGCTCCTGTCAGCGTCACCAGCCACCAATTCCAATGTGCATTTTCTGACCTTCTTTACACACCCTCTCAACACTGCTATTCCCTCTCTCTTGACACATTGTCCTCCCAGCTTTCATGAGACTCAGTCTCCTGATATCTTCCTCCCTCACTAGTCATTCTTTCTCAGTTTCCCCCTCTGCCTTCTCTTCTTACCTGGGACTCCTCAGGGCTTCTTTCTTTCTTCTCTTTTCTCTCTCCCCCTAAAAGATTTCACTGTCTCACAGTTTTCAATGCCATGAATATGTTAAAGCCTTGTTTCACCAGGAAAGACTTCTCTGAGCTCCAGATTCCTATCTGTACCCTAATTTATATCTCCATTTGGAAATCTCAGACATCTCAAAGATGTAGGTATGTCCTGTATTTTGGATTCGCTCACTTTTAAACTGTATTTTATTTACAAAACTACATTGAAAACATACAATAGATATAACTCCAGGACTGGAACATTCTTTTTTCTCTCTCGTTTGCTCTTTACCAAGAAGAGTTCTTCAATTCCCAATTCAATTCCAAAATAGGTATCTCCAACCTAAACATCTCTCCAGTCTTCCGGCTCATTTCTCCAGCTGCCTAGTTGTTATCTCCACTCAAGTCCTGCAGGCGTCTCTACTTTATTTAAATGGGTGACCCTCCTCACTCTTTAGCTCCACTTACCAGAGAAGGCTTCCCTGTTCACTCTTATCAAGAAGGTTTCCTTTGTTATTCTCTATCTTTAGATTTTTTTCAAGGCCATGTCACAGTAATGGTATTGTAGTTATTCTTGGTTTATTCTTGGTTTCCCTGATGCTGGAAAAGATTGAAGGCAGGAGGAGAAGGGGACAACAGAGGATGAGATGGTTGGATGGCATCACTGACTCAATGGACGAGTTTGGGTAAACTCCAGGCGTTGGTGATGGACAGGGAAGCCTGGCGTGCTGCAGTCCATGGGGTCGAAAAGAATCGGACCCAACTGAGTGACTGATGTTTTTTCCCTCTCCCACTAGACTATAAGCTTCATGAGGCCAGGGACTCTCTTTTTATTCACCATTGTATCTCCAGATCTTTCATAGTGCCTGGCACATACCAAATACTCAACAAACATTGGTTCAGTCAATCCATCCAACTTTCCATTAATTTCTTTCATTTATTTTCTGTATTCAAATGGATCCAAGTCTCACACAACATGAATTTGCACTATTATGAGCCAGAGAATGGTAACACTTTCTCTACTTGTTTTCATTATTTGAAGGCTCTTAGGATCATATTGAAGTTTTTTGCTACTTGTGAATTTTTTTAAATATTTATTTATTTGGCTGTACCGGGTCTTAGTTGCACCAGACAAACTCTTAGTTGTGGCATGTGGGATCTAGTTCCTAGCACAGGCGTCAAACCTGGGCCCTCTGCATTGGGAGTATGGAGTCTTAGCCTCTGGACCACCAGGGAAGTCCCAACTACTTACGAATTTTATGGTTAAAATTAAAGGAAATTATTTTGCTTCTTTTGCGATGTAATCAATGCTTCATAAACAATTAAATTTCTTTATTCCAGGATGGAAGGCTAACATTTTATCCAGGAAGTCAGGTAGTGAAACTTCCTTTTATCAGCTTCATGAAAGCACATGGCACTTCCTTTCTAAATGCCTACACAAACTCTCCAATCTGCTGTCCATCACGTGCAGGTAAGAACATGCTTGATTTTACTGGAAGTAGCCCCACCCTGAAAATGTGTCCACACTTTAAAAGATTATACTCCAAAATAGGATAGTAAATCATATTTGGCATCTAATAAAAAGTTTTGAATATATGTGAGGTGTGGTTTAGGGTATGTAATGGGTATTGGGGGTTTCCCTCTTGGCTCAGCGGTAAAGAATCAGCCTTCTAATGTAGAAAATGTGAGTTTGATCCCTGGCTTGGGAAGATTTCCTGGTGAAGGAAAAGGCAGCCCCTCTGGTATTCTTGCCTGGGAAATCACATGGAGAGAGGAGCATGCAACTCCGTGGGGTTGCAAAGAGTCAGGCGTGAGTTAGTGACTAAACAACAACATTGGGTATTGGGCTTTTTTAAGAGTAGAAATTTTATCACCTAAAATGGTGTTTAGTTCAAGTATTATTGTTTCATTTCCTTTTGACTGGTGACTAAGAATCTCAACTCTCCAGGCAAATTTGGAAATGCTTATATTTCCTGGAGGAGTTCCATTTAAATTTTTCAGTAAGAGATAAGTAGTTGGGAGGGAACTGTAAAGTATACTAAGGAACTGAACTGAAGGAGTGTTAGTCACTCAGTCGTGTCTGACTCTGTGACCACACGGACTGTAGCCTACCAGGTTCCTCTGTCCTTGGGATTCTCCAGACCAGAGTCCTGGAGTAGGTTGCCATTCCCTTTTCCAGGGGATCTTCCCAACCTGGGGATCGAAGCCAGGTCTCCTGTATTGCAGGCAGATTCTTTAGCATCTGAGCTACAAAGTAGTAAAACTTCTCAGGTATACCTGGAATTTTCTGTATTATTGCAGATTAGATTTTTTTTCCTTCAGTCTCAATTCACTTCTATCCCAAATCTGTTTACTTTTATCATAGTAATTTAGGACATAGGCAGTTTTAATAGGAAAATATCAGTGATATTAAGTCATGACTAACTGAAAAATAGAGGAAATTGACATTTTTATAAAGTCTGTTCTCTGATAGAGTTGTCTTTCTCTTCCACTTAATGATGTTTTGCACTGGAACTCATAAATAGCGCCCAATGATTTTCGTTTGTCGGTTAACTTCCTGACATCATATTCTTTGTGATGTGAGCCACACGTTTTTATTTTGTGACTACATTTTCAGCACTACCAACTATATAATCACTGATGATTAAAAGAAACCTAAAGTATATTATAAATGATGTTTCCATGATGAAGGACCAGGTGTATTACAAACACTTTTGTTCATTTTTTGTTCTTTATTGAGCAAGTGGAATGAGAAATGTACTAGGGTGAGGTGAGGACTGGGTTCTGGTCCTCAATGGACCATGTCAGGAGCGTCCCTCAGTTTCCTAATCACAGAATGCCGTATCCGCTGTGTCCCTCGCAGGGTTGTTCTTAGCATCAGGTGAGATAATGGATTTTAAAAGTGCTCAAGGAACTCTAAAGATTTCAGAAATGTGATGCTTTTCCTGGAAGAAGTATATTTTGAACAGTTTGAGCAAAGAGAAGGGAATAATCGTAATAAAAACTCACATGGATTTATTGCATTCTTACTGTGTGCCTGGCCATATTCTAATTGCCTTGCATGTCTTAATTTATATAATTATCCACATTGTCACAAAGTGGAAATTGTTGTTATAAACATTTTGCAGGTGAAAACTAAAGTACTGGAAGGTTATATAACTTATCAAAGGTCTAGCAGTGCTGGGATTCAATGCCAGGTGATACCCTATTCCACTTCTCATAAAGAAAGCATTTTGTAAAAAAAAAATAAAAAATAAAAAAAATTTAAAAATTTTAAAAAATTTAAAAAAGAAAGCATTTTGTTAGACGAGAAAAGGATTCAACCCTACTACATGTATACACAGAAAAAGGAAAAGGCTTTTTTTTTTTTCTGCTTTACTGAGAAATAATTGACATAAAGCACTGCGTTAGTTTAAGGTATACACCATATTCTAGAGAGAGTAAGAACATTTTCATGAGCTGAATCAGTCAGATTAGGTTTATGTGCACCGTGAAACACTTCTAGCAATATACAGCCATAATGCTCCCTCCCACAAAACCAGCAACAATGAGGCAAAGCTAAGCTCCAAACACTGGGGCCTTACTAACGCTTGTGTCCCCAGGACCAAGGTCAATGACTGGGACATAGCTGCAGAGCCAGTGATTTTTAAAAAAGAACAAACTAAGCCCAAAGTTAGTAGAAGAAAGAAAACAAACAAAGATCAAAGTGGAAATAAATGAAGTAGAGACTAAAAGCACAACAGAAAAAATAATAAAACTAAGTTCTTTTTTTTTTAATAAAATGGACAAATCCTTAGCTATACATTCCAAAAAAATAGAAGGGACTCAGAAATTAAAGAGGAGACGTTACGACTGATACCACAGCAAGGTATTTATAGCTATGACCTTCCCTCTTAGAAATGCTTTCTGCTGCATGCCATTTGTGTTGCTATGCTGTTTTTCCATTTTCATTTGTCTTGAAATAGTTTTTTCTCTTTTCTTCTTTGGCCTATTGGTTGTTTAGGAGCATGTTGCTTAATCTCCACATATTTGTGAGTTTTCCAGTTTTCTTCTTGTAATTGATTCTAGTTTCATATCATGGTGGTCACAAAAGATGCTTGATTGATTTTTAAATTTCTTAAATTCTTGAGAATTTACGTCTTGGTAAATTTAATTACTAAGTCTTGTTGTATGACCTAACATATGATATTCCTGGAGAATATTTCATTTGCACTTGAAAAGAATGTACTTTCTGTGTGTTTGGATGGAATGTTCTGAAAATGTTGAGTCCATCTGTTCTAACAGGTAGTCTAGTGTTTCCTTTTTGATTTTCTGTCTGAAAGATCTATTTGCTGTTGAAAGTGGGGTATTGAAGTCCCCTAGTATTTGTGTCTATTTCTCCCTTTACTCCTGTTAATATTTAGGAAAAGATTTGTTGACTAAACAATCATAGCTGTAGAAAATAAGAGAGAAGACAACTAAAAATTACACTTAAAAAGTACACTTAACTTTTTTGTGGCAAGCCAGTAACAAGACAAGAAACAAGGAAAATCCTTGGGAATTTTGGGGAAATGAGATCTGTACTTCATTTGACCAGCGTGGAAAGTTGACCAATACATACATAGTGATTTTTTTTATGATTGAAAGAAACTCAAGTAAGATAGGCTTTCTATTTAATTCCATCTATTTGCCTTAAACAACCTGACCTGTAAGCCTTAGAGATTCACCTGTAAAGTGGAAATAGGAACTCATTTCAGTTTTCCCCTTAATAAAACGAGGTAACAATCAAAAATGTTAGGTAAAACCCCTAATGCAGTTTTATCTTATTGCAGAGCCTGAGCTCTAAACTAATAATCTCTTTTCTCTCTTGGTATAATTGTCTCAGTCATTAAAATAAATTGTTAAGCCTTGTTTACACTGATCCCATTTTTTTTTTTTTTCCACCAGCCATGTGGAGTGGGCTCTTCACTCACTTAACAGAATCTTGGAATAACTTTAAGGGCTTAGATCCAAATTACACGACATGGATGGATGTCATGGAGAAGCATGGCTACAGAACACAAAAATTTGGAAAACTGGACTACACTTCAGGACATCACTCCATCAGGTAAAAAATAAAATCAAAGTGATTCTCTGGCGGAGAACAAATATGTATGCATATGACTGATAGCCTTTGCCGTCCACCTTAAACTATCTTTACATTGCTGATCAGCTATACGTCAGTCTAAAATAAACAGTTTTTAAAAATGGTTTTCATAGACAGCCCACTACTGTTAATACATACATACAGTCCCTTTTTGACTTCTTTTATTTCTCTACAAAGCTGCTACTGCTGCTAAGTCGCTTCAGTCGTGTCCAACTCTGTGCGACCCCAGAGATGGCAGCCCACCAGGCTCCCCCGTCCCTGGGATTCTCTTGTGTTAATTTGACTAAACCTTTAGCTTTCTTTAACCTTCTTAAAATATTGAAATTACTTATATGCTAGTAATTTTGTTTTCCTTAAAAATTAAAGGTCTCTAAAATTGTGTAGTCCATGAGTTATTTTGATTTATATATACAATGGCTGCTTTATTTACTTTAAAATTTGTTTCATAGACTATAATCTTCTTGTTACTTGCTTTTGTCGGTTCTCTCCAACTTTAGTTTTCCACTGTAATTTGTTTCTTTCATTTTACTCAGTCCTCAAAATTAGGCAACCAAGCATAGGGGGTAAGAGTAGAAATCTAGAATCAGATTGCCTACTTTTGAATCCTAGTTTCTTGGTTTACTACTAACCAGCAGTATAATCTTGGGGATATTATTTAAGCTAACTTCTTTAAATTTAAGTAATTTTTAAAATAAAATTTAAATATTAAATAATGTTATTTAAATTTCTTTGTTGTAAATACTAAATGAAATCATATGTGCTCATTTCGTGGAGTTTTACCAGTTTCTCTTTAAAATCCTTCTACTGTTTAGAAAGTAAGGTTAATCCAAAGTCAGATACACCCATTCATATTATCCTATTTGAAATGGTTGTTTTGTTTTTCTTGTTTTCTTCAGTCAGTCCAATAATGAAAAAGAATCTAAGATTGAATGCCATGTACTCCGCATCACTATCACTCTCTGTGTGAGATGGTTAAACTCTGATCTAAATGTTGTTCCTCAGTGGGATAATCATTCTCGGAGCACACAGACCCTGTTCCTCCTTGTACTGCTTTATTCCCACTGCCACCATAGTGCCTGTACATTGTAGGTACACAGTAAATGCTTTGGTTAATGAATAAGTGAATGGAATAAAAAGTTATAGCTTATTATTTGATAAACAATGATATTCTATTTCACCTAGGGTTAAAATCAATAAAAGGAAAAGAGCCACTTAAACATTGATATTTGGGAAATCAAAGATGGTTTTCAGTGTAATAATTGCTTATAGCATATTTTCATTTACTGATCCTCTCACCAGAGCTTCAGTTCAGTTCAGTTCAGTCTCTCAGTCATGTCCGACTCTTTGCGACCCCATGAATTGCAGCACACCAGGCCTCCCTGACTATCACCAACTCCCAGAGTTCACTCAAACTCACATCCATCAAGTCAGTGATGCCATCCAGCCATCTCATCCTCTGTCGTCCCCTTCTCCTCCTGCCCCTAATCCCTCCCAGCATCAGAGTCTTTTCCAATGAGTCAACTCTTCGCATGAGGTGGCCAAAGTACTGGAGTTTCAGCTTTAGCATCAGTCCTTCCAAAGAAATCCCAGGGCTGATCTCCTTCAGAATGGACTGGTTGGATCTCCTTGCAGTCCAAGGGACTCTCAAGAGTCTTCTCCAACACCACAGTTCAAAAGCATCAATTCTTCGGCGCTCAGCCTTCTTCACAGTCCAACTCTCACATCCATACATGACCACTGGAAAAACCATAGCCTTGACTAGACGGACCTTTGTTGGCAAAGTATTGTGTCTGCTTTTTAATATGCTATCTAGGTTCAGTTGAGTTCAATTCAGTTGCTCAGTCGTGTCCAACTCTGCGACCCTTAGGAAACTTAAATAAACTGTCAAAACTGTTTGCATTCCTGCTGTGTGTGCCCACATACGGCACTTGACTGGCACATAGGCCAAGGTTGCTGTGACTGGCATGTCTGCATGAGATGCAGCACAGCATCTTTCAGATTTTTCTGTGCAAGTTTAAAGACGGATTTCAGGGAGGGAAAGGTCTCTTATGTTGATGTTTGGTAGAAAGCAACACAGTACTGTGAAGCAATTATGCTTCAGTTAAAAATAAATTTAAAAAAAAAAGGTCTTTCACTACTCAACATCATAAATAGGTGCATTCAGTGTTTTCTGATAGACTGACTCTCAAAACTAGTTTTTATAACATTGTGCTACCTTTACCACTAAGGGTTAAGATCCACTTAACAGTAGTATTTCAGTTTTTTTAGAGTCAACAAAATCAGAGAAAATGTTAATTTGGAAGTGTATAGAATTAGAAGGTCTTGAGTAATTGATTTTTATAGATATTTTAAAAACTAGATTTCTAAGATCAGCACATTAAAGAAGGTAAACATTAAGTAACATTCCTTAAAATACTAAGACTAAGATGATCCTTACTAAAGTTACAAGGGTAAAATCATGTATGGAACACCCATTCAGAAAATATCTATTAACCCACCTACAGAGTCCCAGATGCTATTTTTAAGTGATGGGAATACTGTAGTGATCAAAACACAAAAATCTGTAGCCTCATGGAACTTATATATACTCTAGTGGCAAATTTAAGCAAATCAGGAGCAAATATAAGCAAACTGCTGTCTTATCTCTCCTAGCTAAAAGTTTAAAACCTAAAATCAGATGCCCTGGCACTTCGTCTTACTCCTGTTGTTCTCATCTCACTGCATAAATGTTCTCAATTCATGTGTCTTAATGTGTTTCTGAAACCTGTCACAACAGGCCATACTTAATCCCACCAGACAAATGAAGAGCTAGAAGCCTACTTCCCAAATGAGAGAATTGCTATGGCAAACTTTTTAGCTTGAGTTTCTTGACAAGCGGCAAAGGGCGGCAAACCATGGGCTGCTCTCGCATCTTCTTGTTCCCTTGGCCTCCAGACCAGAAGCACAGGCTTTCTAACTAGAACCTCCTAAGTAGCCAAGAGGCAAGCAGCAGAACTCAAACAGCAACCATAGGGTCCCTTTCAATTCTGCAGCCCAATGAATAAGTCTGTGTTTATCTCATCCTTTTCTACTTTTATTTTAACTGCATAATCTAAGATCCTACGTGGGGCTTCCCAGGTGGCTCAGTGGTAAAGAATCTGCCTGCCAATGTCGGAGACCTGGATTTGATCCCAGGTCAGGAAGATCTCCTGGAGAAGGAAATGGCAACCCACTCCCATATTCTTGCCTGAAATATCCCATGGACAGAGGAGCCTGGTAGGCTACAGTCCATGGGGTCGCAGAGTGGGACACAACTTAGGAACTAAACAATAACAACTGGATCCTACATGCCTGAGATCAGATTTATCCATACTAAAGAGGAGTGTATTTTATTTTTTTCCTTATAATGGAAAAGATATCCATTCCTCTGGTCATTTTAGAAGATTTTTAGAACCCCACAGCTACATACCTTGTTGTTTTTAATGAAATTCAGTATCTAAAACAGCTTGCATTATTCTGAATACATTCCCAGGATGACTGCTGATACTGAAAAAGCATAATAATGACTGCTATTATTTTGTTTTATTGCTCCAGAACCCTCGCTTCTGATAACTAGCAAATTCTGGCTGAAGCAGCTACTGGGGTTATCTTCAGAATGCTGTCTACCATAACTCCTGTGTCAGTTTCTTGGAATACCAGTGATAGTTCTAAGTCTACAATTTCATTACGATTCTTGGATTTTTTCCCATTTATTACTCAAGTTTAAGGTACTGTGTGTAGCTGCCCTCAGTGAAGTGTATCTCCCCCTTTTGCCAGTGCTGACCATTCGTGGAATTTATTCCAATCTACTTTTCGAAGAACCTGAAGATATCTAATTAAGTGGAGATTTCACTTTTTAATTTAACATTAGCATTAGCCAGATATGACCTGGCTAAAGTGACTTATGGTTTAAAACATGAGATTTTTTTTTAAGTCTAAAAAAATTACAGTATAGGACAAAATATGGTGAGTTCTGTTTAAAGGAAGAAGCAAACACATCCAGATTTTTTTTCAAGGGATAGGAGAAAAAGCTGTAAAGTGCTACATTTTGTCTATTCTAAGGTGCACAATGTTTTTTTTCCCACAATTTAACATCTCTGAACTTGCAATTCATCTTACAACTGATGACTACACAATTCTGTTATAGTCTTCTTGGTAGTGTTTTCTCTTCATAGTATATATTTTTCAAAAGAGTACATTTCATATGAATAGCCTTTTAGATTTGATAAACTTGCCGAAGTAGAACATCAATAGGCTTAGGTGGAGGACAGGAAGAAGACTTCTGAACAAATGCAACCAAATAGGAAACTGAAAACCTTTTGGAAGACACTGGATAAACCCGAATTCCTGTTTATGGTTTCCTAAGGGAACCATGAAAGGTAAAACTTTAATATGTGAGAAGGACTTGAGCAACAAGCTGAGGCACTGGCAGAAAATAGCCTGCCTGTTTCATCAGAGAAGCTGAATATGAGAATCTCCATAAGATTTTTGTTCTGTAAAAAAAATAATAATAATAACCTTGGAGTCGTTCTATTCTATTCTTTTCATCCTTGAACATATTTCCTGCCCTCTGATCAAGTCCCATGGTGATTTTAGATCAGTTTTTCAGAGTTCATGTAATTACTTGATTGATCCAACTTGTCTCCTTTGACAGCTTCACTTGTTTTCTAAGTAGTCTTTCCATCCTGCCAGTTGGCTCTTTCACTGACTACATCCTATTGCAGTTAGCCATGAAGAATCTGGGTCTTTTTCTAGTATGATGCCAGAATGCAGAATTTCAAAAGTAAGGTATTAAAATAGAAAAAGCAAGATACTTACTCTCTAAGGAATAAATTAAAAATTTAACTCATCTTACAGTTTCTAAAGAAGAATATTAAAATGTCTGGAAGTATATAGGTAAATCTGCACTCTTAATATTAAAAATAAAGTAACAACCACCGTATCTACTGTTTTCTTTTGACTCAAGCAAGACAAGAATGTGTTTTTAAAAAATTACTTGCAAAAATATTGCTCAAGCAGATGAGGAATTAAAAGTTGGTATCTGTCAACACAGGAAGAACAAAACTCATTAATGGCAGACAAAAGAACTAAAAAAAAACCTGAGATCTAATTTAGTCTAAGGGCAAATATTATAAACTGGAATAATGCCTTGTTTTCATCATGACAATCCTTAGTTATTAAGTAGTTAGAAAGCAAAACACATGCTAACCCAAATTATTAGCTGTATCAGGGAGTTTCTGTGTTTTTAAAGAAGCTAAGCTGCAGAAAATTCAGCTTTCTAAAATGACTGGCCTCACATGACCCCCACAGAACTAATTTTATAATCAGTGGCAAAGGATATTTATTTATTTCTGTCATATGCTTTTATAAAACATTTTGAAGAAATGTGTTTCTTTTCAAATATTATTTATTATTTTCATTATTTCATTCAGTTCAGTTCAGTCGCTCAGTCATGTCCAACTCTTTGAGACCCCGTGAATCGCAGCACGCCAGGCCTCCCTGTCCATCACCAACTCCCAGAGTTCACTCAAACTCACGTCCATCGAGTCCGTGATGCCATCCAGCCATCTCATCCTCTGTCGTCCCCTTTTCCTCCTGCCCCCAATCCTTCCCAGCATCAGAGTCTTTTCCAATGAGTCAACTCTTCTCATTAGGTGGTCAAAGTACTGGAGTTTCAGCTTCAGCATCATTCCCTCCAATGAAATTCCAGGGCTGATCTCCTTCAGAATGGACTGGGTGGATCTCCTTGCAGTCCAAGGGACTCTCAAGAGTCTTCTCCAACACCACAGTTCAAAAGCATCAATTTTTTGGCACTCAGCTTTCTTCAGAGTCCAACTCTCACATCCAGACATGACTACTGGAAAAACCATAGCCTTGACTAAACAGGCCTTTGTTGGCAAAGTAATGTCTCTGCTTTTGAATATAGGTTGGTCATAACTTTTCTTCCAAGGAGTAAGCGTCTTTTAATTTCATGGCTGCAGTGATTTTGGAGCCCAAAAAAATAAAATCTGACACTGTTTCCACTGTTTCCCCATCTATTTGCCATAAAGTGATGGGAGCAGATGCCATGATCTTTGTTTTCTGAATGTTGAGTTTTAAGCCAACTTTTTCACTCTCCTCTTTCACTTTCATCAAGAGACATTTTAGTTCCTCTTCACTTTCTGCCATAAGGGTGGTGTCATTGGCATATCTGAGGTTATTGGTATTTCTCCCGGCAATCTGGCTTGTGCTTCATCCAGCCCAGCATTTCTCATGATATACTCTGCATATAAGTTAAATGAGCAGGGTAACAATATACAGCCTTGACGTACTCCTTTTCCTATTTGGAACCAGTCTGTTGTTCCATGTCCAGTTCTAACTGTTGCTTCCTGACCTGCATAGAGGTGGTCTGGTATTCCCATCTCTTGTTTCTTGTGATCCACACAGTCAAAGGCTTTGGTGTAGTCAATAAAGCAGAAATAGATGTTTTTCTGGAACTCTCTTTTTTGATGATCCAGCGTATGTTGGCAATTTGATCTCTGGTTCCTCTGCCTTTTCTAAAACCAGCTTGAACATTTGGAAGTTCATGGTTCACGTACTGCTGAAGCCTGGCTTGGAGAATTTTGAGCATTACTTTACTAGCATGTGAGATGAGTGCAATTATGCGGTAGTTTGAGCATTCTTTGGCATTGCCTTCCTTTGGGATTAGGATAAAAACTGACCTTTTCCAGTCCTGTGGCCACTGCTGAGTTTTCCAAATTTGCTGGCATATTGAGTGCAACACTTTCACAGCATCATCTTTTAGGATTTGAAATAGCTCAGCTAGAATTCCATCACCTCCACTAGCTTTGTTCATAAGTGATGCTTTCTAAGGCCCACTTGACTTCAGATTCCAGGATGTCTGGCTCTAGGTGAGTGATCACACCATCGTGATTATCTGGGTCGTGAAGCTCTTTTTTGTACAGTTCTTCCATGTATTCTTGCCACCTCTTCTTAATATCTTCTGCTTCTGTTAGGTCCATACCATTTCTGTCCTTTATCGAGCCCATCTTTGCATGAAATGTTCCCTTGGTATCTCTAATTTTCTTAAACAGATCTCTAGTCTTTCCCATTCTGCTGTTTTCCTCTATTTCTTTGCATTGATCGCTGAGGAACACTTTCCTATCTCTCCTTGATATTCTTTGGAACTCTGCATTCAGATGCTTATATCTTTCCTTTTCTCCTTTGCTTTTTCTCTTCTTTTCACAGCTATTTGTAAGGCCTCCCCAGACAGCCATTCTGCTTTTATGCATTTCTTTTCCATGTACTGATCCCTGTACCTTTTCCAGGTCTTGATCCCTGTCTCCTGTTCAATGCCACAAACTTCCATCCATAGTTCATCAGGCACTCTGTCCATCAGATCTAGTCCCTTAAATCTATTTCTCACTTCCACTGTTTAATCATAAGGGATTTGATTTAGGTCATTTCTGAATGGTCTAGTGGTTTTCCCCACTTTCTTCAATTTAAGTCTGAATCTGGCAGTAAGGAGTTCATGATCTGAGCCATAGTCAGCTCCTGGTCTTGTTTTTGCTGACTGTATAGAGCTTATTTCATTAAAAGTACCCAAATCTTAAGTGTCAAATACTTAATACGTGTTTTAAAAATTAATGAGTAGGGAATTCATTAAATAAACTGAGGTAGATATATACACAGTAAAACATTAGAAAGCAATTAAAAACTGGTAGAAAATACCTAATGGCATTTGACACAAAAGTATTCCAAAAACATATAATTTAATTTAAAAATTATGAAACAGTATGTTGCATGTCCTTTTTTGAAATATATATTGTACATACACACGCTAGATAAAACTGGGAAGGTACATGCCAAAATACTACAGTGGTTGTCCCTCTGTAGTAGAATTAGTGATTTTTATTTGCTTTTTGTTAATCAGTTTTTTTTCTAAATTTCCTAATGAACTTTAAAAAAAAATTATTGCAGAAAGAGATCTGAGAGAAAGACGATTATGGGAATTTAATAAATTCTCTCAAACCTGACTGAGAAATATCCTACCATGACCTTATAGAGAGATCTGGCTTGGAAAGTTGGAAGAATTAGAGGACGCGTTTAGACTTTTAGAACTGGCCTGAAAATAAACCAAAAAATGACTGTTTCAAGGACAGTTTTTTGTAATCAAAGCTTGGAGATATTTGAATTTTGAGAGAATCACAACAGATATTATTTATCTTTGTAAAATTCACAAAGTAATAAAGAGTTGTGGTTAATAAAGGCCAAAGTGACAAAGCTGAATATTGAGAAACTGAATATTTAGTGTATGAAATATTCATGTTTGAATTACTAAAAATTAAAATTTCTTTATTTGCAAAAAAAAGAAAAAACCTTCAAGCAGCAATTCCCATAATGTGTTTCAGTCTGAGATCACTTGTAGCTTTTTTCTATAAGAATTCTCAGAATTCTCATTGTTATATGCAGTACTTTTTTTTTTTTTTGCATATAAAAGCTCCAGTTAGAATCTAGTCTTTTCAAGCTCCGAAAGTATGCCTTTGAGAGGACAGTATGTCCAGTCCTTCCCCTGACATCTCTTATAGACTCTTAAAAGTACCTTTTGCACTAGAGAAAATGTCAATCCTATTTTGTAATAGTTTTGTAAAGTTATTTATAGGTATCAAGCCTCATAAGAAGTGGAGGATTACGACAGCAAAACTGTCTCAGAATATCTACACAAAGTTGCTGGATCCTCCAAAGTTTAGTGCCTATTTCTATATTGAGCTTGACTGTTGTTTCTATAAATTGATTTTTTAAGCAGTTTTGGATATACATATATATATATATATATATATGTAGATGCAAAGATAAAAATGCAGATCCACTTTAAAGTATAAAACTATGAACTTTTGAAACTTCCCTGGTGATCCTATGTCTTTGTCACTCTCTCAAGATTCAGAATCCCAGGACCTGAGTGTCAAATGGGCAACCTCACTAGCCCACTCCCCAGGTGCCTGGGGTCATAGCTGGAGGGCTTATCACTCACACTCAGCTTCTGTAGTGGACAATGGCATTTCTCCTTTCATTAGAACGCATGTAATAGGAAATTCTGCCCCGACAAGGGCAGGTGGTTTGGAAAACACATCACAGCAACAACTTGGCTGTCTTAGTATACCATATCCAGTAACTCACTGAGCTAATCTGCCAAGTTTTAGTTACCTAAGAGATTTTAAATAATTCCCACAGTGATGTCATTCATACCCCTATTACCATGAAAGTTACCCAGTTAAATGAATTTCTTTGATCAGAGTGACCTAGAGAATAATGATAATAATGATTAAGCTCTTCCTGACTTCTAGGCACTGCGTTAGGTTTAAGATAAAATATTTCCAAAAAGTCACTGTGTATCTTCATAGGCTTGGTAAATCATATATTCAGAAACATAGATTGAAGATTTGCAAACAGATTAATTATGCAGTGAAAAGGAATTTGGGTTATCAGCCTAAGAACAGGACTGTAGTTACACTGATCTCAAGAGATGGAATGAATGAATGTGTTAGTCACTCAGTCATGTCTGACTCTGTGAACCTATGGACTGTAGCCCACCAGAATTCTGTGGAATTCTCCAGGAAAGAATACTGGAGTGGGTTGCCATTTCCTTCTCCAGGGAATCTTCCTGACCCATGGATTGAACCCAGGCATTCTGCATTGCAGGCGGACTCTTTACTGTCTGAGCTACCAGGGAAGCTTCAAAAGATGGGACTGGGAATAATTCTGATTCTAATACAGCTTTAAGGACCTCAGTAAGCAGGAATCAGGAGAACTTTATCCTGGTTCTCTGTCGTTAACTTCTGACTTGTTTGTCTCCTCAGCTCTGGGTCTTTTCTCAGCTACATCACTTCCAGCTAGAACTCTGACCTGCACGATGCTTTTTGACTCAAGCTCCATCTCCTTTTAGTGACTTTCTCAACCTCATAGCTGCATTCTAGAGAATCACCAGTTACCTGTTTTTCTTTCCAAATTCAAATTCTATAAATAAGGATGATGGACTCAACACATGTTTCATCCCAGATTCCATCATAATCACTGACCAGGTTAAGGACCCAAGGGTCTGGTCCTCAGGTCAGGTGCCCACTCCTGGCCAGTCGACAAGATAGGAGAAACCTTAAATCCTACACAGTGTAGTCATCTGGGTCACCTCTTCAGCAAGGGTTGTGGACATGGTAACATGTTCAATGCAGAGACTACTTAGTTAATTATTAATGAAAGATTTACTGGGGGATAATCCACCCGCTTTATCTTTCATATATGATGACATTTTATCCAGGTTGTATTTTCTGTATAATACTGAAAGGTAACGGCTTACAAAAAATTTTAAATGTTAGTCACTTAAGTTGAGATGTTAAATTACTCTAAAAGTGTAATCAAAATCTTCTCCTTATCTGATGTAAGTAGTCAATGTGATCTAAACCATTAGAGGTGTAATCAAAACCAAACTATTTTATCCCAGTTGCTTTTTCCGCAAGGTAGCAAATCATCTTTTAATTTTTTGAAGTATAATAGTAGAAGGAGTTTATCCTTGAGTAGATATGAGGTGGTAGTATTATTTTGATTGCTAAGGGAGTTACCTCAAGTCTCAGCCTAGCACAATGCCTTTCACATGGTAAACACTCAGTAACTATTTCTTGAATTAAATCAAAAAGCCTGCCTTTATTTAAAACCAAACTGCAGCAAATATTCTGCAGCAAATATACAGCAGCAAATATTCTGCAGCAAATATACAGTCACTGTCACCTAGGAATTCAAAGTTCTAAAAATCGATGCTTCCACAGTGATGAATTCACTAACAGACTAGAAAATGGTTACAAAGAAGTTCACAACCTCAAGTTCATGAAACCCCTGAGTACCCACCCCCACATCAAGAGAAACAAACCTTTTGTTTGAAATTTATTTACTATCATACAATTGTATAATAATGTATAATTGCATAAATGTATTTACAATAAATATATAATAAAATAACACAGAATTAACAATTATTCATTCAACTAAAACAGACTGTTTTGTGAGTGATCATGAATATATGCAAAGATAGATGACAGCCTTGTGAGTCCCTTTTAAAAAAAGTGGTGTGTTTCTCAACTTTGAGAGAAGAACAGTTAAAAGGAATGAATATGAATTCCATTTTCTCTCACTGAATTTATTAGGTTGATAGTGAAATTTGCAAGGACATGATTCAGAATTGTAATTTTTCCACACAAGAGACTTATTTGAGATACATTAGCTGTTAATGTCCTGTTAAGAACAATGATTCTTTCTTTATGTGAGAGAAAGCGATCCATTTCCATATAATTCTTGAAGTCTAAGACACTTTAATTATTTAGTAATCTTAGGAAGTAATCTTAGGAAGTTTATGCCTAGGCTCCTAATTCATTTTGAAAGAAAACTGTTATGGTCTCATCAATTTTAATGTGTGATATTTTTTCAAAGGTTATTGTTGCTATGTAAATTCACCCAGTGCTACCTGTGGGCTGACTGTATCCAATACTGCAGTGGCAGAATTTGGCACATTGGCACAGAAAACCCACACAGCAATGGCATAGATACAGAGTTATGCAATAATTAATTGCTAATATGTTAGTTTTATTTTCCATCCATATTAGGAGATTTTGCTGTTAAAAAGAATTAATATAATTGCTGATCATTGGACAGTGCATTTAGCCATCACCTTGTTTTTTGGAATAGATCCAGTTCTTATTCATGGGCTACTATGGAAACTATTTTAATTATCTCATCTAAAAATTGAGGCTCTCAAGCATAAAAATTCATACGCTGTTATGTGGAGCAGTGCATCTCAAAATGTGACATACGTACAGATCCGCTGGGCATCTCATTAAATGCCCTTTCCAGTTCAGTGGGTCTGGGATGGGGCTCAAAATTCTGTTTATTTAACAAGGTGATGCTGATGCTGCTTGAAGTAGCAAAGATGTAAGGAACTGGACCTCAGAGGGAGGTAGACCAGGTATAATCAATTGTGAATGCCTTTATCAGAAACACGTGGTTACTTTTGTATCCCTTTGAGAAGCCTCACTTGCATTTCCTCAAAGAGGTAAAATAAACTTTGGACCACTTAGGAGGGGTGCTTAGTATATATGTGCAAAATGACGCATTGAAGCCTAAGTTTATAAAGAACGGTTTCCTTTGAGATAGGTGTACTCCACCTATCTCCCACGTGAGGCTTCGTTAAAGTGGTCTCTACTACTGTACAGCCAGGAGAATGAAAAACAGCAAAAAAAAAAAAAAGTCTTACTATCATTATGATAATAGTTTTGACCTCGTGGACCTCCTGAAAGCTCCTGGGGGACCTCCCAGAGATGGCTGGGCCACACTCTAAGAAATGCTGGCATGTAGGAAACTACATTGTATGTTTGTGCCTATTTTCAATTTCAGTTCAGTTCAGTCGCTCAGTCGTGTCTGACTCTTTGAGACCCCATGAATCGCAGCACGCCAGGCCTCCCTGTCCATCACCAACTCCCAGAGTCCACCCAGACCCATGTCCATTGAGTCGATGATGCCATCCAACCATCTCATCCTCTGTCGTCCCCTTCTCCTCCTGCCCTCAATCCTTCCCAGCATCAGGGTCTTTTCAAATGAGTCAGCTCATCAGGTGGCCAAAGTAAGACTGTAAATTTATAATGAGAAGAGTCAGTGAATCAGTCTCTAAACCAGGGATCTCCAAGCTCCCCCAGTACCTCCTGTCAGATCAGCGGCAGCATGAGATTAGAAATAACATGCAAAATGTAATGTGCTTGAATCATCCTGAAACCATTCCCCTGCCCCCACCCCTGGTCTGCATAAAAACTGTCTTCCGTGAAATCAGTCCCTGGTGCCAAAAAAAGCTTAGGGACCACTGATCTAAACCACAGGTAGTTTTCATTCCTCACCATAAATACAAGCCTTTTTATTATTATTATTATTGTCCTGATTGAAAACGCACTCTTAATATTCCAGACAAAGTACACAGAAATGGAATGAAAAGAAATTTGTCCCAAATACCCCCAGTGACCAACTAATTAGAAAGTTTTCTATTTTGAGGAGGTTATAGCAAGTCACGGAGAGTAGGAGGTCAGGGGAGGCAATGCTGAACAGTAAGACAAAGCAGGTCTAAGCACATGGTCAAAAGATAATGTTTCCTGGTACAATAGTTTGACCCGGTTAAAGAGGGATGAAAACATTGGTTGTTTATTAGAGAAAATTATATCTTTAAGAGTTATCTTTCTGTCACAGTGAAAAAGTGAAAGTCGCATCAACCCTTTGCAATCCCATGGACTCTACAGTCCATGGAATTCACCAGGCCAGAATACTAGAGTGGGTCGCCTTTCCCTTCTCCAGGGGATCTTCCCAACCCAGGGATTGAACCTAAGTCTCCTGCATCGCAGGCAGATTCTTCACCAGCTGAGCCACCAGGGAAGCCCAAGAATACTGGAATGGGTAGCCTATCCCTTCTCCAGTGAATCTTCCCGACCCAGGAATCAAACCGGGGTCTCCTGCATTGCAGGCAGAGTCTTTACCTACTGAGCTCTCAGGTACTGATGGCAATTCTGTCACAGTAATTGCCGTCAATGATGCGGTTGTATATTCACATTGTCTTTCCCTATTCTCCTCATTAGTATTACTTGCCAAGGGAACTTTGGGCTGGGAGAAGGGACTCTGAACTGAGAAGTGCAGCTCCTGGAGCACCTACTGCTTATACTACATCCGAGTAACAAGGGCCCGGGCTGGCCCAGGGAGCAGTGAGAGCAGAACAGTGAATCAACACTGATTATCACTGTTAGCATGTACTGGGCTTCCCTGGTGGCTCAGCAGTGAAGAATCCACCTGCAGTGTAGGAGCTGCAGGAGGCAATGGGTTCGATCCCTGGGCTGAGAAGATTCCCCTGGAGAAGGAAATGGCAACCCACTTCAGTATTCTTGCCTGGGAAATCCCATGGACAGAGGAGACTGGTGGGCTACAGTTTATAGGGTCGCAAAGAGTTGGATGCAACTGCAGTGACTTAGCATGCACACATGCATTAATATGTATTGAATGTATAAAAAGTGCTAAATGTTTTTTAAGTTATAAAAAAAAAGTTGTTACTTTATACTTAGGCACAATGCTTGAACATGGGTCGACTAATCAATCAAAGTATTACCCTCTTGATCAGCTAGGTTACTCAGGAGTCTTGGGATAGCCAGAGAGAGGCAAAAGGGAAAATTGGGAGAGAGGAACCTTTACCTTCGACCATAATCCTGTCTCTGCTGCCCTAGTAATGATGAAAGCATTTGTTATACTCCACTTCCAGCAGTTACAGGAATCATGCCAAAAGCCCACACACTCAGAAACAGACAAAAGAAGATGCCACTAAGCTAGGAGGGTAAATCACATGTTATTTAGAAAAAATGACAAAAATGGAGCTAAGTTTGAAATTAGTTGTAATAGTAAGACTCGGCCAAAATTAAATTGATATAAGCCTTTTTATCCTTAAGGGGACCAACTTGGGCCAAAAAGAACCTCAGAAACAAAGAACTATTAAAAGAAAAAAAAAAAAACAAGGAAAAGGGCATAACTTTGCCAGAAAGATTAAGTGAAATCACACTTACTCATTGCTATGGCAAAAGATGGTAATCTGAGTTCAATATAGCCATCTTTCAAGCACAATCTTTCCTTGAGACGTTCTAGGCCCACTCATGACTGCACTGTAAGGTCGACTGAGGAGGCTGGTTAGCCCAACCAGAGCAACAGTCTATACCTGTGTCAATCCAGAGCCTACTAAAGGCTCTGATCACCATTCAGGGCTCTGCCCCCAACTCCAGAGTGTCCTAAAATGTAGCTCAATTCCTCAAGTTGCAGGCTTAGTATGCAAGACGGCCCCGCTACCCCACTTCAGACGCAAATCACGTGTCCAGGTTTGCCACCCATGCTTGTGACTTGACCAACTGTGAAATCAGAGGGTCCCATGACCTCTCCCTTGCGTTAATGTGCTACAGTGGCTCACAGAACTCAGAGAAACATTTTACTTGCCAGATTACCAGTTTATTATGAACCAGTGAAGTTGTTCAGTCGTGTCCGACTCTGCACTTTCATGGACCGTAGCCTACCAGCCTCCTCCATCCATGGAATTTTCCAGGCAAGAGTACTGGAGTGGGTTGCCATTTCATTCTCCAGGGGATCTTTCCAACCCAGGGATTGAACCCAGGTCTCCTGCGTTGCAGGCAGATGCTTTACCGTCTGAGCCACCAGGGAAGCCCAGTTTATTATAAAAGGATATAATTCAGAAACAGCCAAATGTAAAAGATGCCTGGGGAAAGGACATGATGCTTTCATGCCTTCTTCTAAGCCCACCCCTCTTCCACCCCTCCCTCAACGCTCTCATTTTTTGGATTTTATAGGGAGGTGTGTGTGTGTGCTAAGTCACCGGTCATGTCCAACTCTTTGCGATGCTATGGACTGTGGCCTGCCAGGCTCCTCTGTCCATGGGATTCTCTAACCAAAATGGGGGTTGCCATACCCTCCGGCAGGGGATCTTCCTAGCCCAGGGACTAAACCGGTGTCTCTTACATCTCCTGCATTGACAAGCAGGTTCTTTACCCCAGTGCCGCCTGGGAAGCCCTTATAGGGAGACATAGATTAGATCACTGACCACTGGTGATTGAAATCAATTGCGATTCCCTCTCCAATCTCCTCCCTCCTTGGAGGTCAGAGGCAGGCAATAAGACTCAACCCTCTAATCTCTTTGTTGTTTAGGGGATCCAGGCCACAACCCAGGTGAGGTGCAAAAGTAACCCCATTAACATAACAGAAGACATTTTGGTTGCTTTCATCTCTTAGAAAATCCTGAGGATTTTAGGAAATTGTATCAGAATCCATGATGGAAATCAAATATATACTTTTCATTATAAATCACAATTTCACATGGACAACTAATTAGGTTGCATTAGAAGGTTTCCTGTAATTTCCTTGTTCCCTGTAATCATTTCTCAGCCATTTACCATAATACCCCTTGGTTGAAAAGAAAGCACTTTGGTTTCTAAACATCTTGTATGAATCTCAGTGAGCTATTTCTGCTTACCACAAAATCATAGAGCTCTACCACAAGTATTGCTGGTGTGATAAACCCCTAGCATCCCACTCTTCTGCAATAATAGTGATCACACAGGGTTTTCTCATTCAGCAATGATATAAATGAAAGATTGAGAAACTGTTACATTGTTTGGTAGTGTGATAACTTTTACCATACTTACTTACTGTTTTAGGGATTTCCATTTGCTATACAGAATTAACTAAAATCTCTTAGATGTAATTCTGCTGAGATTCTGGTTTTCATTACTTTTATCAAACTATATTGAATATCTGCTTCCTTGTTGGCTCAGTAATAAAGAATCCACCTGCCAGGGCAGGAGACATGAGTTCAGTCCCTGGGTAGGGAAGATCCCCTGGAGAAGGAAATGGCAATCCTCTAGCATGGAGAATTTCATAGACTGAGGAGCCTGGCGGGTTACAGTCCATGGGGTCACAAAGAGTTGGACATGGCTGAATGACTAAGCATGATACTGAGTATCTACTGTGAAAAACTATGTTTTTATTACGGTTGCTTAAACTTTTTTATCTATCTTCAAGAGGCAGATAAAAGTTCTATTTAGCTCACCTATAAACCATTAGCTACTTTGTGTGATGTGAAATTTCCATTATGTGGAGTATTATGTTTTAATATTAAATGTCTTTATTTCTATGTTGGTGTTTGAATTGTTTAAGCTCTTTTCTTAATTGATAAGGTATTTCAGAGGTGTTTGCCTTAACAAAAACTTATAAAAAACAGGCTTCTTAGAAATTTCTTCCTGAACAGTTATGCCATTCAGTATCACAGTAATCCAGGTCTATGCCCAAACAAGTAACACTGAAGAAGCTGAAGTTGAACGGTTCTATGATGACCTATAAGACCTTCTAGAAATAACACCCAAATAAGATGTCCTTTTCATCATAGGGGACTGGAATGCAAAAGTAGGAAGTCAAGAGATACTTGGAGTAACAGGCAAATCTGACCTTGGAGAACAGAATGAAGCAGGGCAAAGGCCAAAAGAATTTTGCCAAGAGAACAACTGGTCATAGCAAACACCCTCTTCCAACAACATAAGAAAAGACTCTACACATGGACATCCCCAGATAATCAATACTAAAATCAGACTGATTATATTTTTTGAAGCCAAAGATGGAGACTCTCTATACAATCAGCAAAAACAAGACCGGGAGCTGACTGTGGCTTAGATCATGAACTCCTTATTGCCAAATTCATACTTAAATTGAAGAAAGTAGGGAAAACCATTAGACTCTTCAGGAATGACCTAAATCAAATCCCTTATGATTATACAATGGAAGTGAGAAATAGATTCAAGGGATTAGATCTGATAGACAGAGTGCCTGAAGAACTATGGATGGAGGTTCGTGACGTTGTATAGGAGGCAGTGATTAAGACCATCCCCAAGAAAAAGAAATGCAAAAAAGCAGAATGGTAGTCTGAGGAGGCCTTACAAATAGCTGAGGAAAGAAGAGAAGCTAAAGGCAAAGGAGAAAAGGAAAGATATAAGCATCTGAATGCAGAGTTCCAAAGAATATCAAGGAGAGATATGAAAGTCTTCCCAGTGATCAGTGCAAAGAAATAGAGGAAAACAATAGAATGGGAAAGACTGTCTCCAGAGTCAGTCTCTCTTCAAGAAAATCAGAGATACCAAGGGAACATTTCATGCAAAGATGAGCTCGATAAAGGACAGAAATGGTATGGACCTAACAGAAGCAGAAGAGGTGGCAAGAATACACAGAAGAACTATACAAAAAAGATCTTACCAGATAACCACGATGGTGTGATCACTCACCTAGAGCCAGACATCCTGGAATGTGAAGTCAGGTGGGCCTTAGGAAGCATCGCTACGAACAAAGCTAGTGGAGGTGATGGAATTCCAGTTGAGCTATTTCAAATCCTAAACGATGATGCTGTGAAAAGCTGCACTCAATATGCCAGCAAATTTGGAAAACTCAGCAGTGGCCACAGGACTGGAAAAGGTCAGTTTTCATTCCAATCCCAAAGAAAGGCAATGCCAAAGAATGCTCAAACTACCGCACAATTGCACTCATCTCACACGCTAGTAAAGTAATGCTCAAAATTCTCCAAGCCAGGCTTCAGCAGTATGTGAACCGCAAACATACAGATATTCAAGCTGGTTTTAGAAAAGGCAGAGGAACCAGAGATTAAATTGCCTACATCTGCTGGATCATCAAACAGCAAGAGAATTCCAGAGAAATATCTACATCTGCTTTATTGACTACACCAAAGCCTTTGTGTGGATCACAATAAACTGGAAAATTCTGGAAGAGATGGGAATACCAGACCACCCGACCTGCCTCCTGAGAAATCTGTATGCAGGTCAAGAAGCAACAGTTAGAACTGGACGTGGAACAACAGACTGGTTCCAAATTGGGAAAGGAGTACGTCAAGGCTGTACATTGT
This sequence comes from Ovis aries, assembly GCF_016772045.2. Taxonomy (NCBI): domain Eukaryota; kingdom Metazoa; phylum Chordata; class Mammalia; order Artiodactyla; family Bovidae; genus Ovis; species Ovis aries. The sequence continues at coordinate 92,537,567 of NC_056058.1, forward strand.
CACCCTGCTTATTTAACTTAAATGCAGTGTATATCATGAGAAATGCTGGGCTGGATGAAGCACAAGCTGGAATCAAGATTGCCGGGAGAAATATCAATAACTTCAGATATGCAGATGACACCACCTTTATGGCAGAAAGTGAAGAAGAACTAAAGAGCCTCTTGATGAAAGTGAAAGAGGAGAGTGAAAAACTTGACTTAAAACTCAACATTCAAAAAACTAAGATCATGGCAGCCGGTCCCATCACTTCATGGCAAATTGATGGGAAAACAAACAATGGAAACAGTGAGAGACTTTATTTTTCTGGGCTCCAATATCACTGCAGATGGTGACAGCAGCCATGAAATGAAAAGACACTTGCTCCTTGGAAGGAAAGCTTTGAAAAAGCAGAGACATTACTTTACCAACAAAGGTCCATCTAGTCAAAGCTATAGTTTTTCCAGTAGTCATGTAAGGATGTGAGAGTTGGACCATAAGGAAAGCTGAGCACCGAAGAATTGATGCTTTCGAACTGTGGTGTTGGAGAAGACTCTTGAGAATCCCTTGGACTGTAAGGAGACCCAACCAGTCCATCCTGAAGGAGATCAGTCCTGAGTGTTCATTGGAATGATTGATGTTGAAGCTGAAACTCCAGTACTTTGGCCACCTGATGCGAAGAACCTACTCATTGGAAAAGACCCTGATGCTGGGAAAGATTGAAAGCAGGAGGAGAAGAGGATGACAGAGGATGAGATGATTGGATGGTATCGCCGACTCGATGGACATGAGTTTGAGGAAACTCCAGGAGTTGGTGATGGACAGGGAAGCCTGGCGTGCTGCAGTCCGTGGGATCCCAAAGAGTCAGACACGACTGAGTGACTGAACTGAACTGAAACAGTTATGCCAACTAACAGTATATATTGATTGAGAAAAAGTAGTAGTACTACTACTTACTTATCAAGTGATACGATAAAATATTTGAAGAAATTTAATTGATCGTAACATTTAGCTTTTAAATTACCAGCTAAAGAACGCATGTCTAGTTTACCATGGACAAGGAATCTGCATGACATTTTAGCTTAGTTAGCTTTGTTGTTGTTTAGTTGCTAAATCATGTCAGACACTTTGCGACCCCATGGGCTGTAGCCCCCCAGCTCCTCTGTCCACGGGATTCTCCAGGCAAGAATACTGGAGTGGGCTGCCATCTCCTTATCCATAGTTAGCTTTAGTCATATTCAAAACTGTTCTCTTAATAAGAAAAGGTAGGGCTGGAAACAATGTAGAACCTGAGAGTTGAGAAACACTTAAGGTACCCGTGGGAGGGAAGAATTTTTTAAATATAAGGATTTGGTGATAGGAGGAAATTATAGCAGCTTTGGTTAGAAATACTACCTCTCTTATTCTAACAAGAAAAAAATGTTAAAATTCAGAAGCAATACTAGGAGTTTGAAGTATTTTGTTATTTTACTAAATATTATGTTTGGAGAAAAAGTAACCTTCATAAATAATCTGTCTTAGTTTTGAAGAACATATAAGGTAATATTTGATTCTTGTTATTTTTTTCTTGGTTTTTGAATTTGCAGTACTCAGCATCTTTCTTAATGAGACCTCATACAATCAGTCCGAACATTTACATGACCAAGTCTAAAAATTCTTTTCCGTATTGCTCTCTTATATTTGTGTTTGCTGCTGCTGCTGCTGCTGCTAAGTCACTTCAGTCATGTCCAACTCTGTGTGACCCCATAGACGGCAGCCTACCAGGCTCCCCCATCCCTGGGATTCTTCAGGCAAGAACACTGGAGTGGGTTGCCATTTCCTTCTCCAGTGCATGAAAGTGAAAAGTGAAAGGGAAGTTGCTCAGTCATGTCCGACTCTTCGCGACCCCATGGACTGCAGCCCACCAGGCTCCTCCTTCCATGGGATTTTCCAGGCAACAGTACTTAGTTTCCAGAACTTTTTAAACTTGTCCTCTTTTGGCCCCTCAGCAATCGTGTGGAAGCCTGGACAAGAGATGTTGCTTTCTTACTCAGACAGGAAGGCAGGCCTATGGTTAACCTTGCCCCTAAAAAGACTAAAGTAAGAGTGATGGAAGCGGACTGGAAGAATACAGACAGAGCAGTAAACTGGTTAAGAAAGGAGGCAAGTAATTCCACTCAACCATTTGTTCTGTACTTGGGATTAAATTTACCGCACCCGTATCCTTCACCATCTTCAGGAGAAAATTTTGGATCTTCAACTTTTCACACATCTCTTTATTGGCTTAAAAAGGTAGGTATATACTGTGTGTCCTCACAAGCATAAGTTAACATTTTATCTATATGTTATTGTTACTTGCCCACTGTTTCTTTTATTATCATTTTAAAGAAAATTTTGAAAATTGTATAATCACCTTGAATCTAACTTGACAAAAACTAAAGGGACCATTTTACAAAAATGGCATGTGTTAAAACTCAGAAACTGCTTCTAAGTTGAATACATTGAGTATAATATGTCTGTTATATGCATTGCATATATATGTTTAAAAGACATTCTCTAAGAAGTCCAGGCAGTCTTCACTTTGCACGGCTAAGGAGCGTAATAATGACTATGCAAGCTGAAATTGTACAAAAAGATCTTAATAGTCAATTGGGGAAATGACCATTTTTCTAGGACACTAAAAAACATTTGTCAAAACATTTAAAACTCTTCTTTTGGATTATAAATGTATAGGGAAATGACAAAATAGTAAAACTGATGTTTTTAATGCACTGCAATTGAAAACACTGGAAACATTGAGAATTAAAATGTTCTTGTTTTTGTAAAAAATCCAAATCAAGAGTAGTTTGAACAGTGCTTGCCTTCCCATTGTGTAACTTGAGATATAGAGCAAGCATCTTCTCTGTTTCTCGGGAATTTGTCATATTTCTTTTTAAATCTGGGTCACCCTCCACATTTGCACTTTCATATTTCGGAGAGCTCCTTTAATGTGCAGATTTCTGCTAGTGTCACTTCCTCAAGGTCATGTTCATCCTTTTCTCCATAGACACCTTCCTCGTTGATGTCAGTTTTCGCTGAATTCCTCTGGCTGTGTATCTTGCGTGCAGTGAACGGTGGCAGGGTCAGCATTTCCAGCTATTTTGTCTATAACTCCAGTTAATGTTTGATTAGAATTCCACTTCCAGTGTTATTGCTTATCTCTTTACTATATATTCATCTTTATTGACCAATTTCCTCTTTTGATTATCCATTTTAATGTCACATGGATGTATCAGTGGGAGACAAGGAAGCAGACCACCTACATACTTTGCAGTCTGTTTATGTACGGAATAAAAGATGTGCAGTAACCAATCATTGATAAATGTAGAAAGAAATGACATGATTAATCACTGATACACAGATGGAATCTACATCATGACTTGTAGACTAAAGAACGAGCAGCATATGAATGTGAAAGTTTCTTCTTTATGAGGCAACTCACAGTTAATACACCTTTGGTAATGATGCTGCTGCTGCTGCTGCTAAGTCGCTTCAGTCGTGTCCGACTCTTAGCGACCCCATGGACGGCAGCCTACCAGGCTCCTCCGTCCATGGGATTTGCCAGGCAAGAGCACTGGAGTGGGGTGCCATTGCCTTCTCCGTGGTAATAATGACAAATTGATATTATAATAGAGTAGTCAAATCGGAGTCAGGCATACAAACTGGAGTCAAGCAGCCATTGATCTGGTCTCAGACATGTCTCTGCACCACTGAAAACTTGAACTGTCTTTGAACTGTACTAGGTCTAAGACACTACCAGCCATAATCAGAACAACCCGGGCCAGCTGCAGCCTTCTGCTCCCAAGGTCTCCCCTTGTAACTATGCAATCATTTCAAACCCCAAACAACCTAAGCATCCTTACTGCTCACCAAATCCAATTACAATTCTTGATAAACAACTCATGTAACTGACCGTGGCCTTGCAGCTTTTTGCCTTTATATGCCTCTCCCATTTTGTAATCCTGTGAAACTCTGGAAAGTGCAAACCCCAAATAAACACATTTTTATTTCAATCAGGTCTCCATTTCTGAAATTTTGGTTCACAGTAGCTGAAATTTGAACCCTGCTGTAGGGGAACTGATATTATTAATATTTAAACTGTGGTAGCTAATATATGTGCATACCTGAGTTATGCAAAGTAAGGACTGCCTGCCTTTTGAAATGTGTCATGTTAAATCAAATTTAAGTTACTTTAAAACCTCTATCCAGAAACTATGTAGTGCATCCTATTTTAAAGGAAATAATGTCTAAGTTTGTGTCTTCTTAAAAAGTTCCACCTGGCTCTATGTTGAAAAACTTGTCAGGAGTCAGTACTAGCCTAATGAAATGAGTCAAATAGTTTTTAAGTAAACAGTTAAGTATATATTTGAATTTTTTAAAGCTGTTTGACTAGAAGATATATATGACTTAAGTCTAGTCTAGTGATTTTTCACCCAAACTGTAAGCATTTACATATATTAAAAAGTTGTATTTGTTCTTAACAAATATTTGGCTATCTCACTAGATACTGGCATTTTTACTAGTGAACTACTGGAAAAAAGAGCTTGGATTCTTAGGTTATTGATTCTGAAGTTTTGAATTGATCACACAACTATAGTAAAGTGATTGACACATTATGGATTAGAATACTGTCTAATATAGCTCATGTTTTTCACTGATACATATAATTTTTTTTGACTGCTACAAAATTACTTTAAACAGGTTGGAGGTAGGGATATGGCTTCATTCTGCTGTATCTCAATCACACCTGGCAGTTCTGCTTACCTAATTCTGTTTCTGAAATAAGCAACGTCAAAACAGACAAGAGTCAGGAATGTGCCGATGTCTCCAACGTTTCCAGGCGCTCCCTGATATCAGCCCTTCTTCCTGGCATCACTGAGCTTTCTCTCCCTGATTTTCCCACCATTAGGTGGGCCAGTTCCTTTCTCTGAACTGACACAGGGGTCATCAATCATATGTACCCAAAGTCTTCAGTCTTGAGACTGATTTTAGAAGAGGGTACAGGGCTGTTCACCCTGACACCACCTCCTTGGGGGGCAGGAGTGAGAAAGTCACCCCTCCTCAGGAAGCAAGCCAAGGCTGACCTAGAGAGCATGATGCTCTGTAAGTTCTGATCAGAATCAAACTACAAAAATTATCCTTCTGGTCTCAGAAAACCAGTCTGAAGTCAAGGTGATCAGCTTAAGTCAGGTTTAAACCCCTTATGAGTTTACCAGTGGCTTTTTGTTGATGCTGATAACCACGATTCTTCCACTGAACTATCATACTACAATGACCTGTAACTTAAAAAATAGGAGAGGGATATTTAAAAATGGACTAATTTGTTTGTTTTTTAATGATAATTCCACATAATGCTATCAGTGAGCTAATGATGGAATTCAGCTTGCCACCCCACAGGCCACACTCCAAAGCAAGCTGCCTTATAGAACTTTCCAACTGTGCAAGAATTTTGGAGTTAACTAGCAACAAGCCTGAAAACTTGGTTATGTATATAAGTACAAAGCTGGTTCATCAAATCCCTGTTCTGGCCCTGAACCAAATACATTTCAACTAAGCCATCATCTACCTCCTTCTTAACATTTGTCAGACACTTGAATAGTTAATGTCCAGCCGTTCCTTGGAGATGGTTCCCCTTTTCAGACCCTGGGTTGCTGAACTGCTCAGAAGCCTTGTGATTCTGGGCTCCATTGCTAGAGCCTTTACAACTTTGCAGAACCTCGATCTCTCCCTTTCCCTCACTCCTTTCACCCTCCATGGGCTCTGGGTTTTCCTCCAGGGAGTCTGCCTTGGCCCTCCACAGTGGTAGTCTGACCTCCCCGTGGAACAAGCTCTCCCACGGCACTCTCCTGGGGGCCCCGAGTCACATCTTGGCTACTGCTGGACTTTTTGAAGGGGGACTTTTTCTCTTCCAAGGCTTCCGTGATGTTCTTGGGAGCTAGGGGAACCTCTCAGTTGTCTTACTGTCTCTTTTCTTCCTCCTTAAGTGAATCCAGGAGTTATCTCTATGGCTGTTAGAAGAAAAGGGCTAATTTCCTCCTTTTCATGGGGAACTCATTTATTCTGGACCTTCAGGTCGGTGAGAAGTTTTTTTCAATCCATGTCATCACACCACTATGCCTTTCACTGTCTCAGAGCCCAGCGATGATGCTTGAGAGCTAGTTCTTTCATAACAGACTCCAGTACAATGAACTAATGGGCTTCCTTGGATTCTCTTATATTCTTTGCTTACTTGGTGGTGATGGTACTGTTACATCATCATAAAAACTCCAAGCCAAAGCCCATCTCATTGTCTGACCTTGGCAGAATTCAGTGTAAGTGACTTTAGGAACCCCTTATATGCAAAATTCTTCCTCCAGAGGAGCCAGGCCGCATTTCTTTCTCAGCATACAGTTATACCACCTTAATCTCTTTTAAAGCTGTAAACTGTCATGGATGATCCTTCTAACAAACTCTAATTCACCTCCTTCTGCTACGATCTCTGTGATACCTCCTGAATTTACAGAACTTGGTGGGGGTCTTCAAAGATTCCAGGCATTTACTCCCTGAGAATAGATACAACTGAGGGCCAGGTCAGAGCCAAGGGGAACCTGGAAAAAACAGTCTCAGCCTTGATATTATGATGAACTCCTTGATCAAGCTGTTCCTGAAGTCCATGCTATTGCTGGATTTCTCAAATACATAAACCAGTAACTTTCTTGTAAGGTCAATCTGGAATTGGATTTTCAGGTGCTTGATACCAGAAGCACACAAATTGATGCAACTTCCAAAATAAAAGCTGCTCTTATTTTTGCAAACAAGGAAAACTTAAATATTCAACTACTTTAAACGAGAAGATATTTTACCTTGGCTTCCAACTGACTGGCAAAAAAGAGAGGGTTGCACATGCAAAAGTCACAGATTATCTCAGAGTCTTCCTTAAGAGCATCCATCAGGAGTGTCTTCTGTAGTGCTTTTACCACCTTTATAAAAGAAGATAAGTTATTCTGTTCCACATTCTTCTTTGCATAGTTGAAGTACATATCATCTACTTCTGTTGCACGAAATACCAGCCATTTAAAGTTGTTCCAAGTAAAGGATAGATGCAGGATGCCCCAGTACGGATGTCAGTTCGTCTTCAAGAGAGTACTTTTGTAGAGTCCTGATGACCGACCAGATCCTCTACCCAATGAATATAGTTGAGTCGCAAGGAAACTGAAGGAATTATTCTCTCCAGCAGAATATCAATAGAAAGTCCAAAATCTTCCCTTAGGAGAGTACAAGTCAGAGCTCTCACTGTTTTAGAGTCTTTAAGACTCACTTTTCCATAAAGATTTATCTGAACGTACTGCTTAAAATCTGGATATTTGGTTGCCCGATATGCAAAGTGAGGAAGTTTGTCTTTGTATCTATTTCTTGCCTACATTGATTTACTCAGAGCCACCTCTGAGGTCAAAGTTCCTGCCAGACAACTAGTCTATGGGGTTCTATAACTGCAGGGTCTTAAGCCACCTGCACTGGGAAGACTCTAGAAACGCAGATGTTACACTCCCGGTGTGCCGCCATCTTGGGCCTCCATTCAGCCTCCACACGTATAATCCCTAAAATAATTTCGCAGCTGTCTTACCATGTATACAGATTGATATATTGATATTTGTTGTTAGTGGGAATGTTAAAAATATGTTCCTAATTTAGGTATTTGATTTGCTGGGTTTTTTTTACATAATTCATAACCATTCTTTTCTGCTAACCTAATTAATGAAACGTCTGGTGTAGCTTACATTCTAGTTGGAAGGAAGGATTATTACAACTTGTTTTCTCCCCCTTTAGGTGTCGTATGATGCCATCAAAATCCCAAAGTGGCCACCTCTGTCAGAAATGCACCCTGTAGATTATTATTCTTCATATACCAAAAACTGCACTGGGAAGTTTACAGAAAAAGAAATTAAGAATATTAGAGCATTTTATTATGCTATGTGTGCTGAGACAGATGCTATGCTTGGTAAGTAATATAATTAAAATGCAATTAGATGGGGGAAAAGTATAATATTTTTCCAACAAACTGTGATCATGCTGGCTAGTGACTTGTATGAATATCCTCAGATAATTTCTTACAACAGTTGCTGAGATACTTCAGACTTAGAATTATAAGATTCCTGACACATATAAAAATTAGAAATTTGTATTATTAATAGAATAAAAGTCTTTTCTATTTTAATTATTCATAAATTCACAGATGCTTAGATTTGTTCATATATTTTTCAAAGGTCATAAAAAATTATCATCTGCTGGAAACAAGATGTCTTACTGGATTTAATCAGGAATCAGTATTCAGCAAAATACAGTTAATGATAAGGCAACTTCAGTTCTAGGAGATGAAAGAGATCAGACATAGAGTCTTGTGAGTTCTCCCAGACTTGTAATAATTGCAAATCTTGTGACTTCTCCCAGACTTGTAATAATTGCAAAACACATCCATTCTCCCTCGGCCAGTGAGAGCAAGACTTAAACTGAAATCAGTTTCCCCATGTACATTATGGTCCAGAATTATATTAAATTTCCTTCCCTAACTCAGCTCAAAACGAAACCTGCCTCCATGACATAACCATCAAGATAGTGTTTTACTTGTCCCCTTATAGAGTTATGGCAACTTTCCATTCAGATGTGGAAAAACCCTGGTTTAAAATATCTCCATTTTTAGGACAAATTATTTTTATAAAACCATATCATTTATTTTGCTGCACTTCAGAGTGAAGAATAATTATAATTAGTGAAGTGTGAGTAGCACTTCTTCTGAACAAAGTAAACCTTGGAAATGAACAAATAAATGGCTATTTCTTAAAAAGCATTCACTCGGTAAAAATAGAAAGTATAAAAAAGAAAGCCAAAAAAGCCCTATGGATAAACTATAATAAAGCAAGTATAATAGGTTTTAAAAGTCCTAAGAACTTTCCAAGCACTCAATCTTAAATACAAATAAGATTTTAAGTGAATTTCTTCAATCCTAAATCCATACAGTTACTGAACTGTATTTCAATATTTTCTATTATTAATGAATATTCACTCATTTGCACCCTGGAAATCACTTTTGAAAGTTTGCAGCTATCCATTCATCCAGATCAACAAGAGTGAAATATTATATATACATAAAATATTGCTGCAGGCAGTGTGGGAATATCTCTTTAAGTCTCTTAAGAGAAAAAAGATGCAACAGTTCACTTCATGTTACAAAATTTATGGAATATATTGTATCTCTTTGTTACATCTACACTAGTCTGGTCCCTGAATAGTATTCATTACTATTCACATTGGGCTTTCCAGGTGGCATTAGTGGCAAATAACATACCTGTCAATGCAGGAGACACGAGACATGGCTTCAGTCCCTGGGTTGGGAAGATCTCCTGGAGGAGGGCATGGCAACCCATTCCAGTTCTCCTCTTGCCTGGAGAATTCCATGCACAGAGGAGCCTGGCGGGCTGCAGTCCATGGGGTTGCAAAGAGCTGGACACAACGGAAGTGACTTAGCGTGTACTGTTCACATTACTTTGGGCACTGGTAGTACTAAGCTGAATATTCTTAAGAAATTAAAAGCACTCTAATCTCTTACCCCACCTCAGGCCTTTATATTTGCTGCTCCTTCTGCCTGGGATTGGAGAAGGAAATGGCAACCCACTTCAGTATTCTTGCCTGGAGAATTCCATGGACAGAAGAGCCTGGCAGGCTATAGTCCATGAGGTCGCAAAGAGTCGGCCATGACTGAGCATCTGAGCACTGCCTGGGATGCCCTTCCCTTTGCTTTTTTACATGGCTGGCTTTTTTTTTTTTTTTTTGGCACCACAAAACTGTTTGCAGGATCTTAGTTTCCTGACCAGAGGCTGAACCCAGGCTCCTGGCAGTGGAAGTGTGGAGCCCTAAGCACTGGATCACCAGGGAGTTCCTTAAGTGTTCTCAATCTTTAGCTGTCAGCCCAGATATTACCTCCTCAGGGCTATCTTCCCAGCCACTCTAAATTAGTATAGCAGCTCCATCATCTTACTTACTCTATTCCATATCATCTTATTTGTTTACATCATAATCTTTAATGATTTTGTCTACTCACTTCTTTACTGTCCATTTCCCTTGAAGAATGTGGACATCATGAGGTCAGGGACATTCCTTCTCATTCATCATTACATCCGAGGTGGCTAGCTTTGCATCCATGGTGCCTGGCACATAAGCAAAAAGTCAGTAAACATTTATGGAATGAGTATAAACACCAGCAGTTTTAACATGGTGTTGTAACTACAGCAGTATACAAGTTGTAGGGTCCTGGGGACAGAGGACTTCACTCTACCTGAAGGAACAGGGAGTGCTTCACCAGGGAGGTGATGCTTGAGCTGGGTCATAAAGGAAGAGTAGGGATTTGCCATGTAGACTGGAAGAAAGGGCATCCAACACAGAAGGCAGAGTGTATACAAAGGCAAGGAAGTCCAAGCTGATTATTATTACTTCAGGTAAAGATTTGGGGGGTGGCTAGCTGAAGGTGCTAAACTTACGCAAGAGTTAGACAGTGGGAAGCTATGGAAAAGTTTTAAGCTGGGGTGACATGATCATATATTTTAGAAAGATTATTATGAAGGGGAAAAAGGAGTGGAGGCAAGCGAACCAATTAGGGAGCAAGTACAGTTGTCCAGTTGAAAGATTCTGATGGTCTGCACCCCATAAATAACTCCTCAGAGACTGGGTCTCAGATCCAACTGGACCTCAGAATTGCCTATGGGTTTTTTTTTTTTTTTTAATAATACAGAGCCCTGAAGGCCAGATTCAGGAGCTGCCAAAATAGAAATGATGCTTCTCTCTAGACTTGGGTCTTACTGTGTTCTCTTAATTAAAATGATTAAGTTTCATGTCCCTTAGAGACAGGACTGGTCAGAGGAATTTTACTGTCCAAGAATATGCCAAATCACATTCATATATCATCTGTACTGCTTCCAGCCTTTTTTTCAAAGGTGGGATTTCTATAAGACTCGGCCAGCTTCATGGGCATGATCTAGTGATAGGGAATTTGAGAGAAAGGGTATCAGGAGGAGGAGTTCTCACCCCTTTTATCCCCTCCTGTTGGGCAGCAATTGTGGGTCGATGGTGACACCAGTCCTTTCCTGAGATGTGCACAGCACTCATACCCAGGCATGCCTTTCTTTTCTCATTCGAGTCCCTGGAGGTGATGTTTTCCCCTACTCCCTGACAGAAACACAGAAAGCAAGCCAGGGTGACCTCCAAATAAAGGAACTCATCCTTAGGTACTGCATTTTCTCCTTCCTCTCTTTAGTCCATTCACTGAGAAGCAAGCACATGAAATCTGGCATAAGCTGTTTACTGAAGAACAGTAGATAATGTTCAGATGTTAAGAATCATCCTGACAGAGTCTTAGTGGGTAGAATCATTATGAACTCATTCAGTTCAGTTCAGACTCTCAGTAGTGTCCAACTCTTTGCGACCCCGTGAATCGCAGCACGCCAGGCCTCCCTGTTCATCACCATCTCCTGGAGTTCACTCAGACTCACGTCCATCGAGTCCGTGATGCCATCCAGCCATCTCATCCTCTGTCGTCCCCTTCTCCTCCTGCCCCCAATCTCTCCCAGCATCAGTCTTTTCCAGTGAGTCAACTCTTCTCATGAAGTGGCCAAAGTACTGGAGTTTCAGCTTTAGCATCATTCCTTCCAAAGAAATCCCAAGGCTGATCTCCTTCAGAATGGACTGGTTGGATCTCCTTGCAGTCCAAGGGATTCTCAAGAGTCTTCTCCAACACCACAGTTCAAAAGCATCAATTCTTCGGCGCTCAGCCTTCTTCACAGTCCAACTCTCGCATCCATACATGACCACTGGAAAAACCATAGCCTTGACTAGACGGACCTTAGTCAGCAAAGTAATGTCTCTGCTTTTGAATATGCTATCTAGGTTGGTCATAACTTTTCTTCCAAGGAGTAAGCGTCTTTTAATTTCATGGCTGCAGTCACCATGAAAAAGTGAACTAAAGGCTGATTAAGATTTACTTCAATTTATATTGCAGGTGAAATTATCTTGGCTCTTCGCCAGTTAGGTCTTCTTCAGAAGACTGTCGTCATATACACCGCAGACCACGGGGAGCTGGCTATGGAGCACCGACAGTTCTATAAGATGAGTATGTACGAAGCTAGCTCCCATGTCCCACTCTTGATCATGGGGCCGGGAATTCAGGCCAACCTACAAGTATCAAGTGTGGTGTCTCTTGTGGATATTTACCCTACTATGCTTGGTAAGTAATGCCATTCTGTGAATATTTATTTGTAATAATGCTGGGAAATGAATAAACAAGATAGGTTAGGGGCCCCTGCTGACTTGTTCATAACTTTGAGCAGCTGATTTAACTGTGAGTCAAGTCTATGTCTGAAAAATGAGGATAATATTCCTCAGGTTCCTTTGGCCTTCGCTTCCTCTAGTCCTTCTTCCTCCAAAAGATTCACAACCAGGATATGACAATAAAGTGAGCCACATAAGATATTCAGTTCTATAACTTTATGGATAGGATTTGTGTATCATTTGATTCTCTACCATCCCCTACCTAAAATGTAGGCATTTCCGTTCTGGATTATTACATCTACTTTGAAACTACTAATTTTTCACAATGTTACATGAGTCCCTTAATGTTGATGCTATGTGCATATTTCTCCTCAGAACCTTTAGAATGTTCTATATGACTTATTTTACTAGCTTCTTAATGTCTATAAGCATAACCATAAGTCTCGAACAGCAACATTTGGATGTGGGTATTTAGCAATTTTTGTTAAAAATACTAGAATAAAGCCATCATAAATTTAGAAGTTATATGGAACTGTTAGCTTCTAATTTAGAGGAGACTTTAAATTCAATAGCATCAGATACTCTGTTCTAAGGCACCATCAATTGCAAAAAGTACCATCAATTTATAAATAGATTTTGGTGAAAGAAAAATGTAACATAGCATAAGATATATGTGTTTAATATGTATACATTAAAATGTGAAACAAACATATCTGGAAATTACATAAGAAAAATCTTATTATCTCCTTTTTTTCTGCTACAAAGTCTTTACCTTCATTTAGTTAAACACTGTTATAGGGTCTTAAATTTCTTTATTGTGCATTTAAATTAGTGCTGGGAATTCTCTGGTGGTCCAGTGGTTAGGATTCGGCACTCCCTGTCACTGCCAAGGTCCCAGGTTGAATCCTTGGCTGGGGAACTAAAATCCCGCAAGCCTCACGGCCAAATTAAAAAAAAAAATCAATGCCCTTCTTTTCTCTTTCAAGTCACTTGCATATTTGACCATACTTCTTTGTTGTTCTTTTGCCTGGTGTGTATTTTTAATCTCTTCAGTTTCTTACTCATCATTTGCTGGTTCCCTTTTGTCCCAAAGCAATTATCACACAGTCATATCTTTGCCACTTTCTGGCTCCATCAATTTCCAGGCAATACCTATTACTTTTCCTTACTTCTGTTTTTCATTCAAAAATGGGTGTGTGTGATTATGTATAGTTTAAGTGTCTCCCTTATTATCATCTTTATAGCTGTATGATGTAGCTATATAAATTGTTCTTTACAGTGGCATTTCCTTAGTTTCCTCCCCTAGTTTTTTCACATGGAACTCTCCCCACCCAAACTTGCTGAACTTTTTACCCTTGATCTGCTTTCTTGAGGTACAGTGATCAGAACTGCAAAAGATAGTTAAAGGCTGGGATGATTCTTTCTCAGTTTTCCCTCAATGTATTTCATAGTGATATTTGGCATTTTGTCTTTTTTGACTTAGCAGCTAAATAGTCCAGTATCTGTAGAAAGCTGTCTGTGATGAGTTCTCATCTCTTTCTATCACTTTATGTGTTAGTTAATTAATAGGCACTGTTTAAATCATTTTTCTTTGAATATTGTTTTATATTTGCCTATAATGCAAATTTTCTCTACAATCTTGATACACCATTATCACTACTTGCCAACCTCATGAAGTTAAAAATCATCTGCAAACTGGAAGATTTCATAATGTATGTATCTTAACAGCTTATTTAAGAAAATACTAAATAAAGTTGTTTGGAATGAGGGAATTGTCATTTATCCACCTAGGGGGACACCTTCCTATCCTTGCCTATTTTATGTTGCGTGACAGTAAGCATTTCTTTAGCCAAACAAAACGTTCCCAGAAACCCCTTTGCATTTCTTCCATACCCTTCTGGAAATTATGTTAAGTTCCCTAAAACTGTAAATTTTTAAAATAATTTGTCAATTATTACAGTTTAAAAAAACTCATAGGTCTACATAGGTTTTTGTTGCTTTTAACTTTGGCGTTTGTTAATAGACTCCTTCTGCATCACATTTCCCAGCAGAATATATTGTATTAACAGGATTTACATCGTGTGTTGATTTGACCTGCCCAACTCAAGCAAGTAAAGCCAAAGATCAGTGTCTCTCCAGTTCTAAACAGGAAATTAACATCTTCAAGGCTTAATGTGTTTCATAACGAATATTTTTATTATGAAAAGGGAAAAAATTACAGTTATATGGTTGGCAGAGGAGAATGAAGAGAATATCTAGGCATGGAACTTTATATAAAACACTGAAGCATCCTATTAACCAGATGTTAATCAGAGATAAGGTAGAAACAAAAAGATGCAAGGGGGAGCCTTAGGGGACTTCCCTAGAGGTCCACTGGTTAAGACTGTGTGCTTCCACTGCAGGGGGTGAAGGTTTGATTCCTGGTCTGGGAATTAAGATCCCACACATGCCACACACATCAAGGCCAAAAAATAAAAAAACAAGAACCTTTGCTGGAGCTGTGAAACAACATGTAACATTATTTATCTAAAATTAACCTTTTATAAGTGATAAAAGGTTAATATTAATAGAACTCTCACAAATCTATGAAAAAGAGACATACCCTATTAGCAAATTGACCAGAATATATAAACAAGCAATTCACAACAGAAGACATAGAAATGGCCAAGATATTTTTAGAGCTTCAAACTCAGTAGTCAGAAAAATATTAAAACAAGAAGATACCATTTTTCTTTCACACATAGAGTTTGCAAAGATTCTTTTAAAAAGCAGAAATCTCACATTGGAAATATGCCTTCTCATGTTCTGCTGCTGGGAGTATAAACTGGCACAGATTTCCTGGAGGCAAATGTGGCATTATGTTCCAAATTGCTTAGAAATATGCATATATTTTGACCTAGAAAATTCCAATTTTAGGAATTAACCTATTCATTTCAGCTCAGTTGCTCAGTAGTGTCTGACTCTTTGAGACCCTGTGAACCATAGCACACCAGGCCTCCCTGTCCATCACTAACTCCCGGAGTTTACCCAAACTCATGTCCATTGAGTCAGTGATGCCATCCAACTATCTCATCCTCTGTCATCCCCTTTTCCTCCTGCCTTTGACCTTTCCCAGCATCAGGGTCTTTTCCAATGAGTCAGTTCTTCACATCAGGTAGCCAAGGTATTGGAGTTTCAGCTTCAGCATCAGTCCTTCCAATGAATATTCAGGTCTGATTTCCTTTAGGATGGACTGGTTGGATCTCCTTGCAGTCCAAAAGACTCTCAAGAGTCTTCTCCAACACCACAATTCAAAACCATCAATTCTTTGGTGCCCAGCTTTCTTTATGGCCCAACTCTCCCATCCATACATGACTACTGGAAAAACCATAGCTTTGACTAGACAGACCTTTGTTGGCAAAGTAATGTCTCTACTTTTTAATATGCTGTCTAGGTTGGTCATAACTTTTCTTCCAAGGAACAAACATCTTAATTTCATGGCTGCAGTCATGACCTTCAGTGATTTTGGAGCCCCAAAATATAAAGTCTCTCACTGTTTCCACTGTTTCCCCATCTATTTACCATGAAGTGATGGGACCAGATGCCATGATCTTAGTTTTCTGAATGTTGAGGTTTAAGCCAACTTTTTCACTTTCCTCTTACATTTTCATCAAGAGCCTCTTTAGTTCTTCTTTGCTTTCTGCCATAAGGGTGGTGTCATCTGCATATCTGAGGTTATTGATATTTCTCCTGGCAACCTTGATTCCAGCTTGTGCTTCATCCAGTCCAGCATTTCTCATGATGTAATCTGCATAGAAGTTAAATAAGCAGGGTGACAATATACAGCCTTGACATACTCCTTTTCCCTATTTGGAACCAGTCTGTTGTTCCATGTCCAAATTAACCTATAGATGCACACACAGATTTATCTCCATGGATAATATTACATTATATTAAAGAATTAGAAACAGTATGAATATCTAGTAGTGATGAACTGGGTAAAAAATAGTCAATTTTACTTTAAAAAGTGAAATGATAAATGACATGGCCCCCCTGTATTATTGAAAAGAAAACTGCAGGCTTTTAAATAAGTATATAAATAGTTTTTTGTTTTGGTGTGGCTTGTTGGTTATTGAGATAAAGTATCTACCTAATTTATTGTCCAAATCAGCACATTTTTTTAGAGTAAAGGGATACTATTAACGATTAAACCAGGATTAGCATAAACTGAATCTGTTGCCTTGTTTAAACAAACTTTCAAGTCAACAAAGCAAAGATAATTCTGATGGTCTGGGTTTAATCTGATGTTTAATTCAGCCTTTTAAAATGAAAGTATTTAGAGTTTAAAGCTACTTTTAGTAGTGATTAATAACTCTAAATTTAGACCTGTGAGATAGTGTACTCTATCTAAGCTTAATAAACATACAGATTTTGATAAAGTGTCTATTAAAGACTTATTTTGTGATTCTTCCTAAGCAGTTAGAAGCTTAAAACAGACATAATCTATTCTGAGACTTCCAAAGGTCCTTTCTATATTACCTTAGCCATACATAGCTGTATTGTTTTGTATGAATCCAATTTATACAGAATATGGGATTAAATTTCTCAGATCAAAACCTCAAGCCAGACTTCCTCTTCCCTTCCATTCTTTGAACGTTAGAAATACATAAAAGATGGTGACTCAAAAAACCTTAAGTAGAAAGATATTAAATAGGAAAGACCAATTGGTATTCCTGTTTTAGTAAAGTACCTTACTATAAAAAAAACCTGTTGAAATTTAAGATGGTACAATGTTTTTATTAAAAACATTGAATTTGTGAACAGTTTTTAAAGATACTTTGGGAGAGTGATTATTTTCTATGAAATGATATTTGATGATAAGTTACGAAGAGTTCTTTTAGTCTAAGTATCGTTGTAGGCCCTATCCCCTTGTCATTTTCTAGGACTGGCAGGAAAGTGCCATCTCTCTGAATGGAATTCTTTATACTGTTATAAAGTTAATATCATTAATTCAGAGATTATGCTTTAAAAAGTACTCCCCAACCTGTAATAAACCAAAATGGAAAAGACTATGAAAAAGACTGTGTACATATATGTGTAAGAGAATCACTTTGCTATACAGTAGAAATTAACACAACATTTTAAGTCAGCTATACATCAATAAAATAGTTTTTTAAAATAATTACTCCCCAAAATATTTTCTTCTCTAATAATCTAGTATCAGCATCCTTTAGCTCAGTTAGAAATAATACCATTTTTAAATTAAAATTGTCTTGACATTCTCTTTTAAACTTATTTTCATGTGAATTTTTTTTCATTTAATAGTTGGCCTTTTTTTAAATACCTACCTACTTTTCACATAAAGGATAAATCCAGAATCTGTTTAAACTGTGAAAATGTAATTGTATAAAAATGCAGTTGTGTTTAAAAGAATGCTTCAATACTAATGATTTAAATTGCAAAAGCTTCCTTGTTACAGGATCTTAGTGGAGGGTTGGGAGGGTCATTTTACATAGATTATTTTGTTTTTAATTGGCTGAAAAATACTGTAAAGTTGAATAACTACAGTAGATCCAGACTTGTGGAGCAGTATTGAAGACTCCAGAGATCCTGGAGTCAGACTGCCTAAATTCAAATACCTCCTTCAGCATTTACCAACTGTATACCCTTGAGAAAGAAATTTAACATGTCTGGTCTTCAGTTTTCTTATCAATAAAATGAAAATAACAGTGACTGTTCCATAGCCTAGAACAATGACTGGAACGTGGTAAATGGTTAAATGTGAGATATCATTAACATTTGTCACTAAGCTGTGTCTTACTCTTTGTGACCCCAGGGACTGCAGCCCGCCAGGCTCCTCTGTCCATGGGATTCTCCAGATGAGAATTCTGGAGTGAGTTTGTCATTTCCTCCTCCAGGGGATCTTCCTGACCCAGGGATTGAACCCACATCTCCTGCATCACCATGCAAAAGTTACCATCTAAACCATGACATGATTCTGTTCAAAATCACTTAGAGTAAAATCCAGAATCTCTGATTAGACCTGTGAGTCCAGCATGATTTCTTCCTCCCCGCAACTGATCTCAAACAACTTTACCCTGACATACTCTGCTCCAGCCATGCTGGACTCCTTAGTGTTTGGGGAGCAGATAGAATGAAGCGGATTCCTGCCTCAGTGTTTACAAGTGCTGTTCCCTGGGTGAATGCCGTTCCTCTCCAGTTCCAGAGATCTGCTGGGCTCACCGCAGCCCTTTCTTCTCGGGTCTCTGTTTACGTCACCTTATCAGAGAGGCCTCGCCTGACCCTCCTGTATAACACAGTGCACACGCACATGCCTGCCATCACTCTCTCGCCCTCTTACCCTGCTTCATTTTCCTTCGTTGCACTGATTACCACCTAGCAGATTTATCTGTCTCCCCACATTAGAATGTAGGCTCTTAAAGTTTGAGAGAGCTTACCTGCTTTGTCCACTGTTGTTTCCCTACATCTGGAATAACAACTAGCTTGTTAGATGAGTAAGAAATATGTATATATACTTAAATGGATTCTTATCCCAATTTAACATAAATAAACACAAGAGAATTATTTAAATTTTCTTTAGTCTAACAAGTTTTTTTAGGAAAATTAGGTTAAGATTAGATCTGAAATAAGGCATTTCTAAGTATTAAAGCTGATTAAGATGCTAAACACAGGAAACTCCCCAGTCACGGGTGTATGCCAGTTGGCCCCTGCTTTCAGGCTGTCTGCAAAGCCCTTCTCTCCCTTCCTCTGCCTCCCAGTGGTGCCGCTGATGGCTGACACACTGACCAGCCTGACCCAGCCTATTCCCTGGCCACTTTCTTCTTACAGTGAAAGTGAGGTCACTCAGTCGTGTCTGACTCTTTGCGACCCTATAGACTGTAGCCCCCCAGGCTCCTCCATCCATGGGATTTTCCAGGCAAGAATCCTGGAGTGGGTTGCCATTTCCTTCTCCACTTCTTACAGTAGACCTTACAGCAGGTAGCCTACTGTCTTGCAGCTCAACTAGTTTCATCTTGGGCCATCCTGTTCTTTTTTAAAATTATTATTATTTTTTTAATTATGTAAAAGTTTTGGCCTCCCTGGGTCTTCGTTGCTGTGCATGGGCCTTCTCTCATTGCGGCGAGCAAGGGTTACTCTCTAGTTGCAGTGAGCACATGGGTTTCTCATGGCCTTGGCTTCCCTTGTTGCAGCAAACAGACGCCAGAATGCGGGCTCGGTAGTTGTGGCACAGGGGCTCAGTTGCCACGTGGCACATGGACTCTTCCCCCACCCGGGAAGCAGTGCAGACCCCCTGACTGGCAGGCAGAATTTTAACCATTGGACCTCCAGGGAGGTCCTGAGCTATCTTTTCTCTTGTGCATCTTTTGCATTTTCTCTCTTTAACATCTTTGCTCTTTCTTCTTCTTTTGTTATTAACCAGTTATCTCAAATATTTCTCTTCCTTTCTTTTACTTGTCATTTTTTCTCAAAAAAAGTCCCTGATGATGGATGGTTGGCAGAAGATTAGGACTTGTAATATGCCCCTTCCAAGGAAATGAAAGATACAGTTTTTTAAATTAAGTTATAGTGGCTCAGACTACCGTCTGAGCATCTGTCTGCAATGCAGGAGACCCGGGTTCGATCCCTGGGTTGGGAAGACCCCCCTAGAGAAAGAAATGGCAGCCCACTCCAGTATTCTTGCCCGGGAAATCCCATGGACCGCGGAGCCTGGTAGGCTACCGTCCATGGGGTCGCAAAGAGTCAGACACGACTGAGTGACTTCACTTTCATATGTAAAACAAGTCCCTTTAGAAGATTTATATTAGAGGCCTTTGTCTACTTCCTTATTCTCTTTT
This sequence comes from Ovis aries, assembly GCF_016772045.2. Lineage (NCBI taxonomy): Eukaryota > Metazoa > Chordata > Mammalia > Artiodactyla > Bovidae > Ovis > Ovis aries. Next base: position 92,557,690 of record NC_056058.1, read on the forward strand.
AATTAATCTGTTTTGCCTCACATACCTTTATGTGTTGGCTCAGTTGCTCAGTTGTGGCCAACTCTTTGCAATCCTATGGACTGTGGCCTGCCAGGCTCCTCTCTCCCTGGAATTTTCCACCCAAGAATACTGGAGTGGCTTGCCATTTCCCTCTCCAGGAGACCTTCCCAACCCCAGGTTCGAACTTGGGTCTCCTGCATTGACAGGTGAATTCTTTACCACTGAGCTACCTGGGAAGCTCGCTTAAATATGTACAGTCAAGCTAAAATAATTTTATTATTCAATTTTGTTTCATTTCTAGCATTGCAGATATAGTACTTTCTATTTTTCATTGGAAATATAATTATTTCTAAATTAATGTTTCTAAAAACATGGAACATTGGAACCAGAGAAACTGTGGGGGAGGCAACTGCAGACTCCTTTTGGAACTATCCCAAGTCCCCAGCCATAATTAATGGTAATTTTTTTTTTCATGGCTTGCGAGATCTTAGTTTTCCTACCAGGGATTGAACCTGGGTGCATGGCAGTGAAATCACAAGAGCCCTAACCACTGGACTGCTGGCGAATTCCCTATTTTTCTATAGGAAAAAGATAGCTTGAATTCCAAGCAAATGCTTTTAAACCACTTTTAAAAAATACTGCCTCTTTTTTAAGTTAGACATTTCTTATGCGTTGTTTTTTGTATCTATATTTGGTAAGGAAAAAATAGATTATTTTTCTCTAAATCAGTATGATCCAGGATTTCCCAACATATGTTCTGCAAAATATTAGTCCCTCGAGATGCTACTTAGAAATAAACAAAAATTCTGTCATCAAATAACTTTGGGATACATGGTACACTATATACCTTGAAGATTTATGATACATATCAGCAATAAATTAACATCTACAATAAGTTTATTTAATTTTAACTATTGTTGGCAAGCATATGTAACTACTAGACTCCTTTCTCATATACATTTTGTTATTATTCTGTGGAACAAATCTGAGAGATACCTGTGATCTCTTAATGATTCAGAAATGAAGGACTTATGATATTAACTAATATTTATTGAGGGTTTCCTATGTGTCAGGCACTATTCTCAGAATTTTACATAAGTTATCAGATTTAAACCTAACATAGATCTGTGAAATACAGGCACTGTTATTATTTCCCTTTTGCAGTTGAGGAAACTGAGGTTCAGAATGGTTAATAACACGCCCAAAGTCACAAGGCTGGGAAGTAAGCATTTGGGTCTAGGCAGCCTATTTACAAAATCTATATACAATCTCTAGTCTCTGTGACCTTTAATGATGTCATTTATCAATGTTCAACGAATGAAAGAATGACTTACTTTAAAATCCTGTGTTATTTTGTGACTTCCCTGGCAACCCATGACTCCAATGCAGGGGCACAGGTTCCACCCCCTGGTCAGGGATCATCCCGCATGCTATGGGATGCAATTAAAAAAAAAAAAATAGTCTTATTTTTGTCATGTAGATATTGCTGGAATTCCTCTGCCTCAGAACCTGAGCGGATACTCTCTGCTGCCATCATCGTCAGAAATGTTTAAGAATGAACAAAAATTAGAAAACCTACACCCACCCTGGATTCTGAGTGAATTCCATGGATGCAATGTAAATGCTTCCACCTACATGCTTCGAACTAACCAATGGAAGTATATAGCCTACTCTGATGGTGCTTCAGTATTACCTCAACTCTTCGGTAAGTTTGCTGATATTATTTTTTAGGTAGAGATTATTTTTAATGAGTTGACCTATACAGTATTTGCTCAAGGGAGCCAATAATCTTTGTTCAGATGGTTGGATGGCATCACCGACTCGATGGACATGAATTTGAGTAAGCTCCGGGAGTTGGTGATGGGCAGGTAAGCCCGGCGTGTGCAGTCCATGGGGTTGCAAAGAGTCTGACACGACTGAGCAACTGAACCAAATCTTTGTTAAAGTAAATAAATACCTGCAGTTTCTCACACTGGGTCAGTTTACAAAATATTGCCCTGGAGAGAAGCTGCTTCTTTGAAAATCAGCATCTGAATGCCAAAGCAAGTGCCCTAAGGCTTTTGATCTGGGTCTCAAGACTGACAGGGCTGTATCCTCTGATCAAGGTGTCTTCTGATATTCATGGAGCGCCCTCTCATTGTACCCTGGATTCAGTTGTTCTGGAAGATTAACTCCTATCCTTTGGAGGCTGACATCCTACATGTATTATTTGACGTTCCCCTCAGCCCTGCATGGAGAAGGCAATGGCATCCCACTCCAGTACTCTTGCCTGGAAAATCCCATGGACGGAGAAGCCTGGTGGGCTGCAGTCCATGGGGTCGTGAAGAGTCGGACACGACTGAACGACTTCACTTCACTTCAGCCCTGCAAGATGATGTGCTGTGTACGCTGTCGCTTCAACTGTGTCTGACTCTTTGCAACCCATGCACCGTAGCCCGCCAGGCGCCTCTGTCCAGGGGATTTTCCCAACAAGAATGCTGTAGTGGGTTACCATGACCTCTTCCGGGGGATCTTCCCGACCCAGGAATTGAACCCGCATCTCCTGCGCAGCAGATGGATTCTTTACCTGCTGAGCCATTGGGGAATCCCCTCCAAGATGATATTATCATCCTCATTTTATAGAGAAGACTAGGGTTCAGATACCTATGCAAAGTCTCATAGCTAAGAAGTGGAAAAGCTGGGGATTTCAACCCAGGTCTGACTCCAAAATCCATGCTCCTTCTCCCCTACAAAAACCTGGTAGAATCACTACTCTGAATTTGTTTTCAAGCAGCATTATTAGACCTATGGTTTTATTTTTCTTTGCCACCTTTTTGCACATAAAATGTGCTAAAGCTATTTATAATATTCCTTTCTCCATAAGTTTTTTCCCAGTTATAAATGCCAAAATGATTAATTCAAAATAATTCTTTAGAGGCTGAATTGATTGACCTGTCCTTAACTCTAAAAGGAGGAGATTCTTGGCTTCAAAAATGTACTTAAGTTTTCATTCTGTTGAGTAACGGGCATCTCTTGTTCATTCATTGTTTATGTTCTGCAAAAAGCAGATGTGACTATCAAAAGAATCAGCGGGGGAGCCTGCCTTTCCTGTATTCTCTAGGGTTTATTCACTGATTTCCCTGTCTCAGAGAGGTGCCATCTGAAATCACCCAGCAAAATCATGCGTGTCATCAGCAATCTTCTGGCTAATGCACTCAGATAAGCCTGTAGGGGTTATTTCCCTCACTGTGCACTCATTGTTCATTTACTGTCTCAGGCAAATTGTCATAAGAGCTTCAATTTGCTATTTTTCCAACTAGGTTGGCATTCTAGTTATATCTTCTGTCTTCCTACATTGTAGGTCAAAGGAGTGTTTATGTTATCTGAAATGTTTATCATTATTTTCTCGATGGTAGTGATTGAGAGTTCTTATTTCCATGATTATTTGCTCAAACAGTATCACTGAATGTAATTTTCAAAAATCCAAGCACGGGTTGCAAATGTATTTAAAAGCAAGCAGAAAACCTAGGAGTAAGGGAAGTTGCAAGAACATGACTTGACTATATAAAGAATTCTACAGCTGGAACATTTGGGCCTGTTGAATGGAACAATATAAGCATTAACATATATTTTTTTGCGCGTCAAAGTAAGCAAAGTATCAACAACAGAAAGAACTGAGGCTAAGCCAGCCTACTAGTTTGACTGTTTTTGCGATCTAAGAATAGATAAAGGGGAAAATGTGATAGTAGGATAATGATAAGAAGGAAGAGACAGACATTTAGAAAGGTGTTTAACTTTTGGTATATTAAGTTTCCGTTTATACCATCCTTCAACTTACTACACTAAGAACTGAAAATAAAAATAAACTATACTGCATTATCTGTTACAGAGTAATGACATTCTAAAAATGTTTTTTAAGCAGGTAACTGTTTTGATAGTTATTCCATTTTTTTTTCTTTCAGATCTTTCCTCAGATCCAGATGAATTAACAAATATTGCTGCAAAGTTTCCAGAAGTTACTTCTTCTTTGGATCAGAAGCTTCGTTCCATTATTAACTACCCTAAGGTTTCTGCTTCTGTCCACCAATACAATAAAGAGCAGTTTATCAAGTGGAAACAAAGTATAGGGCAAAACTATTCAAATGTCATAGCAAACCTTAGGTGGCACCAGGACTGGCTGAAAAAACCAAAGAAGTATGAAAATGCCATCGATCAGTGGCTTAAATCCCACTCTGATCCAAAAACAATTTGAACAAAAAAAAGAAAAAAATGTTTTAGAGCTATATAGAAATATGTTATAAAATCATGATTCATTATGCATTTTAAATGTAAGTTTTAATAATTACTGATTTTAAATTAAAGAATGTACTCTTTTAAAACAAGATACCAATTATTATAGAATAATATATTTTCAAAATGATTACTATCAAGACCTTATTCTTACCAACTTCTAACAACTTAATGGGAGTATTAAAAGGATGGAAACAAATACTAGAACATAAAGTTGTGTTCCTCTGAATATTATGGAATATAGAATATTGTAACAATTATTATTACTTATGAACCATAAAATAGTTATTTTTGAGTATCCGATGGTGTCTGATGAGTTATTTTTATCTGATTGGACATAGGTCATTTGGATGTATTTGATGGGAGAATTTGGAGTATTTTATGGGACACAGACCATGGATATGGCTGATTTTATTTTTATTTTTTTAAATAGGCAAAATATATGCACAAGGTATAAATTTCAAAAAGGTACTAAAGGGTTAACAATGAGTGTGAAGTCTCTTTTCTTTTCCAATCCCTCAGCCATCTAGTTCCCCTTTTTGGAGACAACCACTGTAACCACCTTCCTATGTATCCTTTGAGAGACAGCACTCCCCCACACCCAACAAACGGCAGCATACCATGCAAAATGTTCCACAGCTTGCTCTCTTTTTCTCCACTTTAACAGAGACAGCCTAGAAGTGAAATTGCTGGCGCAAGACTATATCTAGCAAAATTACTCTAGACACTACTATATTACCCCTACAAACGTTATACCAATTTATACTCTTACTAGAAACATGTGTCCTCACATTTATTGCCAATTGGGCAGATAAAAGATATCTTATTGTTATTGTTATTTTCCTTACTATGTGTAAAGTAGATCATATTTTCATATATTTAATAGCCATTGGAATTTTCTTTACTATGACCTTTTCTATTTCTATAGTTTCTGTTGGTTATTTGTCTTTTTTACTACATACTTTGGATATTAGCTCTCTGTCTGTTAGAGAAGCTTTTTCCTTTTCATAATCTGTATTTTGACTAGTGCCCTAGTGTTTGTTGACATGTAGAAATGGGCATTTTCATGCAATCCGATTTATGAATCCTTGCTTTTGTGGCTTTGGGGTTTTGTGTCATATTTAGAATGGCTTTTCCTACCTATCTTCATTTAGAGTTTTGTTTTTCACTCTTAGATTTTTAACCCATGGGAATGTATTACATATTAGAGATCTAACTTTAGCTTGTTTCTTTTAAGATGACCACCCAATTGACCTCTTATTGAGAACAGTAATATTTATTCCATCTGTTAGAAAATGCCACTTTGCTATATAACAACTTTTACTGAATAAATGATCTTTTCCTCTGTTGATCTGAAATGACATTTTTATTATATACAAGTCACACTGACATTTGGGTCCTTTCAAAACATTTCTTACTTTGCAGTGGACCATTCTATTTTGTTCATAAATGGGGTAGGCACTATCTGTGGAGAAGGAAATGGCAACCCACTCCAGTGTTCTTGCCTGGAGAGTCCCAGGGACGGCAGAACCTGGTGGGCTGCCATCTATGGGGTCGCACAGAGTCGGACACGACTGAAGCGACTTAGCAGCAGCAGCAGCAGCAGGCACTATCTGATAGGACTGTTTCCCGTGAATCAGTTTTCTTTTTCAGAATTGTCCGGGCTATTCTTGCTTATTTATTTTTCTCATATAAATCTAGAATCAACCTGTCTAGTTCCAAAAATGAAAAATCTTGGTAGTCTTTTTATGATACCATATTAAACGTATAGTCTAAATTAGGGAGAACTGAATTTTTTATGATATTCAGTTATTCTAAAGAATATAGTATACTTTCCACTTTCTTTATATCACTCAATAGTATTCTAAGTTTTCTTCATGTAATCAGTTTCTTCATAAACATTTTTAGAAAGTAAGGACCTTTAAAAAAACTGCCACCGAGGCCTCATCCCTGTGCTTCCCAGGCAGCACCAGTGGTAAAGAACCTGCCTGCCAATGCAGGAGACATAAGAGACACAGGTTCAATCCCTGGGTCGGGAAGTTCCCCTGGAGAAGGACGTGGCAACCCATTCCAGTATTCTTGCGTGGAGAATCCCATGGACAGAGGAACTTGGCTGGCTACAGTCCACGGGGCTGCAAAGAGTCAGACATGACTGAAGTGGCTTAATTCAGACCCCATCCCACAGCAGTGGGATTAGGATTCCAGGGATGGCATCTGGGCAGTTTTGTTCTTGCTACTGTTGTGTCTGTTAAGCCGCCCAGCAGATGATCCTAATGTGTAGCCAGAGGTGATTTTATTCCTACCTATTGTATCATTTGATGGTATTTTATCATCTGTGCTATTTTAAATAGATGCTTCTTCCATTGTATCTTCTAACCAGTTATTTATATATGCAAACTCTATGTCTATATATTTACTTTATGCCAACAATACAATATATTTTTGTACCAGTAGTTTTCCAGTTGGTATCTGATATTCTTCAGGTAAAAAGTCTATCTGCAAAACAATTTTACCTAATTTCCTTTTTTTTAAACCTAACTTCCCTTTTCAAACTGTCTTAGAAGTTTTCTTCATGAGCCAGTTCATCTCCTTTGTTTATTGTTCTTCAGTGAATTTGTATGAGCTTATCTTTGCATTTATGTATGAATTTCTCAGAAATAAATTTCACTTCATATGTATTCTGAAGTAAAACTATTAAGAGAAAGATGTCAGTACTAGATTATTGAGGTTAAAATTAAAATATACAAATCTACCTCCTATCTCCTAACTGAACCTAAGGGATATAAAAATATCTAACATGTAGTATATATGTTATTATAGGGAAAAATAAAGCAATAATAATAGAAATGTGATTCTGAAAACATGTGCATATAAAGGTAAATATAATCCACGTCATTCTATTCAAACCCTTTAAGATGCATTCATTGTTAGAATTTACCAAGCATCTACAATGTTTTAATCATATTCAACATAGCTTCTCTGGTGACTCAGTTGGCAAAGAATCTGCTTTCAGTGCAGGAAACTGCCTGCAATGCAGGAGACCCAAGTCCAATCCCTAGGTTGGGAAGATCCCAGAGAAGAAAATGCCAACGACTCCAGTATTCTTGCCTGGGAAATCCCACGGACAGAGGAACCTGATGAATTACATGGGGTCACAAGGGTCAGACATGACCTAGAGACTAAACCAGCACCACCAATGTAGAATCATAATTAGGTAAAATTATGTTTTAGGACTGTATCTAATCCAAAATGGTATCTTAACAACCAAGAAAGGAAAAAAAAAAGAAAGAAAATAAAAACTTGCAAAACCAAGACAAATCATCTAATGCCAGAGTCTGAGAGGACCCGAGTCTCATCAATAGCTGGATTGAGGATGATCTTTGGGCTTCATCTTTCACTCCCTCTTCCAGTCCACCACCATCTGTTGTTCGGAGTTTTGCAATAGCCTCCTATGAGGTCTCCCTGAGCCTGCCCTTAGCTGTCCTCGGTCTCTTCTCAACATAGCAGTCAGAGGGATTCTGTTAAGATAGAGCAGATCACCCTGATGGATACTCAAACCTTCCACTGGTTTCTCACTTTACTCTGTAAAAACCTGCCAGGGTCCAGCCCCGGTGGATCCAGGGTAATTCAAAGGGGAGACAGAATCCACATCCTAGGAAAAAACTTATTTAATTACAGATATAGAGAGAGATTGGAAATGGATAGTGTAGTAGGAAATATTAGTGGAGAAAAAGAGGCTGAATAACTTGGTTTACGTGCGATACCAATACAATTCCAAGATAAGGAATTTGCACCATCTACGTTGGGCCACTGGCGCCACTTGAATATCGGAAGGTGCCCCTCCTTGGGCTCCTTCTTGTGTGTAACTTAAAAGCCGGGACAAGTAAGTAGACGTGGCGAGCACCCACGCTCCAGATGGGAATTCAGCCAGAAAAATGGGGATCAAGGAAGAAACGACACGGGGGAATCAGTCTTTCCAGAAACTGATCTGATTTCTTTATTTTTTAGGTTTGCTTATATACCTTTTGTTATACATAGGGATGAATACAGAGTCACGTAGGGGTCAGCAGTCCTGACCTTTATCAAAATCAGGTGCTTCACATAAATGTATAAAAAAAGGTCTTAGGGGTTTTACATCATCTTCTGGCCATGAGGCCTGCTGACATTTTACGACCCTTTCTTTCTGACAATGGTCAGTTAACCAGAAAACTTATTTTTTCCAAGGGTGTTTTTTCTTAAAAGAGGCGCCACCCTCTGAAGGTAGCAGATAAAGTTGCATTCCTATAGGGTGAGGGTGTAGTGGGTTACAACTAAGAAAGGAATTTATTTAACCTAAGGTTAATATGATTAATCTTAAAGGTTAATACTTATTTCTCCTATATGCTAGTTATATTCATTATAAGGGCAGGGAATATGGAGATTTAGCAGCAAACATCAGCCCCACAAGTGAAAACCCTTCACCAATGTTCCCCTTAAGATCTATTTAGTCTTAAGATAGTGATAAAGTTACATTTTTACATAGCAAGGACACAGTGACTTATAACAAAGTACAGTGATCTATAACAAAAGAGAAAATTCATTAACTCAAAAAGTGTAGTATTGCTAACATCAAAAACTACTATATTTCCTTTTCTATATTCCAAATACATTAATATATTCCCAGGTGCCTAAGGATATGGAGGCCTGGCGGCAATCATTGACTCAACAATGAGAAAGGCCCTATGCTAATTAAGATTTTCAAAATACTCCAAACTCTCTGTGCTGTTTATGGTTGAGAGGTAGTAAACAATCATGTGCATAGTGGCAGGAGTATGGATAATCCTGCCACACAAACTAGTCTGCCAGCAGAGAGGTTTGACCTGAGACACCCTTGTCACACCCAGGGCAGGGAATATGGAGACTTAGCGGCAATTATTGGCATCACAAATGAAAAACCCTTTACCAATATAATTCCTAACCCACTATACTAATAATTTCTAACTTCCCCAAAAGAATCTACCTTTAGTAGGTCTAAAACGTCTCGTGCCTCTCACGGTTGGGAGGCTGTAAACAATCACATGTGGCTGGACGAACCTGTACAGGCAGGCTAGATAACCTTCAGAGGAGTTCGTAAATTGAAACACTCTTGTCACGCTCAGGAATTTTTATTAACTTGGAGCTGTAAGTTAACTTATTCTCCGAGAGAGGTAATGGGGGTCAGCCACCCAAAAAGTCAGAGGTATAGGTGAGAGCATGAAACAGTAAAGTAGGCAAACTCTGGTTTTGGGGGTAGATGCTCGGGAACAGGGGGTTTCCTGAGGGGGCTTCCTGCCTTTGCGTATGCCGAAGCCTCCTTCCTCATGACCTTTGCCATGGGTGGAGTTCCTCACGCTGGCTCCCGGCAACCTGTTGACTGAAAGGAAAAAAAAAAAGCAGCACAATGTAGAAGTTGAGAATTATATTTTATTGGTAGACTGGCTGAGGACCTAAGCCCAGCAAGCAGCCTCTCAGATAGCTCTGAGGGAGAGACTGCCCCAAAGAGGTAAGGGAAGAGCCAGGTTATATAGGAGTTTTTGCAACAAACAAGCAGGCAGTAGAAACATCAAAAGACTATGTTAATTAGAGAAAAACAGACATTCCAAGTTAATAAATTTAGCACTTGTCTATGTACTGCTGTTGTTCAGTTACTCAGCTGTGTCCAACTCTGCAACCCCACTGATTACAGCATGCCAGGCTTCCTTGTCCGTCGCTATCTCCCAGAGGTTGCTCAAACTCATGTCCATTGAATCGCTGATGCCATCCAACCATATCATCCTCTGTCACCCCCTTCTCCTCCTGCCCTTAGGCTTTCCTAGCATCAAGGTCTTTTCAAATGAGTCAGTTCTTCGCATCAGGTGGCCAAAGTATTGGAGCTTCCGCTTCAGCATCAGTCCTTCCAACGAATACTCAGAGTTGATCTCCTTTAGGATGGACTGGTTTGATCTCCTTGCAGTCCAAGGTACTCTCAAGAGTCTTCTCTAGCATCACAATTTGAAAGCATCACTTCTTTGGCACTCAGCCTTCTTTACAGTCCAACTCTCACATCCAAATGTGACTACTGGAAAAACCATAGCTTTGACTATACGGACCTTTGTCGGCAAAGTGATGTCTCTGCTTTTAATATGCTATCTAGGTTTGTCATAGCTTTTCTTCTAAGGAGCAAGCGTCTTTTAATTTCATGAGTGCAGTCACCATCCCCAATTACTTTGAAGCCCAAGAAAATAAAGTCTTTCACTGTTTCTACTTTTTCCCCATCCATTTGCCTTGAAGTGATGGGACCAGATACCATGATCTTCATTTTTTGAATGTTGAGTTTTAAACCAGCTTTTTCACTCTCCTCTTTCACATTCATCAAGAGGCTCTTTTAATTTCTCTCTGTTTTCTGCCACTAGAGTAGTATCATCTGCGTACCTGAGGTTGTTGATTTTTCTCCTGGCAACCTTGATTCTAGCTTGTGCGTCATCCAGCCCAGCATTTCGCATGATGTACTCCACATATAAATTAAATAAGGAGGGTTACAATATACAGCCTTGACATACTCCTTTCCCAATGTTGAACCAGTCTGTTGTTTCATGCTTGATTCTAACCATTGCTTCTTGACCTGCATACAGGTTTCTCAGGAGGCAGGTGAGGTGGCCTATGTACGGGAGATGCAAGAAACTGGGCTTAATGAAATCATTCCTTTGATACGTATTTGCACTATCTAGGGCCCGTATCCTATTTTTCTAGATCCTGAATACCTTCAGGGTGCACAGGGAGTGGGGGCAGCTGCAGTGGCTGATGGCCTGATGGTCATAACATCCTTTGTTTATTGATATGGCAGGTGACATTCTGAGTCACAAGCTCCAGTCATTACAGTGGCCTCAGTTCAGTTCAGTTCAGTTGCTCAAGTCATGTCTAACTCTTTGTGACTCCATGGACTGCAGCATGCCAGGCCTCCCTGTGCAACACCAACTCCCAGAGTTTACTCAGACTCCATCAAGTCGGTGATGCCATCCAACCGTCTCATCCTCCTTGGACCAGAAGCATCCACATCAACTGGAAGCTTTATATGTTTTTATTTCTCTTTGTAAAAAGGAAAAAAAAGTATATCTGTATTCTTTCTACTGTTTGTGGTTTTCCATTTCATAAAACCCAGGGGATCTTACTAAAAACTATTATAATTGATGAGATTTGTTAAATAGCTGAGATGAGATTTGTTAAATAAATCCAAAAGTCAATACCTATCTGTAAGAATGTTAATTATCTGTAAAAACAATCACTAGATAAAAATGGAAATTAGGAAAAATATTCCACTCACAATATGACATTCTATAAAACAGTTTAAAGTTTAACAGAAGGCATGAACCTAGATGAAAAAAATATAAAATTCTATTAAGTTTACAAACAAGATATGGACATGGAATGACAGCATGTTCTGGGGTAGTAGGATCTAATACTAAAATGCTCTTTTCCAGAATTAACGCATACATTTCACACAATGCAGCTTTTAATCCCAATAAGGTTTTTCTTTCATTGGACTAAATGACCTTAAGGTTTTCAAGGAACATTGAATGTCTGAGGTATCTAATAAATTATGGAGAGAGAATATTGAGATCGGACAATCCTTACTGGCTATTAAAGCATACTGTAAATCACTGAATCAAACTAGAATTTGGTGATGAGGGGCCATGAGCAAAAAAGAGAGATAATTACAAAGTAGGTGAAAGAAGCTCAATGTGGAAAACAGATTGATCCCTTCTACACTGGTTAGATATTCTGGGTTTGTGTGTGTGATGCTTACAATTATATACATTAAACTCTCGTAAAGATTTTTAGCCCCCTTTCTTCTCTTAATTTTAAAGTTAAAAACAGAATCTTAAATTCCTGGGTCAAAGAAATTAAAGTTATAGGCTACTTTTTAAATAATGAAAATGAGATAACTTAGAAGAACATGACACAACCAAAGCTATACTCAGCCTTAAACTTTTTATTATCAAGAGGAAATAAAAATAAATATTCAAGACATCAGAAAACAAAACAATCATAAATGTAACATTGATGGTAAAAGATTCAGTTCAGTTCAGTCGCTCAGTTGTGTCTGACTCTTTGCGACCCCATGAATTACAGCACGCCAGGCCTCCCTGTCCATCACCATCTCCTGGAGTTCACTCAGACTCACGTCCATTGAGTCGGTGATGCCATCCAGCCATCTCATCCTCTGTCGTCCCCTTTTCCTCCTACCCCCAATCCCTCCTAGCATCAGAGTCTTTTCCAATGAGTCGCCTCTTCGCATGAGGTGGCCAAAGTACTGGAGTTTCAGCTTTAGCATCATTCCTTCAAAAATGTTGTAACATTGATGGTAAAAGATTGGTGTCCTAAAAAAGATTGGTGTCTGCTTCCACATAGGATGGGGAATATTGCTCCCACAGTAACAGAAACCAAAGAGAAAAGAAAAAAGCTAGATAATCTGCAAAATTAAAACTCTTTTGAGCCTCTCATAGGACATGGGAACTGAGAAGAGATGAGACACCCAAACTGCCCTACATTTCGCAGAACATGGGAGGAAAAACTACCGCTGAAAGAACAGGTAAGAAAACAAACTATTTTGACAAACTCATCAGAGCCAAATAAGTGTGAAAATAATAGCAAAAACTAAGAGCTGCACATACAAGGGAGACCACCCCCAGTAATGAGATTTCTTTTCACAGACCTCCACCAGCACTCATGAGAAAGATGGGGAGCAGGGCAGGGGAATAGACAGAGCCTCTTCAGTGGGACAGACATACAGATGGGGAGGGGCTGCCTCTGGAGGAGAAGCATAAAACCCAGAACCTTCTCTCATACAAAGCAGAATTCATCTGCCACTGGGGCAAAAGAATAAACCCTCTCAGCCCCAGTCCTCTGCAAAAGGTCAGCTATCACTGGGAAAGGAAAGATTGTAGCAAAAGGTCTCTGCGGCTGAGGGGAGGCACAGCCCCAGTCATGCCCAGGATCCTGCACTGAGAGAAACCCAGTATCTCTCACGACAGGGGTATGGACAAGAAACTGGCTCTTTTGCATGTTATAAGACAAAGTTCAGCTGCCACAGGGGAATGTGACAGATAAGCCCCACTCTTGAGGCACCAGCCCCCATGGCCTACATAGACTGAAGCTAGAATAAGAGAATTTCTTTAAAAAATCAGCCTGCCCCCACAATGAACATCAGCACACTACTTCTGTTCAGTTCAGTTCAGCAGCTCAGTCGTGTCCGACTCTTTGCAACCCCATGGACTGCAGCGCGTCAAGACTCCCTGTCCATCACCAACTCCTGGAGTTAACTCAAACTCACGTGCATTGAGCCAATGATGCCATCCAACCATCTCATCCTCTGCTGTCCCCTTCTCCTCCCACCTCCAATCTTTCCCAGCATCAGGGTCTTTTCCAGTGAGTCAATTATTCCCATCAGGTGGCCAAAGTATTGGAGTTTCAGCTTCAGCATCAGTCCTTTCAGTGAATATTCAGGACTGATCTCCTTTAAGATGGACTGGTTGGATCTCCTTGCAGTCCAAGAGACTCTCAAGAGTCTTCTCCAACACCACAGTTCAAAAGCATCAATTCTTCAGTGCTCAGCTTTCTTTATAGTCCAACTCTCACATCCATACATGACTACAGGAAAAACCATAGCTTTGACTAGATGGACCTTTGTTGGCAAAGTAATGTCCCTGCTTTTTACTATGCTGTCTAGGTGTCACTACTTCTGAGAGAAGGGTAAGAAACATGGAGAGAGAAACTCCCCATCTTGCCCCACATGGCCATGGTGTGCTGAAAGGTAGGGATGAAGCAGGAACACTGAGAAAACACTTCGAGCATTCCAGACCTCACACTAAAGCAGAACAGCCCCAGGATGGAGGGGTCCAAAGTCTATAGTGGAATAACGATAACTTCAGCAACATCAAAACCCCAACTTAGCTCAGCTACTGCCTATATTTAGTCAACCCCCACCCTAAGCCTGATGGCTGAAGAGGCATGCCTTTTGGAGTAAATACTATTTACCTCAGTAAATTATGTCTGGCATGTGGTCAAACTGACATGGCAAAGAAGCAAGAAAAAACCCATTCTGAAGACATAGTCAGAACCAGACTGAGAGATGGCCCAGAAATTGGATCTATGAGAAAAATGACCTGAAAATACTATGATTAATCTATTGAAGGATCTGGGGAGAAATGTTGGTAACATGCATGAACAGATAGGGAATTTCAGCAGCAAAATGGAAACTATTTTTTATAAAAAGGAATAAAATTCATTTATCAGGAATGAAAAACATGCTATCATGGATGAAAAAGTCCTTCCTAACTTAGCAACCACCTAAACACAAAGCATTGCACTCATCTCACACGCTAGTAAAGTAATGCTCAAAATTCTCCAAGCCAGGCTTCAGCAATACGTGAACTGTGAACTTCCTGATGTTCAAGCTGGTTTTAGAAAAGGCCGAGGAACCAGAGATCAAATTGCCAACATCTGCTGGATCATGGAAAAATCAAGAGAGTTCCAGAAAAACAACTATTTCTGCTTTATTGACTATGCCAAAGCCTTTGACTGTGTGGATCACAATAAACTGTGGACAATTCTGAAAGAGATGGGAATACCAGACCACCTGACCAGCCTCTTGAGAAATCTGTATGCAGGTCAGGAAGCAACAGTTAGAACTGGGCATGGAACAACAGACTGGTTCCAAATAGGAAAAGGAGTACATCAAGGCTGTATATTGTCACCCTGCTTATTTAACTTCTATGCAGAGTACATCATGAGAAACGTTGGACTGGAAGAAACACAAGCTGGAATCAAGATTGCCAGGAGAAATATCAATAACTTCAGATAGGCAGATGATACCACCCTTATGGCAGAGCGTGAAGAGGAACTAAAAAGCCTCTTGATGAAAGTGAAAGAGCAGAGTGAAAAGTTGGCTTAAAGCTCAACATTCAGAAAACGAAGATCATGGTATCTGGTCCCATCACTTCATGGGAAATAGATGGGGAAACAGTGGAAACAGTGTCAGACTTTATTTTTTCGGGGCTCCAAAATCACTGCAGATGGTGACTGCAGCCATGAAATTAAAAGACGCTTACTCCTTGGAAGAAAAGTTATGACCAACCTAGATAGCATATTCAAAAGGAGAGACATTACTTTGCCGACTAAGGTCCGTCTAGTCAAGGCTATGGTTTTCCAGTAGTCATGTATGGATGTGAGAGTTGGACTGTGAAGAAGGCTGAGTGCTGAGGAATTGATGCTTTTGAACTGTGGTGTTGGAGAAGACTCTTGAGAGTCCCTTGGACTGTAAGGAGATCCAACCAGTCCATTCTGAAGGAGATCAGCCCTGGGATTTCTTTGGAAGGAATGATGCTAAAGCTGAAGCTCCAGTACTTTGGCCACCTCATGCGAAGAGTTGACTCATTGGAAAAGACTCTGATGCTGGGAGGGATTGGGGGCAGGAGAAGAAGGAGACGACAGAGGATGAGATGGCTGGATGGCATCACGGACTCGATGGACGAGAGTCTGAGTGAACTCCGGGAGTTGGTGATGGACAGGGAGGCCTGGCGTGCTGCGATTCATGGGGTCACAAACAGTCGGACACGACTGAGTGACTGAACTGAACTGAAACACAAAAAATTAGTAAACTTGAAAAAAAGAATTAGTAAACTTGAATATAGGCCAAAAGAAATTGTTCAGAATAAATTTCTGAATTTCATATGGTAACAAACTCCTCTGAGGAGACATTGGATAGGAAAAAAAGAAAAGAATGAAAAAAAAGAAAGAAAAAATGAGGAAAAATAGAACAGAGCATCCAAAACTGTGGGACAATATGAAAAGATATGAGTGCAATTGAAATAATAGAAGGTGAGTAGAGGGAAAATGTTACACGAAATAGAAAAGATAATCTCTGAGAGTTTTCTGAAACTAATGAAAGATAAAAAATCAACCTAAATGTTTACAGAAGCCCAAAAAGAATATAGACAAAAATACACATAAGCACATCCTACTCAAACTGCTGAAAAACAGACAAGGAGAAAAATCTTGGAGGCAACAAGAGAGGGGAAAAAAAACATTCTGTACGAGGGAACAAAAATAAGAATTAAAGCAGGTTTCTCATCAAAAACTGTGTAAACTAGTAGACAATGGTGCAGCCTCTTCAAAGACAAACTGTCATCCTAGAATTTTGTATACCTGGTAAAAATTTTTCAAAAATGAAGAAAAAGCTGAGAGAATTTGTTGCCAGCAGATCTGAACTATTTAGAAACATTAAAGGACCTTGTTTAAGCAGAAGGAATATGGCATCAATTGGATATCTGTATCTACACAAAGTAAGAAATAGAAACACTCATATATTACTGGTGGGAATATAAAGTGGTATACTCTGGAAAATGGTTTGGAATTTCCACAAAAAGTTAAACATAGAATTACCATATTACCCAGGAATTCCACCCCTGGGTGTTTATCCTGGAAAATGGAAGTAAGATGTTCACAGAAAAAGCTGTACACAAATATTCACACTAGCGTTGTGCACAATATTCAACAAGTGGAAACAATCCAACAGCTGCTAAGAGATAAATGGTTTTGTGTAGTTCAGAATGTATCATCTGTACAATGGGATAATATTTAGCCATCAGGAGGAATCAAGTACTGTTACATGCTACAATATGGATGAACCTTGAAAACATGTTGGTAAGTGAAAAAAGCCAGACGCAAAGACCACACACTATTATTACTGCATTTATAGGAAATGTCTAGAATAGACAACTCCATAGAGACAGAAAGTAGATTAGTGATTACCAGGAGATCTGAGATGAAGGCAGTGTGTGAAGGGTTTCTTTTGGGAGTGGTGAAAATGTTCTAGAATTAGATAGTACTTCGGACTGCAAGGAGATTCAACCAGTCCATTCTAAAGGAGATCAGTCCTGGGTGTTCTTTGGAAGGAATGATGCTAAAGCTGAAACTCCAGTACTATGGCCACCTCATGCGAAGAGTTGACTCATTGGAAAAGACTCTGATGCTGGGAGGGATTTGGGGCAGGAGGAGAAGGGGACGACAGAGGATGTTATGGCTGGATGGCATCACCGACTCGATGGACCTGAGTCTGAGTGAACTCCAGGAGTTGGTGATGGACAGGGAGGCCTGGCATGCTGCAATTCATGGGGTCACAAAGAGTTGGACACGACTGAGTGACTGACCTGAACTGATAGTTGCACAAACTTCTGAGTATGTAATACTAAAAAGCACCAAACTGTACACTTTTAAAAGCTGAATTTTATGGTTTGTGAATTGTATCTGAAGTTTAAAATGATGAACTAACTGTGAAACATTATTTTTTCATCTAGGAGAATGACAAAAATTTAAAACAATAACTAGGCTCATTATTGCAAAGACTATGGGGAAGAAGTCTTAGGCATTAAAATACTATCCATTGCTTGTGCCTTCCGTCAAGGGCATTTCAGCACCATGTATTAAAATGCTTCAAAAATGAACATGCTTTGCCTTAGCAATTCCAATCCTAGGATTTTACCTTAAGGGAATAATTGAATATCTGTGCAAGGATGTATGTGAAGAGATGTTCTTCACAGAATTATTTATATAGTGAAAATTGGAAAACCTTTGTCCCAGAGTAAGGGTTATTTAAATAATTGTAATTAACTTCATGCTAAACAGATAGTTATATCACATTTTTTATTGACTGCCATGGAAAACTGTCCAAATACAATGTTAACTAGAAAAAAAAAGCATGATATAAAATACTGTATATAGTATGACATATTTCTGTAAATAAACAGACCTGGTCACTATAGTATCAAGGATATATATCTAAGTATTATATGTGGGTGATATATATATATATATATATTTATATATATTTAGTGATTGTTATTGTCTAATTTTATGCAATATGTGCTATTTATATAATAAAAATATTTTATTTTAAAGAGAGTATGCTAAGTTTAACATCACCAATATTAAGACAAACTAAAACCTCGTGCCCCAGAAACAATGCACTGATGACACAGTACTACACATGTATTATTTCAGCCCCAGAAGTCTAATCAAGATTTAATTTTATGGAAACAAATACAACTTTACAGACATTCTGCAAAACATGTGTCATGGGCCCTTCAGATCCCTGTGTGTCATAAAATGAAAAAAGAAAGTCTGGGAAACTGTACTGGATTAACAACCACTAGAGCAATATTACAATCAAATATAATTCATGATTTTTGGCTGTGTCAAACACAGAGAATGAAAATAAACTCATTGCAAACCACATCTTTGTGAAATTCATCAGCGACAAAGAGAAGAATCAAGAAAATTCTAGAATGGAAAAACATCCAAACCGAGAGTCAGAATGACTTTAGGCTTTTACACACAAACACTTAGAAGGGAGAAGGCAATTGAGAAATGCCATCAATATTTAGAAAGAAAATATTTTCACTATAAAATTATAAACACATCTAAGTCATCAGCAAAGCATGAAGGTTAAAGGCAGAAATTTTCAGACATGAGAGGTCCCAAAAAGTTACCCTTTTTCAGGAAGCCACTGAGGGATGCTTTCTACCCAAGCAAAGAAATTAACCAATAAAGAAGAAAACACATGAAATTAGAAAGCAGGAGAACTAACCAAAGCTAAGTGAGAGGAGTCTCTAGGGTGATGGTGAAGGAGGTCCCCAGACGCATGTGGACTAGAAGGCAACCTGTCCAGATTGAATCCACGTGGCTCAAGTAACAGGTACATTGAGGGCTCTTTCTGCTCTCTCCTCAGCCTCTGTCCAGTCTTTTAACTTTATGCCATATTGGATGCTGTGTTCTACCAAAGGGGGAGAAATCAAGGAAAAAGAAAGGAGATCCAAGAAACAAGAACTCCAACTGAAGAGAAAGGCAGAGAGTTTGTCTGATGACAATGAAGGGACATTTCTGGGATGATTGTTAGGCAGCAGGCCTAGAGAGAAACCAGCCCACACTGGGAGGAAATGGAGGTCTTTGGTAAGAAGGTTTCCAAGAAAAAACGGGGAGGTGCTATATCATGTTATGAAGCTCACCTTGTGGAAATTATACACAAGGAACTAGCTTGTGAGGGAATCCTTAAGGTACAGGAAGATCTACCTATTAGAATAAAGAAATTTAAGAAAAAGTAATTATTAATGTAAAGAGAAAATGATGATACTCATAGTACATTACAACATTCATTATTTTCATTTCAAAATAATGTGAAAACTGAATATAGATAGATCTAACCTAAAATTGCAATACTACTGTATTAACAGTATGGGAAAAGAGAAACCATGGGAAAAGGGTGTGAGAGCTAAATCTGTGTCCTTACCTAATGAGAAACCAACAGGTAATATCTAAAATCAATGAAGCAATAAGTAGTATTGTACATTTACTATTTAGAATTATGAAATTAAGTAAATGCCAGAACAGAAATAGAACTAAATTGGCTCCTCTCTAGAAGAAGGGAAGGAGACATGAGGCTGTGTGGATGGGAAGCTTCACATTGTTACCAGCCATCCAGTTCTAGCTGATTTTCCAACCACGTGTAGGCATTACTTTGAGAAGAATCTATGTTTTAAATTTTTCTTTAAAAGCTTTTGGCCATGCCACATGGCTTGCAGGATCTTAGTTCCCTGACCAGGGATAGAACCCAGGCCCTCGGCAGTGAAAGTACAAAGTCCTAACCACTGGACCACCAGGGAATTCCCTGAAGAATTTCCAGAAGAATTGGGTTTTTTAATATCAATGTTCTATCAGGTCTTAGCAAAGCTCTGTAAAATGTAATTTTTCTGGTAGAGTCTTGTTTTGCTGTATGGAAGCATTTCAACAAATTTGAGACAAACTATAGAATTATCTTGAGAAATATTGAGGTGATATTGGCTAGAAGAATCACTGAGTTATGCGTATTGCTCAGAGACAGCTCCCTGGAAGAAGTGGTTCATAAGCCAAAATGATGTATGTGATACAGAGAGAGGCCATGGGCAAACTCCTCTGAGGGGAGAATGTGAAAATTAAACCAGGAGTTTCATTTCCCAAGGCTATCACCCTACCTCTGAAATGCTCCAACAGTAATGGCTATTCCTATACCTCCCCAGAGCTTCCCTGAGCTTTTCTGGATCATACTGGCATAGGAATAACAGGCATTTTTCCCCGTAGGTTGATGGATTTATAATCAAGGTAGAAACATTGCTCAAATTTTTCTGAAATGCTTCACATAGCCATTAATTCATCAACTCAAAAAAATTTTTTACTGATACCTACCACGTGTCAGGTCCAGTGATAGGTATATAATAAAAATGGCAAAGTTCTCTGGTCAAAGGACAATGGCTTGGGAAATGAAATTCCCACTGCAACTGGCAGAGACAGCCGCTGCACCCACCAAACTCACCTATCCTGCACATCTCAGCCTGGGAATGTGAACCCCAACAGACACCCAGACCAGGAAGCACAGGAAGTGTACTTTCACCATAATTAATGTGGAGGGTGCATAAAAGACAAATTGATGCTTCCAACAGGAAAACTAAAATTTGTGAGGAGGTAGGGCTGAAATAAAAAGAGATAGCATTTAATCTAAACCAGTTCCTGTGAGTTGGATGTCTTTTTAAAAAATTGGCCGCCTTATCATTTTCTTAGTCACCTTTTCTCTAGGCTTATTGGAGGCGTACTCACTCCTAGCAATCTCCCATCTGCTGAAAAACAGAATCAAGAGAATGAAGAGCCATGATGATACATCCAGCACTGAGTGAAAATATTAGGAGAAAAGCAATAAATGTACTACTCCATTTGCATAAAACCTATTAATGCCCTCTTCAGACTAACGACATGAATTTTATATCAAGAACAGCTGTGATCTGCTGTTTCCAGTAATGCGGAGTATTTGAAACAACCTGCAAACCACTAATACTCCTAATTGCCAGCCAGTACCCTTGACTTGAGCTCTCTCCAAATAAAACACTCTGGTTGTTGGCCAGAGGAAGACTTATCTGTTGCGCTCCTCGGCTCAAAACGCTGTTCGGTTTCTTGTGTTCCTGTTTTTCCCACGCTAGTGCAAATCCATTGCATTTCAAATCTTTCTCTTTTTATTTTAATCAAAACCAGTGCCTTTTCTACTTTTTTTTCCTGCTGCCAATCTACCATTTTGAGGGGTATAGCCTCAATCTGGACCTCAGGACCTTCCTCCCCAGTGTGCTGGTCCGGGTTAACGATGGCCGGGCAAAGCCACCTCCTGTCTGGCTGTTCATTGTTCGGTCTCTAAGTCGTGTCTGGCTGAGTTCTACGTAAACAGCCAACGGGAAAGGTTCCTAGAGCCCAGGATTTTGCGACTCCCGTGAGGGCAGCGCGGGGCTGCGGCAGAGATTGGAAGGAGATCTACCCGGATTGGGAGGGGAAACGAGCAGAAGAAGGTGGAGAAGAGGGATCATGTGTGTTCCTCCAGTGTACAACCCCCATTTGAGTGACAAATGACGAGGACATCCTATAAAAACAACTAAGCGCCAAGCTGCCCGCATCCATCTCCCTCTTCGCGCGTGTGCGTTTTCAACTAACTTTGGGAACTCCGCGCAGCATCTCCTCCACCTCGGTTTCCCGCGCCCTGCCTGCCCTTTTCGGTACCTCCTCTTCCTCCAGGCAAAGGATGGAGGCTCCCTTCAGCCCCTCAACTCCGTCGCCGGCGCCCAACCTCTCCGTACCCATCTCGCTGGGCTGGGGTCTCAACCTGACTTCCGGACAGGGAGCCCCCGGACAAGGAGCCCCTGTCCCGGGACCCCCGCCTCCGCCGCCTCCGCCGCCTCCGCCGCCGTCCGGGCCGCCCAGCCGCCGCGTCCGCCTGGTCTTCCTGGGGGTCATCCTGGTGGTGACGGTGGCCGGCAACGCCACGGTGCTGTGTCGCCTGTGCGGCGGCGGCGGCGGCGGGCCCTGGCCGGGTCCCAAGCGTCGCAAGATGGACTTCCTGCTGGTGCAGCTGGCCCTGGCCGACCTGTACGCGGGCGGGGGCACCGCGCTGTCGCAGCTGGCTTGGGAACTGCTGGGCGAGCCGCGCCGGGCCGCGGGCGACCTGGCCTGCCGCTGCGTGCACCTCCTGCGGGCGTCCGGCCGCGCCGCCTCGGCCCACCTCGTGGCGCTCATCGCCCTCGAGCGCCAGCGCGCCGTGCGCCGTCCGCAGGGCCCGCCGCTGCCGGCGCGCGCCCTCGCCGCCCTGGGCTGGCTGCTGGCGCTGCTGCTGGCGCTACCCGCCGCCTTCGTGGTGCGCGGGGGCGCCCCCTCGCCGCCGCCGCCCGCCGCGCCCCCGCCCGCCCGCGCCTGGCCCGGGGAGCGCCGCTGCCACGACATCTTCGCGCCGCTGCCGCGCTGGCACCTGATGCTGTACGCGCTCTACGAGGCCTTGGCTGGCTTCGCGGCGCCGGCCGCGGTCATGAGCGTCGCGGTCGGCCGCTTGCTCCGCGCCTGGCGGCCGCGCCAGCCCCAGGCGCCATCGGCGGCGGCGGCACCCAGGTCAGCCAGTCCGGGCCAGGCCTCCGCGCCCAATGTGCTGCCGCGCGCCAAGGTGCAGAGCCTCAAGATGAGCCTAGTGCTGGCGCTGCTGTTCGTGGGGTGCCAGCTGCCCTACTTCGCGGCCCGGCTGGCAGCCACGTGGTCGTCTGGACCCGTGGGGGACTGGGAGACCGACGACCTGGCGGTGGCGCTGCGCCTCGTGGGGGTGGCCAACAGCGCCCTCGATCCCTTCGTCTACCTGTTCTTCCAGGCGGGCGGCTGTCGGCTCCGGCGGCGCCTGCGGAGGCGCCTGGGCGCGCTGTGCTGCCCGCCGGAGGGAGTCGAGGAGGACGAGGAGGGGGCCCGGGGCCACCAGGCTCTCCACCGCCACCGCTGGCCCCACCCGCATTATCACCACGCCCGGCGGGAGCAGGCCGAGCAGGGTTACCTGCGCCCACCGCCGCCGCGCCCCCGGCCGCCGCCCTGCTCCTGCGAAAGCGTCTTCTAGGCTGTTCGATGGCCGGGGACGGGTCATCTGTCGCTGCGCCGCCGCCTCCGCGCAACACGAGGCCGGCCGGGGTCTTTCTAGCTCACAGCCAGCAGGAGGGTCTCTGAGAGCCTCACCCTGAATCTGCCCCTGCCCTCCACTCCCCTATTGTAATTTTATATATTGTTTACATTTTACACTTTTCCAGGTTTTCTCCTTTCCTTGTCACATGTCCCCCATTCGGAGACGAGAGAGTGACCCGCTGGGAATTTGAAAAATTGAAGTTAGAGTTATTTTTGCAGTTCTCTTTTGCTCCCATAGTCTTCTGGCTAAGATCACTGATTTTAGCCAAAGTGCCCGAGCTCTCATTCTTTCATGTGCGGCCCCTGTTTTCACTTATTTGGGATAGTGTTCATCTGTACCTTTGGGACCAGAGAAGGCGCCTCTAGTTCGGGGAGGAATAGCTTCACATTGTTCTCCCCGGGGAGCCTGAAAACTGTACTGGTGATTCTATCAGAAATGTAATCTTGCTGTCACTTCAGAGCCACAGAGTATTTGTGAAATAAAAACATTTTCCACCGAGCAATTAGGACTTAAAAAAAAAAAAAAAAACACATGGTACTGTGTTTTCTCAGAAAAAAAAAAAAAATCAGTGTGGTCTTTATTTTTAGTCTAACTTCCACTTCAGGAGAAAGCTGGGATTGTAGGAGGGAGACATAAAAGCTTCCCTTGGAACCTTTCAAAGACGCCCAGTTTCTGTAGGAAATGGTTCCTGTGTCCAGACCAGCCTCTACAGCTGCGATGCTGTGAACAGGTGGGGACTCTCAGCACAAAAACCCTAGCAGACTAGAGAAGGGAAGTACCTGGGTGCTGCACAGGGGAGAGGCTCAGTCCCAGGTGGAGCTTTAGGGAGACTGGCAGCTGGAAAGAAAGCTGCAACCTCCCAATGCTGCACGGATATACAAAACTCTCTCTCCCTCTCTCTCTCTCTCTCTCTCTCTCTCTCTCTCTCTCTCCCCCACAAAGGCAGTGTCTCCTAATATGCACTGCTGAGGACAAAGTCAAGGAGCAGATTTAGTCAGTGACCTCCTCCTCCTAACTGTCCTTGGTTCTAGAGAGAAGTAACAGCGCTGATGAACAAATATCTGTGTGTTTACCACTGCCTTTCATCTGAGAATTGCAAGCTTTCCATTACAGTGTTTCAGGTTCCTGCACAAATGCAGGACTAAGATTCAAAAAGAGGAAATGACTGGTGAAGTTCACTGGCGGAGCTAATGCTCTTTGAGGTCCTTCTTTGTTTTGATCACTGATGAATCTCACATTCTTAGACAATGTTTGATATATAGTATGCACCCAAAACACATTTGTTGATTAATCATCATATGAGTCAGGCATAGATAGACTGGAATGAAAGATTTACAAAAAGACATCTTCATTAAACTTAGCTTACCTCCCTCCAAAATTGTGTCCAAAAATGTTATAGAGTTACAGATTTTCCTTCCTTTCTTTAATCCTTATCCTGCTGAGGCATGCAATGTGCCAAGAACAAGACACCTCAAGAGAAAAGAACACAATTGTCTTCATGAACCTAAATCTGGGTTATAGCATTACTTTTATTCATTAATAAACACTTACTACTTATTTTGTGCCAAGCAACCTGCTCGGCATTGGAGATGCTAAGGTGAATAAGACACATCTTTCCCTCAAAGACTTTGTAATCATGCGTAGGAGACCCTCTGAGAAGTGCAGCACAAATACAGTCAGATGGGATTTAACAGGGGTTCCAGGCAGGGTGTCAGGGCACTGAAGAACATCGGACAACTTTGACAGCCTGGGGGAAAGGGGCGTGGCCCATCAGATGTGCATGCTAAGTTGCTTCAGTCCTGTCTGACTCTTTGTGATCCTATGGACTGCAGCCTACCAGGATCCTCTGAACATGGGATTCTCCAGGCAAGAATACTGGAGTGGGTTGCCATGCCCTCCTCCAGGGGATCTGCTTAACCCAGGGATCATTTGCTGTGGCCCCTGCATTGCAGGCAGATTCTTTATCAAGGAGCCACTGGGGAATACTGAAAGGTATTCTATGCAGTTAAAAAAGAGCTAGCCACACAGGAACATACAGCTAAAATAAGTAAACAAGACCTATTACATAATTTGAAGCGGAAAGTGTGTAGCAAACCGCCAGAAGTATAACTAAAACCACAACTGGCTATAAATCATTTACTAAAAATACAACAATCTAGCTCATTTGTGAAAGAGAAGATAGATTTGAAACATGTTTTATCTAAGCCACTTCCTAGGAAACACTAAAGGAAGTAGAAAATTTGAGGAGTTTCTCTCTCATTTCTGAAATGTTCTGACTCAATCAAAGGGAAGATACTAATAAAATACTAATACAAATGAATAGTTTAATTAAGTGAAACATGTTTTGCAAAGTTGAGAGGCAAAGTAACATAATGAAAAGAGCAGAGTCTTTGGAGCCTGAAGATTTGGACTTGTTTCATCTCTGTGACATAGTAGCTTATGACTTTGGTCTGTTTGCTGAATCTTTTTGAGTCTTAGTTTTCTCATCAATACAATGATATTTTCATTACCTTACTTCTTAGGACTCATGTATGTAAAATACTTGATTGATGGGTAGGGGGATTGTCCTGTCAGCTTGTCTCTTTAGATTCACCCTTGTATTCAATATACGACAGCTATTGTTATTCTCCAGCTCTGGGCTATGAGGAATAAAAGCCAGTCGAGTAATATTAGCTGAAAGGAAGCAAGAGATCTTGGAGAATCTATGTAAGATGAATGCACTCAATGGTGCTACACGGTAATAGAGAAATCAGGCCTTTCAGCAGGTAGTACGCTCACAGTAATTGTCAGCTGCCTTTCTTGAATCCATTTTTTCTTTTCTAGCAGTTCTCAGGTTCTTATTATCTATGCCTTTTATGAACAGTCATGTTTTGAGGGAAGCTAATTCCTCTCCCACTCTAAGACTGGGCCTTAATGAGTCTAAGCACATCAAAATAAGTCCCCCCCACCCCCCGCCCCTACCACCATGTCCTGCTCGGAAATGGTCATGTGATCCAGTTAAGATCAACGAGACTTGGGGGGAGGGTTGTTGAGGGACATCTAGGAAGGGGGTCCTTAACTCTTCTGAGAGAGCCATGGGCACCAGCAAGCTCTCTCCATCTCTCTCCCACTGACACTAAATGAGGGAGCATGATGTGTGGCTGGCGGCTGACAGTCCACGTCTCACCATAAGGGTCACCAGCGGTAAGATGAAGCCAATACAGGGTGACGAGATGAAAAGAACTTAAGATTCTTAATGACTTCACTGAGTTGTCATGTTAAACACCACTGAGGCACAGCTACTGCAGGTCCCGTTAAATAAACCTATACATTTTCTTATTGCTCAAGGCAGTTGAACTAAATTTTATGTTACTTGTAGCAGCAGGCAGCCTCTAAGCGAAGAAGTCTGGCAAGAAAAAGTATCTCATTTTATTCTTACTGCGTGTTCTTTATCAAAGAAATAGGAACATTCCAAGTGCAATTTTATGTAGTTCATTAGCCAGTAGATATTCAGGGACTCGTATTGGGCATAGTGGGACAGACGGAAGAAAATCAAAGATGTAACTCTTGTATTTTAAACATTTATATTCTATGAAGAACTATAATTTTTATGTTAAGAACTTTATTGAGATATCTCAACCTGTAACTATTAATGTTATAGAAAATTTACAAATTCTTGCCATTGGTAATTTTACTGATTTATTTGTTCATTCATTCATTTTGGTATTTACTAATGAAAGATCTATCTTGTGCAAGATACTGTATCACTTATCACAGACATATATGTCATTTAAAGTTTAGGTTTTGGGTGGGAACTTAGGCCAACTATTACTATATTTTCTTTGACTGGACCTGGAAGTGATGACCCTAAATGTGCTGAGGTAGGGCTTCCCAGGTGGCTCAAGTGGTAAAGAATCCACCTGCCAATGCAGGAGATATGAGTTTGATTCCTGGGTCCAGAAGATCCCCTGGAATAAGAACCCACTCCAGTATTCTTGCCTGAGAAACTGCATGGACAGAGGAGCCTGGAGGGCTACAGTCCATGGGGTCTCAAAGAGTCAGACATAGCTGAGTGACTGAGTGTGCACACACACACATACATACACATTACTGTACGTTGGCCCCTAGAGAGTCACTCTTCTTGATATCCATCCCTTGTGTAATCTTTTCGCACAGAGTCTGGGTTTGGCCATGTGTCCTGCTTTGGCAATGGACATCAGCAGATGTTTCTCAGACAAGCTCTTGATAAGCATTTATGCATAGGGCTTGCTTTCTCAGAAAAGCTGCATTGAGATACCCATGCCATGAAACAGCCAAGAATGAAAGATCACAGGGAGAGTAAAAGCCAGCTACTCAGCCATTCTAACGGGGCCCAGTTCCAGCTAACTGCACTCATGTTAGTAAGCCCAGGGGAGAGCAAAGTGAGAGCTGCCATGCTAACCCACAGACTTGTGAGAAATAATAAATCATAGTGTTAGGGTGGTGTGCTTTGCAGCAATTGATAACTAAAACCCAGGTGGAGTAGTAAAGTGGTGTTGAATGCATTAAAAATGAAAGTCAAAAGGCCCAGATATCATAAGACCTGGGTTCTAGTCTCCTACCATGTGTCAAATTCTGATATTCAACTGCTTACCATATAATCTGATGAGGCCTCACACAAGCTTAAAGTGAGAGAACCCCAAGCTCAGGGAACAGAATTAGAGCCCCAGCTCTAATCCCTTTTCCAAAAGGTGAAATCTTCTATGGCCAAACCCTGGCAGTTCTGGATATGGTTTTACTAAGCAAGGGACTATTGTCTGCCTTCAAAGTGCTCATAGATAAATAATGGGGACTGCAACAATAATAAGAGCTAAAATTTATTAAGTAATTTCCATGAAGCTTGGCACTTTACAAGCATCAAGTCATTTAATCCTCATTACAACTAAAAAGAAAGTATCATAACCACCTTAAACTTACAGATAAGGAAATGGAGGCTAAAAAGGATAACATGCCCAGGATCAAAGAGCTAGTAAGTGGCAGAGCTGTGGGGGTTGGTTTGTTTGTTTGGGGGTTTTTTCCTCATCATCTGCACAGGTAATAGCCAAGAAGTTTATCTGAGCCTCAGACACAGGTCTTGCTTTACAGACTTACATGCCTGTTAGAGACACAGCCTAGACATATACAAGCGGGGGACAGGGGTGATGGATGTGGGGTAAAAAAATAGCTACCAAAAGAGAGAAATGTGTTTTAGAAAAAACAGTATATGAGTATTTCAGAGAGTTTCATCATTTCAGCCTCTGAAATATACAAGTGAAGAACTCACTCGCTAGGCATGGAGGAGACTGCCAGCTCTTCACTAAAATCTATTCTCCCCTTCTTAAGTGGCTATCCTGCCAGAGACTCCATTTCCCAGACTCCCTTGCAGCTAGGTACAGCTATGTAACATGTTGTCAGCAATGCAACGTGAGCAAAAGTGACATGTGTGGCTTCCAGACTTGGGCCTTAGGACATAAGGCTTGTGCTCCTCCATGCTCTCTTCCCTCTTCCTATTGGCTGGAAGACGAGGTGACAGTCACATGAAGTGACAACGGTCAGGTTCATCCATTTGAATGAGGACAACATCCTAGAGATTCCTTCAGGATCTTGTGGGGGCACAGACAACCTAAACTGGCCGGGGGATTATGTGAGAGAAATACATTTCTGTCTTCTTTAAGCCACTGAACTGTTTATTATGGCAACTAATATTTTGAGCTTGTACTAAATTAGACAGCAATTAGTATTTTGAGCTTGTACTAAATGAGACTAGGAGATGGTTTTGCTTGTCAGTTTTCTGTCCCCTAGGCCCTGTGTTTCCAGGGGAGTTTGGTGTGAATTTAAGCAGAACCAAGTCTAAAATGTGAAATCCTCAGAGATCTAAGACGTCTGAGCCAAGTCATGCCTGTGGGATACATCTTATATTTTCCCCAAAAGAAGTCCTTAACCTCAGGAAACACTTCTTTTTTTCTAATCTAACAGTTGAAAGTGTTAGAGAAATCTCATGTCTCTGGACATTAGTCCAGAAGCAGGAATCCATAATGCAGCAGGCCGTCTGGCTGCCCACGTTAACATTTCCTATTCTCTTTCCTTGCTAGAAGAATCCTGATTGTGTTCACAGGGCTAGAAATCATCTGAGTGCTTCCTCTTTACTTATAGGTCTGATGCCTTGGCTGGGAGAGTCAAAACTGGACTCATCAGGAACATCAACCAAAGTGCTTAATATTGCTCTCCATGTGGCTTTGGCTTTCCCATTGCATGATGGCCATAGGGTAGTCAAACTTCTCCTAAGGCAGCTCAAGTTTCCAAGAGCAAGTGTTCTAGTGAATAAGCCACATGGCTCTGCACAGTCTCATCTCAAAAGTCTCACAGAAGCATATCATCTGTAATCTACTAGTCAAAGCTTTCCCAGGTTCAAAGGCAGAGAACAGAAACCCTACCTTCTAAGGAATGAGGTGTCAAAGAATTTTCAGTCATATTTTAAAACTGCCACACCATCCACCAAGATAATGGTATCCCTAGCTCTGGGATATATATCCAAGAGAAACACAGATATTCCAGTCTTCCTACTAGTTGACTGGTTTTGGACAATGACACTAGAGGTAAGAGCTCCTGGGGGCTACTGGAAAGTCTGCTGTACTCTACCAATTCAAATGCTAATCTCATCCAGAAACATCCACACAGGCACACAAAGAAATGTTTAACCAAATATCTATGCAGTCACAAGAAACTATGGGGTTTCCTTATAACTTAATCCCTACTAACAATCATCAATTATGCTTGCATATTTATTTGTTTTTCTTCCTTCAGTTCAGTTCAGTCACTCAGTCATGTCCGACTTTGCGACCCCATGAATCGCAGCACGCCAGGCCTCCCTGTCCATCACCAACTCCCGGAGTTCACTCAGATTCATGTCCATCGAGTCAGTGATGTCATCCAGCCATCTCATCCTCTGTCATCCCCTTCTTCTCCTACCCCCAATCCCTCCCAGCATCAGAGTCTTGTCCAATGAGTCAACTCTTCGCATGAGGTGGCCATAGTACTGGAGTTTCAGCTTTAGCATCATTCCTTCCAAACAAATCCCAGGGTTGATCTCCTTCAGAATGGACTGGTTGGATCTCCTTGCAGTCCAAGGGACTCTCAAGAGTCTTCTCCAACACCACAGTTCAAAAGCATCAGTTCTTCTTCACAGTCCAACTCTCACATCCATACATGACTACTGGAAAAACTATAGCCTTGACTAGACGGACCTTTGTCGGCAAAGTAATGTCTTTGCTTTTGAATATGCTATCTAGGTTGGTCATAACTTTTCTTCCAAGGAGTAAGCATCTTTTAATTTCATGGCTGCAGTCACCATCTGCAGTGATTTTGGAGCCCCCCAAAATAAAGTCTGACACTGTTTCCACTGTTACCCCATCTATTTCCCATGAAGTGATGGGACCAGATGCCATGATCTTCGTTTTCTGAATGTTGACCTTTAAGCCAACTTTTTCACTCTGCTCTTTCACTTTCATCAAGAGGCTTTTTAGTTCCTCTTCACTTCCTGCCATAAGAGTGGTGTCATCTGCATATCTGAGGTTATTGCTATTTCTCCCGGCAATCTTGATTCCAGCTTGTGTTTCTTCCAGTCCAGCGTTTCTCATGATGTACTCTGCATATAAGTTAAATAAGCAGAGTGACAATATACAGCCTTGACATACTCCTTTTCCTATTTGGAACCAGTCTGTTGTTCCATGTCCAGTTCTAACTTTTTCTTCCATAAGGTGCTCTAATAGGTCTATCACTTCTAATTCTTTAACCACGGAAGGATACAGACGATTGACAATTTAGCCTGTGCTATCATCATTGAGGTTACCCTAAGACAAAGAATCTGAGTAACACATACTGGATATTAAAGAATCATTGTGCAAGTTGTAACCTTCATTTCTCTGGGCAGTGAAGTCACACCACTGCTGGAGCGTTGGAATGGCCCCATTGTAAGTGATATAGCAAGCATTTCATCAGCTAGTGGGATGGAGCTTTTAACACATATTTTGAAATTTTTACTCTTTACTGAGCATTTATCAGAGTATATTTTTAAAATGAGAGCCTGCCTGAGGCCAACGTGTTCAAGTGTACTTTTTGAAGCACCAGATGCTTCCATATTAATCTATTTTAAAGGAAAAAAGAGTTTCCTAGTTAAACGTTTGGAACACTAGGTTAAATAGGTTTCCCTCTTCTTTTTTTACATTTTTATTATAAAGTAGATAGAAAACTTGAAAAAGAACACAAAAGAACACCCACATATGCACCACTGAGATTCAATAGTTGTTAACATTTTGCTTTCTTTGCTTTGATACATATTTTTTGTTGTTGATTTTGAATAACTTGAGACTTAGTTGCAGACATTATGATATCATTACACCTCACCTTTGAATACTTAAATGTGCACCTCCTAAGACATTCTTGTATAACCTTAAAAGCATCATCAAAAAAATTAACCATAATTCCCTAGTATCAACTAATATCCAGTCCAGATTCAAAACTTCCCTTTTGCCCTGAATATACTTGAACAGGTTTTTTTCTTTTGAAGCAAAATATAATTACATTTGATCATTATGTTTCTTTAGTCTTTTTTATCACTGCAGATGGTGATTGCAGCCATGAAATTAAAAGATGCTTACTCCTTGGAAGAAAAGTTATGACCAACCTAGATAGTATATTCAAAAGCAAAGACATTACTTTGCCAACAAAGGTCCGTCTAGTCAAGGCTATAGTTTTTCCAGTGGTCATGTATGGATGTGAGAGTTGGACTGTGAAGAAAGCTGAGCGCCAAAGAACTGATGCTTTTGAACTGTGGTGTTGGAGAAGAGTCTTGAGAGTCCCTTGGACTGCAAGGAGATCCAACCAGTCCATTCTGAAGGAGATCAGCCCTGGGATTTCTTTGGAAGGAATGATGCTAAAGCTGAAGCTCCAGTACTTTGGCCATCTCATGCGAAGAGTTGACTCATTGGAAAAGACTCTGATGCTGGGAGGGATTGGGGACAGGAGGAGAAGGGGATGACAGAGGATGAGATGGCTGGATGGCATCACGGACTCGATGGACATGAATCTGAGTGAACTCCGGGAGTTGGTGATGGACAGGGAGGCCTGGCGTGCTGCAATTCATGGGGCCTCAAAGAGTCAGACACGACTGAGCAACTGAACTGAACTGAACTGATTCTAAAATATTCCCACTGACCTGTAAAAAAAAAAAAAAAGATACTGTGCTTTTGAAGAGACCAAGCCAGTTGACTCACCAGATATCATGCATTCTTAATTTTTCTGAGTATTTCCTCATAATACCTTCTAATTTGTTCCTCTCTTCCCAACAAGGTTTCTTTACAGTGGTACCTTTCAGAGTCCTCAACATGTTAATGGGCACCTTTTCTGAGCCTCTGTAATCACAATATCTCTTTGTCTGGGATATGGCCCCACCAACACACACACACACACACACACACACACACACACACACACTCACACACACACTCAGGCCTCCAGCAGTCACATCTTGACTTCATAACTCCATCTTCAGGGCTACTACATCAGAATTACCTCCTAAAAGACTAGGGCAGGTATGACAAGAAGTTACAGAAATTTTGACAGATTTAAGGAGGGGAAACTAGGAAAATTAGGGTGCATTAACGGTGTTTGAAAGAATTATAGTTGTTGCAGTGATTCAGTTCAGTCACTCAGTCGTGTCCGACTTTCGCAATCCCATTGACTGCAGCATGCCAGGCCTCCCAGCATCACCAACTCCCAGAGCTTACTCAAACTCATGTCCATTGAGTTGGTAAGGGCATCCAACTATCTCATCCTCTGTTGTCCCCTTCTCCTCCCACCTTCAGTCTTTACCAGCATCAGGGTCTCTTCAAATGAGTCAGTTCTTCACATCAGGTGGCCAAAGTATTGGAGTTTCAGCTTCAGCATCAGTCCTTCCAATGAATATTCAGGACTGATTTCCTTTAGGATGGACTGGCTGGATCTCCTTGCAGTCTAAGGTACTCTCAAGAGTCTTTTCCAACATCACAGTTCAAAAACATCAATTCTTCAGGGCTCAGTTTTCTTTATAGTCCAACTCTCACATCCATACATGACCACTGGAAAACCATAGCCTTGACTAGATGGACTTTTGTTGGCAATGTAATGTCTCTGCATTTTAATATGCTGTCTAGGTTGGTCATAACTTTTCTTCCAATGAGTTACCATCTGCAGTGATTTTGGAGCTGCCCAAAATAAAATCTGTCACTGTTTCCATTGTTTCCCCATCTATTTGCCATGAAGTGATGGGACCAGATGCCATGATCTTAAGTTTTCTGAATGTTGAGATTTAAGCCAACTTTTTCACTCTCCTCTTTCATTTTCATCAAGAGACTCTTTAGTTCTTCTTTGCTTTCTGCCATAAGGGTGGTGTCATCTGCATATCTGAGGTTATTGATATTTCTCCCAGCAATCTTGATTCCAGCTTGTGCTTCCTCCAGCCTAGGGTTTCTCATGATGTACTTTGCATAAAAGTTAAATAAGCAGGGTGACGATATACAGCCTGCAGGCAGCCAGCACGAGGAGTCACGCCCATGGCAAAGGTCATGAGGTTAAGGGGCCCGACAGGCAAAGGTGAGTCGGGCCTTAAGGGAGCCTCGCTGGATCTGCTCATGCATCTGCCCCCAAACCAGAGTCGGCCTACTTTACTGTGTTATGCTTTCCACCTACTCTTCTGACATTAATGGGGGGGGGGGGATACCCCCACCACATTTTTCTGGAAAAAGTTAATTTAGAGCTTTTAGATAATAAGTCTCCTGGCCATAATAAGTGTGTTTCAATCCAAAAACCCCTCTGATGGTTTTCTAGCCTGCCTACAGGACTCTTACAGCTGTACATGTGATTGTTTACAGCCCCCTGACCCGAGAGGCACAGGAAGCTTAAAACATCCTAGGAATGTAGGGGCTTCAGAGGAGTCAAAATCATTAGAATAGGACTAATTAAGGGTTTCATTTGTTGAGCCAATACTTGCTACCAAATTTTCGTATCTTTTATTTGTTGATATAGTTGGTATGTAGAAAAAACAGGTAGTAGCCCTGGCATTATCAACATTAGATATTTGAGTTAAGTACTTTCTTTGTTATAACCCACTGCACCTTTGTTCTACAGGAATGTAACTTTCTTTAGTACTTTGAGGGTGATGCAGATTAAAGAAAAAACACTTCAAGGGAAAAAGAGTTTTCTGGTTGATAGACATTTATCTAGGAAAAAAGCCATAAAAATGTTAACAGGCCCCCTGGCCAGAAGATGATGTAAAACTACCTAAGACCTTTTGTATATGGGAAGGTATGCAAAAGAAAGCCTGGTCTCAATAAGGGTCAGGACTGCTGCCCCTACATAACTCTACATATGCCATTATTTGTTTATGTACAATTTGGGATATATAAGCTGCTTTTGAAAATAAAGTTGTGAGTCTGGCACTGATGCTTGGCTCCCCCATGTCATTCTTTTCTCCCTTTTCTGGCTGAATTCACATCTGGAGCACAGAGGCTCTCCGTGTCTACTTATTTGCCCTGGCTTCTAAGACCCATGCAAGAGGGAGCCCAAGACAGGGCACCCTCAGCTATTCAAGTGGGCGCTGGTGGCCTATGTAGATGGTGCAAGTTTCTTGTCTTGGAACTTTATTGGTCTCCTGTGTAAACCAAGCTGTTCAGCATCTTTCCTCCACTAATATTCCTACTACACTATTCCTTCCTAATCTCTCTTTATTTCTCCGAGTAAATAAGTCTTTCCTTGCTGACTCCGTCCCTGCTTCGAATTCCCTGGATCCACCAGGGCTGGACCCCGGTAAGCCTTGACACACTCCTTTCTCTATTTGGAACAAGTCTGTTGTTCCATGTTGGGTTCTAACTGTTGCTTCCTGACCTGCATACAGATTTCTCAAGAGGCAGGTCAGGTGGTCTGGTATTCCCATCTCTTGAAGAATTTTTGAGTTTTTGTGATCCACACAGTCAAAGGCTTTGGCTAGTCAATAGAGCAGAAATAAATGTTTTTCTGGAACTCTCTTGCTTTTTTGATTATCCAGTAAATGTTGGCAATTTGATCTCTGGTTCCTCTGCCTTTTCTAAATCCAGCTTGAATATCTGAAAGTTCACACTTCACGTATTATTGAAGGCTGGCTTGGAGAATTTTGAACATTACTTTATTAGCATGTGAGATGAGTGCAATTGTGCAGTAGTTAGAGCATTCTTTGGCATTGCCTTTCTTTGGGATTGGAATGAAAACTGACCTTTTCCAGTTCTGCGACCACTGCTGAGTTTTCCAAATTTGCTGGTATATTGAGTGCAACACTTTCACAGAATCATCACTTAGGATTTGAAATAGCTCAACTGGAATTCCATCACCTCCACTAGCTTTGTTCGCAGTGATTCTTCCTAAGGCCCACTTGATTTCAGATTCCAGGATGTCTGGCTCTAGGTGAGTGCACACCATCATGATTATCTGGGTCATGAAGCTCTTTTTGTACAGTTCTTCTGTGTATTCTTGCCATCTCTTCTTAATATCTTCTGCTTCTGTTAGGTCCATACCATTTCTGTCCTTTATCGAGCCCATCTTTGCATGCTATGTTCCCTTGGTATCTCTAATTTTCTCGAAGAGATCTTTAGTCTTTCCCATTCTATTGTTTTCCTCTATTACTTTGCCCTGATTGCTGAGGAAGGCTTTCATATCCCTCCTTGTTATTCTTTGGAACTCTGCATTCCAATGGGTATATAGCAAATCGGTATATATCAAATGGGTATATATTTCCTATTCTTTGCTTTTCGCTTCTCTTCTTTTCACAGCTATTTGTAAGGCCTCCTCACACAGCCAGTTTGCTGTTTTTCATTTCTTTTTGTTGAGGATGATCTTGATCCCTGTCTCCCTGTCTCTTGATCCCTGATTCATGTACAATGTCACAAACCTCCGTCCATAGTTCATCAGGCAGTCTGTCTATCAGATCTAATCCCTTGAATCTATTTCTCACTTCCACTGTATGATAGTACGGGATTTGATTTAGGTCATCCTTGAATGGTCATTTGGTTTTCCCTACTTTCTTCAATTTAAGTCTGAATTTGGCAATAAGGAGTTGATGATCTGAGCCAGAGTCAGCTCCCAGTCTTGGTTTTGCTGACTGTATAGAGCTTCTCCATCTTTGGCTGCAAAGAATATAATCAATTTGATTTCGGTGTTGACCATCTGGTGATGTCCATGTGTAGAGTCTTCTCTTGTGTTGTTGGAAGAGGCTGTTTGCTATGACCAGTGCATTCTCTTGGCAAAACTCTATTAGCCTTTGCCCTGCTTCATTCTGTACTCCAAGGTCAGATTTGCCTGTTACTCCAGTGTTTCTTGACTTCCTACTTTTGCATTCCAGTCCTCTATAATGAAAAGGACATCCTTTTTTGGGTGTTAGTTCTAGAAGGTCTTGTAGGTTTTCATAGAACCATTCAACTTCAGCTTCTTAAGCATTACTGATCGGGGCATAGACTTGGATTAGTATGACATTGAATGGTTTGCCTTGGAAACGAACAGAGCTCATTCTGTCATTTTTTGAAATTGCATCCCAGTACTGCATTTCAGACTTCTTTGTTGACTATGATGGCTACTCCATTTCTTCTAAGGGATTCCTGCCCACAGTAGTAGATATAATGGTCATCTAAGTTAAATTCACCTATTCCAGTCCATTTTAGTTCGCTGATTCCTAAAATGTTGACATTCACTCTTGCCATCTCCTGTTTCACCACTTCCAATTTGCCTTGATTCATGGACCTAACATTCCAGGTTCCTATGCAATATTGCTCTTTACAGTGTCGGACATTGTTTCTATCACCAGTCATATCCACAATGGGGTGTTTTGGTTTTTTTTTTTTTTTTTTTTGCTTTGGCTTCACCTCTTCATTCTTTCTGGAGTTATTTCTCCACTGATCTCCAGTAGCATATTGGGCACCTACCATCCTGGGGAGTTCATCTTTTTGAAGAACTATCTTTTTGCCTTTTCATACTGTTCATGGGTTCTCAAGGCAAGAATACTGAAGTGGTTTGCCCGTCCCTTCTCCAGTGGACCACATTTTGTCATAACTCTCCACAATGACCTGTCCATCTTGGGTGGCCCTACACAGCATGGTTCATAGTTTCATTGAGTTAGACAAGGCTGTGGTCCAGTTGTAGCTGTAGATATTGGTAATGCCCACACCTTAAGGAAATAGGTAAGAGAAATGTGTTGAGTTAGAGCCCTAGAGAAGACACGACCAAGATGATACAAACAAAGATAAAGCCAGGCTGAACACAGCAGGGCAAGTACAGGTCTGGCTTATATGTTGATCTGACGGAAAGTTATTTCCTGTGGGGATCAGTCAACTAAAGAAAAGTTTGTTTTTGCACAGAGAATCATTATCCGTATGGACTCAGAAGAAAACAGTCTGGGCTAGAAAACAGAAGAAAGTAAAAGGAAGCAAGGAAGGCACTCAGTTTGGCACACACATGGCAAAGAGAAAGAAAGACGTTAATGTAAGAAGCAAGCTAAACTGTCAGAAAGTCAACCAAGCCTTCCTAGAAGGCACAGGACACAGCAGAGGGGACTGAAGTACTGAAGGCATATCCCACCATGCCAAGCCCAGGACCCTGCACACCTGAGGATGGAAGTGTCTTGAAAAGCAGATGGCAGAGGCAGTCTGGCTCCCAAAGGCCTGGGGAAGCCAGATTCAGAAGCAACAGTACAGTCCAAAACGTGGGCAGGTGATAGTCCAGGTGGAAAGAAGGTGAGAAATACTGGGTTATCATTCCTGGGAGCAAGCTGCATAAACCTAACCAATTCCCTAAGAAGAAAGGATGAAGTCAGCCACTGTGTTCAAGACTTAAAATGTTGCTCACAAGTGATGTGGAGACCTTGACACTATACAGAGACCCCCTCCAAGCAGCATACACATGACAGGAACTGTGGGCTTGATGGAGTGTTAGTAGGGAACACACAGCCCCTAAGCTATGGGTCTCATGTGAAGGGATTTCAATTAGACTAGCACTCTTGGACTCTCTCCCCTGTTGGAGTTGTGTGTGAGTGTGTGTGTGTGTGTGTGTGTGTGTGTGTGTGCGCGTGCAAATGTGCACAGTCATGTCTGACTCTTTGCAACCCCATAGACTGTAGCCCACTAGGCTCCTGCGTCCATGGAATTTTCCAGGCAAGAATATTGGAGTGGGTTGCCATTTCCTTCTCCAGGGAATCTATCCCTGACCCAGGGATAGAACCCACATTTCTTGCATCTCCTACATTGGCAGGCAGATTCTTTACCACTAGTGCCACGTGGGAAGCCTGCTGGGGTTAGAAGGGCCCAACTGACAACAAACAAACAAACAAAAAACCTTTTCCATATCTGTGTTCTAAACCAATATTTTGGGAGAAAATGAAGTTCAGAGATGAAACCCGCTGATAAAGCCCAAAGATAACAAAATCCAAAGAATTAAAGTGCACATGTCAAAATGCCCTGCCCTTGTTTGAAAAAAATTAAAGACATCCTTGAATGTCAACTCCGTGTAGTCTCTTCTGGCAGTGTTCCCGAGCCAGAGAGAGCTGTATGTCCCTCAGCAGAGTCAGCTGCAGCTCCTCTCTCCCTGGAATAAGTCAGTTCTTTAAGACCTCTTTGGTTCCATCTGTTCAGTTCCCATATTTTGATGAGTTTCATTCTTTTAAAGAGTTTGAAGTGTTAAGAGGAAGCAGAATATTATTGCAGCATGGCCCCTCACATACCTATCAAAATTAGGAAACAAAGAACTTCCTACCTATAGAATAATAGCTAAACAAAATGGTTTTCCCAGAATCAAGTACTTGGTGTCCTCAGAGATTTCCAGCAGAGACTTAGGATCCGAGAGAAGGAAAGATCTTGGTCTCAGCTTCCCAGACTGGTTGTCAGTTTGTCAATGTAGATGGTCCAACTGTGCAGGTAAACTCAATTGGGAGAAATCTTTTCATTAGAGGTTTACTTGGCATCATGTTTAAAAAGCCTCAGATGAGAAGAAGATCTGTCTATGCATTTATGCGGTTATCTGAGACAGAGGGAACTGAATCACTCCTGCCTTCCTGCAAGTTTAGAAATGTACAAAAGTACTATAGAGGCCTCAGTCTTCCTCTTGGCGATTAAAGATCTCTTCAAGGCAATTTCCACTCTGAGCCCTCCTACTGGATTGAGCAGGGCTTCTATCATGTCATGGCACTCTCTTAGAACATACGTTTTCAGTCTTTTGCCTCAGCAGCTGTTTTCATTGACTTTGGCAAAGCAATCTGCTTCTAGGCAGGCTTTCTCCAGAGGGTGCAGAGTGACTGAGCATGTGACATCCTACAGGAATCCAAGAAATCCCTTCATGCTTCCCTCTCTGGGCCAGAATGCAAAATGGAATTTAGAGCAGCCACGCAGCGCCACCTTACGCATGCCTGTCATGGCCAATTTCCTGTTAAAAGCTCTTTGGTGGTCTTTAGCAGGTGAAGGGCCAGCTGCCTTCTAGATTAAATGCAGTTAAGGAGAGATCCACATCATAATTGGGTACACAAAATAATTAAAAATTAGGTATGAAAGTGAATATTTCTTTAGAGTTGGCAATAATCATAAAAATATAAAATTAAAACATGAAAATAGCAAACATTCATTAATCAATTGCCAGACATACCTCTAAAATACTTTTATCCTACATTTTCTGTCTACCTATTCTTTAGCCATTGCTTCACATTTTATGACAATATTTTCTATAAAAAAGAATAGATAACTAAATCTTTCTTATAGTGTAGTTAATCTTAAAAAATTGTTTTAGTTGAAATATAGTTGACTTACAACATTATATTAGTTTCAGGTGTTCAGTTCAGTTCAGTTCAGTCATTCAGTCGTGTCTGACTTTCTGCGACCCCATGAATTGTAGCACACCAGGCCTCCCTGTCCATCACCAACTCCCGGAGTTTGCTCAACTCACGTCCATCGAGTCAGTGATGTCATCCAGCCATCTCATCCTCTGTCGTCCCCTTCTCCTCCCGCCTCCAATCCCTCCCAGCATCAGAGTCTTTTCCAATGAGTCAAATCTTCGCATCAGGTGGCCAAAGTACTGGAGTTTCAGTTTTAGCACCATTCCTTCCAAAGAACACCCAGGGCTGATCTCCTTCAGAATGGACTGGTTGGATCTCCTTGCAGTCCAAGGGACTCTCTAGAGTCTTCTCCAATACCACAGTTCAAAAGCAGCAATTCTTTGGTGCTCAGCCTTCTTCACAGTCCAACTCTCAGGTGTACAACATAGTAATTCAAAATTTTTATAGATTATACTCCATTTAAAATCATTACAAAACATTGGCTGTATTTCCTGTGCTGTACAACTTATCCTTGTAGCTTATTTATTTTATACATAGTTATTTGTGCTTCCTAATCCCCTACCACCAACTTGGCTCTCTTCCCTTCCCTCTCTTCACTAGTAACCACTAGTTTGTTCTCTGTATCTGTGAACCTGTTTCTGTTTTGTTATATTCACTCATTGTTTTCTTCCACATATAAGAGATAACATACAACAACAACAAAAAGAGATAACATACAGTATTTGTCTTCCTCTGCCATTTCACTAGGCATAATACCCTCTAGGTTCATCCATGTTGTTGCAAGACAATTTCATTCTTTTTTATGACCGAGTAGTATACCATGTGTGTGGGGTATACCATTCTTTATCCGTTCATCTGTCAATGGGACACTTGTTGCTTCCATGTTTTGGCTATCGTAAATAACACAATTATGAACACTGGCGGAGGAGGCAATGACAAGCCACTCCAGTACTCTTGCTTAGAAAACCCCATGGATGGAGGAGCCTGGTGGGCTACAATCCATAGCGTCGCAAAGAGTTGGACACGACTGAGCGACTTCACTTTCACTTTTCACTTTCATGCATTGGAGAAGGAAATGGCAACCCATTCCAGTGTTCTTGCTTGGAGAATCCCAGGGACGGGAGAGCTTGGTGAGCTGCCATCTATGGGGTTGCACAGAGTCGGACATGACTGAAGTGACTTAGCAGCAGCAGCAGCAGCATGAACAATGGGATGCATGTATCTATTCAAATTAGTGTTTTCATTTTTCTTCAGATATATACCCAGGAGTGGAACTGCTAGATCATATGGTAATTCTATTTCTAGCTTTTTGAGGATGGAGAAGGTGATGGCATCCAACTCCAGTACTCCTGCCTGGAAAATCCCATGGACAGAGGAGCCTGATAGGTTGCAGTCCATGGGGTCGCTAAGAGTCCGATATGACTGAGTGACTTCACTTTCACTTTTCACTTTCATGCATTGGAGAAGGAAATGACAACCCACTCTAGTGTTCTTGCCTGGAGAATCCCAGGGATGGGGGAGCCTGGTGGGCTGCCATCTGTGGGGTCGCACAGAGTTGGACATGACTGAAGTGACTTAGCAGCAGCAGCAGCAGCTTTTTGAGGAACCTCCATGCTGTTTTCCATAATGGCTGCACCAGTTTGTATTTCTACCAACAGTGCACAAGGGTTCCCTTTTCTCCACATCTTCACCAACATTTGTTACTTGTAGACTTGCGGATGATAGCCATTCTGACAGGTATAAGGTGACAGTATACTGTGGTTCTGATTTGCATTAAGCATTTTTCAATTGACAGGAAGCATAAAACAGTTTGTAGCGCTAATGCAGGTTTGTATACTCATAGCAATTCTGATAAAGTCTGTTTCCTATGGTTCCCATCAAAAAAGGTGTATGGTGAAAATTCACAGTTTAAATACTGTATTATTGAGCATATCCCCTGTGTACTCTGTCTATGAGAAGAGAACCCTGTGCTGATGACAGAATTTTCCTTAGAGTAGTTTCTGGCTCTACCAGAAACTATTTCAAATCTAGTTTTTTCCTCCAGGACTCCCAAGTTTTCTGAGCCAGACAGTACAGCACATACTCACATTTTGATAGAACCTTACCCTTGACCTCCACGTCAGCAAATGAGAAGAGTCATCACAGTGGACTGTGAGAGCCATTTTTGGAGCCATTTCTACACTAGGACAACCAGCAAAAACATAGCTATACACAGAATTGGGTGCAAATTATATAAATAGATCCCACGAAACCCATGTATTTCCAACTCAACTACCTCTTAGACAAATCCCTGAAATGCCTGAGTGATTGAAGGGAAAGAGACAATGGCCTCAATCCACTGAGATCACCTTACTTTTGTACATTTTTATAGAAGCATATGACCACTATTCCTTTCCCTCTTCTCTTTCCTTCTTGAACAGCTTATTCCTAAAGCCAGCAAGTAGGACAGCGCAGAGACATGCTGGCTGGCTGGAGGAGCGGGGTGATGCTTGGTGGCTCAGAGTGCTGTAGATAGCAACATGGTGGTGGAGTGAGTCTCACTTGTGCTGAGAGAGAAGGGGGTGGATGGGAGGCCCTACAGTGGCTTAGAGCTCGGTCTCTCTGACATTCCTGCCACAAATGCATGCACTGAATCTAATCATGAGGAAACACCAGACAAGCCTCAACTGAGAGATATTCCATAGAATAAATGTCAATGTCATGAACATTAAGGGAAGCCTGGGGAACTACCCCAGACAAAGAAGCAAAGGAGACAGGATAACTAAACACAACATTGTAAAGCGATTACACTCCAACAAAATTTTAAAAAACAGAGATACGACAACTAAGGCCAACTTGATTCTGAACTAGATTTGAGGGTTAGACAGGAGATTTGAAGGTTAGTAGTTTTACTTAGGTAGTGTTTACTTCCTGATTTTGAGGGCTGTGTTGTGGTTCTGTAGAAAAATATCCTTTTTTTGGAAGAAACACACTAAAGCACTAGGAGCTGATAACCTCAGTGGTTGTTGGGGGACAGAATTCCCAGTATTACTTTCCTGTAACTTTGTATGTCCAAATTACATTAAAATGATACAAAGGATGGCCATGTGAACACATTACCAGGGTCTCTTAGGACCTTGGCAAGGGCCCACAAATGTGAGGGGATCTGAAGGTTAAGTTTCATGAACTTCACTGCCTCTAACTGCAGGCAATATTCTATCTATTGTTGTCTGAAAAGCCAAAGCAGCAAGACAGCTTTCCTATAATTTAGTCCTTATCTTAGGCAAGGATTTCTGAGGTCTCTGAGGCCTCCCTACCTCTGCTGAGACCCAAAGCGATGGAATGAATATGTTCTGAACAAGGTTCAAAGTCAAGGAGCAACAGTCTGCACTCTGACGCCCAAATGACCTAAGGCCCTCTGGGTGGTGCATTTGCTGGGCCCACATAGCTCTATGCATATTTGCTAAGGCCACTATGTGTGTGTTAGTC
This sequence comes from Ovis aries, assembly GCF_016772045.2. Lineage (NCBI taxonomy): Eukaryota > Metazoa > Chordata > Mammalia > Artiodactyla > Bovidae > Ovis > Ovis aries. The sequence goes on from NC_056058.1 coordinate 92,601,348, forward strand.
ACTCAGTCATGCCCGACTCATTAGACCCCATGGACTGTAGCCCACCAGGCTCCTCTATCCATGAAATTCTCCAGGCAAGAATACTGGAGTGGGTTACCATTCCCTTCTCCAGGGGATCTTCCTGACCCAGGGATTGAACCCAGATCTCCTGCATTGTAGGCAGTCTCTTTAACATCTGAGTCACCAGGGAAGCCTCTTAAAAAAATATGGGACGCTTCACAAATTTGCTAAGCCTGGCTTGGTACTTACGGCCAGTGTTTTGCTTGAGGCTCAGGGCAGACTATCTGATATTCAGTGACCAAACTCCTTTCTCCACCCACCACTTACAGCCGGCTTACATATCATTTGCTTCATGCCCAGGACTTGGCATCCTACCTGGAAGACAGAAGTCAGAAGTGAACAAGAAGCCCTCTAATTTTTTCTTAAAATCACCACCCTTCACTCCCTTTTTGGTATGCTCAGCTCAGTCTCCTCCTCCTTTCTACAGACCTGTATGTCTGCAGAGTACAATCGCATCTGTCCTCTCAAGGAGGCACCTTGAAGGCAGAAGGTAGAAGTTTGGGTATGTAAATTAAATCCAGAAGACTGTGAGCAAAGTCCATTTGGCTGCACATTTAAGCCACTCCAATCTGCATGGTAAGTCACATGTCCAACTCTTTGCAACTTCATGGATGGTAGCCCTCCAGGCTTCTCTGTCCCTGGGATTTCCCAGGCAAGAATAGTGGAGTGGGTTGCCATTCCCTTCTCCAGTGGATCTTCCCAACTCAGGGATCAAACTCAGGTCTCCCACATTGCAGGCAGATTCTTAACTGACTGACCTACCACAGAAGCCCAAGAATGCTGGAGTGAATAGCCTATCCCTTCCCAAGGGGATCTTCCCAAGCCAGGGATTGAACCAGGATCTCCAGCATTGCAGGCAGATTCTTTACCAGCTGAGCTACCAAGGAAGCCCAGGTCATGGTTAGCATAAAGCATATTGTCTATACAGTTTAGGCACAGTGAGTCACCTTTGTTTCTTAGGGAAATTTTTACATCAGTGTAGGGGATGTTTACCAGCCAAGGACCAATCTTGCAAGCAGAGCTTTTTAAGGACAGTAGTCTCAGGTCAGATGTGTTAACTGTTCTGCACAGAAGGAGATGGGAGATCTCAAGTATGGTAGTTAAGTTTCTACCTTAAGCATGTCAATATAGAGTGCTGTCACTTACAGAGATGGAGGAGACAAAGGAAGCACAGATTTATGGGAGAATTTTAATATTTCAGTTTTGAACATATAAAATTGGAGACAACTGTATATGGGATATCAGGTTAAACTATGCTGTTGCAGTTGTAAACAACCTTAAAATGTCAGTGCCTTAACATAACAAAAGTTCACCTCTCACGTAAGTTACGTGTCTTTTATGGCTTGATGAGAGTGTGTTGGGGTGGTGACTGATGGAGACTCCACCATCTAGAAATTCAGTTGTTATATAAAAAGACACATCTGCTTTCCTATGCTTCAGTCTGGGAGTGACACTGCATTTTCACCCACAGCACACTGGCCAAAACTAGTCACCCAACCTCAACTGACTGTAAGTGGGGCTGGGCAATGTGGGCTAGGAGATGGGATGTTTGAGGGACACCACTGTTTCTGGCACAATATCCAGGTGGGAAAAGTATGCAGACATCCATAGAAATGAATGTTGTGTAAACTTTCATTTTGGAGTTGTAAGCAGATACGTGGTATATAAAGTCATTGTCACTTTCTCATGATCGTAATCTCAATGGCCAAATACAGGCTGTGTTATCACCCTTTTCTGGTTTGAAGAAGCAAATTCAGATTGGTGGATACTCTTCAAACTTTCCTGTAGTGATACTGCTGCTGCTAAGTCGCTTCAGTTGTGTCCAACTCTGTGAGACCCCATAGACGGCAGCCCATCAGGCTCCCTCATCCCTGGGATTCTCCAGGCAAGAACACTGGAGTGGGTTGCCATTTCCTTCTCCAGTAGTGATACTAGCAACATACAAAGGTTCTCACTACCTCGCAAAACAAACTTTGGCTTATTACTGAAGGCAGTTTTTGAACCTCTCAGAAGGAAAGGTTTGGTCTCAGAAAAACTTGCCTACAAACAGCTTGATCCTAACAGCAAGAGTAGGTTAAGACCAGTGGTTAAGACCCTGTGTTTCCAATGCAAGGAGTGGGGTGGGGTGGGGAGCACCAGGTTCGATCCCTGGTCAGGGAACTGGATCCCATGTGTCACAACCAAGAGCCTGCATGGCCCAACTAAGGAAAAAAAGATCCTACATGCCACAATGCTGGGGAAGATTGAAGGCGGGAGAAGGGGACGACAGAGGATAAGATGGCTGGATGGCATCACCGACTCGATGGACATGAGTTTGAGTAAACTCCGGGAGTTGGTGATGGACAGGGAGGCTTGGTGTGCTGCAGTCCATGGGGTCACAAAGTGTTGGACACAACTGAGCGACTGAACTGAACTGACATGCCACAATGAAGATGGAAGACCCAATGTGCCGCAAGTAAGACCCAGCACAGACAAATAAATTAATTAATTTTTTAAAAAGAGCAGGGGGTTCACAAAGGTGGGAAGGGACATTTGAAAGTATTTATAGACAAAGATATGGAGGGGCAAGATCAGAAAGAAATAGGTGTTTTTGGTGACTGGGAACAAAACTCCTTTCCAGGGCTACCACTAGGTGTCACTAGTAGGAAAGGGAAGGCACAGACATAAAAATTAGTTCCAAGGAGAGAAGTAGAAACTACCCTCAAATGTTCTCAGGTAGAACTTTGTGGAAGTGTTGCCCACACTGACTGGAACTGTTCTATTGCAACAAAAGGAAGGGGGGGTTGGTGGGAAAGGAAGGGGAGAGGGAGGGAGAGAAGGAGAAAGGAAGGAAAGGAGGGAGTGAGGAGAGGAAAAGGAAAATGACAGTAGGAATCATTAATTTTATTCTGAATGTAATGACTCTGGGGCTTCCCTGGTGGCTCAGATGGTAAAGTATCTGCCTGCAATGCAGGAGACCCAGGTTCGATCCCTGGATCGGGAAGATCCCCTGGTGAAGCGAATGGCGACCCACTGCAGTATTCTTGCCTGGAGAATTCCATGGACAGAGATGCCTGGTGGGCTATACTTTGCAGAGTCACAAAGAGACACAACTCAGAGACTAGCACATTTTCATAATGACTTTCAAAAGGGCTTTATGGGTTCCTGCTGTTAGCTCGTGCCCTGTGCCAGGTAGGCTGGGCACATAGCTTTGTGTGTGTCTCAGAAGTTGAGAGAGGTGGTTTATTCTGCCACCCACTATAGTTTTCCAAGCATTTCATATTTTCACATGACCAACCATATTAATACTTTAGGTAAAGATATAAGAAACTTTTTCATGTCTTTCGCTTTTGTGTACCCATGAGTGATCTGCTGTGATCCCAACCTGACCACATATCTGCTGAGGTCTTCAATTAATTCAAAATCAGATTTAAGATCAGTGGATCTAAGATGTGTCTTATTTTAATGCCCCTGCGTGCACGCATGCATGCTTAGTTGCTTCAGTCACGTGCAACCCTTTTCGACTCCATGGATGGTAGTCCTCCAGGCTCCTCTGAGGTCCATGGGATTCTCCAGGCAAGAATACTGGAGTGGGTTGCCATTCCCTTCACCAGAGGATCTTCCATACTCAGAAATCAAACCCATGGTTCTTACGTCTCCTGCATTGGCAGGTCGGTTCTTTACCACTAGAGCCACCTGGGAAGCTCCTTAATGCCTAAACTGTAACAAAGCAAAAAAGAACTTTTCATTAAAAGTGCTTATATGGTTCTTCAATGACTCAAGCTGAGTATTGCTAACACACTCCATGTGCTGGCAAAATAATCTGAGACAGTTAACAGATAATTTAAATTATAATAAACCCAAATATATTTTATTATCACTTTGGTAAAGCATGAAGTTCCCTAGTGGTCCAGTGGCTAAGACTTTGCATTCCCAAAGCAGGGGGACCTCGTTTGATCCCTGGTCACAGAACTAGCTCCCCAGTGCTTCCAGGGTATGGCCCCCTTAAAAAATAGCTAGGTACACAAATTCATTATTCTGAGCTTCTCAATCTTTTACACATTTTGGCGTATAGAGGGGAAAAAAGGCATTTATATGGCATACTGGGGTCAATGAACTAGGTCCCGGGGTTTCAGCTGCCCCTGACCCATTGGGCCTCTCTAGCATCTTCAATCAGTATGTCAGCATGTTAAAAGCAGACTGTGGCTTTCAACCTTAAAGTTGCACTGGAATCACTGAGGAACTTAGAAAAAAATATGTTGATTTCCTCTCCTCCCATGACCCCTAGAGATTTATTAGATTGGTCTAGAATCATGACTCCCAGGTGACTAAAGTGTGACCAAAGAACCACTGTATTAGAAGACAGCCAGGGAAACTTTAAAAACCTATCAGACTCACACATGTACCCCAATATTCAGAGCAGTATGAATGTGAGAGCTGGACTATAAAGAAAACTGAGCACCGAAAAATTGATGCTTTTGAGCTGTGGTGTTGGAGAAGACTCTTGAGAGTCCCTTGGACTGCAAGGAGATCCAGCCAGTCCATCCTAAAGGAAACCAGTCCTGCATGTTCACTGGAAGGACTGATGTTGAAGCTGAAACTCCAATACTCTGGCTACCTCATGCAAAGAGCTGACTCATTTGAAAAGACACTGATGCTAGGAAAGACTGAAGGCAGGAGACGAAGGGGACAACAGAAGATGAGATGGTTGGATGGCATCACTGACTCCTAGATGTCCATCAACAGATGAATGGATAAAGAAGATGTGGTACACATATACAATGGAATATAAGCGATAAAAAAGAACAAATTTGAGTCAGTTCTAGAGAGAGGGATGAACCTAGAGCCTGTCATACTGAGTGAGATAATTCAGAAAGAGAAAAAATAAATGTATTATATTAACGCATACATATGGAATTTAGAAAAATGATACTGACGAACCTATTCACAGGGAAGGAATGGAGACACAGGTATACAGAAGGGACTTATGGACACAGTGGAAGGAAAGACTGGGACAAAAGGAGAAAGTTACTCTGACATATGCACTAACGTGTAAAAGAGATAACTGGTGAAAATTTGCCATATAACACAGTAAGCCCACCTTGACGCTCTGTGAAGACCTAGAGGGGTGGGAAGTGGGGATGGATGGGATGCTCAAGAACGTCGGCATATGCGTGTAATATGGCTGATTTTTATAAAGCAGTTTTCCTCCAGTTAAAAATATAAAAACCTATCAGACTCATCTAGCTTCCAACTTTGAACACATGCACGTGTGTGGGTTTTTTGTTTTGTTTTTTCCTCACAGAAACATAAATAGAAAAAAACAAAGTTGCAAAGTTCAAAAGATGAGAGTGAAACCCATCTCCTCCCCCCCCAAGTTTAAAGACCCAATTTTTTAAGCTTATGTGCATATATCTACATTATTTGTATCTAGAGAAATAACTTTTATTTACCCCCAAAGAAAGCATACTACACAGTATTCCATACTTTGTAACAAATTCATTCATTACATCATGAACCGTGCTGGTGAGTATGTGGTTAGAAAGTAATTCACATGTCTACATTGTATTTAACCACTTCCCAGCTGAGGCTCATTTGAGCTCTTGTCACTTTTCTGGCAATAAACACCATTATACATTATATGCTGGAGAAGGCGATGGCACCCCACTCCAGTACTCTTGCCTGTAAAACCCCATGGGCGGAGGAGCCTGGTAGGCTGCAGTCCATGGGGTCGCTAAGAGTCGGACACGACTGAGCGACTTCACTTTTCCCTTTCATGCATTGGAGAAGGAAATGGCAACCCACCCCAGTGTTCTTGCCTGGAGAATCTCAGGGACGGCGGAGCCTGGTGGCCTGCCGTCTCTGGAGTCGCACGGAGTCGGACACGACTGAAGCGACTTAGCAGCAGTAGCATACATTATATGCATCGTGATGAACTCCTATTAAATATTTTTGTGAGGTAAATTTCTGGAAGACAGACTCCGGGTGAGTTCAATAAACACCATTATACATTGACTATATGCATCATGACAAACTAAATATTTTATGAGGTAAATTTCTAGAAGACAGACCCTGAGTGAGTTCAATAAACACCATTATACATAGATTATACGCATCGTGACGAACTCTAGTAAATATTTTTATGAGGTAAATTTCTAGAAGGAAAACCCCCGGGTGAGTTCAAAATCTAGATAAATGTGATGAGCTCAGCAAACGTTTTAAAATGAAGTGGGGGAGCCCACGTCGGTAAAACACACGATTGAGACGGTCAGCTCAGAGGTCCCGGCGGAGCGCGGCGAGCCGGCGGCCGCGGTCAGGCAGGGTCAGCAGCCCGCGACGCCTCAGAGGCCGCCCCGGGGGCGGGCGCGCTCGGGTCACGTGGGCGGTGGCGCCCCGCCCCGCCCGGTCACGCGGAGCGCCACGCGGCCGCCGGCTTCCCTGGCCGGTTCAGTATCCTCACGCGGCGGCGCTGCGGCCGGGTCTCGCGGAGGTGGGGCAGGGACTCAGGGAAGGTAAGTTCTGTTCCCGGCGCGGGCCTGGGCGGCCTCTCGCGGGGCGGGGCTCGCGAGACTAGCCACTTCCGGCCGGGCGGCGGGCCCGGGGCTCGGGCTTCCGGTGGCGCAGGAGACTGGGGGTGGGTTCGCGGTTGCAGTGCTGCATTTCATCCTGGGTCTTCTGAGCGCTGCGGTCCCGCCGCCCTAGACGCAGCTCTCCTTAACGATGAACCCCCAGCACAGGCTTCTGCCCGGGCACTGCGGGCCCATCGAGCTTGTTCACCGTCAAGGCTGGTCCTCACTCCGGACCTGCAGCTTCCGTTCAGTTCAGTTGCTCAGTCGTGTCCGACTCTTTGCGACCCCATGGACTGCAGCACGCCAGGCTTCCCCGTCCATCACCAACTCCTGGAGTTTACTCAAACTCATGTCCACTGAGTGGGTGATGCCATCCAACCATCTCATCCTCTGTCATCCCTTTCTCCTGCCTTCAATCTTTCCAGCATCAGGGTCTTTTCAAATGAGTCAGTTCTTTGCATCAGGTGGCCAAAGTATTGGAGTTTCAGCTTCAGCATCACTCCTTCCAATGAATATTCAGGGCTACTTTCCTTTAGGATGGACTGATTGAATCTCCTTGCAGTCCAAGGGACTCTGAAGAGTCTTCAATACCACAGTGAAAAAGCATCAGTTCTGTGCTCAGCTTTCTTTATAGTCCAGCTCTCACATGCATACATGATTACCGGAAAAACCATAGCCTTGACTAGACGGACCTTTGTTGGCAAAGTAATGTCTCTGCTTTTTAACAGCCGCTTCCCTGGTCCATTTTTTAACAAGCTTTCCTGGCATTTGGCTTCCCTCATAGCTCAGTTGGTAAAGAATCCGCCTGCAATCTTCAGGAGACCCTGGTTCGTATTCCTGTGTCGGGAAGGTCCACTGGAGAAGAAATAGGCTAGCCAGTATTCTTGGGCTTCCCGGGTGGCTCAGCAGGTAAAGAATCCGTCCACAATGCGGGAGACCTGGGTTCGATCCCTGGGTTGCAAAGATCTCCTGGAGAAGCGAAAGGCTACCCGCTCCAGTATTCTGGCCTGAAGAATTCTAAAGAATCGGAGAGGACTGAGCGACTTTCACTTTTCTTAGCATTTGTGCTCTGAAATGTATGAAACTTGCCCCAGGGTTGCCGCAGCCCCAGCCGTCTTGGGTATCCGACTCCTGAAGTCTGCAGGCAGAATGATCACCCATGTCTTGATAGCCACGCTCTGGTTGTCTTTTCGGTTCTTGAGCTTGGTGTTGACAACTGCAGGTTGTCTTGACTCAAACGTTGAACACAGCTTGAAGTCCTTGCCCATAGGCTGTCAGAGCTGGCAGGACCCTTAAGAGATGACCGCCACGGTGATTGCAGAGTTTCCCACCCCCAGGACCCACCCTGGACACTTGACTGTCCTGAGACGTTTGTCCCTACCACTGCACTTAGTGCAGGTCTGCGTTATAGTCGCACACACTGCATCGCAGCGACATTAGCCGACTTCTCACAAGTCAGGCAGAGCTGGGGGTTCAAACCCAGGTGAGTGCAGCTGCTACTGTAAGGTCTCTAATGTCGCAGACGACACCTGCGGATTCCAGGACTGGCTGCGCAACTCTTAAATTATTAGGGAAGATGGTGACTGTAGCCATGAAATTTTAAAAGACACTTGCTTCTTGGAAGAAAAGCTGTGACCAACCTAGACAGCATATTAAAAAGCAGAGACATTACTTTGCCAGCAAAGATCCATCTAATCAAGGCTATTGGTTTTTCCAGTGGTCATGTATGGATGTGAGAGCTGGACTATAAAGAAAGCTGAACACCGAAGAATTGATGCTTTTGAACTGTGGTGTTGGAGAAGACTCTTGAGAGTCCCTTAAACTGCAGGGAGATCCGACCAGTCCTTCCTAAAGGAAATCAGTCCTGGGAATATTCATTGGAAGGACTGATGTTGAAGCTGAAACTCAAATACTTTCACCACCTGATGCAAAGAACATACTCATTGGAAAAGACCCTGATGCTGGGAAAGATTGAAGGCAGGAGGAGAAGGGGAGGGCAGAGGATGAGATGGTTGGATGGCATCACCAAAATGATGGACATGAGTTTGAGTAAGCTCTGGGAGTTGGTGATGGACAGGGAGGCCTGGTGTGCTGCAGTCCATGGGGTCGCAGAGAAGGACACGACTGAGCGACTGAACTGAACTGATTTCGTTTCAAACATTTGTTGACACGAGTCTTGCACATTGGCTTTCCTAAATTAAAAAAAATTCAAGACCATCATCTAAGGATATATATATGTGGAGGGTACACACAAACATCTTTGCGAAAAGGTTTTGTACCTTCAAGATAGTGTATATGCGTGCCACCTATTTTTATAAATCCGTGGATGCTACTTAGATAAAATGGTAAGATTTATATATCAGTCTTCACAAAGTTTAGACATAAGACCTAAGTTTGAATCTTCTCTGTGATTTTGTGAGTTTGGGCAAGCTTTTGTGAAAGTCCTTTACCCTTAGTTTCCTCATCTGGAAAATAGGCATTTTTTCCTGGGGATTAATGAATTCATATATGCAGAGTCCAAGCACTTGGCACTCACTAAAGGTAGCTAGTTTTATCTATTATTCTGCCAGACAAAGAAATCTAAAGCTATGGCATTTCTCATCTCTGAACCTAAAATAAAGGTGTCACCTTGGAGTTTTGCATTCTGATAAGTGTAGATCAAGTCCCCAGACTCAGTAAAAGCAACTTTGTGCTTTTCAGCTCAAGAATAAGAAGAAATTCCTTTAACTTCATGTTTCTTTTGTCCCCACTGTCTTATAGAAACTTAAGTTATGCTGAAAAAGATTCCCTATGCCGGAAAGGTATCTAATAGAGACAGAGGATTCATTTAGCCAATTAGTAATTTTATGTGGTGTTAGCACCTTTAGAAACCTAATTTTAGGTACAGTCCAAAAAATATCTCTTGAAGAGAACTGTGGAACAAAATGACTCAACATTTCTTTACGCAGTTTTCTTCTAGCTCCAATACTGAGTAATGCAGTTTAAGTTTTCATTTCATTTTCTTACTTTAGGAGTCTACTATCTTAAAGCTGACTCAACACAGAGAAAATGTGTAGGAGCATATGAATAGTGCATCAAAGTAACAGTAATTAAAGTGAACACAGTGACTTGTGTTGCTGTCTGAATGGACCATGATATTCACATTATTTAATTGAGAATAATATGGGTGTTAATTATAGTCACCAGATATCATAAATAGTACCACCTATGATGCTTGGAGGGAACAATTATTTGAAGGATGAGATAATACTTTTCTAAGCAAAATGCAAAACTGATCATATTTCTCTGAAACCTTTATCATTTAGCCCCAGCTTTCTCTGCTCATTTCTTATCAGCCCATGCAAAGTTCCCTACAATTTTCCTTGGTTGGGGGTGGGGGTGGGGAAACCCTGCAAAGTCTCTAAGAGACTGAAACGAGAAAGGATAGTGTTTGGTTCTCATTTATTTGGGAGTTCAATAGAATTTAATTAACTTCTGATGCTAATCCATATCTCATGTATTTTGGTACTTGCTTGAATCTTGTATTTCTTTTCTATTTGTTGCCTGGAAAAAGAAAAGTAAGAGAACTATAGATTTATTTCTTCCTCTATGGCAAGTCTTGAAATAAGCTGTACAAAAATTTCAAATAGTCTATTCATGATCTGTTTACATATACATTCTCTGAGGACACAAAGTACCATTTTATCCCTTTTCTTGGATTTTGGATTATTTGTTACATAAAGTAGGATACCACTTATATTTGGGGGGAAAAAGTAATTTTAAATATGAGTAAGTGTAATACATTTATAAACACTTAAAATTTATGTTTATCATCCCCTTGCTTTTCTTTGTAAATTTTCCCTATATACATTTATCCACAAATAATACATTGTTTTGTTTTGCCCCTTGTGGCACTTTATAAAAATAGCAGCATACTCTGAATTCTTAAAATTTTTTTGTTTAAAGTTACTTTTTGACTAATCCAACTTGACATAGCCATACATTTTCCACTGCTACACAATATTGCATTGAACGAGTGTAAAAATCATCCATTCTACTGTTGATAGATTTGACTTGTTTCCTATCTTTTGCTGTATAACCATTCTTGTGCATTTTTCCTGGTATACCTGTGCGCACTTCTAGGGAATGTATCTGAAGTGGGATTATTGGGTCATGAATGTGTTCAGCTTTGCTAGGGAATGCTAGATTGTTGTACCTCTAATTGATGTCATCACTAACAGTTGCTCCATATCCTTGCCAATACTTGTTATTTTTTGCCAGTCTGGTGGATGGAAAATAGAATCCTATTTTGACTTTGCTTTATATTTCTTTTACATTTTCCTACTAATTAGGTTGAGCATCTTTACATGTGATTTCTGGCTATTCAGATTTCCTCATCTGTGAAATGTTGAAATGTTTGTGTCTTTTGCCCATTTTTATAATGGTTGCCTTTTTCACTTGTTTATAGGAATACTTCATGCTTTCTGAATCAGTCCTTTGTTAGTTATATGTGTTGCATATTCCATATTTTTCTTTTTCTTCAGCCTATTCCCCCCTCCTCTTTTCAATTCATCTGTCTGTCCCCGTTTTTCTTATCACTATTGCCCTTCTGTTCTGTCACAAAATGTGATAATGACTGCACATGCAGCAGTACGGAGGTAAATGTTACCATCTGAGTAGTTTGTATACTTTGGGCACCTGCCAAAATCAAGTAAAACCAGATAATGGTTTAGAAAAGTTCCAATCCAGCCTCTGGTCAAGCATGGCTAATCCAGAAAGTCTAAATATTGGATATTCTTCAGAAATTGTGTTAGACCTCATTCCCTATTGACACTCCCACTCCAAGTGATTCTGTTGAATTCTATAGTTTGAAAACTTCCAAATTTCTCTCTCTAGTGAGTCTCAATTCTAGTCTCATATATCTGACTTTTGACTTGATATCTCTTGAGTACCTCAGACTCACTCTGTACAAAATGTAACTAGTTCCTGATTTTTCCCTTCTTTCAAAGTATCATTCCTTTCTCATCTGCCCAATCACAATCACAAACCACATAGTTGCACCAACCTAAAACCTGGGAGTTAAATGGCAGCCCACTCCAGTATTTTTGTCCTGAGAATCCCACGGACGGAAAAGCCTGGCGGCCTGCGGTCTGTGGGGTCACAAAGAGTCAGAAACAACTGAAGCGACTTAGCACATCCTTATTTCTTTTCTGTAGCTCCTTCATTCCAGTTCATCAGCCCAAACTGAGTTTGTGCCTCACTCAATTTTCTTACTGGGCAGAGGCAGGAACTGTGAATTCGATGTATAAAGGAAAGCACTACACTAATCAAGTTTAGGAAATTACAGAGATGTCATATTTGTTCCCTGAAGTTTGCATTGTTAACCGTTGCTCTAATTATTAGGAGAAAAAGGAAATAAATACAGACATTCTTGGCAAAACAGGATATACAGTTTTACTTAGAAACTATCATAGAAAAAATAAAAATACCAACATAAGGGAGGCCCTCAGGAAAATCCTCTACATGGGGCCTGAAACCCCTGACAATGATATATCTTGATGTTTCTTTCTCATATGAAATTAATAGACCATGGCTATGTTCTTGAAGAAGGTCCTTTTGAAAGGGTTGGTTTCAAAGAAATAGGCTGAATATCTGTGCTAAGAAAAAAAAATATTTAGAATACCTTACAGATTCTCTAAAATTTATATACTTCTATAAATTGAAGAGAAAGTCACTGTTTTGAATGCCCAAGTAAGACAGAAGAAAGTAATGACATTTTCTATGTGAATTAAGAAAATTAAAGGCATCCATTCACACTTCTCCTTCCTACTAGAATATGGTTATCTGGTTGATCTGTATGAACTGGCTGTCTACACCAGGCAAAACCAACTTAGCCACCTTTTAACCAAGAGGTTCAAGACTATTCAGACTGTCGAAGAATCCTGTTGTTCATTCGTTAAGTCGTGTCTGACTCTGTGACCAGGTACGCGAGGCTTCTCTGTCCACCACTATCTCCTGGAGTTTGTGCAAACTTATGTCCATTGAATCAGTGAAAACATCCAACCATTTCATCCTCTGTTGCCCCCTTCTCCTTTTGCCCTCAATTTTCCCCAGTATCAGGGTCTTTACCAGTGAGTCAGCTCTTCACATCAGGTGGCCAAAGTATTGGAGTTTCAGCTTCAGCATCAGTCCTTCCAATGAATATTTAGGACTGATTTCCTTTAGGATTGACTGGTTGAATCTCCTTGCAGTCCAAGGGACTCTCAAGAGTCTTCTCCAACACCACAGTTCAAAAGCATCAATTCTTTGGTGCTCAGCCTTCTTTATGGTCCAACTCTCAACATCCATACAAGACTTCTGGAAAAACCACAGCTTTGACTATACTGACCTTTGTTAACAAATTGATGTCTCTGCTTTAAAACACTGTCTAGGCTTGACATAGCTTTTCTTCCAAGGAGCAAGTGTCTCTTCATTTCGTGGTTGCAGTCACCAAGCACATTGATTTTGGAGCCCAAGAAAATGAAATCTGACACTGTTTCCACATTTTCCCCATCTATTTGCCATGAAGTGATGGGACCAGATACCACGATCTTAGTTTTTTGAATGTTGAGTTTTAAGCCAGCTTTTTGACTCTCCTCTTTCACCTTCATCAAGAAGCTCTTTAGTTCCTTTTCACTTTCTGCCATTAAAGTGGTATCACCTGCATATCTGACGTTATTGTTATTTCTCCCTGTAATCTTGATTCCAGCTTGTGCTTCATCTAGCCCGACATTTCACATGATGTACTCTGCATATAAGTTAAATAAGCAGGGTGACAACATACAGCCTTTACATACTCCTTTCCCAGTTTGTAACCAGTCCATTGTTCCATGTCTGGTTCTAACTGTTGCTTCTTGTCCTTCATACAGGTTCATTAGGAGGCAGGTCAGGTGGTCTGGTATTCCCATCTCTTTAAGAATATTCCACAGTTTGTTGTGATCCACACAGTCAAAGGCTTTAGCATAGTCAGTGACGCAGAAGTAGGTGTTTTTTTGGAATTCCCTAGCTTTTGATCTCTGGTTCCTCTGCCTTTTCTAAATCCAGCTTATGCATCTGGAAGGTCTCAGTTCATGTACTGCTAAAGCCTAGCTTGAAGGATTTTGACCAAAATCTTGCTGGCATGGAAATGAGTGTCATTGTATGGTAATTTGAACATTCTTTGGCACTGCTTTTCTTTGGAATTAGAATGAAAACTGACCTTTTTCAGTTTTGTGGCCACTGCTGAGTTTTCCAGATTTGCTGGCATAATGAGTGCAGCACTTTAACAGCATTATGGTTTAAGATTTGAAGTAGCTTAGCTGGAATTTTGTCACCTTCACTAGTTTTGTTTGTAGTAATGCTTCCTAAGGCCCACTTGACTTCTCTCTTCAGGACGTCTGGCTCTAGGGGTCATTAAGAGCTTTTTTTGTACAGTTCTTTTGTATTCTTGCCACTTCTTCTTAATCTCTTTTGCTTCTGTTAGGCCCTTGCCAAAGAAAACTACCTTCAACAAAAGCTAAAAACAACACTGATAATATGCAGGTGTTGTTTAGCATTGAATTTGAGAGGGAATAAAAAGATAGTGAGACTTTAGTATCTGTCAGGAATTCTGAAATATCTACCTTAGGCAATGAAATGAATCAAATACAAGTCCAGCCTAAAGGTGGTCAGTCCTCCCTAATTTGGCAAGCTTTAAGAATTCTTACAATCATGACTGACTATATAACCCAGTATTTTTAAAAGCACCTCCATCAGTCTCAGGGAAATCAAATTTCTCTTATGATTATCTCTGTGAGTTAAGTGTAATGAAACTAGTGAAGACCACTTGCAATTTTTTTCTTTTTTCTTTTTTTTGTTTGTTTGTGGTTTTGTTGTTGTTCCACTAGCATGGATCCTGATGGCTCTGAACAAGATCCTGAAACGAAGGAGCAATATGCTTCTGTCTATGTGGGTAGAGAAGAAGACATTAAAAGATCTGAAAGAATAACAGCTGTTGTCCATGACAGAGAAGTGGTAATTTTTTACCACAAAGGAGAATTTCATGCTATGGATATTCGCTGTTACCGTAAGATTTTATTTTTCATTTGTAAACCTTGTATTTATTTACTGTCCAGAAAGCTATTAAAATTTCAGTTTTTAGTGACCAGATGTATGTTCAATTTCTCTGCAGACTCAGGAGGACCTTTACATTTGGGAGAAATAGAGGTATGTAAAAGTAAATCTGTTTTCAACAAATTCAGATGTTTCCTATTTATATTCCTACTATATTTACAGTCTCTATTCACAAACAATTTATATTTGGGTTTGAACTATATTTTCATGCTTTGAGTATAATTACTAATATTCTAGGAATTCACAACACTAACAAGGTAAAGAAAACCATTTTACAGGTAAAGATGAGAAATATACATGTCTTCTGACCTAGCAAATATACTTTGAAAGATCTACTCTGCATATTATTGTACAAAAGTATATATATACACACTTACATATGTGCACATACTTCTTAAGTATATGCACGTATATAAGTATATATACACTTAAACATTTGTTAAGTACATACTTTAGTTCATTGTGGTATTGTTCATTGTAATGAAAAATTGAAGGAAATTTAAATGTTTTAACAAGAGGAAACAGTTTAAATTGGGACTCGCCATGCTGTGGAATAGTATACTGTGCTGTGCTTAGTTGCTCAGTCATGTCCAACTGTTTGTGAGCCCATGGACTGTAGCCCACCAGGCTCCTTGGTCCATGGGGATTCTCCAGGCAAGAATTACTGGAGTGGGTTATTATGCCCTCCTCCAGGGGATCTTCCTGACCCAAGGATTGAACCAGGGTCTCCCACACTGTAGGCAGATTCTTTACCAACTGAGCCACCAGGGAGGCCTGTGGAATAGTATACAGCTGGTAAGTTAATCCGGCATGAATGTCAACAGTATATTTTTGAGTGGAGAAAAGCAAGTCAAAGAATAATAGGTCTAAAGAGGTCCCATTTAAAAAAAATAATTACTTTTTATAATTCTACATAGTTTGAATTTTTCCAATGTGTATATATTAGTTTTATGATATAATAAAAATATCAATATATATATTTTAAGAAAGAAAAAACACTTTGAAGGCTTAACTGAGGGAAGATGGGGGCACTGTTTTACATCCTTGCATTCCCAAACTAGCTGCCTGATTTCTTCTTTTCTACCTCATGAAACTGATCTCTCTCTCCCTTCCCTGTCTGTGTCTCTGACTGGCACAAAGTACATGCTTAAATTTAGTGTTCCACTCTCTATACAACTCATATCTACCTACTTCCACACCTGTCCTCATGTTAAAAGATGTGCGCTTAAATTATGAATATGAACTTACGAGTTATGAAAGTGTTTGCTGACAGTTCTGGCAGGGGAGGTGGTACGAAACAGCATTTCTGCACTTCTCGTGTGGAGATAAAAATGTCAGCACCTGGATGATAGAGTGGAAGAATTTCCCTCAGTTTCAGACCATCGTGAGAGCTATAAAACCTTGCTGCTCAAAGTGTGGTTCACAGACCAACAACATTGGTGACACCCGGGAGTGTCTTGGAAATGCAAATACTGCAGCCTGTTCTAAGGACTACTGAACTTAAACAAGAGCTCGATTTAAACAAGATCTAGGTGATTCCCATGTCCTTTAAATTTTTAGAAGCACTGCTTTAGGACAGCTAAAAGTTTGAAATGAACTACTTTGGAACATAAATTGCTCTTTAGTTAACATATGCACTTATGCCTTTAGTAACCTCTCTTGAAATTATATCTGAGGCTTACCATTCTTCCACCAGCTAGTGAAGATTCATTTAGAAGCACTTGGAGCTCTTGCCCCATTTCCATCACAGAAGTGACATTAATATCTAACAGATAATAGCATACTGGGGTCACATGGGGTAGTTGCCTGGGCTGGTTATCTTCTGATAGAGCTCTAACACACTGGGTTTCTTATCAACTGCAGAAGAACTTGATGACTGCTAAGATTAGGTTCTGCCTTATGCTAAATAATTTGTAAATGGGAGGAAAAAAGAGAAGCCTGTTCTGCAGCCTGGTTCTTCAGCAGTAAGTTCTTTTCTGAGTCGGAGATTTATTGTCAACATTGGAAATGTCATATTATAAAATCAATTATTTCTTTCCCCAGGAATTTGATGGACGAGCATGTATAGTTTGCCCCTGGCATAAGTATAAAATTACTTTGGAAACAGGAGAAGGACTGTATCAGTCTATAGATCCTAAAGACCCATCAGCAAAACCCATGTGGTGCTCCAAAGGGATAAAGCAAAGGATTCACACAGTGACAGTGGACAATGGGAATATTTATGTGACTCTTTCTAATGAGCCTTTTAAATGTGACTCTGACTATTATGCTACTGGAATCTTCAAAGTAATTCCGAGTTCCTTCTGATAAAACTTCATGGCAATGAAAAATGTTGTGTATGTTTTGAAAGTATTTTTAGAATAACCTTGCTGAGTACCAAAGATGACTAACTTTTTCCAACACAAACACATTTATCATCTTTAACAGTCATATTTATGAAAGGTTCCAAAGCACATGTACTTGGTGTGATATAAGGAACATCCTCGGGATCTATAGAATACTTTTCAGCCAATCCTCTGGATTGATTGGGACCTCAAGGTTATAGGTTTGAAATGTGCATTTGAAGAAGGATAAAAATAATTTGGAGTAACCAGAATGAAGAAAGGTTAAAAAAAAAAATAGATCTACAAAGAAAACTTTAGGGGGAAAATCCCTACTTGATATAGTAGACTTTATCACGGAAAAATTTTAATGTGTACAAAGTGAAGGGAATAATAAACTCCCAGCACCCACCTTCAACAGTTATCAGCATTCTTCTAGTCTTGATTCATTTTTGCATGCGTTCACCACCCCACCTATTGATGGTTATTACAATTTTTTATGGTAAAATTTAAACACATTGAGATACTTAAGTTGTAACTATTCAGTTTTTCCAAATATATAGCAGACCTTTTACACTTGAAAAAATACTTCCCCAAATGGGATCAGTGTACATGCTGAATTTAGAAATAGGAAACAACTTGCCTGACATTGAAACCAAGTAAACTTGAGCTCAGTTTCTCTCAGGTCATGGTAGACAGTTTCAAAGTAATGAGGAGACAGTTGCTGCTAGCCATGAGGGATGTGAAATGTGTTCAGCGAGCCAAATGAAATTTCTAAATAACATTTTTAAAAAATTTTTATTTGTATAGAATTTTGCACATGTATCCAAGTGCCATATAAATGTCACAGAGAGCAGGATATAGGGCGTTGTTCCTCAGTCTTTTCTTCTGAGTTCGCAGGCCTGTGTTAAGTTAGTTCACCCTGCTTTTTCCATGCCAGTTAGTTATGGCCATCATCCTCTGGTTGCCTCGTGCCCACGCTGTATTATAAATCCCTGGGTACTGATCATCTAAAACTCAGCAGCACATGGTAGAATGTAAGAATAAGTGGGACCAGAAAGAACTATGAGGAACAGATTATGAATTCAGAATGAGAAAAGCTTTTTGTCAATACTGGAACTTAGTCTCAAACCACAGTAATCTTCTTAGTGACACAGGGCTGAATTAAGCCTTAGTATTCTAAGGGGTCCACTTGGATCCTTTCTCTTGGCTATTGTAAAAATAATAAGTGAATAAAATAGGTATCATTAAGGCTGTGCTTATAGAGCCTTTTGCTATATATTATAATTTTTCTGATATATTGCTACATGCTACCCATATTCCAACACTTGCTTTCAATAGACTATCAATGAGCCAGGCCTGGGTTTTTTATAAATACTATTTATAGCAGCAGTTACCCACCAGGTACAAAAAATGTACCATCCTGGAATGGGTACATCCTGGTCTATTAAATCAGGCACTGATCCTCCAATGACTTAACACATGTCCAGAATTGAAAATGCATGGAAGAAACCAAAGTACCTCCAGCAGGCAAAAACCATGACCCTGGTTTGTGGGACCAATCACAGAAGCATTTTTTCCTGAGGATCCAGTGGCAACAATGAGTAACATGGACTTGGTTTCTGGTTTTTAATTTGTTCCTCTAGATGGGGAAATAAAAATGTCATGTCACATCCCATTCTCATATATAGACATCTTCTCATCAGATTTGTAAACAATATAAATTTACGTCTATGAATTTCAAGTCTTTCATAACTTTATAGATGAGTTTTAAAACAACTAATAGGGAAACTCAAACTATGCAGCCTGTAGATAGAAAATATATATCCTTTTATTATCTCTGAAAAAGATATGTAACATTTTAATAGGGAGGGTTTTTTCCCTCCCAGATAAATAATCGGAAAGATACTCTAAAGTCTTTAATACAAACATAAATGTATTATAAACATGTCCATATTATAAACCATCACATAGAGTCTAACTTACCAAAGGGTACGTTTTCTTGTTCATTAAAAAATATCACATAGTCAACATTGATTCATTTTATTTTCTCTACCATGTAAATACTTGAGAATGACATTTTATCAATAGTCCTCCCCCGCCCCCATTTTTTTCCAAAGCAGAGCAGTCAGAACATAAAAACTAGTTTCCTAGTTATGTCATTAGATAATGCTTAAGCTCTGTTCAGTGATATTTAAGTTCAGATTTTCTCATTCATTCATTTCAGCTGATTGGTCAAACACAGAATGTAAAACCTGAATCTTATTACTCAACTTATTAGCAGGAAGTTTGGGGCGATCAGAAATACCGTCTGGCTTCTCTGGTAACGACCTGTAAGGTTTTGCTTTGATTTCACCTTCGGGAAACAGAGGCTCAGAAAGCACAGGCTCCGAAAAGGCATTTCTAAAATTTTCACTCTCCTCTCTGTTTTGCCTTATAGATTCTTCTTCTTGGAAAATTTTCATTGTCTTCTCCAGCACAGCATTAACACAGACTGTCTAATAATTTTTAAAAAGTTAAGGTTTCTTTTTTTATTATTGGAGTATAATTGCGTTATACTACTAAACTTAACAGATAAAAATCCAATAATGCAATAAAACATTTAACATAAAATCATTGATCTGTATCTTCTAACAAAGAGGTGCTTTTTTTCAGCTTCCTCTGGCACATGATAAACGTGAAGAGGCTGATTCCTAATTATAAATATACCATAATCTAGAAGGAAAATTAAAACATAGTATGCTTTAATAAAAATATGCTTCACATTTCTAATTCATGTTTTACATCTTTATTCTCTAATTAAATGAAACATTCCTTTATTCTCCTGACTTAATTAAACATCTTCTGAGAGATGGAATTTATCCTCAAACATGTTAATATCTCAAAGTAGGTTTTCTGTTTTTAGTTTTTTCCCATATAGACTTTGCTTATACCAATTATGTTTCACTGGAAGGGCATAAACATTTTGGTAAGAATTTAGTAAATTAATGATTTAGAATCAATGATTTCTAAACAAACTTGTGATCCACTTTCCCTCAAAAATGCCATTCAGTACTTTAAGGGTGTCAGAACAAAACATAGATTAAAAAAATAACTTCAAAAACTGAGACTCACTAAGAGCTGTATCTGTTAAACCTATAACTTTACTGATGGGAATGATGATGCCAAGCATTTAAGGCAAGCAACAAGAATAATAAAATCTATAAAATACGAGAACACCTAAACTAGCTTCTTTTACCAAAGCGATGATGCCTCCAAGGTGACATAATAGGCGACCAATGCTCAGATGTTCCTAAAGAGAGGAACAGAAAGGAGGGCAGGACTTTCCTCCTGCCTCCTCTTTTCTTTCTGTTTCCCACCTCAGAATGGGGACACCAGATGCTTCCCTTCACTTCCCGGCGTTACCGTTACCGTCTGGCAATGTGACCCCTCTGACCAACGTAATAAAATTTGTCTGCTGGGGAGGAAGATCGGAAGGATTTGGGGGAAAGTGTTTCCTCCTATTTATATAGAAGAAAGACTGTCTTTTGCCTCTACTCTCTCCTCCTTGCTTTGGAGGCTGATACGGATGTAAGGCATGAGGATAAGGCAGCAAAGCTAAGAACCAAAACCAACCAACAGGATAGTGGGAGAGAGAGATGGAGAGGCCCTGGGTGCGTGATGACGCTGTAGATCCACTATACAAACCGGGAAACTGCCTGACTCTGGACTTCTAATTAAGTGAGATATTTAAATATCTGTATTGATTAAGGTACTATCAGTACTATCAATCGATAGTATTAAGGTACTATCAATGCTACTTATATCTAAGTACACCCAAATCTAGAGTTACAAAATCTTGAGGTCCATCACTTCCAGCTACAGCTTTAACCATTTATCACAACTATGCTATGAAAAGAAGGTTGGGGAGCCCTAACCTTTTTGATACATTTCTTCTTCCCTCACTTACAACATTTTATCTGTGCCTACCATAACCAATTTTGTCCAAGTCTCAGAAAATGCAAGATCTTGATTAAGGTCAGTATTTCTCCATCTTTGCTTATAACCTATACCCTACCTATCAACTTGCCTATCAATTACTGCCTGCCTCTTCAACCTCTCATTCTTGACTAGCTCCTCCCCTGCAACCTGTCACATACTAAAGTATAGTCTACCCTGAAATTTAAAAATTTAAAATCCCTATGGCCCTGTTTCCCTCTTGACTACTACACATTTTTCTTGATCAAACCAGGACATACATTCACGGTTTCCATTTTACCATCTCCTTTTCACTCTTTCTGCTAAAGCAGTTCTCAAGATGATTAATTCCAACTTTCCTACTAGATCTAAGGGACACTTTTCAGATCTTCATTTTACTTGACTTTTTCTGCTTGTACGTGACTCTTAACCACTCACAACTTCCTCAGTCTAGTTCCTTGACAGTGTTTCTCCTGCTTCTTTTATTATTGGTCCTCTGTCTCCTTCATGGATTTCTTCTTAGCTTATGTTAAAAGAAAGTGCTCTTCCCATTTCTGTCAACTTTCTACTCTTCACTTGGCATGGTTCCACTCTCAGGGCATTAACTTCCAACATAGATGTTATTTGCTTTTAAAACCATAATTCTAGCCCTGACCTCTCCCAGGATTTGGATGAATATATCACAAATTATCAGAGGTCACCAAAAAAGTTGTTTCTATTCTTAGTTTATAGCATAAGTCATGTAGGATGATTTCAGAAGTCTTTGAAAAATTCAGGTAATTTTGGTTCTAATCTAGTTTGTTTTAGTTTCACCATAGCCATTTCATCCCACTCATTTTCTGCAGGATATTTGCATCAATCTTGTATGAGATTCACATTTAAGATACTGAACACTTCTCAAAATTTTAAAACATTTGCAAAATATTTGATAAATTCAGAGTTCTAAAAAATTGTAAATATGTTTAAAATGAGTTCTTTTACACTTTTTTTTTTAAGTTGTCTTGGCTATTCTTTACCTTCAGCATTTCCTTGTAAATTTTAGAATAAACTAGTCAATGTACACATACACACCTGCTCAAATTTTAATTGGGATTGCACTGAATCTGTGGATTATTAGGAAAACTTAACCTTTATTCTTGTCTGTTTCAATATGATCAAAAAAATAAATAGGTAAAAGACCTCTAACAAAAAAGCCATAAATTTATTAACAGAAAGAAGATCTAAATAAATAGAGAAATATACCATGTTCATAGATTGGAAGGAGAACCTGTTTTACCAGTTATGAAGACTTAATGTAAAGCGCCAGTAAGTAATACAGCATTGAGTTGGTATAAGAGTAGACAGATCAGTTGACTAGAACAAAGAGAATATAAACAGACCTACATATATAAGGACATTTAATTTATCTTAAAAGAGAGGTGTTCTGGGGCAATTGGAAAGGGGTTTACTCTTTTCCCTGATAAATTGAGTTGGATCAACTGGGCGTTCCTGGTGGCTCAGCTGGTAAAGAATCTGCCTGCAATGCAGGAGACCTGGGTTCAACCCCTGGGTTGGGAAGATCCCCTGGAGAAGGGAAAGGCTACCCACTCCAGTAATTCTTGCCTGGAGAATCCCATGGACAGAGGAGCCTAGTGGGCTGCAGTCCATGAGGTTGCAAAGAGTCGGACACAACTGAGCGACTAAGCACAGCACAGCAGAATGAGATACCCATGGAGGAAAAATTTGACCCTTGCCTCATACCAACTCCAGATGTATTATAAATCTAAAAGTGAAAGGCAAAATAACAAAGCTCCTAGGATATATCAGAGGGAGCAGTTTCATGACTAGGATGTAAGTCAAGATTCCCTAATTAAGACATAAAAAGCATTTAATATAAAGAAGACTAATAAATGAGACTTCATTAAAATTAAGAACTTCTGTTTTAAAAGAAACTCCTAAAAATGAAAAGCTAGTCACAGAGTAAAATAAATCTGCCCAAATTTAACTGAAAAAAGGGCTATGTTCCAATAATACAGTTAAAAGTACAAATTGATAATAAACCAAAGGACAACTCTAAGTAGGAAAATGAGAAGAGACTAACAGAAATTAACAAAAGAGGATACCCAATTAATGTATAAAAAAGGTATTCAGTCTTAATAATCAATAAAATACAAATTAAAAACACAATATGATAGAACTATATACCCACAAAAGTGGCTATACCAGAAAAGATTGATAATACCAACTGTTAGTGATGATACAGAGTAACTGGGATTCATAATCTGCTAGAATGAACTGTTAAAACCATTTTGGAAAACTTTGGCAATATATACTAGAGACGAACATATGCAAAATCTACAGTCCAGACATTTCACCCAAACATATGTACAAGGACATTCGCAGCAACCTATTCACAATAGCCAAAGTTCTAAATAGTCTAAAAGTTCAACAATAGAATAGATAGTTGTATATTTAATCAATGGAATACTCTACAGCACCGACAGGCAGCAAGCTGCTGCTACAGGCAACAAATGAATCTCACAATGATACTGTTGAGCAATTTAAGACCTACAGAAGAACACAGTATACAATTTCATTTACATACAAGTCAAAACTGACTATGCCATTAGAAGTCAAAATAGTGCTTGCCTTTCCAGAAGAGGCTAGTGATCATAAGGAGGCAGGAAAGAGGCTTCTAGAATGATAGTATACTGTTTTGTTTCTTGATCCATAAGATACATCAATTAATTGATTTTCTGATAATTCATCAAGCTGTGTACTTTTCTTTTTGTATGTTGTAATTTTTTTCAATTAAAGGTAAATACAAATGGCAATGAATTAAAAGAAAATAACTTTATACTTTATAAAAGTCTGTATATTTTTGTCATACTTTTTAATGAACACTTTTGTAATTCAAAAACAAAAGCTGAACTTTAACCAACCACAGCACAATGGCAGAAACAAAACACCTGTAACCTAATGAAAGCCAAACCAAAATGTTTTGACCAAATAGTAATAAATTTTTTTAAAGGTAAAATAAATTTTATTACTTAAGCAACTTAGTTTTTGGTGGATTGACCTGGCTCCTTAGAAATGTAATTTTTAATGTAGAATTATTTTGCATAATAATAGAATAATATCTTGGTTTAAGAATAGACTATACAGTATTTCTTTACATAAAATAATTATATTTCCAGATTCTAATTACTTTCTTAACTTACCAAATAAATGAGTGCTGCATATGAAACGCACATTATGCTAGTTAAAGCAGTCTTTGCTGGGAAAGAAATGATTTCAAACAAAGATCCCTTTCTGACCTGAAAAAACAAATGAGTTTTCTTATTAAAACAAAAGATTTTCAATGTTACCATGTTAAATCTTATGTTATTGTAAAATGAGAATTCAAATATTGATAGTCATCTACTTTAGATCTCAGTTTTCCCACACCTTGAAAATATAATGTCTTCCTCCTTTACAAAAAGATACTTTCTTTTGCTAATTAAAACCTATGACAAATCTATTAAAAAAATCTCCCATTTCCAAAATCTGATTTTTGGTTTTTTACGTTTACCAAGTATGCTCACTAGGGGGTGCTGCTGTGCTTATTAGAAAAACAGTCTGTTGAAATTCATGTAGTCATCCTTTACTAAATTATTCACTTCTTCAATTAAGCAAACAGCAATGAAAATACCGGGCATTTCCTGGAGTTTAATGACCTGCCTGGAAGTGTTAATCATGAGACTGCTGAAGGCCAGTATTAATCTTAGATGATCATTAAGCTTCAGCAAATACTCTGCACTCATATCCAGCATGCTTTTTGCAATGTAGAGGTTTACACTAATAAAGAATTTGTCTCTCAGATTTTTCTAGCTTCTAGAATGTGTCCCTGCCTCACCACAATATATTCAGTTTGAGGGAACTGGAACTCTTAGAGGCCACCTCTGTGGCTTTGAGCTATAAGGATATGAAATGATGATGGTAGGAAGAACATTCCCTTCCCCTTTATCAGTGAAGGGGCAGTTAGTCATACTTCTCTGAAGAGCCAAGTCACTCAGAGGCTTCAAAAACTCCCAGAAGGTATACGCTGTAAATATAAAGTTATGCAAATGCGCAATGAAGGGAAGTGGCTCAGTCATGGTCAACTCTTTGCAACCCCATGAACTGTATGTAGCCTGCCAGGCTCCTCCACCCGTGGCATTTTCCAGGCACGAATACTGTAAAATTGCACACAAATGAAAATGGTATATATATATATGATCATTAAAATGTTCAGTTCAGTTCAGTCGCTCAGTCGTGTCCAACTCTTTGCAACCCCATGGACTGCAGCATGCCAGGCCTCCCTGTCCATCACCAACTCCCGGAGTTTACTCAAACTCATGTCCATCAAGTCAGTGATGCCATCCAGCCATCTCATCCTCTGTCATCCCTTTCTCCTCCTGCCTTCAATCCTTCCCAGCATCAGGGTCTTTTCCAGTGAGTCAGTTCTTTGCATCAGGTGGCCAAAGTATTTGAGTTTCGGCTTCAACATCAGTCCTTCCAGTGAACATTCAGGACTGATCTCCTTTAGGATGGACTGGTTGGATTAAAAGGTTATAACACTGAAAAACTGAAACAATGGTAGCAGTGGCTAGGTGAATTATGCTGTATCCACCCAGTAGTAACATTGCAGCCTTTTACATGGTGCTTCTGAAGAAGCATTTCATTGAGCAGACATTTGTATGGCCTGTATACCAGGTCCTGCTCTAAGTGCTTGTTGTACTGAGTTTTTGCTTACTGCTGTCCCTGCTGCTGCTACTGCTAAGTCACTTCAGTCTGAAGAACAAAGGTGTCCATCACAATCTCCCTTCACCTCTCAAGTGATGTATGGAATGCTGAAGCCAAGAATACTATCTAGCCTAGTAGCTGAGAGATGGTGGGGTGAGGAGGGAGGGGTGAGGGGGGTTTTCCTTCTTATCCCCACCCTCAGGCCATGCCAGCTCCTACACACAGTAATAGGCAGGGGCAGTTTTAGCCCACTCTCTCCACAAGTCAGTCTGGAAAACTTCCCAGACTTCCTGGCTTTGGAGAGCGCTTCCAGGAAATGAAGCTGCTGCTACTGTTTTACTCTTGCTGAAAGACTCGGATCGATAGCATGCCTTTGAGTCCCACTATTAGGCTACAGGAGACAAACTCTGTAAGGAGGGAGCAGACATTAGGAAGGAAATCAGATACATGCCAACAGAATGCCTCCTAGTAGAGTAAAATATTCATGAGTTTGTGAATATCTGGATGTAGTGGAAGGTCCAATAATTGTTAGGTCATATACAATAAAAATAAAAATGGGGTCTGCACGCCAGGAAAATTACTCTTTTTGTTTTGCTGCATCTTTCTTTTTCAGATTTTTGTCCTTCACCTAAAAGTAATTAAAATGGATTAGTTTAGAAATAAATATGTATTTGATATATGTTATGCTTCTGAATGACAAATCTGTATATTGCCTGGGGGTAACTTTTTTTTTTTACCATTTTAATGCTTTTAATAAATATTTGCTGTTACTATAATAAATCACCCCTGTAAAAATACATATCCTCCAAAATGTATGTGGCCACTGGCTAAGTAGCCATTTTTCCACTTTATGACTCACTTGCAATACATGTTTTTCATATTATAAACCACACTGTTTCATTTTGGGTTTGCTATGAGCAGGAATAGTATATGGCAAAAACTGAGATAAACAAACTGGAGGAATTTGGAAAAAGGGAGGCTTTGTCTAGACTGTCTTGGCTGGTTTCAAAAATTTTATCTTAACCTCGTTGTTACATGTTTTTATTTTATTTGCATTTAAAAGTATTGTGATATCAATATTATATCCATATATTTCCTTTTTGAATTTGGTAATGTTAACATATACGATACATGGATATTTCAACAGTAAAAACATTTCAGTTTTAAATTCCTCCCACATAATTTCATGTTCTACTTCTCCTGTATAATTTTGACTGCCTTGTCTCATAGAAGAAATATCTATTTTCAACTTATTTTCACTAACAATGAGATAAATCACACAAAAAAGCAGAAGATAAGCTGCTTAGAAAATAGAGATCCACTTACTATGGATCTGAAGGTTGGAGAATTTATGTTGTCTCAAACCATCTTGATGAAATAAGAAGGGAGTTATAGGGGACAGTCTAATTCAGTGATTCACAAATAAGTGTTGGAAGACATACTGCTTTTACAGGTCCAGAAAACAGTGTTTCCTTATAAGTTTGGAAAAGCTACTTGATCATGAATTTGCTTAGCAACCCACAGTACTCATGAATGCAGGGAAGACTCCTAGCAATCCACAGGAAAGAAAGCTTTCTGACTTTGTTTATCCCAGTATTGGGGCTTCCCAGATAGCTCAGTGGTAAACAATTCACCTGCAACGTAAGAGATGTGGATTCGATCCCTGGGTTAGGAAGATCCCCTGGGGGAGGAAAAATGGCAACCCACTCCAGTATTCTTGCCTGGAAAATCCCATGGACAGAGGAGACTGGCAGGCTACAGTCCACGGGGTCGCAAAAGAGTGGAACATGACTTAATGATTAAACAACAGCATGCCAGTATTAACAGCCTGTGCAGCATTACCCTTGAATGAGCTCTTAATTGGGTGGTCTTATAAAAGCTCGAATATCTCACCCTCTTGGCCAGCCTGCCAAAGTATGTCTTCAAGATTCTAATACTTCTGCTTTCTAGGAATTGTCCTTTCTCCCCCCAGCCCTCAGTCTTGAATTACACCACCCAAGATAGCCTCATGGCAAGGCCTTCACGGAGCTAAAGAAGTTCCCACTATTTGTGAGGTTTACAGTTTAAACCCCAAACTAGAGTCTACCTTGGAGGGCTGGGGGTGAGGAAGAAACTTTACTTAGGTAAGCGTCTGTGATTCTTCATCCTGAAAAAGGGAGCAACACTTCCCTGGGGTCCACTTATGGCACAGGCACTCCTGAGGCTAAGAGGTTAGTTTGCCCATTTCTGGACCACGCCACTCCAGAGAATGTGTACAAAGTAGAACCAAACTCCTCTAATGTCACTATACAGAAGATTCTACCATAGACAGAGCTTCTGGTCCTGTGGCCCTGCGCTGGGGTGCCAAAGTCAGCAACTATGTCTGGGAGCTGACGTGTCTTGGCTAAAGTCAGCCTCCAAGCTGACTATGTAGGTCACTGCAGCCTAGAGCAGCTGCAGGCCTCACTCGGGCAGGCAGCTTCCAAGGCTAAGCAGACGCAGCATTCTGTAAGTATTGCTGCTGGGCATACTGAAAATCACCAAGAAATTCTCAGTTTTCCATTCCTAAGGCCCCCTGCAGAAGAAGCAGGCATACATCACTAACCTCAGCCCTGCACAACAGGGAAAGGTTTGGGGAGCAGCCTGACAGCACCCACAGAGCCAGGTGCCAAGGAAGTGTCACAGCAAGATAGCCAGTTGGACAGGCCTGACCCCAACTCTCCACATTTCACTCCTTTTATTTTCACACACCACAGAGTTCCATCTTGACACAGGCAGCCTGACCATTCTTGAAGGAATTCAGGCTGGAGTCCACTCTGGGTAAGCTGAACTCTGTGATATGCCATTGACCCCTCGGCACAGTTGGGTGCCATGGATACATTCCATTCACAGACCAACCCACTGACCTCCACTGCACCTCACACATTTGTCTGTTGTTCCTCGGATTCTCCAGGCCACTAAACTTCACTGCTCACACTTCTATGTCTATCCTCACTGAGACTTTCAGATTTGATATTTGCTTTCTTCCTTGCTACAACTTTGGTTCCTTTCAGTGGCAATTCCGAATCTCTGCCCTAGCTAATACACATTACCCAAGAAAAGCTTCCTCCTCACTCCTAACCCTCAAGGACCCCAGAAGCTCTGACCTGGGACTGTTGCCACTTGTCTCACTTCAGCCTTGTGGAACTACTTACATTTTCTACGTAAGTCATGCTCTTGCCTCAGCTTCTTAATTGTCTACTTTCTCAAATGATTCTCCTACTACTTCACTGGGATAATTTCCCTTCCTCCCAGCCTCAGATCCAATATCATCTTCTAGGAAGACTACACCGACTGCTCTTAGGAATTATATCCCCCTTGTTGTTGCTTCCATAATCCACTCTGCACACTTCCATCATGCACTCGGTACACCCAGTGGCCACGGCTTACTTGCCCATCATCCCTCTAGTCCACAGGACATTTATGAATCCATATTAAAGAGCAGAGACATTACTTTTCCAACAAAGGTCCATCTAGTCAAGGCTATGGTTTTTCCAGTAGTCATGTATGGATGTGAGAGCTGGACTATAAAGAAAGCTGAGTGCCGAAATATTGATGCTTTTGAACTGTGGTGTTGGAGAAGACTCTTGAAAGTCCCTTGGACTGCAAGGAGATCCAACCAGTCCATCCTAGAGGAGATCAGTCCTGTGTGTTCACTGGAAGGACTGATGTTGAAGCTGAAACTCCAATACTTTGGCCACCTGATGCGAAGGGCTGACTCATTGGAAAAGACCCTGATGCTAGGAAAGATTGAGGGCAGGAAAAGGGGATGACAGAGGATGAGCTGGTTGGATGGCATCACCGACTCAACGGACATGAGTTTGGATAAACTCCAGGAGTTGATGATGGACAGAGAGGTCTGGAGTGCTGGGGTTCATGGCGTCACAAAGAGTCGGACACAACTGAGCGACTGAACTGAACTGAGTACCCATACGTAATTTTACATGTCATTTTTAGTAAATCTTCATTAAGTAAGTGAAAAAGGGTAGAATTACATTTCACTTCCAAAAAGAAAGTTAACCATCTTATAAATCTGTAAAAGATATTAAGAAGTAAACCTGAAGGACACCTGGTTCCAGCAATGTGGCAGACTGAGCTAGTGGGGAACCTCTCACCAAAAAAAAAAAAAACCAAAAAAACAAAAAAACCACCCTATAAATTCTATATAAATCAAACTCCAAAAATGTAATACGAGACTAAGTTTACAGAACATGAAAGAGGAGGAGGAAGGAAGGGATAAATCTTTCCATGTCAGGAACTAAAAGCCAAGCAGTAAGTGTGTGATTTCATGTCTCAGGAATGATGATGTTACTGGATCCTGAAATAAGGACTGAGGGCTTGAGTTTTAATAAACAGAATGAAGATGAGACTTGGATGTGCATGAGGTGAGGTCAGCCCTTTGTAGAGCTGCAATGGAGAAGGCAATAGCACCCCACTCCAGCACTCTTGCCTGGAAAATCCCATGGACGGAGGAGCCTGGTGGGCTGCAGTCCATGGGGTCGCTGAGGGTCAGACACGACTGAGTGACTTCACTTTCACTTTTCACTTTCATGCCTTGGAGAAGGGAATGGCAACCCACTCCAGTGTTCTTGCCTGGAGAATCCCAGGGACGGGGGAGCCTGGTGGGCTGCCATCTATGGGGTTGCACAGAGTCGGACACGACTGAAGTGACTTAGCAGCAGCGGCAGCCAGACCAAAAAGGTGAGAAAGCAGGTCTCTACCAGGGACTGACCCCTCCTGAGCACAAGCAAAATTCTCTAGAGAAACTGTTGTATCCTCAAGGCCAGAAGGTATTTCTATTTTAAAAAAATTCTTACTGAAGAAAAATTTTCAATTGAAATAAAATGTGTAGACACAACATAGATCACAATAGACAGAAGATTAGCAATCCCCCTAAATCTCAAAGAATAATCTTTAAAAAGATCATAAATAATATGTTTAAAATAAAAGTGGTTATCAAAGAGATGTAATTCTATAAAACGATGTTTTTTAAAAAGTAGAAATTTGGAGGGAAACACCAAATATTATAGAACTTCTAGAAATGATAAATATAATGTTTGAAACTTAAAATACATTTAACAAGTAAAAGAGCATATTAGAGCTGGAGAGAGTTAGTTAACTGGAAGACGGATCAGAGGAAATTATTCAGATGTATCAAAAAGAGATAAAGGATAATACAAGAAAGGTAAATGGACATAAAGACTAAAATGAGAAGATTCAAAAGTGTGTTTAGTAGGCATTCTGGAACGAGATTAGAGAAAATGAGGAGGCAATATTTGAAGACATAATGGCTGAAAGTTTTCCAGAATTGAAATTATCCTCAGATAAGAATCACAAAGGCTTCCAAGAGTATGTGTGCACATGCTAAGTCACTTCATTTGTGTCTGACTCTTTGTGACCCTGTGGACTGTAGCCCATCAAGCTCCTCTGTCCATGGGATTCTCCAGGCAGGAATATTGGAGTGGGTTGCCATGCCCTTCTCCAGGGGATTTTCCCGACCAAGGGATCGAACACCTCTCCTACACTGGCTGCTGCTGCTGCTGCAAAGTCGCTTCAGTCGTGTCCGACTCTGTGCGACCCCACAGATGGCAGCCCACCAGGCTCCCCAGTCCCTGGGATTCTCTAGGCAAGAACACTGGAGTGGGTGGCCATTTCCTTCTCCAATGCATGAAAGTGAAAAGTGAAAGTGAAGTCCCTCAGTCGTGTCAAGGCGGGTTCTTTACCACTAGCGCCATCTGGGAAGCATTTTGATAACAGCTAGTAAAATTGAAAGTGAAGTCGCTCAATCGTGTCTGACTCTTTGTGACCCCCATGGACTGTAGCTTACCACGCTCCTCTATCCATGGGATTTTCCAGGCAAGAGTACTGGAGTGGGTTGCCATTTCCTTCTCCAGAGGATCTTCCTGACCCAGGGATCAAACTCAGATCTCCCACATTGTAGGCAGATGAAGCACTGTTCGCAATGTAAAAAATTTGGAAACTAAATTGTCTATTTGTCCAGTAACACATAAACTGTGGATTCTTTTTTCTTATAGGGACTTCCCTGGTGGCTCTGGGGTTAAAGCGTCTGCCTGCAATATGGGAGACCTGGGTTCAATCCCTGGGTCGGGAAGATCCCCTGGAGAAGGAAATGGCAACCCACTCCAGTACTCTTGCCTGGAAAATCCCATGGACAAAGAAGCCTAGTGGGCTACAGTGCACGGGGTTGCAAAGAGTCGGACACAACTAAGTGAGTGAAGTTACTGGTATACAGTAATAGATAAACTGTGGATTCTTTTTTCTTATAATGGAATACCACAAAGAAGTTAAAATAATAAACCACAATACCATAGCTGTGGGCTTCCTAGGTGGTGCTAGTGGTAAAGAATCCACCTGCCGATGCAGGAGATGCAAGAGACGAGAGTTAAATTCCTAGGTGGGGAAGAATAGGAAATGGCAATCCTCTCCAATATTCTTGCCTGAAAAATTCCATAGACAGAGGAGCCTGGCAGGCTACATAAAGTCCATGGGGCTGTAAAGAGTCAGACATGACTGAGCGTCCAAGTGCACACACACACTCGGTTCTCCAGGCTCCCCAGGAGGCTCAGTGGTAAAGAATCCATTCAATATCGTTCTCATTATTGGATAGAAGAAAACCCCGATTCCACTGGAAACAGAAATTATTTTTCTGCCACTGAATTTTCGTGAGTATTGGGAGACTATCTCCATGAATGTCTCTCATTCCTGTACAGATTGGGTCTTCTGAGCAAAGGATATGGTTGAATAGCAAACAATTTTGGCAGCTAGAGAAGGTATGTTCCTTTGGAAAGATCTAGAGAGATACTTCTCAGGACATGACACAGGGCACTAACGAGAAAGCCTTTTCCTTCTGCTCCTGAGACATATGCTTCTCTCTCTCTCTCTCTCTCTTTCTCTGGGCAGATGAGCCAGCATTCCTATAAAAAGATGAGTCTCTTGATTTCAAGGTTCCTCTCCATGATGGAGATATGGCAGACTAACTCACTACCTAGTAAATAAAGTCAAATCTCAGTTCCTTCATAGTTTAACTTAGCAAAGAGGAGGAGAAAAGGCTCTGAATAACAATAACGGACAGTGTCTTTAAACATTATTTCATAATAAATACAGAAATAGTCTGCAAAGAACAGTTCTTATATCAACTCTGTAGAAACTGTGGGTCTAACAATGCAAGGAAAGAGCAAGGCAAAACATTAGATTCAGAAAGCTATTTCAGTGGGAATTTAATACAGTTCAGCTATGTTTCTTTTTGATGATCTAAAGATGCAGGAATAAGCCTGATAGTGCTTAGAAATCTGATGGTTAACAGAACAGAAACCATTCTTTACTTTCTCAAACATCAAGTATTATAAAGGAGCCTTTTATAAATGCTGTCTCAGGCAATTCACAGTTGAAATAGCTGATGCTTTCTGGAAATGTCAAAATCTTTGATCAAAGAGAGATTCCTATATAATAGTTTGTTTATTTTAACCACTCATCATACATTTTCTCATCTTCTCAAAACAACGCATTTTTGTTGGAGGGTTCATCCTTTCCCCACCCTCAAGTGGTGTTGTCTGAATGGGGCTGCAACCCCACTCTAGCAATGAAGTAGTAGTCAATTCCTAGACCAAACAATGCACCCCATTTCCTCGGTTTAGAGGAAAGTCAGTCTCTAAAAGTGCACCTCAGGACCTAGCCAGGAATGTTGGATCAAGGACTGTTATTATTTTCTGTTGTAATTGAACCTGGGAGGATGTAGCCCCTGAGAACAACTGCAAATCATCTTGTGACCATGAGGAGAAAGCCAATCTAAGAATGGAGTCAACACAGAGAAAGCTGAACCAAAAGAGGAGTCAAAGAAAGAAAGAGGATCCTGAAGGTATTGTGTACTATATCCAGCTATGCCTGAAAGCTTCTCAACTCTGGGTTGTTTGACTATAAGAACTAATACATATCCTTTCTGGCTTAACTCTCATTTTAACAAAGGAATGTTTTGAATAATGCCCAGATTGAAAAACTCAGAGTTGTGTGCCATAAAGTTTAAAAAAAAAGAAACTGGTCCAGAAAAACTTAGAGCTTTTTTGTCCTTAATAGAGTCTCAATAAAACAACACAGAACATGGAATTTGAAGCAGACCTGAACATTGACACGTCTTATCAAAATGAGTTTACAGATAAAGATACTCATTATATCAAACAAAGATTATATTGGAGACATAAAAAGGTTATAGGGAAAAGGACACAAAGCACAATCATTTATAAGACTTGTTGTAGAATTTCTTTAAGGTTTGACATAAGTGATAATTTGCATGCTTATAGGGGACAACAGAGGATGAGATGGTTGGATGGCATCACTGACTCAATGGACATGCTGCTGCTGCTGCTGCTAAGTCGCTGCAGTCGTGTCTGACTCTGTGTGACCCCATAGATGGCAGCCCACAATGGACATGAATTTGAGTAAACTCCAGGAGTTGGTGATAGACAGGGAGGCCTGGCGTGCTGTGGTCCATGGGGTCCCAAAGAGTCGGACATGACTGAGCAACTGAAATGAACTGAACTGATTTAGGTTGAACCATTTGAAATCAAAAGTTTCATTTAGTTCAATCGAATAACAAGGGAGAAAAAAGTCTGCATTACTTCCTATTTCAGATTTATTTAAACCAGAGAACATACTATACTGAAAAAAAGTCCCATGCATTCATTTCTCTCAGCCAACGGTTCTTGTTTCACATCTAGGACAGTCAAATGTGCTACATTTTCATTTTTCATACTGTGCAATTTCAGAATATTTCCTACAAAAATACCCACATCCTGAGCAAATGCAACGTTCACTTACCTGTACGTTATACAGGGGTTGCCTTGGTGCATTAACTTCCTTGAGCAAACGATGAGATATGGCCCTCAACTCTAAAAGTCTGCAAGCAAGCTGAGGCTGCAGAAGTTTGGCGACTGATTTGGAGGATCTGGAAATGGTGTTTAATCCTTGAATTAATGTTCCTCGGTTGATCTTGGCTAAAGCGATGGCCATTCTGATTTTGGATGGTTTCTGCATGGGTTCTCTTTTCTGGAAAAGAAGTCTTTGAAAATGACTGATGTGTGATTCTCCAGTGCATTATTTATTTATTAAAATTTTTTTTTAATTTGAAATATAGTTGATGTACAATAGTATGGTAGTCTTGGGTGTGCTCCATAATTTGACATTTGCAAACAGTATGAAACAAACACCACAATAAGTCTAATAACTCTCTGTTCCCTTATAAAGTTATTACAATATTGTTGATCATGTTCCTTGTGCTATATATTGTGTCCTCATTACTTATTATATACCTGGAGATTTGTACCTCTTAATCCCCTTCATTTATTTCACTCACATTGCTCCCTTCTTCCATTCCGCCTGAAACCCCCGCAACCACCCATTTGTTTCCAGGACATTTTAAAAATCTTTAGGCAGAGACAAGTGCCACCTAACTGTACATTGTGCCTGATATTGAGTGTCCAATAATTATCTCCTACCCTCCATACAGCTCACGGATCTCATCCATGTATTTAAATAATTATATGAATATATGATTTTTTTCCTTAGGATGTGAAAGTGAATGTCACTAGTCGTGTCCAACGTTGGGACACCATGGACTGTAGCCTGCCAGGCTCCTCTGTCCATGGAATTTTCCAGGCAAGAATACTGGAGTGGGTTGCCATTTCCAGAATTAACTTATGAACCTAAAGACAAAAACTTTTCATTTTTTCTCTGGATTTATTTATTTGTTTTTGCATTTTTAAAAAAGAGCTCTTTCAAAAGTAAATAATTCTTATTCAAATATCATTCAATGTTTGAATTTTTCAAACAATCCTTATTCAAAACTCTTTTAAATATTTTCCCAGCTTACTTTAAAATTTCAAATGATAATATATAGCATATATACATAATGTACAATTTACTTGAAAAAAATTTTTTACTAGTTAAGGTGCAGAGCAAAGGAATGATGTTAATGAGCCCAGGTTCTTCCATCTTCCCATATACAGTAAAGTGCTAAATTTGTTAACTTGAGATGTCTGGTTTTCCTTTTTTTTAATTAAATGAAAAGATCTTTAAATTCTACAGTGCTTTACAATTTATGGTATCATATAATCCCATAGTAACTCCTTTTCTATTTGTTAACCTTATGCTGCCCCTCCCCTTTCCTTCTCCCCACTGGTAACCACTAGTTTGCTTCCTATATCTCTGAATCTGTTTCTTTCTTGTTTTATTCACTAGTTTGCTATATTTTTTAATATTTCACATATAAGTGATAAGAACAGTATTTGTCTTTCTCTGACTTATTTCACTTAGCCAAATGCCCTCCAAGTCCATCTCTGTTACTGCAAATGGCAAAATTTCATTTTTATGGCCAAATAGTATTCCATTGTGTAACACATCTTTATCCATTCATCAGTTGATGGACATTTAGGTTGCTCCCATATCTTGGCAATTGTAAATAATGCTGCTGTGAACACTGAGGCACAGGCATCTTTTTGAACTAGTGTTTTTAACTTTTTGGATGTATACTCAGGAGTTTAATTGCTGGGTCATATGGTAGTTCTATTTTTAGTTTTTGAGAAATTGCCATACTGTTTTCCACAGTGGCTGCCCCAGTTTACATTCCCAACAACAGTGTAGGAGGGTTCCTATTTCTCCACACCCTCAGTGACATTATTTACGTTCTTTTTGATGACAGCCATCCTGACAGGTGTGAGGTGATATCTCATTGTTGTTTTAATTTGTATTTCCCTGACGATTAGCAACTATGAACACCTTTTCATGTGCCTGATAGCAATCTGCATTTCCTCTTTAGAAAAATGTCTCTTCAGGTCTTCTGCCAATTTTTAAAATCAGATTGTTGACTTTTTAAATGTTAAATTTCATAAACTATTTATATATGTTGGATATTACCCCTTATCAGTCACATCATTTACAAGTATCTTTTCCCATTCAGTAGGTTGTCTTTTCCTTTTATCAATAGTTTCCTTTGCTGTGCAAAAGCTTTTAAGTTTAATTATGTCCCATTTGTTTATTTGTACTTTTGTTCCCTTTGCTTTAGGAGATGGATCCAAAAAAATATTGCTGTAAATTATGTCAGCATGTTCTGCCTATGTTTTCCTCTAGGAATTTTATAGTATCCTCTTTTGCATTTGGGTAGCTAATCCATTTTGAGTTTATTTTTATACATGGTGTTAGAGAACACTAATTTCATTCTTATATAAGTAGCTGTCCAGTTTTCCTAGCACTGCTTATTGAAAAGACTGTCTCTTCTCTACTGTATATTCTTGCCTCCTTTGTCATAGATTAGTTAACCATAAGTGTGTGGGTTTATTTCTAGGCTCTTTATTCTGTTCCATTGACCTATGTGTCTATTTTTGTGCCAGGACCATACAGTTTTGGTTATTATAGCTTTGTAGTATAGTCTGAAGTCAGAGAACATGATTCTTCCCATGTGTTCTTCTTTCTCAGGAGTGTTTTGGCTATTTGGGGTCTTTTGTGTTTCCATATAAGTTTTAAAATTATTTGTTCTAGTTCTGTGAAAAAAAATTCCATTGGTATTTTGATAGGGATTATGTTGAATCTGTATGTTGCCTTGAGTGGTATGATCATTTTAATAATATTAATTCTTCCAATCCAAGAATATGGTATATCTCTCCATTTGTCTGTGTGTCTTCAATTTCTTTCATTACTGTCTTATAGTTTTCCAAGTACAGGTCTTTTACCTCCATAGGTAGGTTTATTCCTAGGTATTTTATCCTTTTTGATGCAATGGTAAATGGGATTGTTTCTTTAACTTCTCTTTCTGATGGTCTATTGTTAGTGCCTGGAAATGCAGCAGATTTTTAAATATTAATTTTGTATCCTGCAGCTTTACTGAACTCATTGGTGAGTTCAAGTAGTTTTCTGGTAGCATCTTTAGGATTCTCTATGTATAATATCATGTCAACTGCCAACAGTGACAGCTTTACTTCTTCCTTTCCAATTTGGATTCCTTTAATTTTTTTCTTCTCTGATACCTGTGGCTAGGACTTCCAAAACTATGTTGAATAAAAGTGGTGAGAGTCGATGGACATCCTTGTATATAATATATAGCATACATACATAATACAAAATGTATGATTTAAATTTTTAATGTTAAAATATAGTACACATACACTATGCATTGTACAGTTTAAAAGAAAAATAAAACAAAAGCCCTATATACTAAACAAGCTCACAATACTTTCAGTTCTGAAAACCTCAAATCTTCTATGGACATTCTGACAGAAAACACTTCTGGCATTTCTAAAACACATGACATGTAGCTCTCTGTTCTAGCAGAAAGTGAACCACAGGGAAATGACTTACAATGTGGTTAGACCGCATTCCAGGCAACAGACAAGTATAATTTCCATTATTCATTTAAGTAATTTTATGAGCTATTCTGGCTTTTCAGTATATAACTTGGAGGAAAGAGTTGGTTAATAACAAAAAAAGTGCCTTTGAATCTCATTTACTTGTTGAGTCCAAATATCTAAGTTCAAAACAGCTTTTGGATTTTTTGATCTACAGTAAACATCATATTTGTTTAAGGGCTAACATGATGTATCTTTATTTTAAATGCCTCAACTTTTATCCTGTAGTCATAATTTAATTAGTGCTGTTTTTGTCATCAAATTTCAGTACTTCTTTTACTCTTCAGCATTTGCCATTGGAGATAATCAAAAGCTGTTCTAGACTGTCAATGAAGACGTATTTCTGCAACATCTGGTGTCCTACTGTGGCTTAGTCTATTAACTTTGCCGAAAAGTCCCATTAGCCCACCTGTGGTCTCAATCCTCCTAGACAACACAACAGTAGAGGATGGGCTAAGCTGTGGGCTGCTACAGTTGCTGTAATTCCAAGCCTCTTTAGAGCACAGCAATCCTTACAAGCAGTTATGTGGCAGGTAGAACAAGCACAAAAAATACACGGGTGAGATCACTTGATATTATCTAAGCTGGCCGCAAGCACACCTTGAAGAGAAACCACATGGTCCGCAGTATCCAAAGTTCCTGCACAAACAGATTCAGTCTCTTGTGACCTCAGGCTCTGCTGCACGGACTCTTCCTCCCAACTCCTCCTCAAGGCAGAGCAGCTGGAAAAAGTTTGGTTTTACTTCCCATCACAATTTACAGTTGTCCCTCGGTATCCCCGGTGGATTAGTTAGTTCTTGGACCCCCAAGCATCTCCAAATCCATGGATACTTAAGTCCTTTATATAAAACAGTATTTGCATATAACCTAGGCACATCCTCCTTTATACTTTAAATCATCTCTAGATTACTTATAAAGCCTCATACAATGTGTTATGTAAATAGTTGTCTGCAATCAGCAAACTTAAGTTTTGCTTCTTGGAACTTACTGGAAATTTTTTTCCTGAATATTTTCAATCAGAGGTTTGTTGAATCCCTGGTACTGAGAGCTGACTGTACTGTGTTTTCTCTCATTATAATTTATAATCAGATGGTGAGGGCCATATTGCCAGGTCAAACAGAAATGGGATATGTACAGTCCCACCGTTACTGAAACCTTGTCTATATGGTCATTAGTGTTTTAGGGACCTTCATTTTTCAGCTGCAAAATATTAACATTCTGCAGTTTCCCTGTCCTTATTTTGTCAGTTCTTTTACAAAATCTTGGTGATCTGTATTGGCCTGGATTCACTGACTTCGCATGTGTATTTTGATTAACCAGTCTTGATGCATCCTTCCAAAGATTACACTAGCCTGATCCATTCAACTTTTTCCTCTTTTACAAAATTGTCTAAGTTTTTATCTCT
The DNA here is from genome assembly GCF_016772045.2 of Ovis aries. Taxonomy (NCBI): domain Eukaryota; kingdom Metazoa; phylum Chordata; class Mammalia; order Artiodactyla; family Bovidae; genus Ovis; species Ovis aries. The sequence continues at coordinate 92,640,919 of NC_056058.1, forward strand.
GTAGAAAAATAAGCCTATTTGTAATTGATAATCTACTAATCAAAACTCTCCTGTAAGGTTCATAAAATTTGTGTTGACCAAAAATACAGCCATTTATTGCAAACAATATTTTTAAAAATTCAAGTGTGCATTATAGTAAAGCTTTATTGCACTTTTGGTTATCTTTCTCATTTTAGTCTCCTCCTGAGTTTATGGCATTTTCCAACAGACTCAGTCTCTTCCTAATTAATATCATCTTTGTTTCCTTTAATGCTTAAATGGTTACAATTTGATGACTCTGCTTCCATTTTAAAATGCTTAAGGAAGGCATTTTGATACTTTCCTAGATAACTGAAAGAATGATTACTTTTAACAACAAAATGTTTCTGATCCCTTTTATTTTCCCTGCCACAAAACATGGAATCAATTTGTTCCCAAGAAGACCATCATTGCTTTTAAGAACAGTATTAGAAACCAAATCTGGGCACAGGGGTGCATGTTGACTGGTTCTTAATGGCTCTGAGAATACAAAGTTGACAGCAGAGAAAAGGCTACTTATATTTCTTAAAATGCAGAAGGAGACATTCTTTAAAAAAAAGAAAAGTCACCAGTTTATGCTGATGGTTCCAATTCACTCTTACTTTCGGTGAGTTACTTTTTAAATAAGTTCTGACAGAAAATTTTAAATAAAAGGTTCTTCCTCATTGAAGTACCAGCTTTTCCTTTTTGTCTGCTATCAAGGAAATGGCAACCCATTCCAGTACTCTTGCCTGGAAAATCCCACAGACGGAGGAACCTGGTAGGCTACAGTCCATGGGGTCACAAAGAGTCGGATACGACTGAATGACTTCACTTTCTTTTCACTTTTATGCTATGTATTTTCTTACCAAACCACATGTGTAAATTTAAATGTTGAACCCAAATTAAGAAGTCCTTATTTCTTTCTTTTCTTTTTAAAATTTTTTGACCCTCAGCCTAAACATCCTGGAATCTGTTACAAAGTATGCACGTTCAGATGATTCTTTTTGTCATCATCATCTGAGCATACCACCAAATGTCAGAAAAGAAAGTCCAACTCCCAACCACCACCACCTCAGAGATAAACAAGGGACTTAGAGACCATTTACCAAAGAAACTCAGCATCAGTCAGATTGACTCATGGATTCTGCTCCCGATCTCACTATTTGAGCTCCATTCTTTGAAGACACACCCTGCTTTCCTCTCTTCTTTTTTTCCAGAGTGGCGTCCATTTTTCTGTCATCAGCAGTGTTAATGCTGAACTCCAATTTCTAGTAACGCCGGCTTTTTACTACCCTACATCTCTGAAACCAATCTGTCAGCAAATCTTATTCAACTCTTTCTCTGAATAGTCCCAGAATTTGACCCCTTCTCACCAGCCCCAGTACCAACAACTCATTCCATTAATGTTCACATGCCACTATCGTCTTTTCTCCAGACTTGAAAATTAGCTTCCTCCATGGGCTCCCTGCCTCCACCCTCACCTACTTTCTTTCTGCTCCTCAACACATCAGCCAGAGAGATACAATTAAAACTTACATCAGACCCAATCTTGCTTTTCTACTCAAGCACGTCAGTGGCCTCCTGATGTACTCAGTGCACACGCCTGAGGTCCTTCCATGGTCTGCGAAGACTGCCTTTCCTTTACCTCCCTGGCCTCATCGTCTTTTTCTCTCCCTTGCCCTCTTTCATTACTTGTTGAGCTTGTTAAGCAGACCCCCATCTCAGGGACTCTGAACTAACGGTGCCATTCTAGTCCTCAAAGACACCAAGGTTTGCTCCCTCACTTCCTTCAAGTCGCAATTCAAGAATGATTTTTTCACTAAGACCCCCTTGGTCACCCTCCCTTACCCATCAACTGTTCTCCCATCCCACACTTACACTTCATACCCCTTCTCGGCTATGTTTTCTTCTCCTTAAGATCTACTATTAACAGAATGTGTAGTTTATTTTCCTTGTTTATTGTTCTTATACTTGACTAGGATATAAGTTTGGGGGTGTATTGTTTTAGGATGTAAGTTTTATGGCAGCAGTGTTTTATAGCCATTTGGCTCACTGATGCTTCACCAGTGCCTGGAATAGTGACTGTCAAGCAGTAGATGCTCTGTAAATATATTTATTCAAATGAATGAATGAAAAATATAACATGTTAATGTTGAGAAACATTGGGAAAATAGAGCAAATATTAAGTAAGAAACCATCTAGGAAGTTTTCAGTACACAATGTGCTCTGTAACTTTCCCAATAATTGACAGTGCACCACAAAACAAACAAACAAAAAAAACCACCTCATCAAGGAGAAACATACAACTGAATTACAGAACACTCTAGCTACAGTTCTACTCTCATTATACTTAGAAACCCCAATATATACCAATACAAGCAATATCCAGACATCACTGGTACATCCCCAGTGAAAGTGTGCCCCATGGGGCTAAAAAGCCCACTCTGAAGATGTACCCCATAGGGTTAACAGAAACTGGTGACTAACAATTCCTCAGCTAGTCTTACAGAGGAGCAGGGAAGTACTTGTTTTTTTTAAAAAAAAGACAAGACAAAACAAAACAAAACACTCTCTGCTTCATTGATCTGCCTTCACTGATCAAGCTTGCCTTAACTGTTTCTGCAAACTGTGTACCTTCCAAGTGTCACGTGGCTTAGACAAATATATCCCAAGACTTCTTTACTTGCCTCCTATAGATTCACACCTCTGACATATGGCTTGCTAGTAATGGTTGCTTCAGGAACATGGAGCTAATCTTTCCCAGTTCAAACTAGTCAAGATCACATGACCATTCAGCTGGGCCTGCTCGGGTGTGCAATGGGTAACTTTTTGACATCAAGGGGCCAAAAGCTGCACCCTCAGTTCATGCTAACACCAACATTTTCTCAACAGGCATCCCGTGAAGAAGCATATAACTCTGATATGCCTACAGACAGCAGACATTAGCTCAGCTTTTTCCTGCCTCCAAACACCTTAAACTGCACCTCTGACTACGCTATGCTCTTCACCATATGCATCCCAAGCCCCTTGCCTTTGGGGAGATGGATCTGAGATGTGCTCTCTCTCCTCACTTGGCTGTCTTATGAATAAACCCCTTCTTTGCTGCAAATTTCAGCATCTCAGCATTAGGCTTGCTGCACATTGAGCAAAGAAAATTGGTTTGGTCATACCAGCACTTTCCATACCACATGTTTAAAGAAAAAAAAAAAAAAGAAAAAAGCATAGAGTTCAGAAAAATGTATCTACAGCTGTAAAAATCCAGTTTTTGCATGGATTCTAAGGCACTCTGTCTATAATCCTCAGTTTTGTAGTACACAGTTAAGTGCAAGATAATGACCAAAAAAAGGGGGGTTATGTAACTACTTTTCATGAGTAAATCTGATCTTACTTACCATAAAAAATTTCTCTCATCCAAGTAAAGATTATTTGAACTAAAAAAATTTAATTCCCTAATTATAGCTGCATTTTTTATTTGTTCAAACTTAAAAGTTTAGTATTTTAAAGTCCTCATATAGAAATCACGTGCAATTTGCAAGTGTAAACCTTAAAAACTTACTTTTTACTAAAAGATGTGGATACTGAAGGTTTTGGGGTCTGGGCTAGTTGGAAGGGAGGGAGTGGACAATACAAGACCTCAGAGGCCAGAACCTCAAGCCAGAATTCTAAAATTAACTTTCCCCAGCCCTGGCAGTGGGGGCGGTGGGGTGGGGGGGGGTGTCTTTAGCCATGAAGAATTATTTAATAACCATTATTCTGGGTATATTCTTCTATAAAAATTCTACCATCACTCCCATCAAATCTTTTTTATTTTTTTTTACCCCAGGCCAGCAACATGACTTTTTCCTAAATAGGTGCCTAAAAAAAATTTTTTTTAAGATTTAAATACTAATCACAATATTTGGAGATTTAAAATACAGTCCAATTACTAAAGCCCTCTGAGTAGTCTTAAAATCAGGATCATCCTTTCAAGATGTTGGGGAACTACAGACAATACTAGAAATAAAATCTGCAACATTTACAATCTGCCTTTTAACAATAACCTAGTTAAGGACAGAATGTTAGCCTTGTTTTCTGGATAATTTATATTTGGAGAGCAAATAACTTCAATGTGCTACAGTATCCCCTCACTACTCAGGTGTCCTGCCAATCTCAGCAACATATTCTTCAGAGTAAATGGTAGAAAAAGAACAATGTGCTTTGAAAATCAGAAATCAAATAACATTAACTATGTTCATATTCTTCTTTGCAAAGGAAATGGCTTCAGTGAGTTGGAAATAGGAACTGAGAGTTCTTTGGGGATCAGAATATCAACCTGTTTCACCATAAAGCATGTTTATGGCTCCAGTGATAATGAGGCTATGCAGGGGGTAGGAAGAGATGAAGGAAACTGTAAAGAAAGTTGCAGCTTTAATTAAATGAAACCCAGTTTCTCTAATGTTGGCAATGGTGGAGAAGCACAGCTTGGAAGGACAATAGGCCTTTCCAGGCCTAGGCTTCCTGGACTTTACCTTGACGTTTTCTCAATAACTACTGCCACTGCTCTGCTGGCCATAACCATTTTATCTCCTAGACCAAGCAGCTCTTTCCTCAATGATCCAGAGCATGGCCAAGAAAAGTCTCTCATGTCTCAAAATAATTTACACCAAGACGACAGGAATACAGATAAAAGGAAGCAATTTGTTACTACGACTAAAATATAGAATTACAAAGTCTGATTTGCCCACTAGAGCTTTAAGACTTATTCGACCCTCCTTAGCCAACCACCATCTAGATGCCGTCTTAGCACTGTGCATCCAGATACTTATATTTCAGTATCACTCCTTCCCAAAGTTAAGACCTAAGGGTGATGCCATTTATTCAAATTTACTTGATATTCTGGAAATATGCTATAACATATCATACTTTTTTGGCATGACAGTACTTCCACTGGAACATTTTCCCCTGTTCCTACCCACTTACCTTATCCCTTTCTTCACCTTGAAAACCCCTATTCATCCTTTGAGACCCAGTTTAAGCATCTTTCCTCCATGACGTCTTCTCTGACTGCTGTATGTAAAGTCATTCCTTCCTCTAAATTGTATATGCCTCATACCGTATTTCATCGCAATTACTTGTTTATAACTCTGTATCCATTAGATTAAGCTCACTGACTGGAGGAATGCTGTCTTGTGTATTTCTGTATTCCTTCTTCCAGATCCAGGCAAAGTTTTTATAAAATGTCTAATGCCAGCTGTCTGAATGAATGGTTAAAGGTAGCTCTAACGCCTCTCCTCTGGAATGAAATACACAGACTTTGTGATTACTGTGTTACTCAAGAGTACTTTTTGGTTTACTTCCAGGTGTTATGTTCCTCACGTTGACATTGCCAAAAGCCTGATTTCTGGATAAGCAGGTTGTTACTGTACCATATAACTTTACAACATGTTCTATTCTGACTGTGGCCGAAATGACTGAAACCATACTTCCAGTAAGAGTTGTGTACTTTTGAGTAAATTAGGTTACATGCGTCCCCTAAACAAATGTTACCTTTTCCTGACCAAATGTCTTTATGATTCTCTACCTAGCTCCTTCCACTCCCATATCTTATCTTAAGCCTGTTTTGGAACAGCTGTTTAAAACATATGCATATATACTTTGTTGAAATTGATGTCACTATTTTCTTGCCACATTAAAACACACACTCATGCCATAGTTACCTCTCCAGTGATATCATTTTTACCAGTTATATTTCTTCACTATTACCACAGATTTTAGTCAAAGTATACCTAGGTATTTTTATGAATTTTACATTAAGCAAATCTTAAGTAAACTAGGTTGCAACTGTAGCTATGAGAATGTTCTAGATTTCCAATTTAATGGTACAGTGATTGTCCTTAAACTTAATCCCTCTATCTACATCACTTCCTTGCCCACAGTCTTTCTGTTTTACATAGACTCCTTCCAATGAGTCAGAGTTGAAGTGGTGTTTTTCTGAGATGAAAGGAATGTTTTCCTGAGTTTCAAATGCTGATCTCATAATCACAAATTCAATAATTGGTATGACACTAAAAATACAATATACGTTTTACAATCCTTTTCAAAGTTATAAAATCACATTACCTGATTAGACTGTGATAATCTGAGGATGGTAGGGAATTCATCTTTAAACTCATCTATAAGGTCCATGATTACTTTCTGGATCCCCTCAACTAAGACAAAAAGAAATTAGGGGATAAAAATAGGCTTAACTAAAAATCTCCTAGACATAATTCAAAAGAACATGGAACGCTGCGTCCCCCTTGAGGATTTAACTCCCGGTTTCCATACCCCCATCCCCTTCACAAGAATAGTCTGCATACTTCTTCCAGAAAAGTTCTTCAACACCTGCCCACATATCCACCCAACAGGTTTGATTGGCATGTTGAGTTCCTAGTTCACAGCAAGCTTGCAGGCCTGGGCACTGCCCATCCTCCTCTACCGTTAGTGAGGGGTGAGGGTAGCCTTCTCACTCAGGGAAGCAAGCAAGGACAGAACCTACAGTTCCGAATTCTTTGTTACTGCACAATGGGCCTCTAAGAACTTACTACAGCATCCTCTGAAATCACTCTGGGCCCAAGAGGAGGAAAAGTGTGTTCGGAGCCACAAGAAATGAGATTAAAAAATGAAGCACACCAAGGAGTTCTGCAATAGGGATTGAATTTTGTCTTAATTTCTGCAGTGATATTTCAATTATTGGATCATCTGAGAACAAAGCTCCCTTTGGAAAGAGTTAGCATACGCTTTAAAAGAAATGCTTCACCTTTGATGCCAAGTGAGAAAGAAACACCAGCAGTTAACTTAGAAAGAGACTTCTGCATGGGCTGTTTTCCCTTCACCCAAATGAGGATCACTAGGTCAGACCAAGGCAAAATCATGAAGTCTTTGGTTTGCCTTCTTTGAAGTCTCACCTTTCTGTTTCCTTCATCCTTGTCCCTTTAAGTACTTTCCCACTTCAGACAACCATTATTTTCCCCTTGTCAAAGCTGGAAAGCACTGCATGTCATGCAGACTTGATTATATTTTGGGCCTCCCAGGTGGAACCAGTGGTAAAGAACCCACCTGCCAATGAAGGTTGACTTAAAGAGATATGGATTCGATCCCTGAGTTGGGAAGATCCCCTGGAGGAGGGCATGGCAACCCACTCCTGTATTCTTGCCTGGAGAATCCCATGGACAGAGGAACCTGGCAGGCTACAGTCCACAGGGTCACAAAGAGATAATATTTTAGTATGGATGAGCTAGTTGGTCAACTCAAATCCATTTTAATTTGAAGCCTTTATATTTAACTGTAGCTAGATGGGTTTTTTCAGCAAGCATAAAACTGACAGCTGGAGGTCTGTGTAAGGGAACTACCAGGAAAAGAGAAACGACCATCGTAGGATCCTTGTAGCTTGTGATGCCTGCCAGATCCCCAGGTTTCACCCAGTCCTCGGTCCTCACCTCTCTGAGAACACTCTCCATCACAGCATAGCCACCTCTCTGCCTCTGAACAGCAGCTGCTTCCCTCCATCATAAAGCTGATGCTAAAGAGAACTAAACCCTTACCATTTGGAAAGTGAAATCTACTGCCAGGAAGAAAATATTATTAGACAGTGATGAACACACGAACTGGGAGTCTACATGAAAATGAAACCCTTTATTTGCACTATTTAGACACCTGGCTATCAGAGTCTACCAGAAAACACCCTTTAGGACCTGCTCTCTCTCGGTCGTCTGTGTTCTCCACTCCCATCAGCTCCCGAATTCTTTTTTCCATCTACCATCCCCAGTGTCCGAGCTCCCAATTGCTTCACCTAGTTTTCTTTTCATCCATTCTCACCCTCCTAGGCATCCAGTAAAAATTTTAAAAATCTATAGGAAAACATATCATGTTAATATTTCCCATACTCCAAGCTTACCTGACTCTGTTGTTAGTTATGCTAATGAAATTCTTTTCATCTTTTCTTTCTTAATGGCCTTCTCCCTGCAAAGGAAGCGATGGAAAAAGACAGGGTGATAAGTTAAAAAAAAAAAAAATCCCATCTTCCCTTACTTACATTTGTGACCATATCTGATAATATTTAATATTTGGGGCTTTATTAAATCATATTTTATGACTATATCCTTACATACATTACATTATTATAGACAAAGTTAGATGAAATTATTGTCAGTGGCTATCTTTAGTTATTTGTTGTTATTTACAACTCATGATTGAGTATTCCATACTTAAAAATTTGAATTACAATTTTGAGGTATCTTGTATGTAAAAAGGATGTTTGTAAATTGAATTATTTGAAATATACTAAGGGAACTTTAGTCTTTAAAAGTATAATAACTAACCCTAGATAAATCCTCCTGTAAGGTAAAGAATCACCTTTTTTTTAGAGTGACTGCAAATGTTTAACTTTTAGTCTAACAATACCCTCTTTTTTATTGGAATATAGTTGCCTTACACTGCTGTGTCAGTTTCTACTATACATCAAAGTGAATCAGCCATATGTGTGCATATAGATCCCCTTTTCTAGATTCCTTTCCATTTAGGTCACTACAGAACACTGAGTGGACTGCTCTGTGCTGTACAGTGGGCTCTGATTAATTATCTATTTTATGCACACTAGATATATATGTCGGTCTTGATCTCCCAAATCATCCCATCACCACCCCCTTCCCTCATACAATGTCTGTGTCTTTATCTCTGTGTGTCTATTTCTGCTTTGCAAATAAGATTATTGATACCATTTTCCTAGATTCCACATGTATGTGTTAATATTGTGATATCTGTATGATATCTGGTTTTATCTCTTTGACTTACTTCAGTCTGTAAGACAGTCTCTCGGTTCATCCACATCTCTGTAAATGAGACAGCTGCACTCCTTTCTTGGCTGGGTAATATTCCCTTGTATATCTGTACCCATCCACATCTCTGTAAATGAGACAGCTGCACTCCTTTCTTGGTTGGGTAATATCCCTTGTATATCTGTACCACATATTCCTTATTGATTCCTCCGTCAATGGACATCTAGGTTGCTTCCATGTCCTGGCTATTATAAACAGTGCTGCAGTGAATACTGGAATCAGGTATAGTTTTGAATTATGGTTTTCTCTGGGCATATGCAGTTGTGGGGTTTCTGGATCATATATGGCAGTCCTATTTTTACTTTTTAAAGGAACTTCCATACTGTTCTCCATATTGGCCATGTCAGTATCAGTCTATATCCCCACCAGTAATCATCTTTTTAACATGAAAAATAAATACCTCCTAATATCTTGTAAATACAGATTTTCAAAGGTATATCTATACACGCACACACACACACATTTTGTTTCTCCTTTAAAATGACTTAATAACTATTCTACAATTCCAGTTGAGTACCGTTAATATGAAGTAGACCTGGAAAGCCTGATGGAAGTCTTCAGATAGTTACAGTAAAATGATAGCCCACACAGAGGACAGAATTAGCAACAATAGTATTGCCATGCAGTTTAGGAACTTCTGAGGTTGGTTAGATGATAGGAAACTGGGACGGTCAGATTTCCTGTTGTCTGTTTCCCACATCACAATATAAACTTCATGAGCTCAGAGTCTTTGGCAAGTTTATATTTCCAATACGTGATAATGCTTTTACAGTTTAAAAATATATATATATCCTTAATGGGGCTCCCCTGATGGCTTAGCAGGTAAAGAATCCTCCAGCAATTAGTTACTTATGTCTTGGGCAGGATGAAAATTTTAATCATTAACAAAGTCCGTGTTAATGATTGAATGCATGAGGGGGAGGTGGAATCTTCCAGAGGGACCGAGGGGCAGCGGCTTACTGTGAAGGACACAGGCCATGGAGTTTGAGCCTTTTGGAAGACTGAAGTCACAGGGGTCCAGAAACTGATGCCTAGTTCCATTTCACTGGTATCAAAAAATATTTCAACTCTTACACCTTGGCAGGGAGAATGAATTGTGTGCTGGCCACATACAGAGGTATTGCTTTGACATTCTTAGACTTCAAGTTAAGGTCTAAAAAACCTCCAGCTGTAAAAGCAACATAAACAGATTGTGAACTGTATATTATCTGTTAAGTTCCCATGCTTGAAGAAACTAATGTGAACTCACCATGTGATACTCAATTTGTATGATAAATTATGAAACTGGGGAAATAAAAGTCTGTGTGAGTCTGTGTGAGTCACTTAGTTGTGTCTGACTCTTTGTGACCCCATGGACTGTAATAGTCTGCAAGGCTCCTCTACCCATGGAATTCTCCAGGCAAATATACTGGGGTGGGTTGCCTTTCCCTTCTCCAGGGGATCTTCCCAATCCAGGGATTGATCTTCCCACTGCAGGTGGATTCCTTACCCTCTGAGCCACCAGGGAAGGCCTACCAAAGTCTTCATAGAGTCAATTAACTGAAATATAAATGCAAAACACCTAAGATACATTACATACAAACAATGTTGATTAAACACCGTGGGAAGAAAATGTGTTTTCTCCACCTACAAAGTACTACATTTTAACTGAGTTTCCCTTGATAGTGACAGAACCTAAATAATTAACTGAATTAATTCAAGATGAGCTCTGTAAGGAAACAGGTACACAGAACGCTTGTCTTTGATTTTCCTTTACACTTTTGTTGCTAAATAATGCTGAGTAGATTAACTGCAGTCTATTATTCTACCTATATGAGAATAGAAAGTAAAAAGTGCACAAGTTCATGGATTTAGTACTGCTAAATACATGCGTAAGTGAAAACATACAAGGCAGTAAAGATCGAAAGACTATATATGTAAATTTTTTCAAATATTTACTTCTAAAAAGTAATCCCCAACTAAAAATTGAAAACAAATTGGGAAAAATTAGTTGTATATCAAGTTGGTTACAAGACCTACAAATGATTTGAGTGGCTTTATATTTTTAATTGAAGTATAGTTGATTTTCAAAGTTTCAGTTATACAGTAAAATGATTCATATGTATGTGTGTGTGTATGTATGTTCTTTGTTCAGATTATTTTCCATTATAGGCTATTACAAGATATTGAATATAGTTCCCTGTACTATACAGTAAGACCCTTGTTTTTATTTATTGGGTTGACCAAAAAGTTCATACCAGTACAGAAAAACCTGAATGAAATTTCTGAGAAGCCCAATGTTTTATATATAGTGGCGTGTATTTGTTAATCTGAAATTCCTAATTTATCCCTTCCCTTCCTTTCCCCTTTGGTAACCATAAGTTTGTTTTTTATGTCTGTGAGTTTATTTCTGTTTTATAAATAAGTTCATTTATACTGTCACATATGAAGATTCCACATGTGTTATCACATGATATGTGTTATCACATGATATGTGTTATCACATGACACGTGCCTTATTCTGTCTGGTTTACTCCCCTGAGTACGATGATCTCTAGGTCGCTCTATGTTGTCTCAAATGGCATCATTTCATTTTTTTGAGGGCTGAGTAATACCCCCCTTTTTTTTTTTCGCTTGTGGAAAGACTTCTCATATTGGAGTGGGCTGTCATTCCCTTCTCCAGGGGATCTTTCCAACCCAGGGACTGAACCTGAGTCTCTGGCATCTCTTGCACCGCAGGTAGATTCTTTATCGTCTGAGCCACCAGGGAAGCACTTTTCATATATTATACTCTGATAAAGAACTTAAGTGGAATTATGCGCAAATTAACATAAAATGTTACCTCCATGCCTCTAGTATTGACAGGTTTGAACCTGTACTCCTTAAAGTAAAAGAAAGTGAAAGTGAAGTCGCTGAGTCGTGTCTGACTCTACGACTCCATGGACTGTAGCCCACCAGGCTCCTCTGTCCATGGGATTTTCCAGGCAAGAGCACTGGAGTGGGGTGCCATTGCCTTCTCCAGAGGATCTTCCCAACCCAGGGACTGAACCCAGGTCTCCCTCATTGTAGGCAGTGTTCTCTCTCATTCAGTTTTGAAAAAAGTGAGACTTTATGAGTGAGCCTTTGTTGGCAAAGTAATCTCTCTGCTTTCTAATATGCTGTCTAGGTTGGTCACAACTTTCCTTCCAAGGAGTAAGTGTCTTTTAATTTCATGGCTGCAATCACCATCTGCAGTGATGAGCCACCAGGGAAGTACCTTAAGGAACAACCATCATCCTTGGAATGATTGCATTACTGATTTCTTGTCCCTAGTCCATTGGAAGCTTTTGTTTCTAGGAACTCTTAGGGCTCATTTTTGTTTTATTGAAATCCCATTTAGTTATAGATAATCAGGTGCTTCGGATGAACTGAAAATATATATCTGACTTTTGGGAAGCTTCATAGGTTTCTTTATCATGTAGGTGATTATATAGGGATACATTAAAAAAATGGGTTTTTTTTCCCTTCAACTTGAAATATTATCCCTGTATATTGCATGAATGAGAGATTTCCCCATATTTCCATCAGAGTAATATACTTGCTTTAATTCTTAAGCATGAGTGAACATGATACAAAAATATATGCTGACTTACTTGTGAAAAATGCATTTAAAGCTATTTTAAATGTGTTTTAATTTATGAGACTTTAGTTATTAAGAAGTTGGTCATTATACTTAATGCTCTAATCTGGTGGTAAAGGTATTCTTAAGAATTTGCAAGTAGTTTAGATTTTCAAAACTGAATGAGAGAGAACACTGTATAACCATCCTGCTACTCCTTTAATGCAAAACAGTAAAACTCTGAATTTAAAAAAAAAAAATCAAAGAACAAAGTAAAACACAATGTTAAACAGAATCGACAAGATCATCATAAACTTATGATTTTTAAAAATATCTTTTTTCTAGCAGTACAGTTAGAAACACTGCCCCACCCCCACAGTAGAAAACAGCACATCTAACACTCAGATTCTAGGCTTTAAAATACCCCACCCTCCTACTAGGAACCAGGACTCTTTGAAGAAATAGCTGATAGCAGTCTGCATCAGCAGAAATACAAGATGAAGCAGGGTGATCTCAGGCCAGAAAGGAAGAAAGCTTTCTGAAGATTAATGGGGTCCTATTGCAAAGAGTCAGACACAACTGAGCGACTGAACTGAACTGAACTGATGAGGAGGATAATAATAAACTGCAGAAAATTCTGAAAGAGATGGGAATACCAGACCACCTGACCTGCTTCTTGAGAAACCTGTATGCAGGTCAGGAAGCAACAGTTAGAACTGGACATGGAACAACAGACTGGTTCCAAATAGGAAAAGGAGTACGTCAAGGCTGTATATTGTCACCCTGCTTATTTAACTTATATGCAGAGTACATCATGAGAAATGCTGGGCTGGAAGAAGCACAAGCTAGAATCAAGACTGCCGGGAGAAATATCAATAACTACAGATATGCAGATGACACCACCCTTATGGCAGAAAGTGAAGAACTCAAGAGCCTCTTGAAAGTGAAAGAGGAGAGTGAAGAAGTTGGCTTAAAGCTCAACATTCAGAAAACAAAGATCATGGCATTTGGTCCCATCACATCATGGCAAATAGATGGGGAAACAGTGGAAACAGAGGCTGACTTTATTTTTCTAGGCTCCAAAATCACTGCAGATGGTGATTGCAGCCATGAAATTAAAAGACACTTACTCCTTGGAAGGAAAGTTATGACCAACCTAGACAGCATATTAGAAAGCAGAGACATTACTTTGCCAACAAAGGCCCATCTAGTCAAGGCTATTGGTTTTTCCAGTGGTCATCTATGGATGTGAGAGTTGGACTCTAAAGAAAGCTGAGCGCTGAAGAATTGATGCTTTTGAACTGTGGTGTTGGAGAAGACTCTTCAGAGTCCCTTGGACAGCAAGGGGATCCAACCAGTCCATCCTAAAGGAAATCAGTCCTGAATATTCATTGGAAGGACTAATGCTGAAGCTGAAACTCCAATACTTTGGCCAACTGATGCGAAGAGCTGACTCATTTGAAAAGACCCTTATGCTGGGAAAGACTGAGGGCTGGAGGAGAAGGGGATGACAGAGGATGAGGCGGTTGGATAGCATCACCAACTCGATGGACATGAGTTTGAATAAACTCTGGGAGTTGGTGATGGACAGGGAGGCCTGGTGTGTTGCAGTCCATGGGGTTGCAAAGAGCTGGACACACAGAGTCAGTTCGGTTGGACTGAACTGAACTGAACTGATGAGGAGGACACAGAAGCCAGCTTGAGGGGACGACAAAGGCCTCTGTCATCATCATTTGGGCTTTACAAGGGAGGACTCAGGCCATGTGAATGCTCGGTGCTGTACTAATTGTAATATCAAGAAATCGTGAACCACCCAAACATCCATTCTTCAACTACAAAATTAATAAATAAATCATAACAGTTCCATTATGGTTACTCTACAGCAGTAAACCTGAATGAATTATAGCTACATGCAATATCATGAATGAATGAATAGCAGTAATGCAGTAATTTTGAATGGGAAAAGCAAGATACAGGAAAAAAAAAAAAAGCCAAGCATGATTCCACTTATATGAAGTTCAAAACCACTCAAAACTAAGCAATGCATTAGGCGTACACATACGTGTGGTAAAACTATAGAGAAAAAAAAAAAAACAAGGGAGGCATAAACATAAAATTCAGGATGGTGTTTATGACCTCTGAGGAAGGAAAGAAGAGATGGGATTGGACAAGGGCATACAAGGATTCTGAAGGTAATGGCAGCGTATATTTTCTAAAACTTAATCATGTGTACAGGTGTCAAAGTATTACAATCTTTATCTCTTGCAGCAATTTATAAATGCATCTTCTCAATATTTAATACAAATAATGAAAGGAAATAACCCGATGAACAAACTGCTGTAACAACTTTGGTAAAAAATTATCATTAAGGTTATTCCAGTAATAATGGTAAGAGTATGTGCTTTCAGTCATTAAATATTAAATAAACAACTATTATGTGATAGTGTAGTGAATAAAATAGATGAAAACAGTTGCTCTGCTGGAACTCACATCCCGTGGAACAGAATCAAACAATTTGCTATCTTCTATGGACCAAAAAAAGCCATTTCTTTCATTAGCAACTTGCTCAGATTTTGAAAGTAACTACATATAAGATAAAATATTCTTCTGATTGGAAAGATCTTATTTTAGCCTGAGAAAACTTATGTTATAAATTTATGTTTTAGACTGAAATCTTTTCTTACAGCTCCCTCATCAAATCTGTAGACATAATTGCAAATAAGACTTTTTGAGAAGCTATGTATCATCTGATAGACATCTTCACCTTGGAAATAGTGAAACCTTTCAGGAAAAGCAATATTAAAGACATTTAAGTATCCACAGTCCACATATTTTTACGGCCTTTGGTTAGTCTCAGATTCATCTACTTCATGTTGTAATGTCTGCCAGGCATGACTAAAAATACAGATTTTGTATTTTGGTCCCTTCCCCTGTAGTCACAGAATGTACAGCTTAATTGCCTAGATGCTTAAGCAGATCTCCCTGGTCAAAGCAATAATATTCAAACAAGATAAAAAAGAAAAATTGGTCATTCCATGTAATTCTACATAGGTATAAAAAAGAAAACTGTCCTGTGCTAAAAATTAAAACACTAAAGGATGCATTCCACTCTTTCTTTGACCCAACACATCTACGGCAAGTTGATGACATTTCTTTAGAGCTGAGCCCAGACAAGATCTAATTCACCATGTGCAAATTTATCTAAATTTGCCACAAGACAACACTGGTGTTCAGTCAGCACCAACTAATCCTCTTAAGTATATCTCAGGTACCTTGTACAAAAATAATTCTTACAAATTATAAGTATAATAAATTGCCTATAGTCCTAACCTATGAAGACTATATACAATAATTATAATAATAATGCCCTTTATTTTAAAATGAAGTCCCCTTGACCAATGATTTAAATTGCATCTGCCCAGTTTGTAGTTGCTGGCCTCCCTCATAGCTCAGTTGGTAAAGAATCTGCCCGCAGTGCAGGAGACCCCAGTTTGATTCCTGGGTTGGAAAGATCCGCTGGAGAAGGGATAGGCTACCCACTCCAGTATTCTTGGCCTTTCTTTGTGGCTCAGCTGGGAAAAAATCCGCCTGCAATGCAGGAGACCTGGGTTCAATCCCTGGGTTGGGAAGACCCCCTGGAGAAGGAAATGGCAACCCACTCCAGAATTCTTGCCTGGAGAATCCCATGGACAGAGGAGCCTTGTGGGCTACAGCCCATGGGGTCACAAGAGTCAGGCATGACTTAGTGACTAAACCATCACTGTCAGTTTGTAGTTAGTACTCAATTTTCACACAAACAAGTTGATAAAACCCCAAACTAAACATATCTAAGATGCATTATCTAGGCAGTTAAAAGATTGGAAAAGCAAGCTTTGTTTTTCTTTTAAAGGATGTAGTAAAGCCAGATTATTTCTTCAGATTCTATTTAAAGATAGAAAACAGAATGATTCTGTGGGCCATACGTAAGTTCTACTGTGTCTATCTGTGTGTGTGTGTGCTCAATTGCTCAGCTGTGTCAGACTCTTTGCAACCCCATATAATGTAGCCCTCCAGGTTTCTCTGTCCATGGAAATTTTCAGGCAAGAACGCTGGAGTGGGTGGCCATTTCCTACACCAGGGAGTCTTTCCAAGCCAAAACTGAACCTGCATCTCTTACAGCTCCTGCATCGGCAGGCGGATTCTTTATCTCTGTACCAGCTTGATGAATCAAGCTGTGAGGAATTTATTAAGTATCCCCACCGAGGAAGTGGCAGGGCAAAGACTCTTGTCTAGATTCTGCTTTCAAAATTTTGAATTCTCTTCAACATACTGCCTCTCTCAGTTGGATTGAGTGACTTTCAAGAGCAGAAAGAAAAAGGAGACAATAACAATAGGAGGAATACTCTAAGATGGTCTAAGAAGTTTAGAAAAAGATTCATACGATCGGAAATTCTATTATGGACAGCTTTCACCTTTTCAATCAAAACCTGAGTACCCACTGAATACCAGGGACCTGGGACACAGAAATGAACAAGAGAAGTCCTTGTCGCAGGTAATAGAAAACAGTTTCAAAGACAATTACAATAACATTACAAAAGCAGTAACACAAAGTCTCTATTCAAGCATGAGAAAGGGTGACAACTCTGGGAGGCCAAAGTCTGAAAAGCTTTTGTTTGGTAAACATGTCAGACACTGTGCAAGAAACTGGGGACAGTGGTAAGTAAAACAGTGGGGTTGCCGCCCTCACAGAGCTTGTATTACGGTAGGAGAAGACACAGCAAGTGAATGAGGTCATCCCATGCAGTAATAACTATATTATACTGTACTATAAGAAGTGAAACTGAGCCATGTATAAACGGAGATGACTAGGCCACCACTTTATGGAATGTCGAGGAAGCACACCTGTGAGAAGAGAAAAACAACTAAGTCAGGGCATACGCCCCTTCATATAGTTATTGCTTCATCTCTGGGGCAAAATCAGTTAAGTTTTTGGTTTTTTTTTTTCACTCAGCACCTTTATTCTGTAGGGCTTCCCTGATAGCTCAGTTGGTAAAGAATCCGCCTGCAATGCAGGAGACCCCAGTTTGATTCCTGGGTCAGGAATATCTGCTGGAGATGGGATAGGCCACCCACTCCAGTATTCTTGGCCTTTCTTTGTGGCTCAGCTGGTAAAAAAAATCCACCTGCAATGCGGGAGACCTGGGTTCCATTCCTAGGTTGGCAGAAGGGAAGGCTACCCACTCCAGTGTTCTGGCCTGGAGAATTCCATGGACTGTACAGTCCATGGGGTTGCAAAGACTCGGACACAACTGAGACACTTTTTCACTTTCAGCTTTATTCTGCTTAGAGTTCACCTACAGGCTCGTGGTGTAATTCTCCATAATTCACACTGTCTTGGTTCAATTTTCATCTTTGCCCAGTATAAAGAAGAAAGATCCTCTTCTCTCTCCATCATCAACAGGACCGCTCTCGGGGAGTCGCAGCTCCTGCGCCCACCACGTTGAGGGCTGTCCTCACCTGGACCAGCTCTCCCAGAAGAGCAGGCTACACATGGGGCTGTGGGGCTCCGGGTGCCCCTCGACCACCTGCAGGTCAGGTGCCCAGTGGAGGCCGGCCACCTGCCTGGGGGTGCAGACACTACCGCAGCAGCCCTTTGGAGCCCTCGCTGGCCTCCCGGCTGCAGCCGTCATTTCCACCGCAGCCCGGCTGCAAAGGGGCACCCCAATACCTGCCTGCCCCCACTTCTATGTCTGTGATGAGACCTGTGGGCCGGTTCCCGCAGCATGTGCCATGACGTGTGATGTCCACGCCTCAGAGTGAAGCCAGGCCTGGGATGAGGAAACCTGGGATACAGTCCAGTTGCCAGCTTCCAGGAGGTTCTAGAACCCCTGGAGTTGGGAGTTCCAGCCCGCAGGGTCTGTGCAAAGGTAGCCTGCCCAGAGCCGGATGTGGCCCAGGCAGCTAGCAGAGGTTGTCTTGGCCTCTCCTCCAAGACCTTATTCCTCCCCCAACTTTGCATGCCCTTGGGGGCTGAGTTTTTAGAATTTTAGATTTTAGAATTCTGCCTAAAATCCCAGACATCCAGGCCTGGGTGTTTGGACCTGCCGGTGGAGAGGAGCAAATGGTGGTGAATGTGCCTGACTTCATTTGTGATGAAAACTGCAGGCCCAAGGGATAGGGGTCCTGCCAGACATCATTTCAAAGGAAAGGGACGATGGTTTTTAGGGAGAAAGCCTAGCAACAGTATCAGAAGAAAGATTTAATCCCCAAAGCTAACACCTTTTCACATTTTGTCAACTCAGTAATGTTAGGACCAAACTGGAGCCAGGACAGGCTCTACGGGGCAGGCGAGGCCTGAGGTTTAGTCTCTAGAAAAGCTGAGGCACTGGAAACTCCCGCAGGCAGTGTAGCTTGACCTATCAGAAAAATCCCCATAGCCCCCCGCCCATGCCAGACCCGAGCCAATCCGGATAGGGATGCGAAGTTTAATAGTCCCACGTGCGCGTAAGGTTTAGCCAATCAGCTAAATCAGCTGGGGGCTCTTGTCAGATTCCACTGTGCTGGATGAGACCTGGGCCCTAGCTTGAGCTAGCAATAAACCCCTTTATGCTTTTGCATTGCTGTGGACGTCTTATTCTCTCAGTTTTGGGGACTCAGACTTCGGGCACAAGTAACCTTTATTTTTCAGACGTTTCTTCACCATCAATGCATTCCCACACCTAAAGTATCAAGTTTTTTTGTTAAATCACACCACTAATAATTTTGGAAAAATCATAAAAAACAATGTGGTAACATGATGTGATGTGAATATGGGAATCCTAAGATTAAAAGTCAAGAGACCCTGGGATATTAGTGTCAGGCCTGATCTGACCACCCGTAGGAACTACCATCACTTAATCCCTCAGCTCAAACTTATTAATCAGTAAAGTGAAGGAGTTGAAATAGAGATCTTCAAAACTTTGTGTCTGACCTTAGCAACTGTCCTACATTATCACTGATAGTCATTACATATTTTGGTAACTGTAATTGTCCCAGGATCAAAGCCCAAAATTAGGGCACTTAGTGCAGGGAAATCAGGTGTGCTGCAGTCTATGGGGTCGTAAAGAGTAGGACATGACTGAGTGACTGAACTTCACTGTCTCCCAGACTTTGCTCCAACTCACATCCACTGAGTTGGTGATGCCATCCAGCCATCTCATCCTCTGTCGTCCCCTTCTCCTCCCGCCTTCAGTCTTTCCCAGCATCAGGGTCTTTTCCAGTGAGTCAGCTCTTGGTATCAGGTGGCCAAAGTACTGGAGCTTCAGCTTCAGCATCAGTCTTTCCAACAAATATTCAGGACTGATTTCCTTTAGGATGGACTGGTTTGATCTTGCAGTCCACAGGACTCTCAAGGGTCTTCTCCAACACCACAGTTCAAAAGTATCAGTTCTCTGGCTCTCAGCTTTCTTTATAGTCCAGCTCTCACATCCATACATGACGACTGGAAAAACCAAAGCTTTGACTTTACGGACCTTTGTCAGTAAAGTGATGTCTCTGCTTTTTAATATGCTCTCTAGCTTTGTCATGACTTTTCTTCCAAGAAGCAAGTGTCTTTTAATTTCATGGCTGCAGTCACCATCTGCAGTGATTCTGGAGCCCAAGAAAATAAAGTCTGACACTGTTTCTATTGTTTCCCCATCTATTTGCCATGAAGTGATGGGACCAGATGCCACGATCTTAGGTTTTCTAATGTTGAGTTTTAAACCAGTTTTTTCAATCTCCTCTTTTACCTTCATCAAGAGGCTCTTTAGTTCTTCTTTGCTTTCTGCATAAGGGTGGTGTTATCTGATTACCCTCCATAATATTTGTGAGCCTCATCCAGTGAATTGAAGGCCTTACGAGAACAAAGACTGACTTCCCCTAAGAAGGAAGTCTGCCAGCAAACGGCCTTTAGACTTGATATGTGCTCTTCCCTAGGTCTCTAGTCTGCTGGCCTAACCTGAAGGTTTTGTTTTTATCAAGCCCTCCACAACTACATGATCCAATTCCGTAAAATAAACCGCTGTCTTTTATATACACAGAGTATTTTTTATATGCATACACACACACTTACATACGCTGTTGTTTCTATTCCTCTGGCTAACCCCAGGGATGGAAACAAGCCCAGTGAGCCCTTGGAGAGATGCTGTAGGAGAAGCCAGGGAAAGGATATATCCTTTCTCATTCTGCTCCCTCTGATCTTCCCATTGACTAAATGCAACTAAAAGGCAGGAAGGAAAAGGAGCCTATGGATATAGTTAACACAAGCGAGGTTTCCAGCATACAGAGCAAGGTGGAGATGAGAGACGAGCAGGCCTTGGGCAAAGAAAGAGTTAAACTCATTAAAAAAAAAAAAAAAGCTTAGAAATCATTACCAAAAAATTCAGAAAAGTGGTCACCTTCTGAAGAGTGAGAAGGTAAGGATCCAGAAGGGGTACATGGGTTGGGGGTATTTCCTTATTAGAAGGTTGACTAAATGACTGTTTGTCTTATAGTTATCCATTAACTATACATGTATGTTTTGGACTTTTTATAGATTTCATAATTTAAAAGTTTAAGGAAGAAAACAATATTTAACCCTAAGAACTTTTATAATATATGAATTCTAACAGTCACAATCATTTTCCAGGCGAGCAAGTTTGTAGCACTTAAAATGAGTCTCTTTAAAACACTAGAAAATTTATTATAGACAGTATACCAGTCCTGACAAGTTAGAGAACTAAGTATCTCAGAACTCAAAACTTTTTTTAAAAAGTTGCTTCCAGCCAGAGGGGGAGGAAAGACTAGTACCTGGAGATTTGGACATGTTTATTAACAAATGCTGAGAGTAAAGAAGAGTAGAGAGGTAAACGGTGAAGACAGGAGAAGAAAAGGGACACATAGCAGTCCCTCCAGTGTCAAAAGGGGAAACCCATACACCACCACAGCAACTAGCCTTGAGAAAGACAAAGGACATTTACTGCACTGGGACTGAAGGAGAAAGGAAAGGATGTATGTGGCTGCATGTAAATCTGTCAGCTTAGCAGTGGGAAGCTGAGACAGTTCCCCACCTGACGCGTCCGTTTTCTCCTGATGAAGAGGTGGTGGACAGTGAGAAGGCTTGGACCACTTTGGAGAACAACAGCATCATCTACGTTTGCCAGGCAGTACCGAATGCCCGTCTGAAGAATGGAGACCATGAATTTGTAGCACCATTAATCTGCAGAGTTTTGTGGTTTTCTACAGTAAAATTTAGCCACCCAGAGACAGCAACAGGACAAAGAGAGAGAGGTGGGTGTTTGGTTTCTCTTGGATCTCAGAGAATAGAAATTCTTCAGGAGGATGGAGAAGTAATGGTCTGGTTCTCCTCCTCCACTCAGATTGGAATTCCACAAGGTAAACTGAAAACTTTCAGTACAAAGCAAAGTATGGGCAAACCTAGATGATAGAGATAAGGTATAGTTGGGCCAGTAGTAAGGATATCAGGAAACAGAGCATGTTGGGTTAAACTGGCTATAAAGTTTTTAAGAAGAATTTGCCTGAGAAATGCCTTTCTATTGAGTAGTGGGTGGTGATGGGGTCCAGATTGGCTCTGGAAGACTCCAAGTTTTTAGGTCACTCCTTGATATGAGAATCTAGAAGTACAAAATACAGGTGCATTATACACAGTTGTTTGCATACCTGTTCAGCAGGTTATCAAGTTCCTTTGAAGTATTTGTTAAGAAGCATACTTAGAAGGTGGCTGTGAATATGGTGCCTTTGAGAATTCCATGATTCTCAAGAGCTGACTCATTGGAAAAGACCTTGATGCTGGGAAAGATTGAAAGTAGGAGGAGAGGAGGGGGATAGAGGATGAGATGGTTAGATGGCATCACCAACTCAGTGGACATGAAGTTGGGCAGACTCTGAGATGGTGAGGGACAAGGCAGCCTGGTGCGCTGCACCCATGGGGTCATGAAGAGTCGGACACAACTGAACGACTGAACAACAAAATTGTGAATGGCTACTGGATAATCTTCACAGCTAATCCCATCATGCAGACAGCTATCAGCCCTTTGGGCTTCCCTGGTGGCTCAGAAGGTAAAGAATCTGCCTGTAATGCAGGAGACCTGAATTCAACCCCTGGGTCGGGAAGATCCCCTAGAGGAGGGCATGACAACCCACTTCAGAATTCTTGCCTGGAGAATCCCATGGACAGAGGAGCCTGGAAGGCTACAGTCTATGGGGTCGCAAAGAGGTGGACACGACTGAGAGACTAACACTTTTACTTTCAAAGGGCTGAAACCTGTCAATCAGAAGATAGAACTTTAGAAAACCGATCAAGGCATACATTCACTTACTGCAGTTTGCTCAGGAAATAATGTCTCCATACACAATTTAATGCTGCCATAATTCTAATTAAAGTGTAAACTCCTTGGTATCAAAAGGTCCTGTACCTTAGGTGCTTTATAGATGTCTGTTGAACTCAGAAGGCAATGAAGGGCTTCCCATGTAGACTTACCTAAAGGGAAAAGAAAATGCTGGCCACATATCCTAGATTTCCAGGCCCATTGATAGTTAACCTTGTGATTATAAATGAATAAATAGTTAACACACTGGCCTCTTGTGCATTGGGTTAGCACAACCTTCAGCCCTTGCGTATGATCAACTCTGGACACTCTAACAAAATGAAGCTTCTGGGTTTGCAAAAACCAAGGAATGAGCCCTGGAAAATGTGACTCGACTGAGGCAATGTCATCCTGAGGCCAGCTTGAGCAACCCAGCTGGCCTCTCCCTGTGACATTTCTAGCATGGTGGTTTAGAACAGCGACTGTTTAAATCAATCTGTCCTCCTACAATAAAAAAACATCTTTGAGATCATGGTGGAGTCGTTGGCAAAACATTGCTGTAATCATCGTTAATGCAAGAGGACTGAGTAATTTATTAGAAATCACAGTGAGTTAATAAAAAGCACTGGCAGAAAATGCCTCCTAATTCTAGAGTCCAGCCTGGGGAGTTACAAATTGTGTACAGTTTGTGACTGTTCATGTGTAGCAACCTAGTAACAGACTGTTCCTTTTCAAGGCTACAGCCAGTGAGTACTAAAACATGTGTAACGAAACAAAACAAACTCTGCTTTTGTGTCTGCTTTGTATTTTTTATATTATGTGATACTTCACTGCTTCTTGCATTATGCCAGGGTTGCACATTTCTGAATGTCTCATTCTTTTTGTTCAAAGAGCCATCGACCTTTCTCACAATTCTGAAGAGTGTGCCATAATGACCCATAAAAACAAGATCTTTCCCAATGTGGTAAACATTCCAATTACAAACACTGATTATTCTTTAGTTTCTGTTGACCCACAAAAATATAGTTTCTTAACTAACCAGTTCAAAAAAAAAATGTTGCTTTCTAGATTTCACTAGAGTTTTCTTGCCCCTCAGAGTGTCATAAATTTTCTTTAAGATTTCATAAATTCTCTTTAAGTCTTCATAAATTCTCTTTAAGTCATAATGTAAACAAGGCCTATCCTTTCATTTTACCTGGTGCCAAGTAATTTAACTATTACCTTTATATTAAATCAACAACGATATACCATGGTTTAAGGACGTTTGAGAAGACAAAAACAAAAAAAAAAAAACAAAAAAAACAAAAAACCCTGGGCTTATGGTGGGCAACTTATGCCGTTACCTGGGTGGCAGGTTTGGCATTGGGAATATCCCTCTCATTTCAGGGATATTCAGTGGAAAATTTGGGAGGCTCTGCTTGCCACTGGGATTAATCCAGAATTGACTTTGCTTTTAGCTTCCCCTATTTATCACTTCACGGAGGGAGGTTTGAATGCCATTTAATGTAGATTGAATTGCCTGGTCTCACTCTAGTCTTAACTGGGAAGGAGCTTGTAACAGTAGAACATCTTGAGGAAGCACAGGAAACAAGCGCCTGCATTAGCAGAAACTGTGTTTGCCCTGTAGGAGTAGGAACCTATTGGTTGAAAAGGGGGTTGGATCTGGCTACAGCAGGGATGGGGTTGAGGGGGGGGAAAACTGGAAGTGCAGCTGGAGAGATGATGATAATCACACAAGTCCAGATGTTTTAATTTAAAGGTGAGAGGAGATAATACCCATCAATAATAATACTCCAGTCCCAGATTTAGACTTTTTAAATTGAAGGGGCTCTAAAAAAGGAGTGTGGAGAGCAATGCTAGTAAAAATGTGTCCACAGGGATCTCTGGAAAAAGTGACAGAAGCAGGAATCAAAGGAAGAGAAAATAACATCCTTCAGATAAGTTGAATGATCTGTTATAACGCCAAAAGGACTATTCCCGAAGAATACAAATTGCTGACTTAATGGTATCAGTAGGGCTTGCCTCAGAAAATATATCACTAAGAACATTTCAATTGTTGTTCACTGTAAAAAGTGTGTAATTGCAGACAGGGTCACAGACACAAAAGTGGAAAGTATAAAGCAAGTTTCTAGAAAAATAAGGATCAGCAGTCCTGCAGGAGGGCAGAAGTCATGTTAAGCAGCTTGTGATAGCTGTTGAATGAAATAGGAGAACTCGTGAAAGCATGCTTGTGAAATGCTCCCATTAGGACGATGCCTAGTGGATGGCCTAGGCAGGGATGCACACACCTGAACAGATCAAATAAAAGGAGTACAAGAGATGAGGAAGACGGAGGGATTTACCACTGGAAACTGCATAACTTCTATTACAGTTACAACTGGAGACAGATGATAGGAAGGCTGAAAACAACCTAGTTTTAAATATATTTCAGTTCTGCAAAAAGGAGGGCTAGCAACAAAATATTACACCATTCAAATTTAATATCCTATATTTCTGTAGGTCTACATATGGAAAATGTCACAAGATATCATGCATAAATAAATCACACAATCAATATGCTTGATTATGATATTTGCATATATATTTTTCCCCCAGGGCCAATAACAGAGCAGGCATAGTAAAGGCTAAAAACCCAGGTTTCTTTGAAGCTCAAACCTTTGTAAAGTGCTGGTGAGAAAGAGGCAATCCTGATTCCACGAAATATATGTTCTGGCATTTTTAAAGCAACATTTTAACTGAAAAATAGAACAATTGCTTGAAAAACATGATTGGGCACAATAACACAGGTGAATAGATATGTTCAAACACACAAATGAACATCTTAGACCTTTTCTGAAAGATCTTACAGTAGTTGGCTTTTGTATATACATGGTACAGATTCTCACTTCAGCTTCGCCAAACAGAATGAACGATATTGCAGCCTTGTAGTTTAGAAGAGATCCAAAAATTCAGAAGAAAACTGCTGACTGTTTCTCTGAGAAGAGTTATCCAGGTAATAAAAAGAGGAACATCAACTTTTCTCAAGACTGAGTGTATGGTTACTGACTCTGCTACCTGACTTTGTGTTACTTATGTGAAGTACTGCAAGCTCTGGTGGTTTAAAAAAAAGAAAAAGCTAATCTTGAATACTGTGAATTTTGTGTTAATTTACAAACGTTTATCTTTCATTAGATTAGTTAATACAAGACAAATACATTTTTTACTGGGCTGGTTTCTAGGCAAGTAGGTCTGCGGTTTATCTGTGTTACCTTCTTCTATCTCGCCCTCACTTCCTCTCTCACAGCCGCCCTTGCAGCACCAGCTAGCCCAGCATCCTGTTCTGCTTCCTGGCAGACCAGGACTCCACTGCGATATCCTAAGCTTCCTCTCTAAGACACAGCCTCAGACGCCGACCAGTAGTCTCTGAATTTTTTGACTGAGCATCCTATTGTAAGAATTTTGAGTACACCCCCAATATCTTTATAAATGACAAGCATCAGTTCAGTTCAGTAGCTCAGTCGTGTCCAACTCTTTGCCACCCCATGAACTGCAGCATGCCTGGCCTCCCTGTCCATCACCAACTCCTGGAGTTCACCCAAACTCATGTCCATTGAGTCGGTGATGCCATCCAGTCATCTCATCCTCTGTCATCCCCTTCTCCTCCTGCCCCCAATCCCTCCCAGCATCAGAGTCTTTTCCAATGAGTCAACTCTTTGCATGAAGTGGCCAAAGTACTGGAATTTCAGTTTTAGCATATATTACTGTTAACATATTATGACCACAGTAAAACACATGGAAATGGAAAATTTTCAATAGATGAGATAAGGATAAAGTAAATCACATTTTAAAAACTTTTTAAAATGTATTACTAATAATACAAAATATACTTTTCTCTAGAATGTTATTGCCAACAAATCTTTTACAGAGAATAACAATTGAATATGCTTCATGAAAAAACTAAGATCATGGCATCCAGTCCCATCACTTGATGGCAGGTCAAAGGGGAAAAAGTGACAGATTATATTTTCATGGGCTCCAAAATCACTGCAGATAGTGACTGCAGCCATGAAATTCAAAGACGCTTGCTCTTTGGAAGGAAAGCTAGGACAAACCTAGACAGCATATTAAAAAGCAGAGACATTACTTTGCCAACAAAGCAAGGCAATCAAAGCTCTGGCTTTTCTAGTGGTCATGTATGGATGTGAGAGTTGGCCCATAAAGAAGGCTGAGCACTGCAGAATTGATGCTTTTGAACTGTGGTGTTGGAGAAGACTCTTGAGAGTCCCGTGGACTGCAAGGAGATCAAACCAGTCCATCCTAAAGGAAATCAACCCTGAATATTCATTGGAAGGACTGATGCTGAAGCTCCAATACTCTGGCCACCTGATGCAAAGAGCCGACACAGTGGAAAAGACCCTGATGATGGGAAAGATTGAAAGCAAAAGGGGAAGGAACCAACAGAGGATGCGATGATTAGATAGCATCACCGACTCAATGGACAAGAATTTGAGCAAACTCTGGGAGTCAGTGGAGGACAGAGGAGCCTGGTGTGCTGCAGTCCGTGAGGTCAAAAAGAGTTGGACACAACTTAGTGACTGAGCAACAACATTATATTTTAAATTTTGTGATAGAGCAACACAGATGTCTGCTTTTATGTTCAGTTTATTTAAAGGCTCTCTGAAAAGAGCTCACAAAGATATGGGAATTTTAATGGAAGAATTTAGCTGGGTTGCTAAATCATACTTATATACTCCAGGAGATAGTGAAGGACAGGGAAGGCTTGCGTGCTGTAGTTCATGGGGTCGCAAAGAATCAGACATGACTTAGCGATTGAACAACAACACCAATTTATTTTTCAGTCTTATCACTTATTATGCGAAGATTTTGGTTAAATCTGATGGATATATTTCCATCTTACCTAATGTTATTCAAATGGTTTAAAAAAACCTATAAGATAACCAGAGGTTTTATAGGTTACATGCATTTTCAATCACAAACACATAGTGGGTGAGGGGTTGCTAACTGGAGTTAGTTATCTAAGTTTGAATCACAGCTCCCGGAGTCTCACTATTTGTATAGTGATGGGCAAGTAGATTAGCCTCTCTATGCTATAATTTTCTCTTCTGTAAATTAGGATAGTAATAGAACCTACTCGACAGGGTTATTTAAAAATTTTAAAAATCAATATTTATAAAGCACTTAATATATCTGGCATATGACGTGATGTGTGTGTGCTTAGCCATGTCCGACTCTGCAACCCAATGGACTGCAGCCCACCAGGCTCCTCGGTCCATGGAATTTTTCAGGCAAGAATACTGGAGTGGGTTGCAATTTCCTTCTCCAGGGAATCTTGCCTCCCCAGGAATCGAACCCACATCTCCTGTGTCTTCTGCACTGGCAGGTAAATTCTTTGCCACTGAGCCACTTGGGAAGCCCCCTGTCTGGCATATACTGTTAGTTAAGTATATTAAGAAATATAGAGAGAATTCTCATGCCCTGCTACTGGGAGTGTAATACTTAAAACCACGTTTAAAATCAGTTGGGTACTATCTACCAAAATTAGACATAGACTTACCCTGTGATCTAGCAAATCCACCAAGATACTATATTTTAAAACAAGAGTAGTCTTTGGTGGCTTTGCTTGACAGTTCAGTTCAGTTCAGTTGTTCAGTCGTGTCTGACTCTTTGCAGTCCCAAGGACTGCAGCACGCCAGGCTTCCCTATCCATCACCAACTTCCGGAGTTTGCTCAAACTCATGTCCGTAAGTCAGTTATGCCATCCAACCATCTCATCCTCTGTTGTCCCCGTCTCCTCCTGCCTTCAATCTTTCCCAGCACCAGGGTCTTTTTCAAGGAGTCAGCTCTTCACATTAGGCTTTGCTTGGAATAGGACAAAACTAGAAATAACCCACACTGCATCTAAAATAGAATGGATAGGGAAATAGTAATTTATATAGCCACTGGATGCTATTCAGCAATAAAAAGGAATAATAGGGACAAACCACAGCTACAACAACATAAATAAATCTTACAAATGAAGATGAGCACAAGAACAAAGACACAAAAGAGTATATAGAGTGTACAGAGTATATATATAAGACTCAATGTATATACCCACTCCAGTGTTCTTGCCTGGAGAATCCCAGGGACGGGGGAGCCTGGTGGGCTGCCGTCTATGGGGTCACACAGAATCAGACATGACTGAAGCGACTTAGCAGCAGCAGCAACAGCAACTTACATAAAGTTCAGTGACAAGAAAAAACAGAATGTCAGCTTAGGAATGCACGTATAGATAGTAAATCTGTAAGGAAAAATAAACAAATAGTCATCACAAAAATCAGGCTCATGATTCTAAGAAAAAGAATAGAACTGTAACTGAGTAGGGGCGGCTGTGAGTGGGGGGCAGTGTGTGTGTGTGTGTGTGCACCCTTGATGAGTGCTGATAACGCTCCATTTTCTGGACCGGGAGATTGCTTAGGAATGCTTACTTTATATTTATTAACTACATGCATCAGTATTATGCACTTTTCTGTATATGTTATATTTCACAGTGCAGAAGTATTTTTAAAAACTGCTATACAAGTTTTGTTTTCACAATTAACCTTAGTTTCTGGCTCCAGCTTCTTTGCTGGGAAAACTGCTTATGAGAAATACCTCAAATGAATTCCATGTGGTTGCTCTCGCTGGAAGCTTGGAATCCTTCCTTTCTTTAAACAGTTTTTTTTTTTTTTTAAGTCTAAGTAACTCACTCACTTACAGAAGTTTTGCATAAAATAAAGTTTGTTTTTTTAAAGTCAATTGTTGAAAATACCATCGTAAGTTGTATTAGAGAAAGAATATCTTTTCTACTATAGCTTTCCTTTAGTGGCTCACAGAATTGTCATTTTAAAATGTATTTCATTACTGAAACATAATCTAGTAAATACCACACTGAAACAGAATCTATTCAACACCATAACATGAGACATATTGAAAACATCTGTGCTTTTTGTTTAACATTACAGTAAACTTCCCACATTGCGTAACATGTTCCAATACTTGTGTCTTTAGGTCTTTAGCAATATTTTATATTCATATGCTCAAGGTATTTGCTATCAAAGGAATGCAGTTTCCCGCCCCCCCCCCCCGCCACCCCATTTGTGTTCCATGTGTTGCTGGGAATAACACTTATCTTCACAAGAAGAAAACTATTTTTCCAATGGTATGTTGCTTTTTGACTTTTTATTTTTAAGGAAGCTCAGAAAAGACTTCATAGCCTTTATAATTGGTGAATTTTCTTTAAAGTATTGCTTGAATCGTTCATTCCTTAAACATTTTAGAAATATCATTGAGCTTTACCTTCAAGTTTGGATGTCCAGTTTTTAGTTCAGTTCAGTTCAGTTCAGTTACTCAGTAGTGTCCGACTCTTTGCGGCCCCATGGACTGCAGCATGCCAGGCCTCCCTGTCCATCACCAACTCCCAGAGTTTTCTCAAACTCATGTCCATTGAGTTGATGCCATCCAACCATCTCATCCTCTGTCCTCCCCTTCTCCTCCTGCCTTCAATCTTTCCCAGCATCAGGGTCTTTTTCAAATGAGTCAGTTCTTCACATCAGGTGGCCAAAGAGCTGGTTTCAGCTTCAGCATCAGTCCTTCCAATGAACACCCAGGACTGATCTCCTTTAGGATGGACTGGTTGGATCTCCTTGCAGCCCAAGGGACTCTCAAGAGTCTTCTCCAACACCACAGTTCAAAAACTGAACTTAGTGATTAGCTAATTGTGATAGGGCTTCCCTGGTAGCTCAGTTGGTAAAGAATCGACCTCCAATGCAGGAGACTCCAGTTGGATTCCTGGGTCAGGAAGATCCTCTGGAGAAGGAATAGGCTACCCACTCCAGTATTCTTGGGCTTTTCTGGTGGTTCAGACAGTAAAGAATCTGCCTGCAATGGAGGAGACCTGGGTTCGATCCCTGGGTTGGGAAGATCCCCTGGAGAAGGGAATGGCTACCCACTCCAGTATTCTGGCCTGGAGAATTCCATGGACACAGGAGCCTGGTGGGCTACAGTCCATGGGGGTCACAAAGAGTCAGACATGACTGAGTGACTTTCACTTTCACTCAGAACATTATCTATTAACTGTAATACATCCTTCAGGTGAAGATGTTAGCAAAAGTAAGTATAAATCCATACCTAAACCAGTTTTTTAAAATTTACTTTTAATTGGAGAATAATTCCTTCACAACGCTTTGTTGGTTTCTGCCGTACAATGTGAATCAGCCATCAGTAAACATACACCCCCTCCCTAGGTTGTCAGAGCACTGGGTGGAACTCCCTGTGGCACACAGCAGCTTCCCACTACCTGTCTGTTTTACACAGGATCATGTATCTACGTCAAGGCTGCTCTCTCAGTTCATCTTACCCTCTCCTTCCTCTGCTATGTCCACAGTCCATTCTCGAAGTCTGTTAAAACAGTTTTTTAATGATTATTGCCAACTGATTGTCAATCTGATTAGTCATTAGTTTTCCACCTTACAGTGTGACTCCCAGAGACTGCCCGAAATGTCAGCTCAGTCCATTGTGTTTGCCCGTTCTTGCATTATTAACATTGTCTCCATTGATCCATGCTGCAATAGTTTACTTAAATGTCATCTATAAATCCATTTAGTCAGATACAGAAACTGCAACATGTGGCAATATGGAACCTATACATATGTTTATCGATGGCTGATTCATATTGATGTTTGGCAGAAACCAACACAATTCTGTAAAGCATTTATCCTTCAATTAAAAAACAATTTTAAAAAAGTGAACAAAGGAGAGAGTCCTCCCCTCTCCCACTGTGTGCTGTGGTGCTCCCACCCTCTCTGCGGAACACCCTGAATGCCTGCCCACTTCAGGATCAAATCCGGGTGCCACCACCAACCCTCACATTAAATATCAGCAGAGCTTAATTTATTTCCTTTTTTTGGGGGGGTCAAAAATAAATGTTTGAAGATAAAAGTTCAAATACCTTTTCTGGAATTTCAGGGGTCGATGCTGGCTCCCCACTTTGGAGATGCATCTCACACTCATATGCAGTTACATTTTATCTCAGGATAAGAACATCTATCTGAGTGAATATGAAATGATGGCATGCCAGCCAGGAAAACAAAAACATACTGTTAAGGCTGTAGGTCCTTCCTTACGTGTGTGTTCTGCAGTGACCTTGAGGTTAGAGGACATAAAATAATCCAATTTGTTATACCCTGGCAAAAGTGAAAACAAACCAACCCTTAATGCTACTAATGAGGGGAACTACAAATATATAAACCCAATAAAAATTGTACATACAAGAGAAATGACTATTTAAAAAGTAGTCTTTAAGATAATTATGAAAAAAAACTTTAAGATATCAGGAAATGGACCATCAGTGATATTGTGTGGCTAGCTCCTGTAATAACTGACCCCAAAATGTCTGGTTTAATTCAAGAAAGATCTATTTTCTCACTCATATCACAGTACAGTGCATGCCGTGAGGAGGCTCTGCTGTAACTAATCATTCAGAGAC
The DNA here is from genome assembly GCF_016772045.2 of Ovis aries. NCBI lineage: Eukaryota > Metazoa > Chordata > Mammalia > Artiodactyla > Bovidae > Ovis > Ovis aries. The sequence goes on from NC_056058.1 coordinate 92,673,160, forward strand.
TCGGGTTGCTTCCAAACTGTAGGTCACAGTCAAACACATGGCTTCAAGGTTGACCTGGCTTCATCCAGTTGGTAGATAGCCAGATGGAAAAACATGGAGATGGCACACTCCTTAACTGCTCAGGAGGGATCATATTCCACCAGTGAGAACTAATCTCATGGCCCTATCTACATGCAAAAACTCTGGGACATGTCCTTTCTCTATGGGGCCTGGAAAAGAAAATGAGTTTGGTGAGCATCCAGCTAGTCTTTGTCAAATAAACAGAGTTGGTCTAGGGATTCCACGTATCACCAAGCCTGACACTGGGAATCTCTTGGGAAGCTTTTAGCACTCTCATTTCTGCCTGCTGTAATGCAGGCATCAGAACACCAGCACTAATTTTAGCTCTTGCTGTTCCCTGAATAAGCCATGACCCTCCACATCTCTACGTCTTTGCACGTGATTTGCACATAAGGTCTGTCCGTTCTTTCCAGTATTTCTAACCTCCCCTTCCTCCCAAGCTAGCAGGCTTCTCCTCCTCTTCTAAGACCTAAGACAGTGGTTACTTCCTGCATGCACTTCTCTCTGATGACAAAGAAGGCACAGATCTCTTCTTAACATTCACTGAACTTTATCTCTGCACTTTGTTCCTACCTCTATTACTGAATGCATAAGCCTACCTGATAATTTTTAAGGAACAAGTACATTTTCAAAAGGATCAGATGCATCAATATTCACCACATAGTGACCATTAATAATAGATTTAGCTTCTCAAGAATAAGGACTGGGTCTTATGTATCTTAATACCTCCCATAGATACCAGCACTGGCCTGGCTTACATACTCAATAACTGAGGAAAACCTGACCGCTGTCTGCCACTTTCCAGCAACTTCCCAGCTTCCCAACCCTTCCTGCCCCTTTCCAGCAACTCTAACTCTCTCTCTCTGTCTCGTGGTAAAATGCACTAAACGCAACATTAACCACTGTCACCATTTAAAAATGCACATTACCACATGCACCTTGTTTGCAATAGTTCATTTCACATTTTCATTTTACAAAACAGAAACTCCACACTCATTGAACTCCAAATTTTCCTCTTCCAGAAGCCCCCTTAAAACTAGCATTCTGCTTTCTAAGAGTCTAACTACCTGAGATATCTCATGTAAGTGGAATAATGCAGTCTTTGTCTTTCTATGACTAGCTTATTGCCCTCAAGATTCATTCATGTTGCAACATGTGACAGGATTTCCCTCTTTTCTTAGACAGAATACTATTTCTATGTATATACCACATTTTCTGTATCTGTTCAACCATTCCGGTGTCTTTGCTTTCGACTTGGGGTTACTGGTGGTGATTGATGACCCATGAGAAAAGATGATCTTGTACTATTTTGGGGTGCTTCTAGAGACTAAAAGAGAAACTATACTGGGTGCAAAGGGAAATACGATTTTTAAACATCAGTGCCTTAGGTAAAGAATGCCCCCCATTATACTCTATCTGGGCACGAGAAACTATTAAACCCCTTTCAACTGAGCAACCGGGGCCCACAATAAAAAGCTGCTCACATTCCAAACGCCTCTCACCCTAGGGTTTTAACTGCCCTACTCAGCACCTCCTGTTTCATAGCCTGAAAATAGTTCTGTTGAGAAAAGAAACAGCAACATTTTAAAGCAGGGCAAAATAAATAAAGGGATAAACAAGAACTCTTTCAACACGGAGCACTTGCGAGAATTTTCATGTTTATGGAGAGGCAGAGCCCCAGAGTAAACTCTGGCTCCTCTTCGCAATGGATTCCAGTGTTCACTTGCAACGAGGCAGTTTGAGGCCCTTTGGGGACACTCACAGCCTTTAGTTCAAGGCGTTATCATGAAAGAATCTAAAGTATCCTTGCATTAGCATGATCGTTATTTTTCCAGCTGGTCTGAGGAGCTATTATTAAACATGTAGCCATAATGCGTACCGAAAAATCCCCCACGTAAGCTCGCATTTGGTCTGTAAACACGTTAAACAACCTCACGCGTAACGACTTCCTACAGCTATCACAATCAGAACCTCAACACTTAAAACAAAACAAAACAAAATCCTTCGGCTTTTGGTCAAAAAAGATGCCAAATATAGCTTGAAGTAGTAAATAATCCTCCCGAGAAGCGACGTTCGCGAATTAATTGGTGCGTGAACAAAGAACCCTTTCTGCACCACGATGAATGTTGCCTTTCTTTTTTTTTCTCTCGCAAGTATGATTGTAGAAAACAGCTGTACTACATGTTGACAAATGACCAAGCGGCAGACTTGGTAAAAACACTTTTGGTCAAGGCCAAGAAGAGGGTAGAAAAAAAGGGGGGGCTGCTGGAGCGGCCGGGGGCTGGATTCCCTGGCTTCCCTTACCCTTTTTTACCCCCTAGTCTTTAGGGAGCAGGGGCCGCAACCGCCCCATCACCACACCCCGCCCCCCACCCCCTTTCCCCCGCTCGGCTCCGGTTACAGCCTTTCGAGTTGAACAAACTTGCTGCAGGCGGATTGGTGACCGGGAGCTCTCGGGCCGGGGCGTCGTATTTATTAATTTATATTCCGCGGCGCCCCGCGCAGGCCGTTCCTTTGTATCCCGCCCGCCGCCGCCGCCGCTGCCCCGGCTCGGGGGGGAGCCTCAGCGGGCAGCGAGGCCCCCGCGTCCGCCCGAGGACACCCCCCTCTCCAAGGCCGGCACGTGCGGCTGCCGCCCGGCCCGCAGAGGGGGGCGGAGGCCCGGCTTTCCCCCACCCGCCGCTGAGCCAGAAGCAGGAGGCGCGGCGGCGGGCCGCCCGGCCGGGGGAGCGCGGCGCCCGGCGAGTCTCCGCGGCGGCGGCGGGGGCCCGGCAGCGGGGACGGCGGGGCCCCCCGCCCCGGGGATGCGCCCCGGCACTTCCTGACTGGCTGGCGGCGCGCGCGCGGCCCCCGGAGCTCGCTCGCCCGCCCGCTCTGCGTCGGCCGCGCCGCGCGGGAGGCGCGCGAGGAGGGGGAGACGCGGCCCGGGATGAGCTGACTGCTGGGGGGCGCGCGTGGTGGTGGCGGGGGGCGGAAACCACGCCGCCGCCTGGCCCCCCGCAGGCCGCGAGGAGCCGACCTTTCTCCGCGCCGCCGCCCGGGCCCGGGGGACTGGAGATCATGTACGTACGCGTCGCGGGCCCGCTCTGGTCTCCAGCTCCGGCGCGTGCCGTGCGCCCCACCCCGGGCCCGGGGGGCTCTCGCGCGCCCGTCCTCGCCGCGCGCTGCCCCCCGCGCTCACCACGCGCCTCTTCTCCCCCTGGTCTCGGCCGCCTTAGGTCCATTCACATCGTGGCGCTGGGGAACGAGGGGGACGCGTTCCACCAGGACAGCCGGCCGTCGGGGCTCATCCGCGCCTACCTGGGGAGAAGCCCGCTGGTCTCCGGGGACGAGAGCAGCTTGTTGCTGAGCGCGAGCGGCGCGGCCGCGCGGCCCGTGTTCACCGAGTATCAGGCCAGCGCGTTTGGGAACGTCAAGCTGGTGGTCCACGACTGTCCCGTCTGGGTAAGGGGGCTGACGGAGCTTTCCTTTCCTTTTCTTTCTTTTCTCCCCCCCCCCCCCCCCCCATTTCATGAATGTCAACGTCCGGGTCACCGGGGGAGAGTTTTCTTTTCTTTTTTTTTTACATTTTGGGGAAAGTCTTTGGTCCTTCGTTTCAGGGGGCAGGGGCCAGCCTAATCAAAGAACACTCTTAGAAGGCAAAAAAGAAAAAAGAAAAAAAAAAAAAAGCTCCAGTGAGAATATGAAGCACTTAGGCGTACGTTTCACGATTGTGGGTTGTCTCTTGGTTAAGACAGCTAACCCTTAAATGTCCCAACCCCAAGGGACGCGGGTCATTAAGTTTCACCAGCAGAGAGCAGTGGGTTTTTTTTTTTTTTTTCTTCTTCTTGCCTATCCTGTGTGGGGGATATAGTAATATGAGTGTTCTAAAAATAAAGATCTCTGAAAGCTCAACAGAGCCAAAATACATTTCACTGGGGGCCCGCTCAGAAATAGGACCCCTGGAAAGGAGGGGGAAAGTCAGGGACTGAGAATTAAATTTAAACAACTCGTTTATAGCACTTTGAAAAAATTTTTAATTAGTTTTTAATTTTAATAGTGCAGATGTTCCTGATATATTTAGCCATTTCTTTTTCCTGACCCGTAAATCAGAAATATTACTGATACTATTTTGGGACTTGAAAAAAGCTTTAAAATTTGCGATGATTAGAAGAAATTGTAATGAAGTTGATAAATGCTAGTCTAATTCTTGAGTGATAAAAGAAGAAAGAAATCTACATCCTGATGGTATAAATGTTTTTCAGTACGCAGTAGCATCCAGAATGTTTTCATGTAATCTTATTTCAAAGTTTCTGAGTCTTTACTAGTATAGAATCTACATTGCAGCTAAGTGTTATATTTTATAACAGAAGAAGGTTTAAGGTCTGAAAAAAAATAGAGATTATCTTTATGTGAGGTTTACATTTAAACCACAGTTTAAGAAAAGTGAATTAGGGACTATAGGCTACACCTATACAAAGACAGGATACACCTTTCCAAAGAAATGTATAAAATGTCTGTAAAAACATTTCTTATGCGGATTTCCATATTACAGAAAGAAAAGATCACTTGTCCAAATAAATTTTCAGCTGAAAAGTAAATTTATGTTAGTAGACTAAAATAAATGAAAAACAGGCCTTTTCAGTCTAACAGGGAGGCTATTAAACTCCTAATTACGACATTGATGATGCTGATCATAAGAAGCATGGGTAGAGAACTTACTGGCTGGAGTCCATGCAAACAAATGAAACCCTTCTTCCCCTTTGATCATTTCATTGTGAAAAATCATACAATCTAAAAACTTACTGGGTCTACACTCAGTTGGACAAATATTGAGTGAATAGAGTAAATAAATGGAGGGGAAATAAAATAAGCTGAATTAGGATGTTAGGATAACCTTTCCTGTTTTTTTTGTTTTGTTTTGTTTTTTTGAGCAGTTAACTCCTGTTGATGTTATTATTAATAATTTAACAAAAAGCAGTGCTTGTGATCCCATGGATTGTACTAAATGAAATCTTCCAAATCAGTTAAAATTAACCTTTGTCGTCTAGATTTTTGATTGTTATGTTTTATTATTCTAATCACCTTTGTTTGGTTAACTCTGGCCCTTTTTAAGGCATTGAGTTTGTATGTAACCAGGCACAGTTTTCTGGGTTATAATGGTCTTCAGGCATAGTAGAATGTGTTTGTAGAGCTACTCTTTAAAAGATGCTTTTCTTCTCTAGGTTGTAAGTAAAAGCCCGTTGGAGGTATGAAAGTTGATTGTATTCATCAGCTGGTATTTGACATGTACTGAATCAGAATATTAAACACAGCAAAGCAGATAGAGCACAAGTTTTGCTATCAAAAGGACCTGATTTCAGATCCTCACCTTGGTACTTAGTGGCTGTGTTCCTGGGTAAAGTCACTCATCCTCTTTTGGCCTTATTTTCTCTGTGTGTAAAATAAACATAATAATCACCCCTCCACCCCCCGCTAGAACTATGCCAAAGAGTAAATGAGAGAATAGTGTAAAGTTCTTAGCATCCAGACTGGTATGTAGTAAATACTTAATAAGTGGTAGCTATGATAATAATAAAGTATTTATCACAACTTTAACATAGCCATGTATTGCTTACACTAAGCAAAAGTAAAGTTTTCCTACATCTCATTCAAGATTTACACACAAGAACACATAGGCAGCTTGTTAGTACTTGGTATTAATAGATGCTGTATTGCAGCCCCACAACCAAGTACAATGGAATTGTTGTTTCATTGTAAAAATTCAGATTCCTTTTAAAAGATGAGTTCCATTCCCCAGCTGTGGCTCCAAGCCTTGTGTTGCATAACTATCCTGAGGAAATCCTGGAACTGATTTATGAGGGTTGGGAGAATTTGATTTCCTTCGTATTTCTAGAAATCAGTGGAACATTTTCTCTTTGAGATAGTTTGAAGAAATGTGACGTTGTTTCCTTGGAGTTAGAATGAGATAGTTGTGCTCCTCTTTCCTAGGTTTCTTCTGTAGGTCTGCTGCCCTGCTCTGGATCTTTGCCATTTATACTTGGCACTTTAAATAAATGAGCTTCAAATTCATTTTATGTAGCTTATTATTTATTAATAGTATGTCTCTCAAATCCATGTTTTTTAAAAATATTTATTATTTCATTTCTAGCTCTTTTCCTGTTTACCAGAAATATTCCATAAAAAGCAGTGAAGTAATATATGCACACATTTCTTGTGCAGGGTTTGAAGCTCTGATTTGCATTAAAAAGTAAAATTAGTTATAGTCTTTATATCCTCAATACCACAGAGTTAATGAAGCCAAAACCCATTTCCTCATAATATTTTCCCTTACGTGTCTCCTCTTTCCTTCTTCACCTCTCCAGTATTCTGGAATTTTGAACCATTTGGAATGCAAAGAGCAGTTACTTTGGATTTGTTTTCTCAGAGTTAAACGGCTGCTTGATATTGCTCCCACTTCTTTCGTTTGTTCGTCCCACTCATCTGACTTTGTCCCCTTTCTTTACTGTGCTTCCATACCCTGTTGTACTTATACACTTTGAGCTTGAATACTATACCAGATACAGTTGGAACTGAATGGGTTTTTGTGGTTTGGGATTTGGAAATTAGCATAGAGCTCTGCTGGGAAGCTTTCACATTTTCTTGATCTGTGTCCTTTTCCACTTTTCCCTCTTCTTACATCCTCCACGATGTTCAAGGTTTTGCCTTTGCTGTTTGTAGCCCGATGGTTGGCCGCTTTTTTTTTTTTTTTCTTCTGTTTCGTTTTTAAGTCTTCCTCTAAAAACGCTGTCCCACTTTGGGTAAGGTATTCATAACTAAAAATTCTGTCATTCGTGTTACTGAGTATACTTTTGGAAATGGGCAGGTTGTGAGGGTGCAGGGAACTGGGAGAGGCTTGGCCAGGGCATAGGGGTGTACTGCTTAGAAGACACTCTGCCAAAGGGCATTGCCGTGACTCTTCTCCAGAATTTTCTAGCAGAATAAAAGCTCTGTCACAAGTGATTGAAACCCTGTTTTGAACTCATACTTCAAAGTACAAACTTTCATAGGCCAACAGCTTTTTGGACTTGTCAGCCACATCTAGCTATTTTCTTAATCTAGCATTATTACATCCTAGGAGTACATACCAAAGGCCACATGAAAGGACAAATAATGATTAATAGTTAACCAGAATGGAAGTAGGAGGCCATTTATGCATATTTTAGCAATGGTTTTAAGGTGCATACAGATATTTTTCTTACACCACTGTTCACGCAATAACTTTGAAAAATTATTTTTAAAATATCAAAGTGCAAAGTTTTATCCTTAAAAACTTTCTAGGGTCCATAATAAGTTACTTTTGGCCTTAATTCTAAATATAAATATTATTAATGTGCGTGCTCCGTCGCTGTCTTTGGGACCCCATGAACTGTAGCCCACCAGGCTCTGTCCATAGGATTTCCCAGACAAGAATACTAGAGCAAGTTGCCATTTCCTCCCCCAGGGGATCTTTCCAACCCAGGAATCAAACTGATGTCTCCTGCGTTGGCTGGTGGATTCTTTACCACTGTGCCACCTGGGAAGCCTAAATATTATTAACTGTAGTCCAGAATAAAGATTTTCAAAACTGGAAAGGTTTAACCTGAATTTTTAATTGATAGGAAGAAAATACATGAATTGCAAGTGTATTCCTTACCATGTTAACATCTTGAAATACACACCATCTTTTTATGAAAGCATACCCTCTCCCTGCCCCATTCTCCTCCCTTAAACCACTATATATATGGAGTACTGTCGAAAGAATGGATAAAGTCAAAGATATATATGAAATTTGTGTATATAATACATGGAGCTCTGTGGCGTTCACAGTAATTATAATCCAAAACACTGAACAATCCTGTACTAACTGGGTCACAGAAAATCCTCTGAAGCTTCCTTACTCACACTGATGCTCATGTATCTAAAATGCAAGTGTTACATTTTTGAAACTATAGGTGATAAAGCTATGGCATAATTTTAAAACAAAATGCTTATTTTTAGGTACAGGTGTTGAAAGAGGTTGCTTATTTCATCAGAGTCTCAGGGATCCTCTAGGTTCTGTTTTACCACTACATAGCTCTCCAGGCTAAAAGAATATAAAAAAAATTTTAAAGAGTTGATTGACTTCAAACATTTTAAATTTCATGAGTTACCTTTTAAAAAATAAATTTTTATTTATTTTTCATTTTTATTCTTTAAAATTGTTGATAATTTTTAAATGAATTCAAAAGTTAAAATTAGCAAAAAAAATTAATATATTACAGTTTATTTCATGATGAATTTGAAGATAGGCAGACTAAAGATTGCTCTCTACATTTTGGTTTAGGACATTTTTGACAGTGATTGGTATACCTCTCGAAATCTAATTGGAGGTGCGGACATCATTGTGATCAAATACAATGTAAACGACAAGTTTTCATTCCATGAAGTGAAGGATAATTATATTCCAGTGATAAAAAGAGCATTAAATTCAGTTCCAGTAATCATTGCTGCTGTTGGTACAAGACAAAATGGTAAGTAGTTTTCGTTTATATGAGAGTGCAGGTGCCATGATAATTTTGAAAAGCATTATTTATTGATGATTAGTAATTTTTTTTTAAAGCAAAATGATTGTGTTCAAATTGCCAGCTGTCATCTCTTCATCAATAGCTATGATGAGACGTCAAACATAAGTATCACAAACTACTGTGATTCTCATGGGTACAAGGTTTTCTTTTAAACTGGTCTTCTACAGAAGTGAAGTCTCAGTATCACTTCAGTCGCTCAGTCATGTCCGACTCTGCGACCCCATGGACTGCAGCACGCCAGGCCTCCCTGTCCATCACCAACTCCTGGAGATTACTCAAACTCATGTCCATTGAGTCGATGATGCCATCCCACTGTCCCACCCTCTGTTGTCCCCTTCTCCTCCCACCTTCAATCCCTCCCAGCATCAGGATCTTTTCAAATGAGTTCTTCACATCAGATGGCCAAAGTATTGGAGTTTTCAGCTTCAAAATCAGTCCTTCCAATGAATATTCAGGACTGATTTCCTTTAGGACGGACTGGTTGGATCTCCTTGTAGTCCAAGGGACTCTCAAGAGTCTTCTCCAACACCACACTTTAAAAGCATCAATTCTTCGGCACTCAGCTTTCTTCACAGTCCAACTCTCACATCCATACATGACCACTGGAAAAACCATAGCTTTGACTAGATGGACCTTTGTTGGCAAAGTAATGTCTCTGCTTTTTAATGTGCTGTCTAGGTTGGTCATAGCTTTTCTTCCAAGGAGCGAGTGTCTTTTAATTTCATGGCTGCAGTCACCATCTGCAGTGATTTTGAAGCCCAAAAAAATAAAGTCTGTCACTGTTTCCACTGTTTCTCCATCTACTTGCCATGAAGTGATGGGACCAGATGCCATGATCTTAGTTTTCTGAAGTGAAGGAAGTCAGTCATTGTGTTCTTTTTGATATGGGAGAGTTATTAGGCTGACACTGAGCCCTGGAAAACTGTTTTTGACAATCTAAGGGACTATTCAGTTGGGAAAGATAAATTGTCCCCGTAAGGGTGTGGGGTTGAGAGCTGAGTTTTTAGGTAGGTATGCAGTGAATGAGCTGAATGTATTGACAACACCACCTTGAGAGTATTGGTGACGCCATAGCTGGTGGATTGTTTAGGTTTTCAGCAGTTGCTGCTGTGCATACTGTTGTCAGATTATCTCAGGGTCAGCTCAGAATTCTCTTTGAATTGATGGTGTTTTCTAGTTCTTAAGGATTATTTCCTCAGTAAAACTGTCTTTAAAATTCTGTTTTCATTTTTTCTTCCTTTTTATTGAAGTATAGCAAAATAAAGGACATTAGACTTCACTAATTTTAGAGCACAGTTTAATGCATTTTTTTACATGTGTATGCATCTATACAGCCATCTCATACAGATCGAGGTATATAGAGCTTTTGCCTCATTCCAGAAGCCTCTCTTGCCCCTACCCACTTAACACCTCTCCCCAGAGATGACTTCCCTGGTGGCTCAGAGGTTAAAGTGTCTGCCTCCAATGCGGGAGACCCGGGTTCGATTCCTGGGTCGGGAAGATCCCCTGGAGAAGGAAATGGCAATCCACTCCAGTATTCTTGCCTGGAGAATCCCATGGACGGAGAAGCCTAGTAGGTTTCAGTCCACAGGGTCGCAAAGAGTCAGACACGACTGAGCGACTTCACCTTCACCTCCCCAGAGATAACTGCTTCACCTCCCCAGAGATAACTGCTGTTCTGACTTCTAACATCATAAGTTAGTTTTACCTATTCCTGACCCTCATACAAATGGAATTATACAATATGCAGTGTCTTGTGTTTGACTAATTTCGGCTAGTGTGATACTTTTGAGATTCATGCATGCAGAACTTATCTGTAATTTGTTCTTTTTATTGCTGTGTATTGTCCCATTTTATGAGTACACCAGGGTTTATCTCTGCATTCTTTTGATGATGGTTAGGTAGATTTCTGGGAGGATTTTTGGGTCACATGGTAGATATGTGTTTAGCATTAGTAGATGTGAGTAAAGCAGGCTTGACCCTTCTTTGACCGCATGTCCCCTCTACTTCCCTAACGTTCTTTTTATTGCTGGTCATGGTTCTTGAACGAGTCATCCACACTTCCTGAGTCCACTTCCTGACTTCCCATTCATTCTTGAGTCCACTACAGTCTAACTTGACTTTCGCAATGACGCTGGGTTGGTTTTCACTCAGGGCTGCCAATTATATGCCTGTCGCCCAGTTTAATTGACATTCTAATAACAATCTTCCCTTTGAAGTTATTCAAACACACCTCTCTCCCCACTCAGCAAAAGCTACTTTTTCTCTTCCTGATTGTTGTAATTCTCTGTCTTATTTCCTGGCTCCCTGAGGCCCCTCTTACTCATGCACCAAATCAGTCCACCCTGTGGCTGCTGCCCAGGGTCCCATCCTTTTTCTTCACCTCTTCTTGCCGTTTCCTCTGAGCTGAACCTGCTAATCTGTTGTCCTCACTTCCCTGCAGCTACATGGTGATTACCTGGTCTCTCTCTCTGGCTCCAGTCTCTCTCCTGACCCATGTCTCCACAGATACCTTCCTCTTTCTACTGAGTTCCCCAGTCTGTTTTTTTTTTTTTTTTTAATTGAAGGATAATTGCTTTACAGAATTTTGCTGTTTTCTGTCAAACCTTAACATGAATCAGCTTCAGGTATACATGTATCCCCCCCTTTTGAACCTCCCTCCCATCTCCTTCCACATCCCACCCCTCTAGGTTGAGGCAGAGCCCCTGTTTGAGTTCCCTGAGCCATACAGCAAATTCCCGTTGGCTATCTATTTTGCATATGGTAATGTAAGTTTCCATGTTACTCTTTCCACTTCTCACCCTCTCCTCTCCTCTCTCCATGTCCATAAGTCTATTCTCCATGTCTGTTTCTCCATTGTTGCCCTGTAAATAAGTTCTTCAGTACCATTTTTCTAGATTTCTTATATATGTGTTAGAATTCAATGTTTATCTTTCTCTTTCTGACTAACTTCACTCTGTGTAATAGGTTCCAGGTTCATCCACCTCATCAGAACTGACTCAAATGTGTTCCTTTCTATGGCTGAGTAAAATTTCATTGTGTATACGTACCACAACCTCTTTATCCATTCATCTGTCAATGGAAATCTAGGTTGCCTCCATGTTCTAGCTATTGTAAATAGCGCTGCAGTGAACAATGGGATACGTGTATCTTTTTCAGTTTTGGTTTCCTCAGGGTATATGCCTAGGATTGCTGGGTCATATGGTGGTTTTATTCCTAGTTTTTTAAGGAATCTCCGTACCATCTTCCATAGTGGCTGTATCAATTTATATTCCCACCAACAGTGCAAGAGCATTCGTTTTCTCCACACCCCTCCAGCATTAATTGTTTGTAGGCTTTTTGATGAGGGCCATTCTGACCAGTGTGAGGTGATACCTCACTGTAGTTGCGATTTGCATTTCTCTAATAATGAGTGACGTTGAGCATCTTTTCATGTGTTTGTTAGCCATCTGTATGTCTTCTTTGGAGAAATGTCTGTTTAGGTCTTTTGCCCACTTTTTGATCGAGTTGTTTGTTTTTCTGGCATTGAGTTATATGAGCTGCTTGTATATTTTGGAAATTAATCCTTTGTCAGTTGTTTCATTTGCTATTATTTTCTTCCATTCTGAGGATTGTCTTTTCACCTTGCTTATCGTTTCGTTTGCTGTGCAAAAGCTTTTAAGTTAAATCAGGTCCCACTTGTTTACTTTTGTTTTTATTTCCATTACTCTAGGAGGTGGGTCATAGAGGATCTTGCTTTGATTTATGTGATCGAGTGTTCTGCCTATGTTTTCCTCTGAGAGTTTTATAGTTTCTGATCCTACATTTAGGTCTTTGATCCATTTTGAGTTTATCTTTGTGTATGGTATTAAGTAATATTCTAATTTCATTCTGAGTTCCCCAATCTTGAGAAATAATGCCAAACTTATCTGTTCACCCACACTAGAATCATCTAGGCAGTCTTTCTTTCCTGTTCTGCTTATCCAGTTGACTCGGAAGCTGTTTTGATTTATGTTTTAAATAAACCTCAAACTCATCATCTGTACTGAATTTCAGATCCTAGTGATTTAATTATCTGTCAGAATGACTTTCTTTTTGGTCTAAATGGGCAGTTCCAAATTTTGTAGGATTTGAGACCTATACAATTGTAAAGGTTCTTTGTAAGGAAAAAAAAAAAGCTACAAAATAACAGACATACATGTATACAAATGAATGTTTATTCAGAATGTGAAAAGAAAGCCGAAGAAATTACAACTGCAGAAAAGCTGTCAAATACCACAGACGTTTAAAAAAAAGTTTCTTTTTTTTTAAAAACCTGACACTTCTCTAACTTTTTGTATATTTTTTGGCTGCAGATTCTTTGATCAAGTCTTCACATGAGAACCCCTTTCTGAGATTTTCTGTAGAGCAAAAAGAATGATAGTTGGTTTTTTTTTGGAGCTGGCACCACGGTTTGTGTCCTGTTTGCTTGTCTCTCAGCTCTGCCTCTTTGTGTCCTGATGCTGGACTAGTCTGCACTGTGGGTGGAAGAAGCGTTCCTGAAGGCCGTTCATGTACCAAGACAGCTCGCAAACACTTACACGGAAGTGACTACAGACCGCAAATAGTATCTCACGAAACCTAAATTTAAATTCCTCTTTCGCAGCATCCTAAAAATGTCCACAGCTACTCCAAAGCTGCCTGATGCAAGGTGAAGTGAGTTGGACTGGAAGGAGGCCTGTGTCTTCACCAGACATAGACAGACTATCTCATTTTGCTTATTTTACAAAAGCATATGCCATGTGAAAGAACCCAAGGCCCAGGTTTCTCCCAGGACTTTGGAAACAAGCCATAAGGAAGGGCTTTGAAGCTTAGGCTTGCTGGTAAATCAGCCTCTGGTCAATTTTTCCTGCTTGGCTTCTTTCTGAAATAGATTCTCTCAGAATAACCATCCTAGAATATCTCAGATCATAATACTCAACTCTTTCAATCCTCTAGAAACTTTCATCTTTTTTTTTTTTTTTTTGCAAAATTTCAAACCTAAGAACTTGACAAGAATAAGACAGTAAGCTCCAGAAATTAAAAAAACAGTTTTTTTTATTTGTTTGAACCATTCAATGGTAAATTGTAAACATTATGGAATTTCCTCAATCCTGATTAATTAAGCATGTCTCTTCTAAGAACAGAACCATTTTCCTATTAACCATAATGCAACCATCACTCAAGAAACATACTATTACCTGTTACATTATTATTTAAAATATAACCCATGTTCACATTTTCCCATGTATTCTAATTTTTTTCTTTTTTAAAAAAATTCAGTATGAAATTAAGGACTGTGTGTTGCATTTAGGTCTCATGTCTCCCTGGTGTCTTAATTCAGAACAGTTCCCAGTTTCCTAGCCGTTTTTTTTTTTTTTTTTTTTTTTGGAGGGGGTCGGGAGGGGTATCTTTCATGACACTGACATTATTAATAAGAATGCAAACCCGATATTTTGCATGATCCCTTCAGTTGTGATCACTGGGGTTGCAAAATAGTGATTTCCTATCATTCCTCCTTCATTTATTAGTTGGCACGCTACTGTAAGTAGAGTCGGGCTTCCCTTGTGGCTCAGCTGGTAAAGAATCCACCTGCAGTATGGGAGACCTGGGTTTGATCCCTGGGTCAGGAAGCTCCCCTGGAGAAGGGAGAGGCTACCCACTCCAGTATTCTGGCCTGGAGAATCCCATGGGCTGTATAGTCCATGGGGTCGCAAAGAGTTGGACACGCCTGAACGCCTTTCACTTCACTATCACTGCCGTAAAGCAGAGCTCTCCCTTTTCTCTGCTCCTGCACCTTTCTTTGAAATCATTATGGAAAATTCATGGGTTGGTTATTTAAATTCAATGTTTCAGAGTCTATTCTTCTCATTATGCTTTCTGATACTCCAGGTACCCCCCATTTGCATCTTCACACTCGCTCCGGTTAGTTCTTGGGTCCTTCATCCTCCTAGTATAGAAGGATGTGCAGACTCACCTTAGACTTGCCCTGCCCCGGGCCACTCGGGTGCCCTTGGGCTGCTCCTCGCCCCGCTTCGTGAAGCAGTGAGCACTTCCATGTTGCTGCAGGGCGTGAGGTGGCCCCTGTTCTCTGAGCCTCCAGGTTCCTCTTTGATCCTGTGCTCGCCACCTGCATCCGCTCAGGGACCCCTAGTTTATGGTCCTATAAGAGTCTCTCCCCTAATTTTTCAGTGTTGCCATAGGTTCACCTCCCTTTTTCTCTTCTCTCTCCACTCCCCCTCCCATCTCTCTCCTTCCCTTCCATCCCACCCCCCATTTCATGATTTCTGTGGTTTGGCAGGAAGAGGAGATTGCACTGTGGGCTTAGCTTGTCCTCTTGAAAGTGGAAGTGACGTGTTCCTTTTCTCACATTCAGGCCTCCACATGCACCGTGTTGTACCATATAGAGTACCCCTCTGCACAGCCCATCTTGTCTGCATACTGAATTTCTTCTTACCTATGGAAATCGTTCCCTCTTCTGCGAGGCCCTCCCCCATCCCCCAGGAAGAGTTAATTTCTCCTCTGTTCCTATGGTGATTTCATACACCTTTATTTCAGTACTTATTATAATGGTCCACAGTCATTGTCTGCCTGGGCTCGGTTAATGATGAGTTTCAGTTATCTGTGTATCTTTATTACCCTGCTATTTGAGGTGCAGTGGCTGCTCAAAAAACATTTGTTCAATTCGTGAATGAATGGCTTTATGAATGATGTATACAGATGTGAAAAATCATTTTCACTAACAGGGTGAAATTAATTTCCCATGTGAAATGTGATCGCAAGGTAATTACAAAGCTAAAGCTGGCTCTTTGGTTCAAGGACACGGATTGTTCCTCCTTCCTGGAATATTCCTCCCTCCTGGAATCCCTTGCAGTCCAGTGTGCTGGGTGTTCTGTAACTCCTTTCTCCAGCTGCTTTAAGAACAAGTTCAGCAAGTACAGTCAGTCTCATCTCTTTGCTTTGTTATACGTGTTTTGACAAGCTTGACTGTGTGTGTGTGTCTTCATCGTACTTGGCTCTGAATAAATTTTTGGCTTTTATTAAATATTGAATTTGTCTTTAAAGTAGAAATTTTTTTTCCAAACTTGGCAAAGGTGTATTCATAGCCTTAAGCTTCTGAAAGCAGGCATCCTGTCTTGTCTTTTTGAAGCTCTGACAGAGCCTAGTACATTGCTATGCTGGAATTCCTAAAAAGATTTCTAATACTCTCAAGCACTGGCAACATTGTAAGCATCATCCTGAAAGAAAGTGAAAGTGAAGTCACTCAGTGGTGTCCAACTCTGCGACCCCATGGACTGTAGCCTACCAGGCTCCTCCGTCCATAGAATTTTCCAGGCAAGAGTCCTGGAGTGGGTTGCCATATCGGTTCTCAAAGCCACTCTTGAAAGAGATGCCGTTCATCCTAATTCCAGAGTTACATTGTGTTTGCTTTGAAAAAAAATTAAACATTTTGTGGTAATACCTTGAAAGATAATATATAAGGGGAGAGAAAAGACTGCAGTGTTAACTGGAAATGTAACACTGATTCCCAGAGTTCCAGGACTCTTGAGGAAGGCTCAGTAGGAGTGAGTCCTGAAGAAGGCACTGCAGTTTAAAATTATTTGGGGTCTCCTGATTGTTACTGATGAAATGCTAAATGTTGGTTTATTTAATTCATAAACATTTTGCTTATTCTCCTACCTAATATGTAATGGCTAGACATTTTTTCCTTTTGGGTGCAAGTGAACAAAAAGCAGTGTCTTCTGTGACATAGAGGAGATGTAACGGTTGGACATTAGGAGACACTTTCTAGGTTGGTAAGATGCTTGTGGCTACACATGATGGAAAACCCCGCTCAGCTGGGTTAGGCCTGACAGTAAGTGGATTTTTCCCTCAAACCAAGATTGTTGCCTCACAATTATTTTACATTATGCTTACTAATTTTTCACTCAAAATGGTACTGATTTTATTTTTGTCCCGAAATAATGTTTAATAAGATGATTTGCCTACCCACCCCATTCCATCAATATAAGGAGAGCTTTGTAGACATGAGAAGATCTCTGTCTTCAGAGAGTCAAAGGCCTTGTTTATGATGGCTTTGTAAAGAATGTGAAATGCCAGTGTGTTCTTTTTCAAGATAGGCTAACTTGTGTATGATAACTTTATTTGCTCTGAACCTAATATGATCTTAGAAAAAAAATAAGTGCAAAAACTCAGACTAGACTTATTATTTATGGCATACTTTAGCGAAACCAAGCTTCATTTTTAAATCATGGCATTTTTATGCAAACTAAATTTTTTAACTTATCTTTTGATGGCTCTTTATCAGGTGTAGCAAGTAACAGTTTTATTATTGTTTCTCTATCTCTAAGACACAAGGAGACTTAGACATGTCACCACCTTTCGGAGCTTCAGTTTCCTCCTCTGCAAAATGAGGATGTGAATGCATGGTTTCTGAGCTCAGAATGCTTTCAGTGAATTGAAAGTATCTAATTCTTAGGTGTATGTGTGCACATGGGTATTACGTATGCACCTGGCACTGAATATCCTTGGTATGCATGCCCTGTGTTCATATAGATGCCCCCTCTCTGCTCTGTTCATTGGTAGGACGCTTGTTGTGTGTGCTGTGGGGATAGGGGGAGCAGCCTAAATGCCCTGTCAGGACCACTGTACTTTCAGTTACCAGGTCTTTTGGCCCCTGAGGGTCACAGCTGAGTCCCTTTCCAGGCATTACCCTCTGCTGATACAAGCTGCTTGCCCAAGGTTTTGCTCCCTCCACAAGGCAACCCTCCTCTACTTACTGGCTGATTTAGGGATACAGAAACCCAGCTTTGTGTGGGGAACCCCTCTCAAGGGCCATCTGAGCTCCAGAGTCTCCTGCCCAGTAACTGAAGTGTCTGTCGAACAACATTGCAGTTCGAGTTTTCTCTGTGGAGTGCAGCTTCCTGCACCCCTGAGAAGATCTGTTTCCAAGATCACCCCCCAGAAAGCCTCCTCCACACGGTGTCTCCATGTCAGCGTCTGTTTCTCAGGGAAGCCAGCCTACAACAGTGTGATTTCTTGGAAATGGTCTTGGCTGCTTTTTGAACAATGACATATCTGAAGTGTAGCATGAAACAAAGCTGGCCGGCAAATATGGAGTTGAACATACACGATTAGCCATATTAAGGCAGAGTCTGACAGACAGGTTGGTTTACCACCTTCCCAGCCATAGGTCTGTACGTGATTCTTGGGGCAGTTCACATCTTGAGTAATTTATGCTTTCAGTTTTTAGTTTTATGATCTTGGAGCAAAAGATGAAAAGTGATTGAATTTGGTCACTGCAGTTGAATGCTTTAGAGTTCAGCCATTGAAATGTCTGGATTAATAGGAATGTACTTCATATAAAATTTGGAATGACTGACAATTTTTCAGGATTGAGGTCAAATTGAGGATTCTATTAAAGTAAAAGATGTATTCAAACTTGAGTGAGTGAAGTCGCTCAGTCGTGTCTGACTCTTTGCAACCCCATGGACTGTAGCCCACCAGGCTCCTCCATCCATGGGATTCTCCAGGCAAGAATACTAGAGTGGGTTGCCATTTCCTTCTCCAGGGGATCTTCCCAACCCAGGGATCAAACCCAGGTCTCCTGCATTGCAGGCAGATGCTTTAACCTCTGAGCCACCAGGGAAGCCCAAACTTAGTGAATGTATTTAAAGGTTATTACAACAACAACAACAAATGCCAGCCCATTGTTTTCATGGTTGAAGTTGTATAAAAGGAAGCAGGCCTGGTATTTTAGTTACTGTAATAGCCTTGATAGTATTCATTCATTTATTTAAAAATTCATGTACTTTATAAGATCTTGTTCGTTGTTCTTCCATTTAAAGCTTATTTATTTTAAGGACCTTGCAGTTATCATTGACACTTCTCATTCAGAGTCTAGTGGACAGTGACTATATGAAGTGGCCTTGAACTGTGATTCTGGTGTGAGCTCTTAATTTGTTGTTTAATGTCCAGGTTGTCTGTGCACATTTGTGTGTGTGTGTTTAATTTCAAAACACTTTGTTCGTCATGTTCGTTTTCTCAGAAGAATTACCCTGCACGTGCCCGCTGTGCACCTCAGACAGAGGGAGCTGCGTCAGTACGACGGAAGGGATCCAGCTTGCTAAAGAGCTAGGAGCCACCTACCTGGAGCTGCACAGCCTCGATGACTTCTACATAGGAAAGTATTTTGGAGGAGTGGTAAGTGGCAGCCCCAGTCACAGAAATTAGTCATTTGTCAGACTGGCTCTTTAGCTGTTTCTTAGAAGCACAATTAGAACTTTGGTTTTAAAATCAAGAATAGTTTAAATCTTGTGAAATGGTTGTTGTTATTGTCACTGCCTCCACTTCCCCCCTTCTGTTTGCTGTGAAGTGGAAACAGTGACAGACTTTATTTTCCTGGGCTCCAAAATCGCTGTGGACAATGACTGCGGCCATGAAATTCAAAGACACTTGGTTCTTGGGTGGACTTCCTTGATAGCTCAGTTGGTAAAGAATCCACCTGCAGTGCAGGAGACCCCAGTTCAATTCCTGGGTCGGGAAGATCCCCTGGAGAAGGGAAAGGCTACCTACTCCAGTACTGTTGGGCTTCCCTTGTGGCTCAGCTGGTAAAGAATCCACCTGCAATGAGAAGACCTGGATTCGATCCCTGAGTTGGGAAGATCCCCTGGAGAAGGGAAAGGCTGCCCACTCCAGTATTCTGGCCTGGAGAATTCCATGGATTATTGTCCATGGGGTCTCAAAGAGTTGGACACGACTGAACAATTTTCACTTCACTTCATTCTTGTAAGAAAAGCTATGAGAAACCTAGACAGTGTATTAAAAAATGGAGACATCACTTTGTCAACAAAGGTCTGTATAGTCAAAGCTATGGCTTTTCCAATAGTCATGTATGGCTATGAGAGTTGGACCAAAAGAAGGCAGAGTGCCAAAGAATTGGTGCTTTCAAACCGTGGTGCTGGACAAAACTCTTGAGAGTCCTTTGAACTGCAAGGTGATCAAATGAATCAATCCTGAAGGAAATCAACTCTGAATATTCATTGGAAGGACCCATGCGGAAGCTCCACCCCTTTAGCCACCTGATGCGAAGAGCCAGCTCATTGGAGAAGACCCAACTCATTGGAGAAGACCATAATGCTGGAAAAGATTGAAAGCAAAAGGAGAAGGCGGGGTGGCAGAGGATGAGATGGTTGGATAGCATCACTGACTCAAAGGACATGAGTTTGATCAAATTCTGGGGGATAGTGGAGGACAGGGGAGCCTGGTGTGCTGCAGTCCATGGGGTCGCAAAGAGTTGGACACGACTGAGCGCCTGAACTGAACTGAAAGGGAAAAGGATAGTTTGCTTTCGTTTGTTAGAGAAGATGGAGCACTTGCATCTTTGATCTCATGTTCCCTTTCCAGGTTCCTGGCCCTGAGGCTCTCAGGATCACTCTTCCCATTTCCCAGCTCCCAGGTTCTCTTCTCTTCCCTCGTTGTTTCTCTGTGTTCCTAACACCTAGTGTTGGAGGCGTGATGAGAATCAAATAAGTGGTCACAGTCTGGAGAAAAGCTTGTGGTTTCCTTTTGCCTTAACTCAAGACTCAATGAGAATATGAAAATAAGATCAGAATGGTCTCCTTTAGACCCTTGAATAGTAAAATATAACTGGGACCTTGAGTGTAAGAAACAGTAGTATTTGCAAGATTATGGATGGAGTGTTAATGTCAGAGTGAAAGGTGCATTTCACTATTAATATCTTGTGTTTAGCAGTCAGGGAGGAAGAGCAGTTCAGTGTTACCCTCAGGCCTGGCCAAGGGCGGCCTGCGCCCTTGAGCTCTGAAGGCCTCCTCTGGTTGCACCCCTTCCCACAGAGCACCAGTTGATGGACCCATGGGGAGGTACCCACTGCCGCTCGTAGCTCCCCTCCTGACCTGCACCATCCGTGTGGTAGCCACTAGCCACATCTGGCTGTTTATATTTAAATTAATCTAGAAATAATGCAGGAGACTTCCGGTTCAAGATGGCGGAGTAGGAGCACATGCTGTCAGCTCCTCTTGTGAGAGCACTAGCTGCTGAACAGCCATCGACAGGTGGACGCTGGAACCTACCAAAAAGCAATGCCTCACGTCCAGAGACAAAGAAGAAGCCGCAGTGAGGTGGTAGGAGGGACACAGTCACAATGAAGTCAAATGCCATACCCGCTGGGTGGGTGACCCTCAAACCGGAGAACAGTTAATACCAAAGAAGTTCTCCAACTGTTGTGAAGGTTTGGAACCCTGTGTTGGGCTTCCCAGCCTATGGACCTGACAAAGGGACTGGGAATCCCCAGGGAATCCGACCTTGAAGCCCAGTGGGATTGGATTACAAGGCTTCCACAGGACTGGGGGAGATGGAGACTCCAGACTTGGAGGGCACAAACAAAACCTTGCACGCACCAATCAAGACTCAGAGGAAAGGAGCAGTGACTCCGCAGGAAACTAAACCAAAATGACCTGCTAGTGTTGGAGGGTCTCCTATGGAGGCGTAGGTCAGCAGGGGCTCATTGCAGGGACGGGGGGACTGGCAGCAGCTGTCTGGGAAGGTCCCGTTTGGCATGAACACCCGTGGAGGTCACCATTAGTCAGACGATGGAGCCTGTAGACTAGCCTGTAGGGCTGGGTTAGAAAGTGAAGTCGCTCACTCGGGTCCGACTCTTTGCGACCCCATGGACTGTAGCCTACCAGGCTCCTCTGTCCATGGGATTTTCCAGGCAAGAATACTGGGGTGGGTTGCCATTTCCTTCTCCAGGAGATCTTCCTGATCCAGGGACTGAACCCAGATCTCCCACATTGTAGGCAGATGCTTTATTGTCTGAGCCACCAGGGAAGTCAGGGCTGGGTTGCCTCAGATCAGAAAACTACCGGGGAGGGAGCACAGCCCCACCCATCAGCAGATAATTGGATTAAAGCTTTACTGAGCAAGGTCCTGCCCACCAGAGCAAGACCCAGTTTTTCCCACCACCAGTCCGTCCCATCAGAAAGCTTACACAGGCCTCATGGCCTCCTCCATCAAAAAAGGCAGACAGAAGAAGCAAGAAGAACCACAATCTCCCATCGACTAATACAGAACCACATCACAGGAAGTTAATCAGCATGAAAAAGCAGAAAGTTGTGTCCCAGATGAAGGGACAAGGTAAAACCCCAGAAAAACAACTAAATGAGGTAGAGATAGGCAACCTTCCAGAAAAAGAATTCAGGATAAAGACAGTGAGTTTGATTCAGGATCTTGGAAAAGGAATGGAGGCAAAGATTGAGAAGATGCAAGAAATGTTTACCAAAGACCTCTAAGAACTAAAGAACCAACAGAGGTGAGTAATGCTTTAGGAGGAATCCGTAGCAGAGTAACAGGCAGAAGCACAGATAAATTAGCTGGAGGGCAGAATGGTGGAAAGCACTGCCACAGGGCAGAATATAGAGAAAAGGACGAAAGGAAATGAAGACAGTCTCAGAGACCTCTGGGACAACATTGAGCACACCAGTATTCACATTGTAGGGGGTCCCAGAAGGAGATGAGAGAAAGGACCTGAGAAAATATTTGAAGAGATAATAACTGAAAACTTCCCTAACATGGGAAAGAAAATAGCCAAGTCCAGGAAGCACAGAGTGTCCCAAACAGGATGAACCCAAGGAAGCACACACTGAGACATAGTAATCAAACTGACAAAACTTAAAATATTAAAAGCAACCAAGGAAGAATGACAGATAACATGCCAGTGAACTCCCATCAGGCCATCAGCTGATTTCTCAGCAGAAACTACAGGCCAGAAGGGAATGGCATGACATATTTAAAGTGATGAAAGGGAAGAACCTACGAGCAGAAATACTCTACCCAGCAAGACTCTCCTTCAGATTTGATGGAGAAATCAAAAGCTTTCCAGACAAGCAAAAATTAAAAGTATTCAGCACCACCAAACCAGCTTTACAACAATTGCTAAGGGAACTTCTCTAAACAGAAAACAAGAGGAGGAAAAGCCCTGTGCTGTGCTGTGCTGAGTCACTCAGTCCTGTCCGGCTCTTTGCAACCCCATGGACTGTAGCCCGCCAGGCTTCTCTGTCCATGGGGAGTCTCCAGGCCAGAATGCCAGAGTGGGTTGCCATGCCCTCCTCCAGGGGATCTTTCCAACCCAGGGATCAAACGTAGGTCTCCTGAGTTTCAGGTGGATTCTTAACCATCTGAGCCACCAGGGAAGCCCAAGAAAATCCCTACCTACAGAAAATAAATCCAGAACAATTAAGAAAGCAGTAATAGAGTCATAAATATTGATAATTAGCTTAAATGTAAATGGATTAAATGCATCAACCGAAAGACATAGACCAGCTGAGCAGATGAAAACAAGTGTGTGTATGCACTTCCCCTCACCACATCACTCTCCGTGACCCCCCAGGTTGTATGTAGTTATTTGATATTGACAGTTTAATCATGCTCCCATTATGGCATGCAATTATAATTATCTTTTATTCTCTGGTTATTGGTTGTGAAAACTGATAACACATTTTACTACTGTGATTGTGTAACTGTTACTCGCTTAATACCACTGCATCACAATTGGCCAACAGAAAAGTTATAGAATTCTATATCTCCAAAACCACCACTTAATAGAAGAACCTGTCATCACTTTTTAAAATCCAGATGTATATCAGAATCATCTTGGAATTTTTTGAAAAATACAAATGCCCAGGTAGTGCTTTTTTTTTTTAAAACCAGAGCTCCAAATATGTCTCTAATGAGCAGCCTTGTTTATTTTTAAACACCTGGGCTATGTGAGCATCTTTGACTTTTTATCTAGCTTGTTTCACTTGTTCTATCTCATATGCAGTGCTCTTCTGTCCATGGGATTTTCCAGGCAAGAATACTGGAGTGGGTTGCCATTTCCTTCTCCAGGGAAACCTTCCAAACGCAGGGATCGAATGCACGTCTCTTGTATTGCAGACAGATTCTTTATTGCTTAGCCACCTGGGAAGCCCATACATACATAAATAATTTTTGCTGTTCAGTCACCAGGTCATGTCCAACTCTTTGCGACCCCACGGACTGCAGCACACCAGGCTTCCTGTCCTTCACTATCTGCTGGAGCTTGCTCAAACTCAAGTCCATTGAGGTGGTGATGCCATCCAACCATCTCATCCCCTGTCATCCCCTTCTCCTCCTGCCCTCAATCTTTCCCAGCATCAGGGTCTTTTCCAATGAGTCAGCTCTTTGCATTGGGTGGCCAAAGTATTGGAGCTTCAGCTTCAGCATCAGTCCTTCCAATGAATATTCAGGACTGATTTCCTTTAAGATTGACTGGTTGGATCTCTTTGCAGTCCAGGGGATTCTCAAGAGACTTACACGTACATACATAAATAATAATAAAAAATTCCGTTCCTCAAGTGCACTATCCACATTTCAGGTCCTCCATAGCTACAATTAGCTAGTGGCTACTGTTCCATGATTAGCACAGATGTTATAGGACATTTCCATCAACACAGAGCATTGCATTCTGTGCTGTGACCCAGTCCCAAGACCTCTGACCAGCTGGTGCTGAGTCTGTTTTGCCCAGTCTGTTCCAGTCTCTTCCCTGGGTCCATCTACCTGAAGGTGGCCCACATGTCTGATAATGTACACCCTGAGGCCTGAGAGGTGACCGAGGGGTGACTGGATATGAGGAGTAGGGGAGGGGAGAGTGGCTGGACCTCGGTTGTGTAGGGCTGGATGTCTACCTGCATGCTCCAGTGCCCTCAGGTAGGGGAGTGTGGAGTGGGCAGGTGGAGAGCCGAAGGGGGGTCTTGGGTCCCAGGAGTTAGGGGCCAGCTCTCTGTGCTGCAGGAAACTCTTGAGTCTCAGAATTTAAATCTGAACCAGGCCTTCTAGTTTAAATGATAACATACTTGGCAAAGCAGGATGATAGAATATATTTTATGTAACAGTTTATTTTCTTGACTTGCAACACTTAAATATTTAGGCAGGTGGTATGTGGACCTCCTTTTGTACTTTTGCCCCAGGCATCACATGCCCAGAGCTGTGTAAGTGCATGTGGTTAAGATTTTTAATTTATGAAATGATGGATGCGTTTCAAAGTAATTTGTTCAGGAAAAAAAGTAGAGCGCGTGTGAACTTTCCGAATTGTTGAGAGCATATGTGACCCAAAGCTAAAGATCTGCTCTTGGTTTGAATTTTTCTAATGTCAGTTGTTATAGTTGCCCGTGAGATGGTTATTCTTAGTCACATGGATGTACTGCTTGGCATTCTTGATTATTCAAGAGAAAGTATAGTGTTCTCCTTGAATGATAGTTTATTTTTAGACAAGGCACAGACTGTTCTGCCTGATAGATGTTTTTAAAAAATAAAAAAAATTGAAAAGTATTGGCTAAGGCATACATGTCAATGATACTGGCAGCTGTGATTTGGGGTCCAAATAATCATGTCAGATACATAATTTTGTCAGAGCTCTAACATTTGATTCTTGTTTTAGTTGGAATATTTCATGATCCAGGCCTTAAATCAGAAGACAAGTGAAAAAATGAAGAGAAGAAAGATGAGCAACTCGTTTCATGGAATTAGACCACCTCAGCTTGAACAGCCAGGTGTGTTTATTAGCCCGTGTCTAAACATTCTGTTGATATTTATTGTAGATCATTTCAAAAGCATGGGGGCAATTGTTCTCAAATTTGAGTGTGTTCAGGACTCACCTGACATTCCGATTCAGTGAATCTGGGATGGAATCTGAATCTGATTTTTAAATAAGCCTCCCAGATGATTCTGAAGCAGGTGGTACCTGGGTCACATTTTGAGGACTATTGTCTTGAAAACTTGAACCTGTAGATTCTTTAGGAATGGTGTGTGTGATAGAGAGCTGCTCTAAATTACAGTCCAGTGCGAAGTAACCAGATGTGATGCATGAACTTTGAGTGGATACAGGTTCCATAAAAACAAGTAAAAGATGTTCTTGGGACAGTTGTGTAAAATTTCATTATGGATGGGAAATTAGATGATACTATGGGATTACTATAGATTTTCTTACATATAATAATAGTACTGTGTTTAGTAGAAGAATGTTCTTATTCTTAGGAGATCAATATGAGTTATGAGTAAATATGAAAGTATTTAGAACTAAAGTATCCTGATGATTACAAATTACTTTTAAATGGTTTGTGAGTGAAGGAGAGTTGCACACACACACACAGAGGGAGAAAATTTAGAGATAAGGCCAAAAAGGAAATTGTTAATAATTACAGAATTTAAGGGCAAGATATATGTGTGCTCATTGTATCATTCTTTGAGGTTTATGACTGTTTGAAAATGTTCATGATATAGGGTTAGAGGAAAATAAAGTTAAAAATAAATTATATCAACTTACCAGAACTTATTGCATAATCTTGTAATAGCAATGGTAAAATAATACTGTGTTCAGATCAAGTAATTATGGATATTGTTTGTACTTGATAAGTATTTGGTGAATGAATGAATGTTCATGAACAAGCCAAGAGAGTGTAATTTTGTATGGGAAGTCATTTCCAAAAATGTGGACATACAGACCGTAAAATTGGCTTTGAACTTTGTGACGTGCAGGGTGAAAGGGGTGATGTGGTCTTTTACGTAGCAAACCCTGGGCCCTTAATTACTTCCTGGATGTGAAGATGAGTGGGGGGTGGCCAAGTCAATAATACTGATGCATAATTTCTTAGTTCTTATTAATCAAGAAGAGAAAATATACCAGTTGCTCAGACAAGGCAGAATGCTTCAGGTCATTTAGCACTACAATCTGTGGGTCTTCATCTGGGGCCAGCAGGTGAGATAGTGGGCAGATGTGACCTTCCCACAGGAGCGCTGTGGCATCACACTGATCATAACTCAAGGTCAGGGGTGCACGTTTGTTCCGGTGCTGACTTCTGCTAAGGACCGATCCCAGGCTTTGGGGCACGTGGTTTTTATAAACTGTTCTCAGACAGTCAGGATCTATAGGGTGCCTCTGGTGATGGAGAGAAGAGGATGGATAGGGTACGGGGCAGAAAGAGCCTGGCCCCCAACTTACCTTGTTGTTGTCCAGTTTGTAGACTAGAGTTCTGCTTTAGAATAAAGAATTGTTTTTATTCTTGAAGAAAGCTGAATGGTACTGGTTTAGATGATTGTATATCCTTCAGGCAACCCTTCCCAGGTCACACTTTCCTCGGTGTAGCTTTAGATGAAAGTTAGCAGACTGTTCACAATTAGAGTCTATGATGAGGACCTGGGCTGTGGTTCTCAGGGCCGATGTTCTGAATTGATGGAGGCTAATGAAATTTAGTTAGTGATCAAACTAGGGAATGGAAGGTTACATCCCCTTGTGGAAATCATGGAGCCTGACCAGCAATCTCCCTGACGTGTGCCAAGAGGAAGAAGCTGGCTGTGGGGCAGCGTAATGTTTTACTAGGAGGGAAAGACAAACTTTAGCATCAGAATAAAATGGTCAAGATGGTTTTAAACCATCGAGTCCGAAACTCGGAACCCTGGCTTTTGAGAGGCTGCAGTTTTAACAATTCATTCCTCTGCCTTCAGTTGTTCTGGGAGGAAAACTACTTCAGATGTGAGGTTGGGCTCTTCAGAACTTTCAGAAATTTCTTTGAATTTTTCATCAGGTGAAGAATGATGACAGCCAGCATAACTAAAATCGAGCATTTGGAGAAATATTTTATGTGGGGGCACACCTAGTGAGAAATGCTCTTTGTGGCATTGGTACATTTTTCATTTGTACTATGAAAAGTAAATACAGTATTTCTGTGTATCTGTGTCATTCCTGGATAGTTAGTTTATAATTAGATGACACTATAGAAAAGGTGCTGTTTTTCTGGGTCCAAAATGGCCAAATATTGGCAACTTCCTATGGTTCAACCTAATAATATTTTAAGAAATAGATTGTTTTGTTGTGTTTAAACCTGAAGTGACGGGGGTGTGTAGACCTAAAGAGCAGTTTGTTATTCTTATCTTCTTTTTTGAAACAGAGAAAATGCCCGTCTTGAAGGCTGAAGCATCGCATTATAACGCCGACTTAAACAACTTGCTGTTCTGCTGCCAGTGTGTGGACGTGGTGTTTTACAGCCCAGATTTAAAGGAAGTGGCCGAGGCCCACAAGATCGTTCTCTGCGCCGTCAGCCATGTGTTCATGCTGCTCTTCAGTGTGAAGAGTCCTGCTGACATTCAGGATTCCAGTATCATCCAAACTACCCAGGATCTCTTTACTATAAACAGAGACCCCACGTTTCCAGGTGCTAGCCAGGAGTCTCCGGGCAACCCGCCCTTACGAGTCATTGTTAAAGACGCCTTCTTCTGTTCTTGTTTATCGGACATCCTGCGCTTCATTTATTCAGGTATCTTGTCAAATGGTTCTGGTACAGCCTCATAAGCTTTTGAAATGAAGTATGCCCATGGGCCTCATGTATTACAGGATGGTTTTATCTTTCTCTTCTTCATACTATCTGAGATGAAGATTGTAAAAGAAATCGGGTTTGCTTTATCCACAGGAACTGGTCCAAGCTTTCTCCTTACAAGTTTCCTTGCCTTGGTTTTACATCTACCTGTAGAAACAATAACCTCTTTTCCTATTGTACATTAGTATTTTAAGTGTTAGTCACTTAGTTGTGTCCGACTCTGTGATCTCATGGATTGTAGCCCTCCAGGCTCCTGTGTCCATGGAATTCTCCAGGCAAGAATACTGGAGGGGGTATCCATTCCCTTCTCCAGGGATTTTCCTGACCCTAGGGATCAAACCTGGATCTCCCACATTGCAGGCAAATTCCTTACCATCTGAGCCACAAGGGAAGCCATTATATTTCAAAGAATATTCAGAATTCATTTTGAATATTCAGTATTCAAGAATTCATTGTCTGGTTTAACTTTAAAGAAATAAAATTCTTCAAATATATATGAAAATAAATGTCTTTACTTACGTATTCTTGTTTGACGCAGATTTTGGAGGGAATTGAAGGGAGAAATTACCATGATCATTACATTCAGTTTAGCAACTAGAAACAGTATCTAAAGTTGGTTCAGACTGAAATCTGATTAACTTTGACTATGAGTATTTCAAACTGCTGTTACTTCTGTGCGCTAATCTTTGTAAGATTCAGCTTATCGATTGCTTTTCTTCTTATCCTTTTAAAAGCTCAGTATAGCACATATATTCTAAAGATTAGACTTTTTAATTTGAGTTATTTTAACAGGGTGGCTTCCTGGGTAACTCAAGCTGGTAAAGAATCCACCTGCAGTGCAGAAGACCTGGGTTCAGTCCCTAGGTTGGGAAGAGTCCCTGGAGGAGGACATGGCCACCCGCTGCAGTATTCTTGCCTAGAGAATCCCTATGGATTCAGTCAAATGATTGATGATGAGATTTTTCTTTTTTTCATTGGGGTTGTGTTTAGTTTTGCAAGTTAAGAAGTTAATGGTTGTGAAAAATACAGTTGTAGCATGCAGATTTAAGTGGATTAAAAATATACATATTGGAGTTGAATGTGGTGATATAAATCTTAAATCCATTAGGTGAATATTTGCTTGGAATATTCCACCCCTGCAGAGCATACCAGCAGTCAGTGCCTTCGGCATGGCAGCCTCTCTGTTAAGTGTAGGCTGAACTAATGAGTAGACGCTAGTAGCTGTGAATCATTATGTGAACAAACCAGATAAGCTAGAGTCTTCATTTAGTACAACCGATTTTTATGTTTAACCTTAGAATCTCACAGTTCAGAATTAGGACTAATTTCGAAAAGCCAAAATGTTTACACGTTAGAAGAAAAAAAATGTCTTTAATGATATGTCAGAGAACCGTGATGGAAGTGTTTGCCTTTTCTTTTCAATGAGTCTGCTGTTGAAGTCATGAATTATTCAGCATGTTTCCCACAGTATCCATTAAATACTTTCAAAGGCACATGAGCACTTTGAGGTCAGTTCTATCCTCTTTAATATGGTAGCAATAAAATGACTAAATGTATGTCCAGTGACAGAACCTGCTTATCTTTCTCCTAGGGAGTAATTTTTTTTTTTAATTGTAAAATTCATACATACAGATGGAAAAAAGGGAGAGAGAAAAGAAGAAAGTTCTTACGCCCTAGTACCTTTCCCCAGAGTTGATTGCCTGTTATAAGTCATTCATGTATTCACTCTCTGATGCTTTTTGAGAGAGATGAATATGTTGAGAAATTTGCTGTAATGAAAATGTAACCTTTGGTGACTGATGTTTCCTGGGAACCACAGGTAGTTTCCATGGGTGGAATGTGGAGTGGGAGGGGATGGCTGGAAGGAGAGAAGGCTGGCAGGGCCCTTGGGAGCTCCTCCTGCTGTCCTGAGAAGCTGTTCTAGAACTTTATGCATGATCAGACCGGGCTTTGGGAAGATCCTCTCTAGTGATGGTCGGAAGGTGGAAGAGCAGGCAAGACAGGAGTGCAGTTAGGAAGCACTGTTATTCAAGCTCAGCCTAAGGAAGGCCGACATTCTGAAAACAGGTGGTTGGTCTTGCAGCCTCTCTATCACCAGTACCAGTGCTCTTCAAACATTAAAGTACCTGCCAGTCACCTGGTGATCTTGTTAATATGCAGATTCTGATTCGGTGGGCCCTGGCGGGGCATCGGTTCAGTTTAGTCACTCAGTCATGTCCAACTTTTTGCGACCCCAAGGACTGCAGCACGCCAGGCCTCACTGTCCATCACCAACTCCTGGAGCTTGCTCAGACTCATGTCCATTGAGTCGATCATGCCATCCAGCCATCTCATCCTCTGTTGTCCCCTTCTCCTCCCACCTTCAGTCTTTCCCAACATCAGGGTGTTTTCCAGTGAGTCAGTTCTTCGCATCAGGTGGCCAAAGTATTGGAGTTTCAGCTTCAACATCAGTCCTTCCAATGAACATTCAGGACTGATTTCCTTTAGGTTTGACTGGTTTGATCTCTTTGCAGTCCAAGGGACTCTCAAGAGCCTTCTCCAACACCACAGTTCAAAAGCATCAATTCTTTGGTGCTCAGCTTTCTTTATGGTCCAACTCTCACATCTGTACATGACTACTGGGAAAACCATAGCTTTGACTAAATGGACTTTTGTTGGTGAAGTAATGTCTCTGCTTTTTAATATGCTATCTAGGTTGGTCATAGCTTTTCTTCCAGGGAGCAAGCTGAATTTCATGGCTGCAGTCACCGTCCACGGTGATTTCGGAGCCCAAGAAAATAAAGTCTGTCACTGTTTCCACTTTTTCCCCATCTATTTGTCATGAAGTGATGGAACCAGATGTCATGATCTTAGTTTTTTGAATGTTGAGTTTAAAGCCAACTTTTTCTCTCCTCTTTCACTTTCATCAAGAGGCTGTTTAATTCTTCACTTTCTGCCATAAGGGTGGTGTCATCTGCATATCTGAGGTTATTGATATTTCTCCCAACAGTCTTGATTCCAGTTAGTGCTTCATACAGCCCAGCATGGAACCAGTTCGTTGTTCCATGTCCAGTTCTAACTGTTGCTTCCTGACCTGCATACAGATTTCTCAGGCAGGTTAGGTGGTCTGGTATTCCCATCTCTTTCAGAATTTTCCACAGTTTATTGTGATCCGCATAGTCAAAGACTTTAGTGTAATCAGTGAAGCAGAAGTAGATATTTTTCTGGAAGTCTCTTGTTTTTTCGATGATCCAGCAGATGTTGGCAATTTGATCTCTGGTACCTCTGCCTTTTCTAAATCCAGCTTGAACATCTGGAAGTTCTCGGTTCATATACTATTGAAGCCTGGCTTGGAGAACTTTGAGCATTACTTTGCTAGTATGTGGGATGAATGCAATTGTGCAGTAGTTTGAATATTCTTTGGCATTGCCTTCCTTTGGGATTGGAATGAAAACTGATCGTTTCCAGTCCTGTGGCCACTGCTGAGTTTTCCAAATTTGCTGGCATATTGAGTGCAGCACTTCCACAGCATCAATTTTTAGGATTTGAAATAGCTCAGCTAGAATTCCATCACCCCCACTAACTTTGTTCATAGTGATGCTTCCTAAGGCCCACTTGACTTCATATTCCAGGATGTCTGGCTCTAGGTGAGTGATCACACTGTCATGGTTATCTGGGTCATGAAGATCTTTTTTGTACAGTTCTTCTGTGTATTCTTGCCACCCCTTCTTAATATCTTCTGCTTCTGTTAGGTCCATACCATTTCTGTCCTTTATTGTGCCCATCTTTGCATGAAGTATTCCCTTGGTATCTGTAATTTTCTTGAAGAGATCTCTAGTCTTACCCATTCTACTATTTTCCTCTATTTCTTTGCATTGATCACTGAGGAAGGCTTTCTTACGTGTCTTTGCTATTCTTTGGAACTCTGCATTCAGTTGAATATATCTTTCCTTTTCTCCTTTGCCTTTCACTTCTCTTCTCTTCTCAGCTATTTGTAAGGCCTCCTCAGATGACCATTTTGCCTTTTTGCATTTCTTCTTCTTGGGGATGATTTTGATCACTGCCTTCTATACAGTGTAACAAACCTCCATCCATAGTTCTTGGCAGGCACTCTATCAATCAGATCTGACCCCTTGAATGCATGAGGGTCTGCATTTCCAGTAGTCTCCAGGTAGTGCTGATGTTTTGTACCTCAAGTTGCTGCAGCACCTGCTCTTGGTAGGACTGGGACCACCAGCGTGATGACATGGAGAGCTTGCTGAGCTGCAAGCCCCCAACCAGTTCAGGGCATGGACTTATTAGTCTGACGCTTAGCTGTTGCCTTTCTGCTCTGAGCTTTGTTTGCATGTGACCCGGTCAAGAGGTAGTGCCAGGTACACTCTGGCCACAGGCCACTGACCTGGGGCTACAGGGAGACCTGGATGTGGGTTGAGGCAAAAGGAAAGTGAATGCTTCAGCAGGTGCCTGATAATAATTATTTACCTATTTACTCAGTATAACCTCAGACTCAAGCAAAAGTGCTACTGTTCGTTGTGTTTAAAAAGACAACAATCTCAGCAAAATGCAATTTATTGAGAAGAAAAATCAACCAGATTCCCAATCTCAAATGTCTAAACGTTTTCTGATGTTTTGCTTTTGCCCTTTGATTTTTCTTGGTGCATAGGTTGCTTATTTAAAAAAATATTTTTTTAATTAAAGCAAACTAAAAATTGAAACCTAACTTTTTTTTTCCCCCTTAGAGACTTAAGAGGCTGGGCTTATGTATTTTATGTTTATCTTATTGTTGTCCAACATCTGAAAACTTTTGAACAGAGCACAAGTCTTAAGACCCAGTTTCACACTGGTTTCCTCCTTGCAGCCCAGGCCTAGCTGCAGGTCCTGTTGGGAAGTGTGGAAGACAGGAGCAGGTTGTGCTCACGTCAGTTGGACTGGGAGGCAGAGGCAGAACCCATGAGAGGGCGTGCTCCGGAATGTTTGCCCTGAGCAAACACGGGCTGAAAAACCCTATTAAACCTGTCTCCTTTTTTTAAAAAAAGAACCAAATAACAGAGAATGTCTCCATTTTTTAAAAAAATTTATAATTTTCTTTTAACCTTTAGAAATTTGAAATGTTGTAGATATTGTGTCTACCATGGACATTCGAGTCCTATATTTAGGAAGGGCCTTTTAATACTCTGGTTAACACTTTGCCCCTGTAATGAAGGCCTCTGTTCATTTTCGTATTCAAATTTCTGAGCAAATAGACACAGTGTAAGTGCATATGTTAATCTCCTCTTGGATAGCTGCTAACATTGCATAGTGTCTGAGCACGTCATGACTGCTGCTGACATTGTGTGTGCATGCTCAGTGGTGCCCAACTCTTTGCAATCCCCTGAACTGGAGTCCACCAGGCTGCTCTGTCCATGGGATTTTCCAGGCAGGAATACTGGAGTGGATTGCCATTTCTTTCCCCAGGGGATCTCCCTACCCAGGGATCAAACCCATGTCTCTTGGGTTGTCTGCACTGTCAGGCGGATTCTTTACCACTGAAGGAGGAATAATCTGATAAGTGAGGCCCGCAGTTTCCTGGTCTTGAGGAGTAATCCTTAAATGGCATACAATTGTAACATTCTTAGGATACTCTGTACAGCCTTTATGCTGGCAAATTCGAGTCACAGGATCTCAGATGGATAGCAATTGAAATCTTTGTAAGAGCATCAAGAATTTAGCTCTGAGCTCTTCCTGCCACAGATGGCCCTTAGAATTTCACATCACTTATTGAAATGCTGCCAGGGTAAATGAATTTGTGGAAATGAGCGTAGTATTCTCCAGCTCTTGAAATTATTCTGTGATATGCTCTTTTCTGCACTGCATAAAAAAACAGCTGAATGCACATGGGTAGATCATGCTCTCTAAGACTAAGTAAATAAGTGCTCTAGGAAGTTAAAGAAAATCACAGTCAGTTATGCAGGATGACATCTAGAGCTCTGCTGTAACATACAGTACCATGCCTATTGTTAGCAGTAGTGTATTAAAACTATGTTAAGAAAATGGAACACGTGTTAAATGTTATTGGGCCTTCCTTGGTTGCTCAGACTGTAAAGAATCTGCCTGAATACAGAGGACCTGGGTTTGATCTCTGGATGGGAAAGGTCCTTTGGAGAAGGGAATGGCTACCCACTCCACTATTCTTGCCTGGAGAATTCCATGGCCAGAGGAGCCAGGGGGCTACACTCATGGGGTCACAAAAGAGTCAGACATAGCTTAGCATATAACACTAAATGTTATTATCACAAGAAAAGAAAAGAAATCTCAGTCTGATTATTGCTGTATTAGGACCTAAGTGTCAAAGATGATTTGATTAGCATTTCTAATTATGAAAAGAACCCAATCATTAGAGTGCCCTTATAACCTAGGCTTACTTTTCTTTTCAGTTATTGGATCTTTCTGTGTCCGTTCTCTAACAGATTAATATCCTATAGGGATTTACCTGTTGCTAATCTTAATACACTTAGATCTGATGCTTGTTTTCTTTCTGATACTCTTCTGAATGGAGATACTGTGTAGGTGTTCTTTATTGAATGTAACTTTACTTTTAAGAAACAGTATCTGTGCTCTCCTTTAACATGTCTGAGTATCAGTCTAAACTACTTCCGTGTACTGTTTGCTGCATGCCACTGACCCTGGGTTTTGAAAGTCGATAAAATGTCTAAAGGAAGAGCAGTAGTCATCAGCACTCAATACACGATAGAATTTCCTGGAAGCTTTTAAAATTGATGTCTGGGCCCCATCCCCAGAAATGCTAATTCAGTTGGTCTGGGGATGGTACCTTCTCCAATGGTATTTTATAAAAGATCGTCCAGGTAAATGTAATACATAGCTAGGGGTGAGAATCACTGGCATAGAGTGAATTTTCTTGAACTGAGGTCCCTTGGCTTCTAAGGGATCCTTCTCCTTTATGTAGACTTTACTGGCTATGTGTGCATGGGAAATTTTCTAGAGCAATGATCCAGAGAATTCATCAGATTGTGAAGAGTATGTGACTTGAAGTTAAAAATCATTCATTGAGGAAAAGGAAAACAAAAAGCATAGGCTTGTTCTAGACTGTACACCTTGGGGAATTTGAGGAGGGAGAAGAGCTAACAGTGAAGTCAGAAAAAGAGTGCCCAAAGGTAAGAAGAGGCAGGGGTGCCCTGGAGCTAGCTAGTGCCGATGTGTGAGAGGCAGTGGTATTTACCTGTTCCCAGAAATAGATGGGGAAGCAGTGGAAACAGTGTCAGACTTTATTTTTTGGGCTCCAAAATCACTGCAGATGGTGACTGCAGCCATGAACTTAGATGCTTACTCCTTGGAAGGAAAGTTATGACCAACCTAGATAGCATATTCAAAAGCAGAGACATTACTTTGCCAACAAAGGTCCGTCTAGTCAAGGCTCTGGTTTTTCCTGTGGTCATGTATGGATGTGAGAGTTGGACTGTGAAGAAAGCTAAGCACTGAAGAATTAATGCTTTTGAACTGTGGTGTTGGAGAAGACTCTTGAGAGTCCCTTGGACTGCAAGGAGATCCAACCAGTCCATTCTAAAGGTGATCAGCCCTGGGTGTTCATTGGAAGGAATGATGCTAAAGCTGAAACCCCAGTACTTTGGCCACCTCATGCGAAGAGTTGACTCATTGGAAAAGACTCTAATGCTGGGAGGGATTGGGGGCAGGAGGAAAAGGGGACGGCAGAGGATGAGATGGCTGGATGGCATCACTGACTTGATGGACGTGAGTCTGAATGAACTCCAGGAGTTGGTGATGGACAGGGAGGCCTGGTGTGCTAAGATTCATGGGGTCGCAAAGAGTTGGACATGACTTAGAGACTGAACTGAACTAAACTGAACTGAAGGATGTGTTCTGTGTTGTTGTACTGAACTTGGCCATGGTGGGAGCATGTACCCCACAGAATAGCAAATGCCCCAAATGAGGACTCTCCTTCCCCCACCCCTCTCCCAGGATACACTGTAGTAGTCATGAAGGGCAGGTAAGGAGAAGTTTAAGATCGGCAAGGATGCCAGGCGCTGCAGGGCTCAGCTATAATGAGGCCCGAGAGCAACTGGACTGCCAATCTGATTCTAATAAAGATTAGTTTTGGATCTCCTTGGTACAGCCTGGCAGCAACTGCCTAATCTCACTGGTTTAGTAAATGTTCATTCTGTGTCCTCTCCACTCCCCAGTATTCATGAAGGCACCTGGCAAAGTTCTGGATACCTGAAGGGAAATACCAGAAGGGAAAGACCAAGAGCAAATAGAAAAGGATCTCAAGTTACCCAGAGAGATAAATCAGCTAAATTCATACTGGTCGTTAACGGCGGAAATAGAACTAGAACCTGGGTCTCCCAACTGTGCCCACCCACTCTATATCTTTTTGAGTTGTATTTTTAGGATTTAGGACTGTCTATAAGGGATGGGCTGGATGGGGGTAATCTCTACAGAAATGCACTTTTGGAAACAGCTGCATTGATAATAAGATTCACTTGATGTGGAAGTGGGAAGGCTGGGTAGGAGACTGCTGTGGGCCAAAGAGAGAAGTGTTTGGGTGACGGGGAGACATTTTGCTGATCCTGGACGAGGAGACTGTAAGGCACAGAGGAAAAGGGGCTGACAGGAGTGAGGTGAGCCTAAGAAGATGGCTCAAAAGTGGGTTGGTGTGAAAAAATAAAGCAGAGGTGAAAAAAAAAAAAAAAGTGGGTTGGTGTGAAAAGGGCGAGAGGGACTGGGTGGGGTGATTTTTTTTTTTTTTTTTTAATGTCCCAGTTGTGTGGTTCTATAGAGAATTATCCAGCTCTCTTCTTCCGGTTGGTTCTGTAAGAACTGGCTATGGAACATCCTCATCTGACCCGAGAGTGCATGAAACCTTCTGAATGCATTCTGTTCCTTTGCCTGATGGTAGTCACTGCCCTTCATGATTGGTATCACTGAATCCAGCCTTAGAAAGGACCGAATCCACCTCGTACTCAGAGCAAGTAAATAAGTTGAGTGTTGGCCCTCTTGTGATGGGAACTCATATTCTAGCCGTTGCTGTTATCATTAGCTGATCGCCTATTCTATGAAGAGGTGGCAGCTGTTCAGGAAGGAGACTCCAGCTTTTGAGAAATAATTTAGGTGAAGGGAAGCTTTTTTTTTTTAATGTGAGAGCTGTTTAAATGTTTCAGTGTAATTGCAAGAATATATGTTTGATAAATAAAAATTAAAGGAAAATAATTTTAAAAAAAGAAAGAGGAACATTGATACCCAGTAAAATATTTATCTTCCTGCTTTAACAAAAAATTCAATATATACTGATTTTTTTACAGGTGCCTTCCAGTGGGAAGAGTTAGAAGATGATATCAGGAAGAAATTGAAAGATTCTGGAGATGTTTCAAATGTAATTGAGAAAGTTAAATGCATTTTAAAAACACCAGGAAAGGTAAATTAGTTTATTGTAAGTTACTTTCTCTGAATTATAACTGGTATACTAAGGTGAATATACTATGGAGTCATGAGGAAAGTTGATAATGTATTTTTTTCCTTAAGTATATTTTTTGCTGTTTAAATGTTTTAAATATAAACACATGATTTCTTGCTATCTCTGATTTTAATTCATGTAAGAATTCAAATATGTATGAGTCATGTCTTTAAAATGTTGGTTTGTGAATTCTGTTCCCTGAGACATTCCCCTGGGACTCTGGGAATATGCAGTCTATGTTAAGAATGAAGGCTGTTGAGTCTGCCCAGTTATAGTCAGGCTTATGGGAGACGGTGCTTTCTCACTGCTCACAGTTTCATTCCAAACAATTTTCAGGGGCATGGCAGTTCAGTGTGTCTTTTTCAAGAGTTCCGAGAAATCTCCTTGACTGGGTGGACAGCTGAGGATTTGTTTCTCATCCAGTATAGAGTTAAAATCATATGTTAGCTTCATAGATTATAGAAATATAGACTTTGTATATGGTCATAAACTACTGCACATGAAAACTCTAGTAACTGAGATTTTGCAGAGTCTGTAAGTGCCTTAGCCATAAGTTTGTTCACTTTTAAGATGACTACATTAAACAATTTAGCCAGAATCTTATTTCAGACTCTGTGATAAACAAGTCGGCTACAGTAGATAAAAAGATAAGTTGTGTGCACTGCTTAGCAGAACAGAGGTTTATGTTAAATGTAAGAAAAATGATTATTTCTTTAATTTTTTATACAGATGACTGCCAATGCTACAACCTAAGTTTATTAACATTTTAAGTTAATGTTTCAAAACTGCACTAAGTTTTTATAAAGATTCCTGACTATTCTTTAAATTTAAAAATGATTTATTTTTAAATAAAATATGGAATTAAAGGGTAAGACCATTCTTTTCTTGTTTTAATAACACATGGAAACAGGTATACAGAAGCTGGCCACTTGTGCAGGTGTATGGCAGGGTGGTAGCTCTTACAGTCTCATTCAGCTAAATAATGCTTTTGTAGAAATGTGCATTATAGACTTGCACTCTGCTTTTCAAAAGTTCTCTAGATGAACTTGCTCACAGACCAGTGAAAATATATATATTCTCTCCAAACTTCTGCCCTTGCTTTATTTTTTTTTCCTTCAAATTCAAGGCATGGTTGGAAGTTCTTGGTGGCCTAATAGAATTCTGGGCTTTCATTGTTGTGGCCTGAGTTCAGTCCCTGGTCAGGGAATTAAGATCCTGTAAGCCATGTGGTGTGGCCACCCCCCAAAAAAATCAAGGCTTGGTGACAAGGAAATCTGTTATACAGATTCATAATCTTTATATGTTGATACCTAAAATACACTTACATGTATTCATGATGTACAAATTCATAACCTTTACCTAAATGGTTAGGACAGAAGCGTTGCCTGTTCTAAACCTGAGCTTTTCCTTGGGTTGGATTCTGAACAGTCATTCCTTTGAGTAGCAAGAATAAAACAACTTCTTCTTGGGGAAGGGAAAGCTGGGGCCTGTATTAGTCCATGGAACTGAATTAAATCCTTCCTTTGCACCAGAGGACACAGGGGTTCTTGTGTGCCTTCCTCCTGTGCTTTCCTGGGGTCTCTCTTCTTTGAGTATTGGGAATCAGGAAATAATCCGTTTAAATTGTGTCTGCCACAAATTACCTGTGGCTTTGAGTAAGTCTTCTCAGGGCTTTCTCTAGAGTGAGGGATAAACTAGTCATAGTTTATCAGTTTATCAGGCATAGTTTATAGGATTTACTGAATCCTGACCATTCTAACGAATCCTAACCACAAATAACTTCCATCTATGCCTAGTTTATCTCTAGACTGATTTCTGAAGCCCCTGCTAGCCCTCAGGTTCTGATGATGCTTTTTGACTGTTCCTCTTCTTTATGTGTAGGAGTCCCCCAAGTCCTCACCCCCAGTTCCTTCAATGTGCATTAAAGTATATTGTGTATAAGAACTTAGATTATAGGAGCAGGATTTGTATAATCCTGTTTGGGTTGTCTTTTTTGCTCATGAGTATCATCCTGGAGTGTATGTTCTTCTTTGAGAGGAAGGATAAGGTTTTCTTCCTTCTCACCAAACGTTTTAACTTCCCACCCTAGTAGATTAACTCAGAGTGGGGAGTAGGTGCCTTTTATTCTTATTGTTAATGTTGTACACGTGGTTATTTCTTAGAGATAAAGCTTTCTGAATTTCCTGTCTAGCTGAGCAGAGGGTCAAGAGTTCTGACCCGGCCTGAGGTTCTGAGAGTCAGCCAGGGAAATGGGTGATGGAGGAAGGGAGAGGGGCTGGCCCTCATTTCCGGGGGCTCTTTCCTTCAGAAAGGATTGTCTGAAGGATCACAGAAAGGATACACGGAGCACCAGATCCTGAGTGGGAAGCAGAGAAAGGCTGGAGACCCCCAGCCTTCTTCACTGTTAACTGGAGGCTCCAGCTAGGAGTTCGGAGAGGACAGATCAATGTGGTCATGAGACAGGGTTTCTAGAGCTCCAGATGAGAGATGCAGGCAGCCTTTGATAGATTCCAGCCATCAGGACTGTGGGCAGGAGAGATATTTAGGATTATAAGGTTGTAGATAGTTCCTCACTCCCAGGTGTATTGACGTTGAATCTAGTGAGCAGTAGAACTTGACGTGATTGGTGAAAAATATGTGTTTTCTTGATTGCAAATTAAATTTTGTGTATATATTTTTTTAACTAGTGAATAGACAAGCAGGTTGTTTATGCACACGTTTTACTAGGCGTTCCTATGAGGTCCCACTGCTGTCGTCTGTTTCCCAGCGCCCCACAGCTTCTCCGTCGTAGCGTTTTCACTTAGCCAGCTCCTTCGCTGCTGTGAGTGCTGCGCAGGGCAGTGGTGCTATTGACAGGTAGCAGATGTGGTTCTCGAGGGCGGGTTTCCACGACAGCTATGACCAGAGAGGCCATAGAGGGGGTAATCATTGCTCCTTTAGACAGCAGAGATTTCCACGTTCTCTAAGCAAATTATCAAAGCATATTGTATAATATTTCCTCTCGTATTTTCTTTTCTTTTTTTGGAAGTTATTTTATTTTATTTTTTCTTAACTTTTATTTTTACTTTATTTTACTTTACAGTACTGTATTGGTTTTGCTATACATTGACATGAATCCACCATGGGTGTCCATGCGTTCCCGAACACGAACCCCCCTCCCACCTCCCTCCCCATAACATCTCTCTGGGTCATCCCTGTGCACCAGCCCCAAGCATGCTGTATCCTGCGTCGGACATAGACTGGCGATTCGATTCTTACATGATAGTATACATGTTACAATGCCATTCTCCCAAATCATCCCACCCTCTCCCTCTCCCTCTGAGTCCAAAAGTCCGTTATACACCTCTGTGTCTTTTTTGCTGTCTTTCGTACAGGGTCGTCATTGCCATCTTTCTAAATTCCATAGATATGTGTTAGTATACTGTATTGGTGTTTTTCTTTCTGGTTTACTTCACTCTGTATAATCCTCTTGTATTTTCATTTCTCCTCATAGTTTAATTGCCTAAGGAACTGCAAAACCTATCAAGCCAGAAAACCTCTGTGGTTTTATAACACTTCCCTCAAGTTTTTCCTTAATAAACCAATGCTTGCTGATGTTGTCTTCGAAATACAAGGTACGGTTCAGTTTTTACAAAGTTCATCGTTTGTTGTAGTTGCTTGTTTTAACTTTGTTTCAATTTTGAGTGTTTTGGGTGAAGGAATGACTATTCTCTATTGTAGGATATAGATTAATAGTACTTGAATTTCTACAAATTTCTAGAAAATTTCATTTTCTAGGGAAATGAAATATTTTATTAAAATAAGAAAATAAATTTATATTTTCCCTAGTTCGTTGTTATTGTTACCCAGTGCTTCGTTAACTTTCAGGGCCTAGCTGGGGATAGAGCGATGTTACCGATCACCCACTTGTGTATTTTGTCTGTGTATTTCTTCAAGATCGTAGTTTTTAAATCATTTGAAACTAGCCC
Organism: Ovis aries; assembly: GCF_016772045.2. Classification (NCBI taxonomy): domain Eukaryota; kingdom Metazoa; phylum Chordata; class Mammalia; order Artiodactyla; family Bovidae; genus Ovis; species Ovis aries. The sequence goes on from NC_056058.1 coordinate 92,714,600, forward strand.
CCTCAACATTTAACGTTACATCTAGTTTATGTTTTCCACTCTTTTCCTTTTTATTTGAGCAAAAGGTGTCTGTAGTTACTACTATATTTACTTCTTAACGACTCTCAGAGCTACTGCTGCTTTTCAGCTCTGTTGGAAAGTAATGCTACCTAATTTTAATAAAGACGAGCTCTTTTAATGCTCATTATTGTTATTCGCTTGGATACTTTGTCACTTTAGTAGATTGAATGCATAGTCTTACAAATGAATTGTGAAATACCTTTAATTAGGAAGAGTTGTTTCAAATGAATTAAGTACACTTTCAGGTGGGCCGTTACTAAAAGGAAGATTTAATTTAATTTTATGGTAGAAATGCATGGCAGCTAATAGTACCTTACTTTTTAAAAATGTTCACCAGAAGGATTTGTTTTGCTTTTAACTCTGGTCACTTGCCAAGACAAACAGTGAATTGGAAACTTTCCAAAGTGCCTTTGGGTAAGCGGCTGGTAGTAGCTGCAGTGTGAGTGCGGGCTACTGAGAATGGGACAGTCAGTGACCTTGAAATTGTGTAAAAAGGGATTCGGAGGAAAGAAGGCTCACAGTTGACCAAACTTCCTTATAATTTGCCTAGGAGGCACTGACGCAAATTATTGTACACTATTATTTTGCAATATTATTTTAATATTTTGCACTGTTATTTTAGTGTAACCTGTTGGAAAGAGTTTCATGGGGAATGTGCAGTGCATGAAAATATATGTTACACCGAGAGGAGAGAGAGCAGTGATACATAGCCTCCTGCTTTTCTTCGGTGATCCCACCCACCGACCCCTCGCAGGCACCTGCTTGCACCCCCACCGTGGCAGCAGCCGGACCCGCAAGAGCCCCCTGTAATGCCTGCGGATACCGCATGGCAGCTGCTCTGATGCCCTTTGTAGCCTCGTCAGCTCCACACCCGAGGCCCCCAAGGGAGTCAGGAGCGGAGAGGGGCAGGAATGGGTGAGAGCAGGGTCCTTCAGCACCTCTGCCGTCCACTGGTGGAGAGGCTGCCTGGCTCTGAGGAGTGGGGAGGGCAGCTCCCGGAGCTGTGGTCACGGCTCTGGGGAGGGTCTGCAGCCCTAGCTCCAGCCTTGGCTTTGCTTTCCAGGCAGTGTGTGTGTATCCTTGGGCCGGTCCTCCGTATGTCCGCCTGGAGTCTTCTCATTTGCAAAGTGAAGACCGTGAATCATGTCGATTCTAAAAGGTCCCTTCTAGTGTTAAGCTTGATGAGACGGTAGTGACAGAGCAGGTCAGGGTGTTGCTTGGAAGCATTTTTACTATTTAATAGGTTTGGCTGTGTTACTTTGCTTTTCGGATCCTCTGTTTCCTCACCTGTAAGATGGGGATGCTCATGTCTACCTGGGAGAGGGTGACTGGTCGTGAGGGTGGAGATGATGGTACATGGAAAGGCGCTTTTAGAGGCCTGATAGGCAGATCACATTGCCGTTTTCTGTGCTGAATCCAGGGCTAAGCAAATCCTTTTTTAAAAATGTTCAGACATCACTGATACTGAGAGTGGAGTTGACATGAGATATAAAACTATGACTGAAATAGTCACCAAATGTACACATATACAAATGTATAAATGTATACAATGTGTACGTAAGTTTGTGTCTTTTCCCATTAAATAAAACTAGTCACAGTAAATTTTTGGATACGATGTAGAAAGATATGTTTCCTTTTGACATTTGAATCTGTGCCTTATGAAAAATGCTATTACAAAGCTACATTCTGTCTTGTTTACTTAGTACATATTCTGAACTTCTCTTGAGCTAGACAAGTTTCCTGTTTTCAGGATAAAACAAAAGAATGATTCTAAAAATTTCATTTTTGAAACTTGGCAAGTAGTGTGAAGAAGAAGGTATAAAAAATGTAGTATTTTAGTATGTAATAAAAACAAGGATCCTTGATAATCTGTGCAAAATTACTAGAAGCTGGGCTTTAAATATTGTTTCACTCTTAAAACTCTTTTCTGAAAAAAAAAAAAAAGTAACAATTTAATACTACAAAGGAAAGTTACTTTAGGTCTTGATGTTTTCAAAGGACATATTCATCTGTTAACTAGAAAACTGAGGTCTTTTCCCCCCTGTGATTCTTCAGCTCTATCCTATTGCTGTTGTGTAAATAATCACTACCTTATTTTCATTTACATGTTTTATACTTTGCTTATATATATATACACAGTGTTTAAAAATGTGGCTGTACTGAGGTATTGTATTACAGTCTCACAGTAGAACAGTTTATAACACCAGAACAATAGTTTGAAAGGGTGAGAAACAGAAATGAGTATTTTCTTGATTGGAGGTGTAATGGTTTTTCACACTCAATTCCAAGCTTGAAGTGGGCCTTAAAAATGCTTGAAGGCCGAGTGTTCTGTTCTTGGTTTTGTAACTCCATTGTTACCACAGTTATCAACAGGAAATTTCTGTTCAAGTTTCAAGGTTACCCATCGTTTCTTTCCCATCTACTGCTATCTACTAGGTGTTTATTTTATTTTATTTTATTTTTTAGCCAATCTTAAATTCCTCTGCTTAACCCCAATTGTAGTTTATTTAAGCCATACTCCTAATTTTTTTTTTCTTTTTTCATGGTTCCTTATTTAAGATTTTAGAATCTTCAAGTTGAAAGTCAAATTGCATCACCTATTTGAATTCTTTGTTAATTGCTGTGTACAAATACACCCAGCACACTTTCGTTGTGGGAACTGGTCACCCCCCAACCGATAGACATAGTAACATTGAGGGTGGGTGACTGAAAGGCAGAGGCTGCCTGCTGGTAGGTGTGGGGACCTGGCAGGAAAACTCCTGAGACTTCTCCCTGCACGCACGGGAGATGGGTCTGCGCAGGCGCTGGGCAGTGAGCACAGAACTGGCGCTGTTGTGGGTTGCATGTGGGTCCCCAGAGGTTATTGGCTTTGGGAGAAAGTCACTAGGCTTACGTGGGACTTTCTTCTTTTTTTCTGAGTCAGAAGATGTTGTGCTTGGATATTAAAGAGCATGAAGAACCCAGTAACTAAATATTCTGCAGAAGAATATATGCCCCTGAGAAGTATGAGATCTGGGGGCTGCCGGATGCAGATTTGTGGGCAGGGCAGAGTAGTCTGGCTCATAGAGTTACTTTCTGGAAGGGGAGAGTGTTGTCACTCACACTGGCTGCGGTGTCTTCCACCAAACTAAAAATTTGGCGTCTCCACACAGATACAAAGAACACACTTTTGGACTCTATGGGAGAAGGCGAGGGTGGAATGATTTGGGAGAAGAGCACTGAAATGTGTATATCACCATATGTGAAACAGATCCCCAGTCCAAGTTCGATGCGTGAAACAGGGCACTCAAAGCGCTGGGACAACCCAGAGGGATGGGATGGGGAGGGAAGTGGGGGGGTGTTCAGGATGGCAGACACGTGTACACCCATGGCTGATTCATGTCAGTGTATGGCAAAAACCACCACAATATTGTAAAGTCATTAGCCTCCAATTAAAATAAATTAATTAATTTAAACAAACAACAAAAAGATAATAAAAGTTTGGCATCTCCAAAGCGAGGTAGCTCCATGTTTCTAATCTTTGCACGTTCAGTACCAAACGTGGTGGTTGTCACGTGGCAGATGCTTGATGGTGATCTGTTGATCTGATCTAGACTGAGCTGAAGGCTGGCTGTAGGTTTGTGGTTTCCTCAGGAGGTGGGAATGGTGAGCCCCAGGTTACCTGAGTCCCGTCTGCCACAGCCGTGGTCCCTTGGCATGGTAGTTGGAGGGCTTAGCAAGTTTCACTGGAGAGTCAGTTCAGTTTCATGTGCTTCAGTGAGGCATATAGGCTGAAAAGTGAAAAGTGAAGTCGCTCAGTTGTGTCCACCTCTTTGCGACCCCATGGACTGTACCCTGGCTCCTCCATCCATGGGATTCTCCAGGCAAGAGTACCGGAGTGGGTTGCCATTTCCTTCTCCAGGGGATCTTCCGGATCCAGGGGTCAAACCCAGGTCTCCCGCCTTGCAGGCAGATGCTTTACCCTCTGAGCCACCAGGGAAGATATAGGCTGAGGGGCCTTTAAACTTTAAAGCAGCCCTGGTCCTCCCACAATGTGCAGGCATTATTCATCTAGGAAGGGGAGGTTCCCTGTGGAGGTAGTGTGACAGGGAGGAAGCAGGGGACTAGATCATCCATCCTTTTCTGAATTTTCCGTGAAGTCTGAAATGTTGCCTTTGGCCCCACAAGAGTTTCCCTTGCCATTCTTGCTGTGATCTATGAACTGCTTAGGCTAAGCATGATTTATTTTCCTGTTTCTGATACACGGAAGCCCAGCCAAGACTGTACTGTGATTAATGGCTGTGTTTCCTTGGGAGGGCACATGGGCAGGGATGGGTAGTGGTATTTCAAGCCAATTGTAGAGGAATAGATGTTTTGTTATAAAAACATGTAGCAAAATATTTCATTTCGGTGTTTCTAGCTTCAGGAAATAAAAACTAAGTAACAAATAATTGCCTGGCTTGCAGATTGTTCCTGTCAAAGCCAACTTTTAAACTCTCTTAATTTTTCAATTTATTTAAAAAACTGAAAAGTGTCTGAATTTTAATGCTGGTTGTCACCCCCAGATCTGGTTTTTGAATATCAGCTTAGGTGTGCCTAATGCAGTACCATTCTGATTAGAAGGAAAATTGCTAGAACAGTAACTCGGGAAGCTTATCGCCCTTAGCTTTTTTTCCCTGTTGAACCTTACAGGTGCGACGGTGCCGGCCCACAGGGCCATCCTGGTGGCCCGGTGTGAAGTGATGGCAGCCATGTTTAACGGGAATTACATGGAAGCAAAGAGTGTTCTGATTCCAGTTTATGGTGTTTCCAAAGAGACTTTCTTGTCGTTCTTGGAATATCTATATACAGACTCCTGTTGCCCAGGTGAGCCATTGTACATGTTAGATGATGATGATGTTCAGTCTCTAAGTCATGTCCAACTCTTTGAGACTTCATGGACTGTAGACTCCTCTGTCCTCCACTGTCTCCCAGCCTTTTCTTTGCTCAGATTCATGTCCATTGAGTGGACATGATACTATCTAACCATCTCATCCTCTACCGCCCTTTTCTCCTTTGCCTTCAATCTTTCCCAACATCAGTGTTGGGCTTGCCTTGTGGCTCAGTGGTAAGGAATCTGCCTGACAATGCAGGAGACCTGGGTTCAATCCCTGGGCCGGGAAGATCCCCTGGAGAAGGAAATGGCAACCCACTCCAGTGTTCTTGCCTGGAGAATCCCACGGACAGAGGGGGCGGGGGGGAGCTACACTCCATGGGGTCACAAAAGAGTTGGACACAAGAACTAAGCAACAAGAACATGTTAAATAGAATCTCATAATTCTTTCTTTCTTGATAATCCATTTTGAGACATTGCTTTCTATGAAACCTCTTTTCATTTAAGGTTTGTGGGAGCTGACATCATGGAATGTGCCAAGCAGGTGGAGGTGATGTTGGGACAACAGAGAATTTTCGTAGTCAGTTCAAGTGCCAGAGTGGTGATTGGGTGCCTCTTGTGGGCTCTCAGACCCTGGGATAAGTTCACGTGTCTCTGCAGCGCCGACTGCACGCTGATCCCTGTAGGCCCTCTGAGGTGGAGGCGTCTCATGGTGCTCAGCGGCTACTCCACTGCCGAAGATTAGGGCGGAGCGCTCCCTAGACACTGTCCTTTCATGAGAACAGGGTTGGGCGGCCACTTTTATGGCTCTGACTTCTGATTGAGGCCCTTTTAAGAAATTTCAATATTCTGAGATTCCTGTGGTTGTCACTCTAGCCCAGAGGATGGCCTTTTTCCAACTTTTAATACTAAAAAGTCTGACTTTTTTCTGACTTCTAGAATCATACTCTCCTAAAGCGGACTTATCCAAAAACTTTTCTTCAGTGGTTTAGAATGCCCAGTGGACTGTAGGATTTATTTCCCTGTTCACTGGGAACTGTCTGTGGCAGCTGCAGAATGGACCAGATTTTGGAGGTTGCCCAGACCTGGAGGCACTTTAGAGAAACTGCAGAGCCCTTGCCACAGACCCGGAGCCTTGGGATGCAGGCATGGAAGCCCCTTTTAACTAGTGTTTATCCTTTGACCACCAGATGGCTCCCACTGCAGATACAACCAGAATAAGCCCTGGTGGTGTAGTCCAGGAGCCTGAGGCCTTGGTTAAAGGACTGTGCCAGACACCCTTGCCAATATAAAAAGAAAATACACCTTTCAAACCATACCTCTCTTCAGGCTTACTGCTTTAATTTTACATTCAGAAATGTTTGTTATTGAAATCTCCTAAGTTATAAATAAGTCATGAGCCCTCTAGTGAAAAGTTTTAGAAATTCCAGGACAGAAAATTCTTTTAATTGAATCAGTTCTGGTCTTGCAGCTATCTATAGAATGTTTTGGAGCCAGTTACAGTCGTTAGTGTTAGAGACTGGCTTATAATTGCTGTTTAGTAAAAATGAAAGCATTGATTCTCATCAGAATGTCTGTTACTGGGTATTTTATTATTTTGGTATTGGAAACATTTGTATATTAAAATATTTGACTGGATTTGGAATAATAAGGAAATTTGTTTTCTCAGTCATCCTCTCACTAGAGTAATTGAAGCTTTGGATTTTAAGTTTTATCTTACTAATTACAAAATTGCCCAGAAAAAGCAGCCGTAACTGTAAGACAAAATACTTTAAAAATGGTAAAAGGTGAAGTGTGGGGGGAATGAGTCAAAATGAATAAACAGAAAGTTAACCTGGATACTGGAATATTTGCACTGGGAAATTGCAGAAACGAAAATATTCATTTTGATAAATATTTATCATACACACTATTCTTGGTTCCTTGCTACGTTTAAAGAGGGACAAGAAAGAATTACATGAAAAAAATCATTCGACATACATAGAAGTGTTTTAAAAGAAAAAAACTAACAAAAAAACACCTGGGTGACTGCAGGGATTTAGGGAAGGGGGATATTTTAGTGCTCAATTGGTCCAGAGTATCAGTTGAGGAAGAAGAAAGAAGTTTTGGAGAAGGGAGTGGCAGTGATTACTCACCAAAGTGAATATACTTCATGCCACTAACCTTTGCACTTAAAAGGTAATGTTCTGTTTACACTTAAAACTTTTTGTTACGTTTATTTTACCACAATAAAAGCCAAACAAACCTGGGGACTTAAGCCAGAAGGAAAGTTGCAAGGATTTAGTATACTTTCACTTTTCACTTTCATGCATTGGAGAAGGAAATGGCAACCCACTCCAGTGTTCTTGCCTGGAGAATCCCAGGGACGGGGGAGCCTGGTGGGCTGCCGTCTGTGGGGTCACACAGAGTCAGACACAACTGAAGTGACTTAGCAGCAGCAGCAGCAGTATAGCTAACAGACAGAATTACCCAGTAGCCCTGGAGTTGATTATTAAGGGCAACGGTAGAATCTCTTTTCTCTGGAGAATTGAAAACAACAACAACAGGTTCACTTCTGAGTCCAAAAGTGTGAATGAAGTCCGCTTAAAATGGAGTCATCGTTTAGCTTGCTGACTCAACTCCTGCAAGGCCTTTTCTAGGCATTCTCTGTGACACTGGTTGGTACAGCCAGCACTTCTTCGTTTTTGCTGTTGTTCTGTGGCGAGGTCAGAAAGGAGATGGTGTTATCGCCCATTGTCTCTTCTCTCCCTTCCTTGCGTCAGCCGGCATTTTCCAGGCCATGTGCCTCCTGATCTGTGCGGAGATGTACCAGGTGTCCAGACTGCAGCACATCTGTGAGCTCTTCATCATCACCCAGCTGCAGAGCATGCCGAGCCGGGAGCTGGCGTCCATGAACCTCGACATAGTCGACCTGCTCAAAAAAGCCAAGGTAATTGGCCCCTGCATTTCTGGTTGGTTGATTTTAAAAATAATAATAATAATTACAAAAATTAGATTACTTCAAACATTTTGTTTGCTTGTTTCTCAAGAGTTGCATTACCCTTAAGAACTAATGAAAATTAGTGAAGAAGAAATTTGAGGAAGGCAATGGCAACCCACTCCAGTACTCTTGCCTGGAAAATCCCATGGATGGAAGAACCTGATAGGCTACAGTCCATGGGGTCGCAAAGAGTCGCACACAACTGAGTGACTTCAGTTTCACTTTTTCACTAATGAAAATTAGTTTGGAAATATGGCTACATGAGTTAAATGTGCCCTGACAACATCTCTGCAGATAATTTTGGAGCATAGTGTTTTTGAGCAATCCTTTTCTAAGGAGACAGTTGCCAATATGGAATTTTCCCAACTGAATGGTGGTGGTCCTTGCTAGCGTCAGTCGTGTGTGATGCTGTATTGTTCTGTACAGGCAGTAGAGAAAATAGAACTTCCCTTGAATGTCCCTGAAATGATCCCATCTTAGGATTCCTGAGAGAAAAATGGAGTCATCGTTTAAACTGCCGACCCACTCCTTCAAGGCTTTTTTCTAGGCGTTCCCTGCGACACTGAATGATTCATACGTACTAAAAAAGGGATGGTTAGTCTGAACTCATGTATTTGCTCATTCATTCTTTCATACGTCTGTTCACTTCTCGAGCATGTTTTACAGTTCTGCTTGTTTGCCAGAGGTGTTGACGGACTTGTCAGTCCCTTCGAGCATCTTTCATTGAAGCGTCTCAATGTATGAGGAGTTACTCTAGTATTCCATGGCCTGCCCTGAGACAGCCATCAGGGCACAGTGACGGACTCTGGACTTACATTAAGCTGAACCTTCTAAGTCTTTTTTTTTTTTTTTTTTTTCACAAAAATGTATTTGGTCCATCCTTAAAGATGATCAGGACTTTGTGAAATCTGGCATACAACATATTGGTTGTCCCTATCAACTTTGACATCCAGAATTAGGAAAATACGACCAGTTTGTCTTCATCCAAGTTGCTAAGACAGAGCCACGTAAGGGGGCAAAGGACTGACTCTCTGACAACTAAAAGCTTACCTCCATGCTGTGTTAGTCACTCAGTCATGTCCGACTCTTCGCAACCCCATGGACTACAGCCTGCCAGGCTCCTCTGTCCGTGGATTTCTCCAGGCAAGGACACTGGAGTGGCTTGCCATTCCTTCTCCAACCTCCATGCTGAGATGAATTCATTAATCCCTGTGTCCATTTCTGGGAATATAAGGGAATTCATTTAAAGCATCTAGGTCTTCTCTTATTATCTCCATAGCTATTTTTCATTTCTCTCATAATCAAGTCCTCAGATAGATGTATTTAATATTAGAGAAAAAACAAATTTAAAAAAAAAGAGATTAACCCTTATCTGTCTTTGAAATAGAATTACATTGAGCTTGGGATTAATAGCTATTCTCTAGATTTAGGTTAAAAATTATTTTTATTCTTCCTAGCATTTTCACATGCATTTTTGAGTATCATTTTCATACATTCTAACAAGTCTTTCATACTTTTTAAAAAAATGTGCACAAGCTTTGTTTTCCTTATCTTGTAGTATCCTTTTACATAGTTCACGCATAAGAGAACTTTCTGCTTGGTTGCATTGATTTCTTTAAGTGCCCCTCCCTCAAACACACACACACCACGCAGTTCCTCATGAAAATCATTTGTGATTGTATTGTCAGAAATTCTTCCTGACCTATTTTCCCTGAATGTGCAGTTTCTGACTGTGTGAGTAGTATCCTTATTTTTCCCCTTGAATTTTTAAAGTCTAAAACACCAACTCTGCGTGAATTTTACTGTTTCTGAAGACTTTTCTGTTTGCTAGCATTAAGCCTGCATTTGCTCATTTTCCTTTAGTCTGTTCCTGGCAGTCCCTAATTTGCCAGTATGAATCACAGAAACAGGATCAATTTTCTTCCCAGTTCTCTTTGAAGTTCCTAGGTTGAGGTTCAGCTTAGCCAACCAGTCCATCTATTGGTCAGACTTTGGTTGACCTTTCCCCCATTGCTTCTTTGACTTCTGTCTTTTGGCACAATTAGACTTCTAGTGGCTCTCTGAATAATTGAGATTTCCAATCCCTCTATCATCTCTGCTGGTTTTGTATTGTATATCAGGAAAGCATCATTCATACTTTAAAAAAAATTTTAATAGAGAAAGGGGTCACAAAGAGTTTTAGTCAGGAGATGATTACTTGTGTTTTAAAACATATTTATTTATTCTGGCTGTGTCTGGTCTTAGTTGCAGCTTGTGGGGTCTAGTTCTCTGACCAGGAATTGAATTCGGGCCCCATGAATCGGGATCGTGGAGTCTTAGCCACTGGACCACCAGGGAAGGCCCACATCATTCGCAGTTTTGGTACAGATGAGAAGTTTTGGTATTCTCTCACTTCTGCTGGAACTTTCCTCTAACCTCTCTCAGTTCTTTACCATGATTCTACCTTTAGATTCATATATTTCCATCAGGTTGGAATCTTAACATGCAACAAAGGCTTCCCACCCCCCCACCCCCCAATCAGATCAGTTCCTTTAGATCGAGGTAGAAATGCCCTATTCCTCCTCTCCTTTAAACCTTATCTTGGCAGACTTTGGTGATTCCTATGAAGTCCTATTTACTCTCATATTAAAATGTTAAGTTCAACTTCCTATAGTCTGTGCATTGATATTTGGCTTCTTCAAGCTACCGTTTTTGTTTCTGACAGTTTCCTTGTGAGTTGGGGGCAGGGGGTTACTTTCTCCATCATTACTATTCTTCACAGGGCTGTTAAATGCGGTGGCATTTGCTTTATGGTATTTTTTAAAATGTGTTTAAAAATGCCATTATTTATTTCAGTTTAAACTGTCCTCTTGAGTCAGCACATATTCTTCCCAGAATGTAGTTTTTCCAGTGGGATGCATTTCGTTTCTTGCCAAGAGCCCATAATTATAAAATCTTAAATCTTACTCAAAAATAAAATTCTGCCCTTGAACCGTGTTTTTAATAGCCAGCTATTCATTTCTGTGATCTCCCTCTCTCTTGAAGTCACAGCCTGTAGGCAGTGTTCTAATCAGTGAAAACATAAAGTGAAAAAAGATTGTTAAAATGTGATATAGTATTAAATGAGCTATAAAGGAAAACTCAGCAGTGGCCACAGGACTGGAAAAGGTCAGTTTTCATTCCAATTCCAAAGAAAGGCAATGCAAAAGAATGCTCAAACTACCGCACAATTGCACTCATCTCACACACTAGTAAAGTAATGCTCAAAATTCTCCAAGCCAGGCTTCAGCAATACATGAACCGTGAACTCCCAGATGTTCAAGCTGGTTTTAGAAAAGGCAGAGGAACCAGAGATCAAATTGCCACCATCCGCTGGATCATGGAAAAAGCAAGAGAGTTCCAGAAAAACATCTATTTCTGCTTTATTGACTATGCCAAAGCCTTTGACTGTGTGGATCACAATAAACTGTGGAAAATTCTGGAAGAGATGGAATACCAGACCACCTGATCTGCCTCTTGAGAAATCTGTATGCAGGTCAGGAAGCAACAGTTAGAACTGGGCATGGAATAATAGACTGGTTCCAAATAGGAAAAGGAGTACGTCAAGGCTATATATTGTCACCCTGCTTATTTAACTTATATGCAGAGTACATCATGAGAAATGCTGGACTGGAAGAAACACAAGCTGGAATCAAGATTGTCAGGAGAAATATGCAGATATGCAGATGACACCACCCTTATGGCAGGAAGTGAAGAGGAGCTAAAAAGCCTCTTGATGAAAGTGAAAGAGGAGAGTGAAAAAGCTGGCTTAAAGCTCAACATTCAGAAAACGAAGATCATGGCATCTGGTCCCATCATTTCATGGGAAATAGATGGGAAACAGTGGAAACAGTGTCAGACTTTATTTTTTTGGGCTCCAAAATCACTGCAGATGGTGACTGCAGCCATGAAATGAAAAGACGCTTACTCCTTGGAAGAAAAGTTATGACCAACCTAGATAGTATATTCAAAAGCAGAGACATTACTTTGCCAACAAAGGTCCATCTAGTCAAGGCTATGGTTTTCCAGTAGTCATGTATGGATGTGAGAGTTGGACTGTGAAGAAGGCTGAGCACCAAAGAATTGATGCTTTTGAACTGTGGGGTTGGAGAAGACTCTTGAGAGTCCCTTGGACTGCAAGGAGATCCAACCAGTCCATTCTGAAGGAGATCAGCCCTGGGATTTCTTTGGAAGGAATGATACTAAAGCTGAAACTCCAGTACTTTGGCCACCTCATGCGAAGAGTTGACTCATTGGACAAGACTCTGATGCTGGGAGGGACTGGGGACAGGAGGAGAAGGGGACGACAGAGGATGAGATGGCTGGATGGCATCACGGACTCGATGGACGTGAGTCTGAGTGAACTCCGGGAGTTGGTGATGGACAGGGAGGCCTGGAGTGCTGCGATTCATGGGGTCGCAGAGAGTGGGACACGACTGAGTAACTGAAGTGAACTAAACTGAAAGTCTCTTATAATTCAAAAATTCCGATTTTGTACAATTAAAATCAGGGCTTCCCTGGTGGTTCTGAGGTAAAGATTCCACCTGTCAATACAGGAGACACGAATTCAATCTCTGGGTCAGGAAGATCTCCTGGAGGAGAAAACAGCAACCCATTCCAGTATTCTTGCCCAGAAAATCTCATGGGTAGAGGAGCCTAGCAGGCTATAGTCCATGGGGTCGCAAAGAGTTGGACTCAACTTAGCAAGTGAACAACGCCAACATAATTAAAATCAGGGACATTTGAATTTACATGTTAAATATTCCCACATTATGACTTAAAAAGAGTGGTACTTGAGTTTCTTCCTTAAGATTGGAGATTACAAATCTGTTTTCAATGCAGTATTACTTATTGCTTACATGATGGCTCAGATGGTAGAGTCTGCCTGCAGTGCAGCAGATCCAAGTTTGATCCCTGGGTTGGGAAGATCTCCTAGAGAAGAGAATGACTACCCACTCCAGTATTCTTGTTATACTCAAAAATAGTATATAAACAAGAATACTGGACTGGGTAGCCATTCTCTTCTCTCTAAGAGAGCTGGGGCTTCCCTGATAGCTCACTTGGTAAAGAATCTTCCTGCAATGCAGGAGACCCCAGTTTGATTCCTGGGTCAGGAAGATCCCCTGGAGAAGGGATAGGCTACCCATCCAGTATTCTTGGGCTTCCCTGGTGGCTCAGCTGGTAAAGAATCTGCCTGCAATGTGGGAGACCTGGGTTCAATCCCTGGGTTGAGACCATCCCCTGGGTTGAAACCATCCCCTGGAGAAGGGAATGGCTACCCACTCCAGTATTCTGGCCTGGAGAATTCAATGGATTACAGTCCATAGGATCTGCAATGCAGCAAAGAGTCAGATATGACATCGACTTTCACTTAAGAGATCTATTAATATATTTAGCCTAAAGGTAGAAACAACCTAAATGTTTATCAACAGATGAGTGAATTAAACAGATGCAATACATGCAGTGAGACATTACTCAGCCTTCAAAAGGAACAAAGTTTGTGTGTATTGTGATGTGTGTGTGTGCTCAGTCATGTTTGACTCTTTGTGACCCCATGGACTGTAGCTCACCAGGCTCCTCTGTCGATGGAATTTTCCAGGCAAGAACACTGTTGGGGGTTGCCATTTCCTCCTCCAGGGGATCTTCCCGACCCAGGGCTCAAACCCGGGTCTCCTGCATCTCCTGCACTGGCAGGCCAGTAGTACCACCTGGGAAACCCATGTGTGTGTGTGTTTTAATTGGGGTATAGTCGCTTTACAGTGTTGTTAGTTTCTGCTGCGCAACAGTGTAGATCAGCTATATGGATATACATATCCCTTTCCCTCTTGCCCCTCCGTCACCCACACCGCATCCCAGAGCACCTAGGTCATCACAGAGCTTCCCGTGGTATACAGCAGCTTCCCGCCAGCTATCTGGTTTACACATGGCAGTGTGCACGTCAGTCCTAATCTCCCTATTCCTCTCAGCCTTCTCTTCCCCATGTGTCCACGTCTGTTCTCTACCCCTGCATCTTTATTCCTACCCTGCAAATAGCTTCGTCAGTACCATTTTTCTAGATTCCATATATATGCATTAATATATGATCTTTGATTTTTTTCCTCTAACTTAACTTCACTCTGTATGACAGGCTAGATTCATCCATATCACTGCCAATGACTCAGTTTTGTTCCTTAAAAAGTAATGAAGTTTTAATGCATGCTGCCACATGGATGAACCTCAGGGACCTTATAGAATAAAGTAGAATAAATCAATCAGAAAAAAGACAAACAGTACGTAATTTTGTATAACCTGTATGAGCTACCTGGAATAGCCAAACTCATAGACAATAGAACAGTGGTTGCCAGAGACTAGGGGCGTACGACAAAGGGGGATTTATTGTTTAATGAGTACAGAGTTTCCGTTTGGGATGATAAAAAACTTTTGAAAATGGACAGTGGTGATGGTTGCACAATGATGTGAATATACTTAATGCCAACAAATTGTACAGTTAAAGGTGGTTAAAATGGTGAGTTTCATGTGACGTATATCTCACCACAGTAACATTGAAAGAACTAGCCTCTTGTTCCAAGCTGCCTGTCAGCAAGTTATTATAATCCGAATTGCGTGGTTGGATGGATTAGTCATGGGTTGGAGGTGTCACTGGGTTGGCACCAAGGTGATGATGTCATGGCCAAGTTTCTGAGTCTCCCTTTTACCAGCTGTTGGAACTCAGGATAAATGTGCTGGAAATCCTGCTCAGTGCAACCTACATGCCAGTTATAAGCAGCTATTCATCCATAACCTCACAGAAACACTTACATGTTGAAACCCATAGCCTTAGATCGATGACATTCCCTCCTCAGAATATTCTTTGCTTTTCTCTGCAGGTGAATTTGTTGAGATATGGCCAAGTGTATACCTTTATTAACTCTAATCCCCTCTCTGCCACACAGATATAAGTGTAGTTTGTGAAGGCCATGACCTTAGATGAAAAGCTTAAATGAAAATCCTCGAGAATCTCCAGTAGACTTTGTTACCCACAGATGTACTCATGCATCTGCGTAAAAGCCTTTTTAAGCTCCTGTGGCCACCGTAACTATTTCTTCATTTGATTTGGTTTCTTCACTGGTGTGATTTTATTATGATTTGTTAGTAAGGCTCCCTTTTCCCGCCTGCTGTCAGAGTGGGCTGAAGGTTGCATCGTGTACAGACACATTAAACATGGAATTGGGCCGTCCGTGAGTTCTCCTGGACCATTCCCTCTATCGTATCATCATGTTGACGGTTACTAGGTACAATATTGTTTCACTTTCCATTTTTCTTGCAGTTTCACCACTCTGATTGCCTCTCAACCTGGCTGCTTCATTTCATCGCCACTAACTACCTCATCTTCAGTCAAAAGCCTGAATTTCAGGATCTTTCAGGTAGATTGCTAATTAATATTTTTTGGGGAAAATGATACTCTTTTTCTTAGATTTGAGACATAATTTGTAGGAATAGTCGTTTCTAAAAAATAAGTCAGTGTAAGACATTCCTTTTAAGTATGTGGTGTGGTAATGAGGATGCTTATAATACCTGTGTTTCATACGAAGTTGACACGTGTTGCACAAGACACTTTCTAATGTTGGTTTCATAGCTCCCACCCATTTTTAAGTGCATTTTTTTGTATGTGAATTAGATAAAGTGGCCTCACATTGTATTTGGGTGTGATAAATGAGATTTGGTTTTAACCATCTAAGTCAGAAGCAACATTTAAATAGTTCAGCTTTTTAAATTCTCTTCTTATAAAGAAAAATTTATCCTGACTTGTACTGGTTATCTCCTGTCTCTGTATACATCCATCATATTACTTGGCAATAATAATTTTTTTATTGATCAAAGAGCGTTGCAAAGTTTACTGAGCAAAGAGTATACTTAATGTGATCTTTTAAGGTAAATTATAGAGATTAAAACCAGTCAAACGGTGAGCTTCTGAGTGCTGCATACGATGAAAGAAAATGAAGATAGAAGAGTCATCAAGGTAGTCAGTTTGGATACAGTGGTTCGTTCATGTTATTGCCTAGAAAAAAGTCAAGGAACAATCAAGTTATTGATAAAAAGGAGAAGGTAAAGATCTCCCAATCAGGGAGTTTCAAATGCTAAGCAGAGAAATCTCCCTGGCAATGGCCAAAGGTCTTGCAAGGTGGGCGGGAGCGGGAGCGGGGTGGGCAGCAGAGAGGAGGGAGGGGTAGGGGCCAGACCTTGTTGTTGAACTCCTACCAGCCGCCTTCATCCAGAGTACTTCCGTTTTACCTGTAGAAATCTTCTATGTAAAAATTGGCTTGTAAAAGAGCATCTGATGCTAGATGTCCACCTGTTTTGTTTTCATTTACCTATTCATTGCATAGTTAGGGAAACCAAGAAACACACAGTCAGTTTTGGGCAGATGTATTCAGCCAGTCAGCACACACTGGATGCCTGTTGGGAGCCTCTTTCCATAGAATCTTAACAGTGCAGGAGAGGAACATAACACATCATAGCAGGAACAATAGATATTTACTGTTTACTTTGTGCAAGAACCAGAGTTCATTCTTAAACATAAGGCATACATCCCCTTGCTGTTAGTAGGGGGCATTCTTACACAGTTATTCTTTAATCAGGCAATTAAAAATAAAATAAATGGACATTTTGATTTTCGGGCCACCTTCATTCGTGAAAGACAAGATGGTTTTCCAATTACTGTTCTGTGTAGATGTATGATACACGTGTGCTTCCTAGGTGGCGCTGGCAGTAAAGAACACGCCTACCAAAGCAGGAGGCTTAATAAGAGACATGGGTTCAATCCCTGGGTTGGGAAGATCCCCTGGAGGAGGGCATGGCAACCCACTCCAGTATTCTTGCCTGGAGAATCCCATGGACAGAGGAGCTTGGCAGGCTACAGTCCATGAGTCACAAAGAGTTGGACATGACTGAGCAACTGAGCATGCACCCATAGGATACCCATGGAGTACCATTGCAACCTAGGGAGAAAGATGTTCTCTGAGTCCTTTGAGTTATTCATTTTGATTTTATTTTATTATACAATGCTTGCCTAGTAAGCATGTTATGACCACCTGGCATAATGAGAAGCAGGACTCCAGGGTGTAATTTGAGAAGGCAGGGTAACAACATGAGACTATGTCAGTGACTGTCTGATGTTCCTTTGATGGAAATAAAAATAGTATCCTGAGTGCTCTGATTCAGTGGTGCCTGTTCACATCCAGGACCTGTTGTGATATGTCCTCCTGGGCAGAGGAAAAGAAAAAGCCCCTGTGTATAAGGGAGAATTTGATGGCCTATATCAGCAGTCACAAACTGACAAGTCTGTGGGTTGACTGTAAGGATCTTATTTCTACCTCATGGTGTTGTAAATTCTTTTAGTGTCAACATTTAAACATTGTAACGTGTCACATTTTAAGAATTGAAATTTCTTGCTTCTTTTGAAAAGCTGGAAGATCTGGTGGTTCTGGGCCTGTCTTCCGAGCTGGCAGCACCCCGAAGTGGAGCCTGACTGCGCGTGTATCTGATACAGTGCCGCAGTCTCCTCTCTTCCCAGATGCCTGACTCCTGGCCTACTTCACATGGTCCCTTGAAATTGAAAGGCTTCATGTCACAGTCCCCTTATAGCTTCATTTTCAGTCTCAAAAATTATCAGATTATTATTGGAATTATAAGAAATGTTTTCCCTTAACTGGGAATTTTTCTTCGTTAGAGGTGTTTGGAAATTGAAAAGTGAGACTGGAAAAGATCTTATGTTAATGCTGCCGCTGATACATCATAACTTAGTGAAAGAGCTCATAAAATACTAGGTGTATTTTACATACCAGATTCATATGAAAGCAAACAGCAATGCACAGGAATACGTTACCCTTGGCACTTATGGGTTCATTATTCTGTTTAATTTATCTCAGTATTATGTTATATATTATAGCCTTTTTTTGGTCTTGTTTTGATTTTTGCTGGCTACCAGACCTCATCTATGATAAATTTTTTCTCTCTCTTTTCTTTAATGTTAACCAAGGCAGCAGTCTTATATCACCTTTGCTTCCTATTGAAATGTACAATTAATTTCCCGGAGCAGCTAGGCACCACAGCCTGGATCAGGACCTTGCTAATCCAAATTATAATACATGGGGTCAAACAGTAGATGGAGAAATGGAAAGTGGCTTAGCAGAAGGAAACCTAAATGCCCACAGAAGGGAATACTGACGAGAAACAAGCTGATCCAGCCAGCAGAATACTGTAAAGCCTTAAAAATTTGTGAATTTTTGAGAAATTTCAGAAAGCAGAATGAGATCTTGGGGCTGAAAGCCACAGAGCTAGCTGAATGCTTTTGCTACGCTCTGTCCCACCCAGGCAGGGAACCGCTCCCTCATCATCACAAGAATTGGGGGTTTATTCCTGGAAAAGTTAAAACTAAAAAAGCTAGAGAATCATAAACTCAGAGTGTAGCTGAGATTGGGGCAAGGAGCTGGACTGAAAACACAGGGATCGCATGAAAGTGCGCACATTATGCGGTAAGCCTCCAGCCTCCTTCCCGCCTCCAGGTTCTAGAATTTGGGCAGCCAGGTATTTGACTCCCACCTTGACTCTTCACCAGTCAGCAAGTCCTGCCCATGCCCCAAAGATTTCCAAACAGCTTTCTAGGAGAAGGCAATGGCAGCCCACTCCAGTACTGTTGCCTGGAAAATCCCATGGATGGAGGAGCCTGGTGGGCTGCAGTCCATGGGGTCGCTAAGAGTCAGACATGACTGAGCGACTTCACTTTCACTTTTCACTTTCATGCATTGGAGAAGGAAATGGCAACCCACTCCAGTGTTCTTGCCTGGAGAATCCTAGGAATGGGGAAGCCTGATGGGCTGCCGTCTATGGGGTCGCACAGAGTCAGACACGACTGAAGTGACTCAGCAATAGCAGTTCTAGCATTTCACTTTTAAATATGAAGAGGTTAACTGAGGAGCAACTGATATTTGAGGCACTGTCCAATGGGAAAGATGAATACCGAAACAAAATGAAGAAAAATGGAAGAGAAGGAATTTGTAGGAATAAAGAGTAGAAGGAAATCTTAAAAAAAAAAAAAACACCCTATAATTAATATCTGCAAAGAATAAGAGATACATGTTTGTAAAACAAAGATAGAGTGTGATAAAAGAGAAACAGCATTCATAGCGACTGAGTGTAGAATAGTGGTTGCTGGGATGTGGGGGAGGGAGGACAAGGAGTTGATGTTTGATGGGTGTAGAGTTTTGGTTTTGCGGGATGAGAAGAGTTCTGGAGATTGGTTGACAATGTGAATGTACATAACATGACTGAACTGAACCCTGTCAAACAGTTAAGGTGGTAAATTTTATGTTACATGTATTTTAGCATAATTAAAGAAAATGATAAAAGAACAAGATGTTGCTCTTGAAAATTAGAATAGGATAGCAAAAAAATAAAGTAAAATAACAGAACAACCAAACAACTAAATAAATAAACGAGCAGAAAGGTCAAGGTAAGGAAATCTAGAAAGTAGGACAAAAAGGCACAGGAGAAAAAGGGTTTAAAAAAAAAAATCAGAGGCTCAATGCAGGAGTGAAGTATCTGGGTGATAGAAGTTAATACAGGAGGAAAGAAAAAAACACTGAGGAGGAAATTATCAAAGACATGATAGAAGAAGTTATCCCAGTACTGAAGAAACTGAGTCAGCGTATTAAAAGGCTCCGCTAAGTGCTCAGCTTAATGAATGAACAAGGTCCATCACTGGGCTGTGCAGGAACACCAGCTTATAAATAGGAAAATCTAAATGTTTATGGAATAAAAAAACCTACAGATGACTTACCAGTGACTGTGAATCTGCATGGTAGTAGAGTTCTTAACAACCTTGAAAACTAGGAAGCAGTGGGGTACAGTCTTCAACGTACTGAGGGAAGATTCCATACCAGACCAGATGATCTGTTGAGTGTAAGATGCTTCATCACAAACAAGGTCTCAAAAATACTTTTTATGCTTGCCCCCCTTTCAGGAAGCTAATAAAAGTTGTGCTTCACCAAAACTAGAGAAAGCAGAGTGGAAGACTTGAAGTCTAGGAGCAGAGGGAAAAAGGATTGAGAGGACTTTAGAGTTCGGGAGGTTGAGTTAGCGACAAAGAAAACTAAATGAAAAACACAGAGTCCTTTATCTCCAGGAAAAAGAAGTCTTACTTGGGGGGGGGGGGGGGGGGGGGGGGGGAAGGACGTAATCAAATACTACTTGATGAATCAATGACATGATGTGTATAATTATTATAAGTCACAGAATAGCGTGAATCCTGATGACCTATTGAGAGGAGGGAGGAAGTGTACAGCAGAGTGTGGATCTCATCTGTTGCACAGGAAGCCAATACTTAATATTGAAAGTTGATCCCAAATAGAATATATTCAATTAACACTCTTTTTCTAAAACTTTTAGTGGAAGAACGCAGTTTTGTTGAAAAGCACAGATGGCCATCGACTGTGTACTTGAAGCAGCTTGCGGAATACAGGAAGTATATTCACTCCCGGAAGTGTCGTTGCTTAGTAATGTAACCTGGAGTTTTATACACATGCATTTTTTTTCTTGTTATTATGAAGAATGGGGTACTTTTGGGTTCCAGGAGAATTCTTGCAACCGAAACCAATATGGGAGTTTAAAAAAATCACCATTCAGCTTAACGTGCTTATTAGATCTTGTTGAAAAAAACTACTATTGTGATCTTAAAAGGGAACAAAATATACTGTAGGTTAAAATGAAGACTTCACCCTAGCATATAAAGCTGTGTACAGCTACTTTTCCCTTTAAGATTCCTTACTGGTTTAGTGATATGTATGCCCCTTCCATCTAAGAAATGTTCAGATTTTTAAAAAATCATGTAGTATTAATGCAGAAATTTCATCATCTGATTAATTGCTCTGTTACAATAAGGGCCATTTAAAGACCCAGTTATGACAGTTTCTATAATGAGAAATCTAGGAGACTGATCAGACTGAGATCCTAGAAATTTTCCTGGGATTTTAAACATGAAATTCCACCTTATTCCAAATCAAGTGACAATGTTCAAACCATAATGAAAAAAAAATCTGTTTTTTATCTGAACAACCCACCTGATCCACCTTGCCTGTCTTCTATGATTCTTATTAGTCCGGAAATCTGTATAGGGCTGGCTCTGTGGCCATGTAGCCTGTGTGCTCACACAGCGCCTCCTGCTTAGAAGGGCACCATGCTTGATCCACTACCCTGCGATGACATCTTAAAATTCGTGATGTTTGAAGGAGGGCCCTGCATTTTCACTCTGTACTGGGCCCCCCAGATTATGCATATCTCCTTGCAGGGTGTGTTGTCTTGCTCAGAACATTATCTTCTCTGAAAGCAGAAAAGAGGCACTGACATCAAGCAAAGAGAAGGAAGCTTGCTGAGGAAAGAGATCACATGGGGTTTCCCCCAGGGGGACGTCTGTACCACCCAGGGCCTCTCTCCTCTGCCACCTCAACTGGCAAGCAAGAAATGCATTGTGTTGACTTCACTTTGAGACACTCGGAGTCCTGGCTCCACACAGATAAATACTTCCCTAATCATTCTCTAAGACCAGGATGTTGGTAAAAGTGACTGGCCGGTGTGACTTTAATATGCATTTATGAAAATGCTCGTAGGAAAAGATGCTTTCTAGAGAATTTACAATCAAAGGCTCAAGAGTTTTCTTTCTTTTAGTGTATTTACTAACGTTAAGACGTCGGTGGCTTGAACTGTGTGAATTCTCTCTGTGGACTGAAAGGGTATTTAATGAAGAATAACATGAATCTTGTCCTTCAGGATTTTATCTTGTAAGTTCAAAGAAAGGATATAAATCAAGACTTCTTACATGGAAAGAAAAAGGTACTAAGATAGAGGACAGAATTATAGTTTCTTTTGAATCACATGTCAGCAGAAACAATTACATCAGAAGCTTGCAAGCTGAGAGATGGAAAATCAGATTACTATTTATTGTTAGCATGCTTTTCATCTGTAATAAAGTATTGGAATATATTTTTATTTTAATTTCCAGTGACTTTAGAATACACATAGTTTTTAACCACCTATCCTAAAGTTTGTTTAAACAGTTTTATGCCATAGATTAGACACAATACTATATAGTTAGTCCTTAAATATTTGCCAACACTGTCAGAATAAAACAGTAAAAATCCTCTACAAATATCTTACAAGAAACCTGTTTTTAATTGGATTGTGTTGATAAAGATTACTGGAATGCATTTTTAGTTTTTGTATTTAATTCATTTGAATTAACTCTCCCACTTGACAAGGATTAGCATTGTAAAGAATAAATACTGAAGTAGATTTTTAGTAATTCATTCACATTTAAGGCCTTTTAAAATGTAATGATAGCCTTTTGCTTTTCATAAGCATATCCTTACCCCTACATTAATTACAGCATTATGTCTTAGTAACTTTTAATCTAGGAAACTGAAAAATATAAGTGCTAAAGTAAAATATTTCCTTGAAAATACTATTTAACACATCTGTAGGCTATAGATAGTTTCTAGGTCGTTGGACCTAAGCGGAAGTTGGGTTTGGGAGCTGCTGCTCTGTTGGCATTGAGCACGTAGTTTTGATCATGAAAGGTCTTTGCCACCTGCGAGTGACTCAAGCACACAAGTGTCACAGCTCTCCTGTGCTATCAGAACAGTAATCAAGTTAGATTTTAACCTAGACTCTTCAATACCTTTGGATTAACTCGATTTAAAGTAACAAAGAGGTTTTTTAAAAAAAACAAACTTACAAACTGTCTTGGAAAATGAGCTCTCTTTTAGAGTTTTTCTAATTGAAAGACTATTTCTAGAAGAATGTATGCTTTGTGCTGATCTCTGCTTCAATATATTTATCGGTCATTTCATTTAGAGAAGATACTGAACGGTATCAATAGAACTAAGGCCTTTTCTTTCTGGGCCAGATTTTCACCTTATATAACCCTTTATATACTTCTGACTACTCTGTGTTCGTATTGTAGCAGAGTAGGCGTATAATGTAGAAGATTTCGGAAACCTAACTGAAATTCACCCTGTCTAATCCAGCGCGGTGGTTTCCTGTTGGGCCAAAGCAGAAAACTGAAGAATTTGGTAAATTTGACTCTGTGGACAGCTGAACTTCTCAACTATAATTTCAAAAACTACACTACACTGATAGAGATAATCAGACAAAAATGTCCTCGCGTGTTTTATTTAATTTAAATCATCTGTTTAATTCTGTCTTTAATAATTTTGCAAAGAAGGGTATCTGTGTATTTTAATATAGCCTGACCTGAATTTATATGTTTTTAGTTTTAGTATTTAACACTTTTGTAACAAATAAACCTTTTTTTAAAGCAAGCTTCACACAGTGTCGTGTAGTTATTTTCACTTTGGATGTGAATTGCTGAAGTAAATTTGGGAATCCTGTCTTGTATGTCTCAAGCATAATTGTTTTGTGAAAACCGTTATATGCAAAATATTTAGAATGTTGATATGTTAGCTGTGATAAGATAAAGAAATTTATATTATCTTTAACAACTGGTAGAATTTCTCTTAACAAAAATATATCATTTCTTTGGGAAAAAAAAAAGCTTTGATAATTATGTAGCATAGAAACGAGCACTTATGTGTTATTTTGGGGGCAAGACTTGAGAAACAGAGGCAACACCACATAATAGCGGGTTAAGAATTTGGGTCTTTCCAGCAAAATGAAAAGGCACCCTACTGACTAGGAGAAAATATTTGCAAGTTCTATATCTGATAAAGGGTTAGTGTCCAAAATATGTGAAGAACTCATATAACTCAATAGCCAAACAACAACAACAACAACAAATAAGCCAATTGAACAGTATGCCGAGGGTCTGAATAGACCTTTTTTCAAAGAAGACGTGCAGAAAGCAAGCAGGCACATGAAGAGACGCTCAGGATCGTTAACGTTCAAAGAAATGCCAATTAGAATCACAACGAGGCATCATCTCACACCTGTCAGAATGGCTGTCATCAGAAAGACAGGAAACAAGTGTTGGCGAAGATGCGGAGGAACGCTGCACACTGTTGGTAGAGCTGTAACCGGCACAGCCACTGTGGGGAGCAGTATGGAGGCTTCACAAAAACCAGAAACGAACTGCTGTATGACCCAGCATTTCCACTTCTGGGTGTTTATCTGAAGAAAATGGAAATACTAACACAAAAAGATATCTGCCCTCCCATGATCATCGCAGCATTGCAGTCTTCGGGGTATTCGGATAACCTCAGTATCCACCCGTGGATGAATGGGTAAAGAAAACATGCCATATATATGTATGTGCACATACAGTGGAATATGATTTGGCCATAAAATATAAAATCTTACTATTTGTGACAACATGAATGGACCTTGAGGACGTTGTGCTGAGTGAAATAAATCAGAGAAGGACAAATACCGTATGATCTCACATTGGTATTGCTGTTGTTCAGTCGCTAAGTCATGTCCAACTCTTTGTGATCCGTGAACTACAGCACACCAGGCTTCCCTGTCCTTCACTATCGCCTAGAGTTTGCTTAAACTCATGCCCATTGAGCCGGTAATGCCATCCAACCATCTCATCCTCTGTCATCCCCTTCTCCTCCTGCTTTGGAGCTTTCCCAGCATCAGGATCTTTTCAAATGAGTCAGCTCTTCACATCAGGTGGCCAAAGTATTGGAGTTTCAGCTTCAGCATCAGTCCTTTCAATGAATATTCAGGGTTGATCTCCTTTAGGATGGACTGGTTTGACCTTGCTGTCCAAGGGACTCTCAGGAGCCTTCTCCAACACCACCATTTGAAAGCATTAATTCTTCAGTGCTCAGCCTTTTCTATTGTCCAGCTCTCACATCCATACATGACTACTGGAAAAACCATAGCTTTAACTGTCCTGACCTTTGTTGGCAAAGTAATGTCTGTGCTTTTGAATATGCTAAGTTTGTCATAGCTTTTCTTCCAAGAAGCAAGTGTTTTAATGGCTGTAGTCACTATCTGCAGGGATTTTAAGAGCCCAAGAAAAGAAAATCTGTCAGTGTTTCCACTTTTTCTCCATCTATTTGCCATGAAGTGATGGGGCCAGATGCCATGATCTTAGTTTTTTGAATGTTGAATTTTAAGCCAGGCTTTTCACTCTCCTCTTTCACTTTCAGCAAGAAGCTCTTTAGTTCCTCTTCACTTTCTGCCATAAGGGTGGTGTCATCTGCGTATCTGAGGTTATTGATATTTGTCTTGTCAGTCTCGATTCCAGCTTGTGATTCATCCACTCTGGCATTTCACATGATGTACTGTGCATAAATTTAACTAAGCAGGGGGATCATATGTAGCCTTGATGTACTCCTTTCCCAATTTTGGACTAGTCCATTGTTCCATGTCTAGTTCTAACTGTTGCTTCTTGTCCTACACACAGGTCTCTCAGGAGACAGGTCAGGTAGTCTGGTATTCCGATCTCTTTAAGAATTTTCCATAATTTGTTGTGATCCATACAGTCAAAGGCTTTGGTGTAGTCAGTGAAGCAGAAGTAGATGTTTTCTTGAGTTCTCTAGCTTTTTCTATGATCCATCAGATGTTGGCAATTTAATCTCTCATTTTTTCTGCTTTTTCTAAATCTAGCTTGTACATCTGGGAGTACTGAATTCACATGCTGTTGAAGTCTAGCTTGAAGGATTTTGAGTATTACCGTGCTTGCATGTGCAATGAGCGCAATTGTGTATGTATATGAAATATTAACCTAAAAAGCCCTCAAAAACTGAGCTTTAGATCTAGAGAACATATTGGTGGTTGCCAGAGGCAGGGGGTAAGGAGAGTGTGAAATGGGTGAGGGAAGTCAAAAGTTATAAACTTCCAGTTATAAAATAGGTCATGAGACTATAATGTACTGCATGGCATCTATAGTTAATAGTACCATATTGTGTGTTTGAAAGTTGCTGAGAGAATAGATACTAAAAGTTTTCATCACAGGGAAAAAAAATTGTAACTAAGTGGTGATGGATGTTAATTACTCATCGTGGTGATCAGTTTGCAATATATGCAAATATCAAATCAGGATGTTGTATACCTAAAATGAATATAATGTTATATGTCAATTATATCTCAGCTTTTAAAATTTGGAAGTTTCCAGGGTTGAGGAGCACAGGTAGGGGGAGGCGAGAGACCAGGCAGCCATAACATGAGATGGAATGGGCACTATATATTACAGCCCCTCCCTAGAAGGTTCCCAGATTGCCAGTTAAGTCTCCTGAACCCATAAAGACCTCCTCAGTTCCATTAGAATTATATTCCTAACTCAAATCTGACCTGGGAACAAACCCTTCTAGAAGACTCCCAGTGCCTATTGAAGAACCTCCACAGTCTTCTGCCAGCAAGATCTTTCATAACCTAGCCTCACCTTTGCTGCCTTGACAAGTAGAAGTACCATCCAGACTGTGTTCTTGCTCATACTCCCTGTTGCCTTGGATTGGGTTACTGTTTCTTATCTACTTTGCAAGCTCCAGCGTATCCTGTAGTGGAGGTCGTCATGCTTAGTCATGTCTGACTCTGCGACCCCATGGACTGTAGCCCACCAGGCTCCTATGTCCATGGAATTTTCCAGCAAGAATACTGCAGTGGGGTGCCTTTTCTTATACCAGGGGATCTTCCTGACCCAGGGATTGAACCCAGATCTCTTGCGTCTCCTGAGTCAGAAGCCTCCATGTCCTGTAGAGTCCCAAGTAAATAATGTATCTCTTTTGCTTTCCATGCCTCTTCCAGGAAGAAGTAATTCCATCTGCATATATCTTTTCTTAGTTCGTTCTTTATGCCTTTCTTATGACAGTTGAGCTTCCCTGATAGCTCAGTTGGTAAAGAATTCACCTGCAATGCAGGAGACCCCAGTTTGATTCCTGGGTCAGGAAGATCCCCTGGAGAAGGGATAGGCTACCCACTCCAGTATTCCTGGGCTTCCCTGGTGGCTCAGCTGGTAGAGAATGTGCCTGCAATGTAGGAGACTAGGGTTTGATCCCTAGGTAGGGAAGATCCCTTAGAGGAGGAAATGGCAACCCACTTCAGTATTCTTGCCTGGGAAATGTCACAGCACTTAGTGACCAAGCCCGCACGAAGTTCATTGAGGCTGAATGAAGCCTGTTTCCTGCAAACAAGAAATGGGGGACATAGAGAGATTTTTGTGTCCTTGGAGCCCCACATGGTTCCTGCTTGGTTTCAGAACCAGATTCTTCCTTCAGAGCCTACAGAAGGAATCATCCCTGCTGACATCCTAACTGTAGCCCAGTCAGACTGATTTTAGACTTCTTACCCCAAACTGTAAGACAATAAATGTGTATCGTTTAAGGCCATTAAGTTTATGATCATTTGTTAAAGCAGTAAAAGGAAACAAATATACCCTTACTCATATAAAGATGACATGAATTATTATATATTCCTTGTTCTCAGTCGATTTAAGGATTAAGTGAGTCTTAATACCTTCAACATAGTAATTCATTAAACCAGTTGTTGTCAAGCTGCAGCTATCATCAAGTCATCTGAAAAGCTTTTCTTTTTTCAATTTTTTAAGAGTTAAAAAAACTGGCCACACCCTGCAGCACATGGAACATTAGTTCGCTGACCAGGGGTCAAACCTACACCCCTCACATTGGAAGGTGGGGTCTTAAGCACTGGACTGCTAGGGAAATTCTGTAAAAGACTTTTAAAAACAGAATCCTGGGCCCCAGTTCCAGAATTCTGATCTTGTAGATCTTGTAGGCCTTGAGAATTTACATTTAAAACAAGTGCCTAGGTGATTCTGATGCTGCTGATCTATAGAATGGGCTTTGAGAACCCACTGTACAGCTCTTTATGTCTTGGGTCTGAAGCACCCAATTTCTCCAGGGCTCCCCCATCCTCCTCCATTAGTTTGACGTGACTTCTAGACCCATGTCAATCCACTGTCTACTTGAAAATTCTTCTGGCTCTTTTGCCTTCCCTTTGTTTTGCCAGTTCTGCTTCACAGGTTCAGTTCAGTTCAATCGCTCAGCCCAGTCATGTCCAACTCTTTACGACCCAAAGGACTGCAGCACGCCAGGCTTCCCTGTCCATCACCAACTCCTGGAACTTGCTCAAACTCATGTCCATCGAGTTGGTGATGCCATCCAACCATCTCATCCTCTGTCATCCCCTTCTCTTCCCGCCTTCAATCTTTCTCAGCATCAGGGTCTTTTCAAATGAGTCAGCTCTTCCCATCAGGTGGCCAAAGTATTGGAGCTTCAGCTTCAGCATCAGTCCTTCCAATGAATATTCAGGACTGATGTCTTTTAGAATAGACTAGTTGGATCCCCTTGCAGTCCAAGGGACTCTCAAGAGTCTTCTCCAACACCACAGTTCAAAAGCATCGATTTTTCAGTGCTCAGCTTTCATTAGAGTCCAACTCACATCCATACTTGACCACTGGAAAAACCATAGCTTTGACTAGATGGGCCTTTGTTGGCAAAGTAATGTCTCTGCTTTTGAATATGCTATCTAGATTGATCATAGCTTTCCTTCCAAGGAGCAAGCACCTTTTAATTTCATGGTTGCTGTCACCATCGGCAATGATTTTGGAGGCCCCCAAAATAAAAGTCTGTCACTGTTTCCCCATCTATTTGCCATGAAGTGATGGGACCGGATGCCATGATCTTAGTTTTCTGAGTGCTGAGTCTTAAGCCAACTTTTTCACTCTCCTCTTTCACTTTCATCAAGAGGCTTTTCAGTTCCTGTTCACTTTCTGCCATAAGGGTGGTGTCATCTGTATATCTGAGGTTATTGATATTTCTCCTGGCAATGTTGATTCCAGCTTGTGCTTCTTCCAGCCCAGCGTTTCTCATGATGTACTCTGCTTAGAAGTTAAATAAGCAGGGTGACAATATACAGCCTGGATGTACTCCTTTCCCAATTTGCAACCAGTCTGTTGTTCTATGTCCAGTTCTAACTGTTGCTTCTTGACCTGCATATAGATTTCTCAGGAGGCAGGTCAGGTGGTCTGGTATTCTCATCTCTTTCAGAATTTTCCACAGTTTGCTGTGATCTACACAGACAAAGGCTTTGGCACAGTCAATAAAGCAGAAGTAGATGTTTTTCTGGAACTCTCGTGCTTTTTCGATGATCCAGTGGATGTTGGCAGTTTGATCTCTGGCTTCACAAGAGTTTGACCAAAAGAGCAGAGCTCCCCCTGAGGCTTGGACTTGTCTTTCCCAGGATGATTTCTGCTTGGGGGAGTGTTGATGGGGGGAGAGGGTTCAGAAGGTGTGGTCTCGACTCAGACACTAAGCCTGCAGTCCTCACCTTGCGCTGCCATTGACTGACCTTCCAATCTCCTGTCATGCTCAGGGTTTCTTTAGGCTTACCTTGCATGCGTGCTGAGTCACTCTGTCATGTCTGACTCTTTGTGACCCCGTGGACTATAGCCCTCCAGGTTCCTCTGTCCATGGAATTTCCCAGGCAAGAATCCTAGAGTGGGTTGCCATGCCCTCCTCCAGGGCGTCTTCCTGACCCAGCGATGGAACCAAAGTCTCTGGCGGCTCCTGCATTGACATGTGGATTCTTTACCACTGAGCCACCTGGGAAGCTTGCTTGCTCAGATGCCCAGTCGTGTCTGAGTCTTTGCAACCCCATGGACTATAGCCTGCCAGACTCTTCTGTCTATGGAATTTCCCAGGCAAGAATGTTGGAGCAGTTTCCTCTTCCAGGGGATCTTCCCAACCCAGGGATCGGACCCACGTCTCTTGGGTCTCCTGCATTGGCAGGTGGATTCTTTACCGTTAATGCCACCTGGGAAGCCCCACGCTTATCTTGAGTGCTGGTCATTTACCCTGTTGTCCAACAGATGACACAAGGCTGTGAATCCTCAATGAATTAATGTAAAATTAAATTCTGAAAGACCTAGAAAACAGCATGATATGCACTTTTAAACAGAAAATCTGAGTTTTCATCAATCTTTTAATAATGACAGATTTTACTACTGTGTCAGAATATACTTTTTTCCTGAAAATCTACCTTTTTGTTTTCTTCTAATTAAAAAAAATATATTCAGCTTCCCTATAAAAACTGGAAACAGTATTGGAACACATCATAAATAATCGTTTTTAAACTGGAGACACTTGTAGGACAAAGTTTGGTGAAGCCAGTTCTGTGAGGCCGGAGCATTCCTTTTGTAGGTAGCAGATAACCACTGCCTCCTTGCCCAGGCTTGCTTCCAACTCCTGAGTGCTTTCAGTCCTTTCCCCTGAAAGCAAGTATCTTGTTTTTGCCCGTAATTTTAGTAAGTTTCAGGCTATCAAAAAATAACTACAAATTCCTCAGTTGCAGTTTTCATAAAATTAGAGTTTATGTAGACTTTATTTTCCTAGAAATCTCCTGTCTGATTCTCTCCCCAGGGTCACCTGGGTACCCGAATGCATCATTTTTCTTGGGTCTTACGTCCCCTGGGTTGGAAGAGGAGTAGGGTTGTTTTTCTGAATTGATAGTGACTTTCTCTGAGGAATGAATCACCTCATATTAAATTAGGACATTTTGGTCTATAATAAATACGTACCCAAATCCTCGAGCGGCCATGGATAAAACCCTTGGTAATAGGGTAGCAAGGCAGAGCCCACTGCTGCAATGCCCAGGTGAAGTTTAAATGCTTTCCTTGACTAGATGGAAAGAAAATGCTGGGATAATTCCCTTGGCAAGACTCAGATATAAAGAGATCACTGAAAGTAGGTACTATCAAGCATTGCCTGGGCATTTTCCAGAGTTGCACACTCATCACCACCACCACTACCACCAACACTTTCTCTTATATTCCTCACTGTTTTTAATGGATATGGTCAGAAAGGCTGATCTGGTGTAGGACATTAGTAGGCATCTGACTTCTTGAATCTTACTTCATATTTATGTGTCTTTTAGCACCATTTCCCAAAACATAATAGTTGTTTCAGAGGTGTGTGTTGAATGTAATGAGACACAGTTGATGGAGAGCCCAGCAGTTGCTGGTCTCCAGGTTGACAGCATTGAATGGCCCATTTCTGCTTAAGGACCAGAGGTTTGACCCCAGTGGGGGACACAGAGGTCACTCAAGCAGGATGAGGCTCCAGCCTTGAGGGACTTGAAGGGCAAGGCCTCCAAGGAGGGGCAAGGTTAGAAGGACAGGAGACACCCCAGAAGTAACTTTGGGAGACTTTGGGGCTCATGTTCTGCAGGCAGAGGTATAATCGAGTGAAATTTCTGCTACCACTGTTCGTGAGCTCTGTAAGCCGGTGAGGCCTGGGGAAATTGGAGGGTTGTTATTTCATCATTACTGTTCATTGCCCTTTTGCTAAGTGCCAGGCATTTTGCATATGTCATTTCCTTTTAGAGGAGAAAATAATGTAGCCCGGAAAAGTCGTTTGGTGAGGTGACTACACGTGAGGGACAGAGCGAGAGTGCCCAAGCCAGCCCGGATCTCAGCTCCGCCTCTTGCTCTGTGACCTCAGACAGGTGAGCTGGGGGCTTTCTCTGGATTTCATCCGCTCATGTATAAAATGGAGCTCATGGATGTGGCGACCTCATGGTTTCACTGGGAGGAGCAAATGAGGTGACGCATGTATACAGGTGCTGAAACTGGGGTCTTGCACGGGCTAGCACCCTCTAATGCTTAGTATTGTCACGTTGACCCAGCAATCCTGGGAGCCCAGCACTGTCAGTATCTCCAACTCTAACGGGAGCTCAGCGAGGGACCGCCTAAGGCCACACAGTTAATAAGTGACCGAACTGGCTGAACTCACACCTGACGGCAAAACCTACAAGCTCTACCAAGTAGCAAACAGCCTCTATAAGCATTCTAAGAAAAATGTCAAATCATCCAGCTAAGGCAGGAACTGGTGCTCCCTTTAAATAACGCTGCTGGCTCTGTGTGATATGGGAAGACAAATGGAGGTGCACATGTCCCTGGCTCCAAGGTCAAGGAGCCATCAAGGTCATCCCTCCGCCCCCACCTTCATCTCCACCCTCCTCCTGGGAAGCTTTTCCAAGGTCTAATCTGATCGTGATTCTTCAAAGGTTATGATTAATTAATACACCACACTTGTGGTTAATGTTTGAAGCAAGTGAAAAATCTGCCTGTAATACGGTAGATCCGGATTTGATCTCTGGGTCAGGAAGATCCCCTGGAGAAGGAGATGGCAGCCCACTCCAGTGTTCTTGCCTGGAGAATCCCATGGACAGAGGAACCCGGCGGGCTACAGTCCATGGGGTCGCAGAGAGTCAGACACGACTGAGCGACTAACACACACCCCCTGAGACTGGAAAGCAAGCAGCATATCCTGATATGAGGTGTCAGAAAGAAAGGCAGCTGGTTGCAGGGTTCGGCCAGCCCCAATAGCCAGGGAATGAAGTTTCTTTGATAGTTCTCTCTTTTTTTTTAAATCGATTTTAATTTAATTAGTTAATTTAATTATTTTTAATTCTCATAGGAAGAACCCAAGCTGAAGAGCTTTGCTTAGCCACAGGCACACAGCTAGGAAATGGCCTAACCAGGATTTTAATTCTATCCTTGTGGCTTCTACACCAGGAAAATCTATATTTGGAGCAGCAAGTACCCAACTGGTCTTGGGCCAGTTCCTGTAGGAACTGAGCAGCTTGTATGAACAGTCTCTTGTTAAATAGTACAACTGAAATGGGTGAATTACATAAGCTATAAAGTATGCCTAAGTTTTTTGGGGGGAAACAGTGGAGACAGTGACAGACTTTAATTTTTAGACTCCAAGATTGCTACAGATGGTGACTGCAGCCATGAAATTAAAAGCCCTTGCTCCTTGGAAGAAAGGTCATGACCAACCTAGACAGTGTATTAAAAAGCAGGGACATTACTTTGCCAACACAGGCCTGCCTAGTCAAAGCTATGGTTTTTCCAGTAGTCATGTATGGAAGTGAGAGTTGGACTATAAAGAAAGCTGAGTGCCGAAAAATTGATGCTTTTGAAGTGTGATGTTGGAGAAGACTCTTTAGAGTCCCTTGGAGTGCAAGGAGATCCAACCAGTCTATCTTAAAGGAAATCAGTCCTGAATATTCATTGGAAGGGCTGATGCTAAAGCTGAAGCTCCAATACTTTGGCCACCTGATGGGAAGAGCTGACTCATTTGAAAAGACCCTGATGCTGGGAAAGATTGAAGGCGGGAAGAGAAGGGGATGACAGAGGATGAGATGGTTGGATGGCATCACCAACTCAATGGACATGAGTTTGGGTAAACTCCGAGCTGGTGATGGACAGGGAGGCCTGGCGTGCTGCAGTCATGAGGTTGCAAAGAGTCAAACACAACTGAGCAACTGAACTGAACTGAAGTTATTTTTCAAAGAAAGGAGGAACAGGAGACCGGAAAAAGGAATAAAAGAAGGAAGGGATGGAGGAGGAAGGAGGAAACATGAGTAGCTGGAAAAATGTTTTCTAACTGATTCAGTGACCACTGTAATCCTGTGACATGGGTTCAGTGAAAGCCAGCAGAGCTGGATGAAAACAGGAAAAGTTTGTTTCTGGGTAAATGCTTGGCCCTCATGAATGTCTTGTGACCCATCTCCCCTGCCTCCTCCCCGCACCCCCTCCCTGCCTCTGCCTACCACTTACAGCCTTGTGACGACATGTGATGAGCAAATAGAAACGCTTTTTTGTGTGTCTGTTTGCTTTTGGTAAAGGCATACTTGCGGCAACCTACAGAGTTCTACAGTCAGAGGACTGTCTGAAAGAGTGCTCTGTTAAGGGTGCCATTCGCAGTCGCTGATGCCCAGGGCTGTGTAGTTTGCTAGCACAACGCAGGTGCTGCTCTAGCACCTCTAGAAGGGCTAAAGAGTTAGACTGGGCCAGGGGCCTGGTCACACTCCCCTTCCCACCAGATGTAGCCCATTTCCCCATCACCCTGTCAAGCTGGGGGCGCCCCTCCAGGAGGCTCTTTCCCTGCTATCCATCCTTTGTTGTCGTCTCCCTGTATCTCAGCAAAGGGAGAGAGATGAAATCATGTGTGTGTGTGTGTGTGTGTGTGTGTGTGTGTGTGTTTGTGAGGTCTGGTGAGTTTAAGAGCAGAGTTGTTGTTGTTCTGATAGACTTCTTTAGAGTCGTGTTAGCTTCACAACAAAATTAAGAGGAAGGTGCAGAGATCTCTCATATACCTCCTGCCTCCACACGAGTGTAACCTCCCCCGATATTAACATCCACCACTCTTCAGAGTGATACACTGTCCACCATCAACTGATGAACCTACACGGGTGCATCGGTCTCCCAGAGCGGGCAGTTTGCTTTAGGGGTCCCTCTTGGTGGTGTGCATTCTAAGGGTTTGGATGAACGTAGAACGACATGTATCCCACAGAACAGGTTTACTTTCCTAAAAATCCTCTGTGCTCCGTGTGTTCCTCCGACCTACTCCTACCCCCTGGCAACCGCTGGTATTGCTGCTGTCTCCACAGCTTTCCCTTTGCTGGAACGTCAGAGCTGGAATCACACAGTATGTAGCCTTTTCAAGCTGCCTTCTTTCACTCAGTATGACGCTTTGAAGGTGCCTCCATGTCTTCCAGGGCTTAATAGCTCATTTATTGTTTTTCTTCCCTCTGAAGAACTTCCAACATTTCTTGCAAGTAGGTATGCTGACAACAAATTCCTTCGGTTTTTGTTTGCCTGAGAAAGTCGTTATTTCTCCCTCACTTTTGAAGGGTCGTTTCCCAGTGTACAGAATTCTAGCTTGGTGCAGACTTTCCCTCAACACTAACTATTTCAGTCTACTCACTTCTTACCTGCATGGTTTCTGAGGAGAAGTCAGATGTACTTTTTATTTTTGCTCTTTTATAAGTATGGGTTGTTGGTTTTTTTTCCCCTGTAGCTCCATCAAGATTCTTTATCTTTTATTTTCTGTAATTTGAAAATGACTAGTCTAGGTGTGGGGACTTTGCAGGTGACACTAGTGATAAAGAACCCCCCTGCTAATGCAGGAGACATGAGACATGGGTTCGATCCCTGGGTTAGAAAGATCCCCTGGAGGAGGGCACGGCAACCCACTCCAGTATTCTTGTCTGGAGAATCCCATGGACAGAGGAGCCTGGCAGGCTAGAGTCCACAGGCTCACACAGAATCCCAAGCTACTGAAGTGACTTAGCATTTAAGCAGTCTAGGTGTAATGGGGTTTTTTTGGCTTTTTTTTTTTTTTCCTTCTTGGTTTTCTCTGAGCTTCCTAGATCTGTAGTTTGGTGTCTGGGGAAATGCTTAGTCATTATTGCTTTAAATATTTCTCCTGTTCCTTTCTGTCTTTCTTCCCCTTCTGGTGTTCCTATTCTGCATGACCTCCGTTGCTGTCCTATAGTTCTTGGATATTCTATTCTGGGTTTTTCAGTAATTTTTTTTCTCTTTGCTTTTAAGTTTTGGAGGTTTCTTTTGAGACATCCTTACGCCTAGAGACTCTTTCCTCAGTCTTAATCGGTTTTGGCTGCTGTAACAAAATACCCCAGAGTAGGTAGCTTATAAGGGGCTTCCAGGTGGTGTAGTGGTGAAGAATTCACGGGCCAATGCAGGAGACTTGAGTTTGATCCCTGGGTCGAAAGATCCCCCTGGAGGAGGAACATGAATTTGTGGGGGACACGCTCAGACCATACATAGCCCATGTCTCGTGAACTAATGAGCCTGTCAGAGGCATTCTTCATTTCTGTCACAGTGTTTTTGGTCTCTAGCACTTCTTTTTTGGTTCTTTTTAGAATTTCCATCTCTTTGCTTACGTTGCCCATTTGTTCTTTCATGCAGTTTACTTTATCCATTGGAGTCTTTAGCATGTTCCTCATAGCTGTTTTTGTCTGTTTTTATTTATTTTAATTGGAGGCTAATTACTTTACAATATTGTAGTGGTTTTTGCCATACATTGACATGAATCAGCCACGGGTGTACATGTGTTCCCCATCCTGAACCCCCCTCCCACTTCCCTCCCCATCCCATCCCTCAGGGTCATCCCAGTGCACCAGCCCTGAACACCCTGTCTCATGCATCGAACCTGGACTGGTGATCTGTTTCACATGTGATAATATACATGTTTCAATGCTATTCTCTCAAATCATCCCACCCTCACCTTCTCCCACAGAGTCCAAAAGATTGTTCTTTATATCTGTGTCTCTTTTGCTGTCTTGCATATAGGGTCATCATTACCATCTTTCTAAATTCCATATATATGTGTGAGTATACTGTATTGGTGTTTTTCTTTCTGACTTACTTCACTCTGTATAATAGGCTCCAGTTTCATCCACCTCATTAGAACTGATTCAAATGCATTCTTTTTAATTGCTGAGTAATATTCCATTGTGTACATGTATCACAGTTTTCTTATCCATTCACCTGCCAATGGATAGCTGTTTTAAATTCCCAGTCTGATCATTGCAACAGCCCTGCCTATTGTCTCTCTGTCTCATCCAGCTGTGTTGTTTGCCTTTTAATATACCTATAATTTTTTTTCTTTTTTACAGAAAGGTGTATTTGTTTATTTTTGGCCGGGTCTTCATGGCTGCGTGCGGGCTTGCTCTGGTTGAGGTTCCTCATTGTGGGGCTTCTCTTGTTGTGCAGAACAGGCTGTAGGCACGGGGGCTTCAGTAGCTGTGACGTGGCTCAGTGGCTGCTGCACCCAGGCTCTGGTGAGGTGGATCTTTCCTCGACCAGGGATCAAACTGGTGTCCCTGGCATCGCAAGGCAGATTCTTAGCCCCTGGACCACCCGGGAAGCCTTAGTGTTTTCTTCCCCTTTGGCCATGTTGCCTGGCGTACGGGATCCTAGTTTCCCTGACCAGGGTTTGGACCTGTGCCCCTTGCATTGGAAACTCGGAGTCCTAACCACTGTACCCCCAGAGAAATCCCACCTGTCTTTTTTTTTCCTGAGGGCCAGAGACGGTGTGCTGGATAACTGCTCTAAACAGGCAGTTTGCTCACGTGGTGGTCAGATGTGTGGAGCTTGAGGAGCCTCTTATATTGCTGCGGTTAGGCCTCTTGTTAGTGAGCCTGTGGGCGTCACATGTGCTTCTCGAGCCCACACCCTCGGTAGGGGCCTGTCTAAGCCAAGTAGGGTGACGTCAATGGAGCTGGGAATTTCCCTTTTCCTTGTGGAAGGCTAGAGGGGTTTGGAGTTGGGGTTTTTCTCTTCCCCTGGGTCAGTTAGGCTCTGATAACACCCCAGCCTGTTAGGCCCTAGTTAGATAGTTAACTCTTGAGAACAGATCTTGTTAAAAAAAACAGAATGCTCTGGTGTGTTTCCAAATAATTCCCTCTTCTCCCCGCCCCATGTAAAGCATGGGGTTTTTTCCCTCCAGCATTCACTGTGAGAACCTGGTTAGAACTCCAGGTGGTAAAACTCACAACATTGTGGGCCCCCGATGACTGGGTCCCCCTGGAGCTTTTAGCTGTGAGCATCATCCATGGGGAGCCTCAAGCCAGCTGTTGAGCACGGCTCAGGTTCCCCTCCTGCAGCACCAATTCTCCTGTCAGTTGAGATTCTCTGTGTTTGCGTGTCAGTCTCTCCTGTGTTGGGGCACCTTGCTTTTCTTACGGATCTAAGGAGAGTAATCGATTTCTCAGTTATTCAATTTGTCACTTTTTGGCAGGATGGAGGAGCAACTTCCAAGCGTCTTAGATGCCAGATTGGAAACTGGCTGTCCTCAGGAGCGTACGTTTTAAAAGTCGATCAGATAAAGGGCTGGGACTCTCAAATGAGTACATGACCTGCAGGCCAGAACACTGTGCAGCCCAGCATTTGCCAAACGCATTTGACCATAAAGCCCCTTTCTTCATGTACCGTTTATCAACAAGCCCTGGAACCGGTGTTCTGAGGAACCTGCTTGGAGGAACACCGAGCCCAGATGCAGTCCTTGCTGGAGAAATAGCAAGTTGAGGTTGTGGCTCAGTGCCCAGACCCCAGGGAGGCCCTCCATCAGTCATCCCATGAAACCAGGAAACACAGTCCCCTTTGCAGCGAAAGGCAGAGCAGTGGGAGTGTGTGCCCCCAGTGCCTGCTGGGCTCAAGTCCTGGCTCTGCTGAGGGGCCCTGGGCAGCTTAGCTTCTCTGTGCTTTAGTTTTCCCGTCTGTAGGATGGAAGTGACGATGATAATAGTTGGCTTATTGGGCTGCTCTGAGGCCCACGTGAATGAAAACATGCTCAAAACTTAGAAAGTGCTTGGCACCCCGTGTGTGAGCAGCTGGGTCTTTCCAAGCTCCTTCCATCAGTGTACCCTGCAGACTCTCATATTCACCTGTTTTAACCAATGGGGACACTAAATAGCCTCTTTAAAAATGTCTAGGAAACGTGGGATAAAACCCTTGCCTTGGTTTTAACTATTATGGGATACTACCTGTATGCTAGCTGTTTTCTATGTTTTAATCTGTACAAGTAGGAAGACAGAGGAGGACCACTGTCAGCCATCTCTTTGGTACAAGGAAGCAGTCTCCAACATTGCCAAACTTGTACCCCCTCTTCTTTTTATATTAAAAAAATGGGATGGCCCACAGCCTCTCCAGATGTAGTCAGATGTAGTCATTGTGCTTTAACCATCGACCGAGACAACAGTAACAATCAAAAGCTGTTATGAATGTGAGGATGCTTTTTAAAAAAATGTTTTGAATAGATAATTATATGTACATGCAATGATTCTTCACATGAATTTACATTTTACCCCTGCTGCTGCTGGCATCAGAGGAAACAGACCAAGAAAACCTTTGAACTGGATAAAAACAGTGTTCATTTTTGTTAAAATATTAGAAAATCTAGATGCAGTGAAACACACCGTGGCACCTCTTTATGTATCCCCATGGTAAATCAGAACATCTGTGTGTCTTCTCTGACCTCAGTAACCCTGAGCTCCTTCCCCAGGTTCTGCGGGGTCCACTCTCCTGTAGTCAAAGCATTATCAGTGGAGAAAAGGGTCCTTTGACTAAAGACTGTCCTGTTAGTGAGAAACGCTTATCCCCCAGTCCACAGATTCTTATAAAGGAGGGATGCTCTGTGTCCTGCCAGCTCTGGATGTGTAAGGGAGCGCTTCGAATCTGTTGACCTATCCCTCATTTGGACGATGGTTATTTCTCAGGTTAAGAACAGTTTTCAGCCATGAGGCTGCACCTGAATGCAAGGGGTTTGGGGTAAATTGGCCTCAAATGTGGACCAAGAAGAGGGGTGAGAGAAGGACAGATTGGGAGCTTAGGAATAACA
This sequence comes from Ovis aries, assembly GCF_016772045.2. Lineage (NCBI taxonomy): Eukaryota > Metazoa > Chordata > Mammalia > Artiodactyla > Bovidae > Ovis > Ovis aries. The sequence continues at coordinate 92,753,679 of NC_056058.1, forward strand.
GATGCACCCTGTATGTATATATTGGGTGGATAAATAGCAAGGTCCATTGTGTAATAGTGCAGGGAACTATATTCAATATCCTGTGAAAAACAAGAATGGAAAAGAATATGAAAAAGAATGTATATATGCATGTCAAAAAGGAATAGAATCAGACTATTTAAAAAAAAAAACCAGTGGCCTGAAACCACATTGCACATTGCTGCCTGCCTCAGGCTTCCTGGATGAAGAGGAGAAGCGGGGCTCTCGCTGGTTAACCCGGGGGTTATCTGTCTGGGACCACCCACGTTCTCCTCTTTCCGGAGGCAGCCTGAGACCCATCCTTTCCTCACCTGCCCCTCTGGTGCAGTCCATTCAGCGACTGTGTTTGTGACTGGGCTCTTCAAGGCAGTGAGCTAAGGGCACTCAGAGTTAGCTTTACACCCACTCTTTCCACACACGGGGGTTTGTTCTAGATGTCGGGGGGCAGCCTCCAGTCTGGTCAGCTGAGCTCTCGAGTTTGGTCTTCCCCGGAGTTGTCGGTCCTCCATTCCTACCTAGAGTGGGTCCTTGGGTCCCCATGGTCTAACCAGGATTAGAACCCAGGGCAGATTGGAGTCAAGATCATCACACCTCAGCCCTCCGGATGCTTTGGAAGAGTCATCAGAAAAGGCAGTGCAGAATCCACACCATCCCACCTTAAAGGCAACTTGTAGTTTTTGCACCGGCTATTCCAAGTTTCACAGGCACACGAGAGAAAAGTCAGAAGCAGCTACTCCGCTGTCTCCTGAGATAACTCAGCTGCAGGGTCCAGAGGCTCCAGCCCAGTGGGTGGGAAGGAAGACCCCAAAGGAGCAGGAAGGGCCACAAGGAATAAGACCCCAGGTGCAGCAGGTGAGGCCCCAGAGGGAGCACAGAGTTCTGCTTTCACTGGCTCTCCTTTCCCCCTTCAGCCTGCTGCCCCTCTTCAGCTCTGCACAGCTGGCCAGACAAGTCACCTGGGGACAGGAACTACAAATGGTGTGTAAATATAGACCCGCGTTTAAATATCACCTATGCTTAAAGGGACCAGGCCAGAATTCTCTTCCACAAATTAGTAAGATTAAATTCTGCCCCTTCAAATGTCCAATGTACTTAATAAGAAAAAAATCACTATTAATGTAACAAAAAGATTTGAATTAAAATAACTCAGGAGTGCCAAGTCGTTAAAATATTTCCCAGGACCCAGGTAAAATTGTTCCGGTACAGTGAATTAGGGAGTGTGGCTTTCTCTTACAACCAAATGTCATGATGATGGCCTAGTCATACCCACTGGGGATATAAATAGTGTGAGCTGGGCCACACTGATTCCCCCTGGCTGTTGTTTCTCCATCAGGACTGTCTTTGGACAACCCTGAATTGGGAAGAATGGCTGTTGGGCATCCCAGTCCAAGAGCCAGGCTGGAAGGGGCAGACTGAAGGCAGTTATTAAAGTGAGACACGTGTAGGAGATTGAATCACTTGATTTTCAAAGGAAACTAAAGTTACAGAGCCTTGGCTGTAGGTGTTTTGGCTGGATACTCTTGTTTTCCTCTGCCAACCCCTTGTGCCAACTTCTTGATGCTTTTGGGGTGATAGTTCTTTCTTTTCCTGCAAATCACTCAGAATTACTCAGCAAGGAACAGACAGAAAATAGACAATTACGTGAGAGTCTGCACACTGATTGGGGGCTGCCAAATCCCTTTTCCCTGCTTGGCAGTGGGAACCTGGTGGCAAGCCCCACCCCCCAGCTGAGAAACTGAGAGACTGAACAGCTGAAAAGAGAAACGCCCAGGAGCTGACAGCTGGGTGACCTGCATCTCATCATTCATTCACTCATTCATTCATTCAGCCACCTAACAGAGACTTATCAAGTGCCTGCCACATGCACAGTCTTTAAGTGCTATAGATACAGCAGCGAATAAGGGGCTTGCAGGTTAGCAGTAAAGACAGATAGTAAATAAAATAACCAAATTATATGACATGTTAGTAATAAATGCTATAGAAAAAAAACAAGTGGGAGAGAGCATTCCAAGTGAAATTTTAAATGGGGTGATGGGGAGGTCTTGCTGAGAAGATGACATTTAAAAGGCTCTGTGGTGAAGCCTACCAATTGACAAGGCCAATTCCTGCAACAAATCTGCCAACCTGGTTTGGGCCTCATACTTAAGTATTTACACACAGCTCGGTCACAAATGTTTAGTGCAGAACATTGGAAGGTCTTCCAGTTTCAGCAGAAACAGAACATAGGAACTCATAGAAAATGCTGGAATTGGAAGACCACTATTTAAAAGGCCCTAACTAGAATTAATATTCTATGCGAGAGAAAAGACTGCATCCAGAGAACAAGAATAAGAAAAACAGAGGAAACAGCTGAGAACAAGGAAAAATTCTTGTTTTATGAAATAAGGAAAAAAATCACAGTTGGGAAAAAAATTCAGTGAAAGTATTTTTAGAAGTCTCAATAAACTCAACAAGTACTGGGCATTTACAAAGCGAAAATAATTCTAGAAGGAAAAAAAGGAACACTCAGGCAGTATTGAAGAGCTATTGAAAGTTAAAAACATTATCAGAAATGAAAAATTTGATAGGGAAATAAGGAGATAAAAATGAATAAGTCCTTCAAAACAAAAAAGTAGAAAATAGGAGAGAAAATATAGTGGAAATTAGAGGACAAGTCTAGGAAAGCCAGTATCTGATTCCTAGGAGTTCCAGAAAGGACACAGAGAAAATGGAGGGAAGGAAAACATCCATAAAATAGCTCAATAATAGTTCCAAAGGCCCTTCAAACCTCTAAGTAGCCCCTAAAATGTATGAAAAGAGACCCTCAAAGACATATCGCTGTGATATTTCAAAGGGAAGATTTTGCAAGTTTCCAGAACATTAAACAGAGAAGGCAGTGGCACCCCACTCCAGTACTCTAGCCTGGAAAATCCCATGGACAGAGGAGCCTGGTAGGCTGCAGTCTATTCTAAGGGTCAGACACGTCTGAGCGACTTCCCTTTCACTTTCACTTTCACGCATTAGAGAAGGAAAGGGCAACCCACTCCAGTGTTCTTGCCTGGAGAATCGCAGGGACGGGGGAGCCTGGTGGGCTGCCGTCTATGGGGTCGCACAGAGTTGGACATGACTGAAGTGACGCAGCAGCAGCAGCAGCAGCAGCAGCAGCAGAATGTTAAACAAGGGAACCAAACAGGTTAACCACAAAGGATCAAGAATCAGGATGGCTTCAGACTTCTTAACAGCAGCGCTGAAAGTAGAAGGCCATAAGCAGTGCCTTTAGACTTCCGCAAGGAGAAGACTTCCAACTAGAAGCTCCATCAGGTGAACTACCCATGAAAGTGTTAGCTGCCGTCGTGTCCGACTCTTTGCAACCTCTTAAACTGTAGCCCACCAGACTCCTCTGTCCATGGAATTCTCCAGGCAAGAACACTGGAGTGAGTTGCCTTTTCCTTCTCCAGTGGATCTTCCCGATCCAGGGATTGAACCCGGGTCATACTGGAGCTTCCCTGGTGGCTCAGACAGTAAAGCATCTGCCTACAATGTGGGAGACCTGGGTTTGATCCCTGGGTCAGGAAGATCCCCTGGAGAAGGAAATGGCAACCCACTCCAGAACTCTTGCCTGGAAAATCCCATGGACAGAGGAACTTGGTAGGCTACAGTCCATGGGGTCACGAAAGAGTCAGACATGACTGAGCAACTTCACTTTCCTTTTTTTCCTGCTACATTGTAGGCAGATTCTTTATCATCTGAGCCACCGGGGAATATCAGTCAAATAAAAACACTTTCAGACAAGCAAGGTTTCAAAAAGTTCCCATCCTCTCTTTCTTAAGACCAAAGAAGGCTCCAAAATGAAAAAGAGTATTGATAGCTTATGGTAAACAATGTTGGATTCGTGATCTCCAAAGAAGCTTTAGCTTTGGGACCAGAAACCAGGCTTGATCACTCAAGAGCTTTTGTGTAGCAGAGTTTTATTAAAGTGAAAAAGGGACAGAGAAAGGTTCTGACATAGACATCAGAACGGGGATGGAGAGTGCCCCCCACTGCTAATCTTAGAAAGGGAGTTATATACTTTTTCAGTTGGTTATTACACTAAATCAAAAGAATGTCTTAAGGTTGTAAAGGTCTTACCAGACCCACTCCCATAATATGTATTTTAAGATGACAGGATTAGTCAGAAGGTTCTCAAGAAGGAGAAACTTGTCCTTAAGCAGAATCAGTTCAGTTCAGTTCAGTCACTCAGTCGTGTCCAACTCTTTGCGATCCCATGAACTGCAGCACGCCAGGCCTCCTTGTCTATCACCAACTCCTGGAGTTTACCCAAACTCATGTCCGTGGGAGTCGGTGATGCCATCCAGCCATCTCATCCTGGGTCGTCCCCTCCTCCTCCTGCACCCAATCCCTCCCAGCATCAGAGTATTTTCCAATGAGTCAACTCTTCGCATGAGGTGGCCAAAGTACTGGAGTTTCAGCTTTAGCATCAGTCCTTCCAATGAACACCGAGGGCTGATCTCCTTCAGAATGGACTGGTTGGATCTCCTTGCAGTCCAAGGGACTCTCAAGAGTCTTCTCCAATACCACAGTTCAAAAGCATCAATTCTTCAGTGCTCAGCTTTCTTCACAGTCCAACTTTCACATCCATACATGACTACTGGAAAAACCATAGCCTTGACTAGATGGACCTTTGTTGGCAAAGTAATGTCTCTGCTTTTGAATATGCCATCTAGGTTGGTCATAACTTTCCTTCCAGGGAGTAAGCATCTTTTAATTTCATGGCTGCAATCACCATCTGCAGTGATCTTGGAGCCCAAAAAATAAAGTCTGACACTGTTTCCACTGTTTCCCCATCTATTTCCCGTGAAGTGATGGGACCATATGCCATGATCTTCGTTTTCTGAATGTTGAGCTTTAAGCCAACTTTTCACTCTCCTCTTTCACTTTCATCAAGAGGCTCTTTAGTTCCTCTTCACTTTCTGCCATAAGGGTGGTGTCATCTGCATGTCTGAGGTTATTGATATTTCTCCCAGCAATGTTGATTCCAGCTTGTGCTTCTTCCAGCCCAGCATTTCTCATGATGTACTCTGCATATAAGTTAAATAAGCAGGGTGACAATAAACAGCCTTGACATACTCCTTTTCCTATTTGGAACCAGTCTGTTGTTCCATGTCCTGTTCTAACTGTTGCTTCCTGACCTGCATATAGTTTTCTCAAGAGACAGATCAGGTGGTCTGGTATTCCCATCTCTTTCAGAATTTTCCACATTTTATTGTGATCCACACAGTCAAAGGCTTTGGCATAGTCAATAAGGCAGAAATAGATGTTTTTCTGGAGCTCTCTTGCTTTTTCGATGATCCAGCAGATGTTGGCAATTTGATCTCTGGTTCCTCTGCCTTTTCTAAAACCAGCTTGAACATCTGGAAGTTCACGGTTCACGTATTGCTGAAGCCTGGCCTGGAGAATTTGATCTTCACAACCAAGATAATCACGATGGTGTGATCACTCACCTAGAGCCAGACATCCTGGAATGTGAAGTCAAGTGGGCCTTAGAAAGCATCACTACAAAGCTAGTGGAGGTGATGTAATTCCAGTTGAGCTATTTCAAATCCTGGAAGGTGATGCTGTGAAAGTGCTGCACTTAATATGCCAGCAAATTTGGAAAACTCAGCAGTGGCCACATGACTGGAAAAGGTCAGTTTTCATTCCAATCCCAAAGAAAGGCAATGGCAAAGAATGCTCAAACTACCGCACAATTGCACTCAAGCAGAATACCTTGTTGCCATGTAATCATTGGTACAGAGTTTAAGAGAAAACATATCCTTGAACAAGATGAGTTGTTTTGTTGTGCAGTCATCACGTCTGGGCTTAAAGAAAAAAGGTTTGTCCTTTCCTCCTGCTGATATTATAAGATATTGCATACACTTTCTTCTGCTATACAGTAGTTCCTTGTTGTTTATGTATGCTATGCATAGTAGAGTGCATCTGTTCATCTTAAACTCCTAACTTTGTCGGAGTGTAGACCTCCCTGAGTTTTAGCTGGGCAAGGGGCTTCCCAGCAGGGACACCGTTGCCTCGTGTCACCCACAGCTAAGTGGGGCCGGAGACTAAGTTCTGGATAATGGGATGTGAGAAAAGTGCTGTGTGCATCCCAGGTTGATCCTGACTTCACAGGGCAAGGCCACCTGCCTGCCTCTGAACTGTTAGGAGAGAAAATAAGCTTCTGTCGGAACGTGATATTTTGTTACAGCAGTTTAGCTGTGACAGATATCTGTGGGGTGCAGGAAACAGGAGATCCAGCTCTGGGTGGAGAGCAGTGGAATCTCAGGATGACAGTGAAGGGAGATCCTAGGAGGAGAGCGGTGTTCAGACTTGGATGGCAACCAGTCCAGACTGGAGCACCGAAAGTCCCCGTGTTGAGAGCTTCTGCTGTTGTCTTTTTTTTTTTTTTTTTCTTTTTCTTTTTTTAACTTGAGGACAGAGTGCTTAAATGAGCCTGAGTACATGCCTATCTGAAATTTGTCTTGTGCTGACATTTCTGTTCTCCAGGCCACACCCTTGGCTGGTGGGAGGGGTGTGGGCTTGCCACATACACGTGGACGTGGTATGCTTGGGTCTGCTCCTGGAAGCTGGAGGTGGGCCGTGGATGCAAAGGTGCAGAACCGCCATTTCCATGACAGATTTCTGGGGGGTGCCCAGTACCTGTACATAATCCCCGACCATGGGGTGCCTGGGGTTTCCAAGGACTCATTTGGGACCACCCCTCTGGCAAGCTCCCAGGAAACAGAAGCCAGCCTATGACTCAGAGCCTCTGTTCAGCTTATCTTCTCCTGGGGCCCTTCATCTGATATCCCTTTCCTTACCCAGCTAGGTTGGTGTTTGTTAACTGCTTTTCAACACTTAAATGTGTTGCTGAGGGATGATATCCTGTAGAGTACAACCATAACACATCGGAATTGCTCTCAGAGAAGCAGCAGTGAGCGGTAGCTTGAAGTGAGATCTTAGTTCCCTGCCCAGAAATTGAACCGAGGTAACCTAGATGACCTCACCTGCCTCTTGAGAAACCTGTATGCAGGTCAGGAAGCAACAGTTAGAACTGGACATGGAACTGGTTCCAAATAGGAAAAGGAGTATGTCAAGGCTGTTTATTGTCACCCTGCTTATTTAACTTATATGCAGAGTACATCATGAGAAACGCTGGGCTGGAAGAAGCACAAGCTGGAATCAACATTGCCGGGAGAAATATCAATAACCTCAGATATGCAGATGACACCACCCTTATGGCAGAAAGTGAAGAGGAACTAAAGAGCCTCTTGATGAAAGTGAAAGAGGAGAGTGAAAAGTTGGCTTAAAGCTCAACATTCAGAAAACGAAGATCATGGCATATGGTCCCATCACTTCATGGCAAATAGATGGGGAAACAGTGGAAACAGTGTCAGACTTTATTTTTTGGGCTCCAAAATCACTGCAGATGGTGATTTCAGCCATGAAATTAAAAGACGCTTACTCCTTGGAAGAAAAATTATGACCAACCTAGATGGCATATCAAAAGCAGAGACATTTCTTTGCCAACAAAGGTCCGTCTAGTTAAGGCTATAGTTTTTCCTGTGGTCATGTATGGATGTGAAAGTTGGACTGTGAAGAAAGCTGAGCACTGAAGAATTGATGCTTTTGAACTGTGGTGTTGGAGAAGACTCTTGAGAGTCCCTTGGACTGCAAGGAGATCAGCCCTGGGATTTCTTTGGAAGGAATGATGCTAAAGCTGAAACTCCAGTACTTTGGCCCCCTCATGCGAAGAGTTGACTCATTGGAAAAGACCCTGATGCTGGGAGGGATTGGGGACAGGAGGAGAAGGGGACGACCCAGAATGAGATGGCTGGATGGCATCATCTACTCGATGGACGTGAGTTTGAGTGACCTCCAGGAGTTGGTGATAGACAGGGAGGCCTGGCGTGCTGCGATTCATGGGGTTGCAAAGAGTCAGACACGACTGAGCGACTAAACTGAACTGAACCGAACCTAGATGAAAACCAGGAACCCTACCTGCTAGTCAGTCCACCAGGGGCTAGGGGCTAGAAGCAGAATTCCCTTGCCCCTTGCTTGCATTTCTCAAGGAGGCAAAAACTGTAAAAAAAGGTCCAGAGTTTGTTATTAGAGTCATAGTCCAGCAAGTGGGAGAGCACACAGAGAAACAGTTTGTTTAGACGGAAGAAAGACAAAGACACAAACCTGGAGGGAAGAGGTGTGAGCGTCTTCCCAGTGAGGAGAAGCACAGTAAAGAGGCAGGTAAATCATTCATATGGGACAGTTCTTCGGGGTCTTTGTTTACTTTTGGCCCGTTGCCTGGTTTCTTTTTCCAGGCTTAGCCTGCTCTAGAACCCTCCCCCACATGCGTGTGCAGTTTTTTTCCAAGATGGATCCCAGCCCAGAGGCCTGTGGGAGGCCTTGACATCGCCTCTTCTGGGTGGTACCCCCTCCTTTTTGATCCCCCAAAGATCCTTTCTATGCGTGGGCATTGTCTCTCTTGCCCCAAGGATGGGAAAAATATGACCTCTTGATCTTTTACTCAGTTTAGCCCCTCTCTATTCCTGCCATCACGGTTACCTTTAAGCGTCCTCAGGAGCCAAAGCTTGGCTATTTACCCTGTTTCTGTTATTTCTATCTCAAAGTACAAACAGGAAGCTGGGTGTAAACATCTAACCTGGAGCCCACCTGTCTCCTGTCTCAAGAGGTGCAGATTGGAGGCTAGTTATAAGGGTCCAGCCTGAAGCCCGTCTTTTTCTCACCCCCTAGACATGTCAGCAGGAGGCCAGTTGTAAATGCCTAGTCTGGGGCCCATCTGTCTCCTGCTTAGAATGACTACAGCAAAAATGAAACCAGAGGGGACTTCCCTGATGGTCCAGTGGTTGAGAATCTGCCTTGCAATGCAGGAGACGTGTGTTCGATCCCTGGTCAGGGAACTAAGAGGCCGCATGCCATGGAGCTACTGAGATGGAGAGCCACAACCAGAGACTCCTAGTTGTGGATAAAGAAGATAAACCAGGAAGAAGATGCCTCTTGCCACAACTAAGACCCAGGGCAGCCAAATAAGTTTAGATCATCTCAGTGAAGGGAGGAAGGGGCTACTTTGGGAAGGGGCACATGGGTCTTGTAAGGTAATTTATCAGTACCTTGGAAGGACGCTGTGATATAGATGCTCTATTTCTTAACTTAGGAGGCAGACACATGGGTGTTCATTTAAATAGCACTTTCCAGGTGGTGCAGCAGTAAAGAATCCGCCTGCCAATGCTGAAGACATAGGAGATTTGAGTTTGATGCCTGGCTCGGGAAGACGCCCTGGAGGAGGAAATGGCAACCCACTCCAGTACTTTTGCCTGGAAAATCCCATGGACAGAGGAGCCTGGTGGGTGACAGTATGTGGGGTCACAAAGAGTCGGATATGACTATACACACACACACATACATTGTATATAGCCTTATCTAATACATTTTATGATATTTCTAAATAGCTTAAATACCAATGAAAATGAAAAATGTGTATGTAGGACTGGGATTTGGGAGGGGTGGAGTAGTGTCTTAGTGTTGACATTTTAAACCACATACGTGTATAGCTTTGATAAAATAGACCCTCTGTTTACGTGGAGGCTCTTGCCTTTGAGTATTTCTGAATCTGGCCAGAGGCCAATAGAGATGATTACAGTGTAGCCTGATGAGGGGTGCAACATGTGCAGGGCCCTTTAGGATTGCAGAAGAGGGAGCAGTGACTTGTATTTTTTGTCAAGAGGCAGTGAGGTGAGAGGGTAGGTCTAGAGGGGAGAGCCTGTAAATCGAGCCTTGAAGGCAGGGTTTGAAAGACGAACAAAGGAGAAAAAAGGGTATCTCGGGAGGACCATGATGAGCAGGGTGCAGAGATGGGAAAGGAAGAGCACGCAAGTAGTTGGGGACCAAGTTTGCACACTGCTCTTTGCACACTGCACAGCCTCAGGGGGTGTGTTCACAGTGTGGTGTGTGACCTGCGGGTCATCCACAGCCATCTGGTTGAAGGGAGGAAGGTTAGAGTCCCTAAGGGAAGGGAGAGGAAGCCCAGGGTGCAAGAGTATTAGGAGAGGAATGGGAAAATGGAATGTGGTATGAAAAAGACTATTATTGAATCTTAAACATTATTCAATAGGCTGTGTAAACATATGCAAATTATGAAATTTACAAAATCACACCAACAGTGTATACCCAGTGAAAGACAATAGCATGTGCCTTTATTTATAATGGCAGGAGGGACGGACGTGGAGAAAAACACCTGAAATTGGTTTATTTTGCATTGATGACACTCCTTAAAGTCTTGAGAATGCAGAATTGGGCAAAAATCACTTTATGATCCATGGGTACTTCTTTAATAGAGAAGAAATTAACCATTCATACTTGCGTCTGCAGAAAGAAATTAACTTACTCTTGCAATTCTAGACTCCTTCACAATAAGGAATTCTTAAGTTGTCATAGAGTGAGGGGGGAAGAGGGGAGAGAGATAATCATCTAGAACAGTGTTTCCCAAACTTGGCTGTTTTCACAGACACATTTTTTGGGGAGGGGGATACAGGTTTTCTACGTAACATTTAAATGTTTATGTTTTCCTTCTGTGTGTCATCTAAACAATATATGCTTGTTCAGGATTCCCTGGACAACAGTGTTGCCGTATGATCACCACACCTACAGTTAGACCTCTGATCCCTGGAGCACCAAGTGAAGACCAACCATGCTTAACTTTTCACGTTGTTTCTCTCGGATTGAGAGACAGAACAGACAGAACTGTCGAACATTTCCTGTGAGATCTGTGCGTTGTCAGGGTTCAGGGCAGTGGTTCACAGCAGTGACTCTCAAAGCAGAAAGGGGTGGGGTGGGTTGGAGATGGTGGCCTGGGAAAACACCTTCTGAAAAAGCACATTCAAAATGCCTGTTGATTTCATAATGCAAATTTTAGGAAGTCAAACTCAACAAAATAATTTTCAGGCAGTAGCAGAAAACCAACTCTAGCTTCGTGCTTGGGGGCCTGAGATACACTTGGTTGAGAAACATAGGTGTTGGAGGTAGAGGCATCCCAGCTCGAGGAGACCTTTGGTAAGAACATGTGCCAAAGAGAAGGACCATCTTTGGGGTCAGTGAGTGAATCCTAAGCATATCTTGTCATGGTCCCTGGGAACCCAAAGGGCCAATCCCCAAGAAACCCAAGACATCCATCAGACCTGTTATTTTGGGCAAGTTGGTCCATTTTTAATACTGAGTCAAAAGAAGCTGTTGACTTCCCTTCCCCTTTTATTGAGGTTAACATATTTCAGTAAACAGTTGCTGTAACTGGGTACAGTCAACCCAGGTCCATCCTCCAGGAACTGCTGTCATTATCTGCAATGCCATCCTGTCCCCAAGGGGGATATCAGCCTGGGTCTGCTCTGCTAGGGGAAAAAAAAAAGAAAAAAACCACACACAAAGAATTGGATCTTCTTAGAGCAGTTCCCATCATTTCTCTTTCATTATCAGAGCACTGACTCTTGCCATTTAAACACAGTCAGTTGCAGATGGTCTTGAAATGCAAGTTGCCAGTGGAATACTAAGAGCATAATATGCTGAGGGACAATGCAGCTAAAGAGATCTGGCGAATATGGGGGACTTTAACACCCACCCCAACCTAGAGGTCACTGGGGGGATGGTATTTCCCACTTTCCCTGGAAAGGCACAAGTTTTCTTTCATTCTCAATCTAAGCCTGAATTGTTAAAAAAAAAAAAAAAGTGTATCGAATAGGAAACATTTGGCACCACATGGGGTGAGGCCAGGAAGCTAACCCAGACAGACGCGGTCTGTTTACTTGCTGGGATAAAGCTGTAGAACTGTAATTCAAGACTTGTAAAACTGTTTGCTTTGAAAGGGATCGGTTATGCTTTTCAGGCCTTGTGTTTTCACTCCTGTGGCTTTTCTGAGTAATCCTGCAAACTCTGTGTACTCATTGCTCAGGGGTTAATTATTAATTAGTGGGCAATAAATACCCTTCAAAGAACATTTTAATTTGAACACCCTACGTTTCTCCTTTGGCTTAAAATAAAAACAGTCTTTCCACGGATGAGTCAGTGGAATTGGCCTGGTTCGAAGCCGTCTTGCTCCAACAAGAGCTGCAGGGAGGGGAACCCATCAGATCCCAAAGGGATCTTGATTCCTTTCTGAAGGATCTTTGACCCTGTGGTTTTCCATCCAGTCAAAGATCTCCTTCAGGTTACAACTTTAGGAAACTTTGGCTTGTCATATGGGAAGCCAATTGAATTGAGTTGGCTTCGCAGGGTGAACACAGGTACAGCAAAAATTACCTTGTTTTCACATTGCATTTAGGAGATTTCAGGCTGCTTCCAATGGCCTATGACCTCTGGCCACTGCCCACATTTGCTGCTATTAATACCTTCCCTTCTCACTGCCCTTCACGCAGCCTGCTCTTGCTTGCTGTTGGTTCCTTGAATATTCCATACTTGTCCCCTCAGGACCTTCCTACCTACTTTCTATTCCTTCTGCCTGAAAAGCTCTTCTGCTTCATCATTATATTGTTGTCTCCTTCTTGTCAATCAGGTCTGGGCTTAGCCAGCCCCTCTGAAAAAGGCCTTTCCTCACCACATTAGCTCAGTTTGCTCCCTACCCCTCTGCCATGTTCTATCAGATTATTCACTTGTTTCAGGCATTATTTAACTTGTGTTTGATCAGTCTCTCTCTCTAGAATATAAGTTCCATATTATCCTTTTGTTCATCTCTATATTTCCAATGTCTCGTACAGTGTCTGGCCCATAGTAAGTGCTAAATAAATATTTGTTAAATGAAGGTTGGGGGAAAAGCTTTCCTCCTATTGATGCACTTTGTAAAAGGGAAACTCATACATGACATCACAGTTCCCCAAATCACCCTTTGCCTATCGTGGGTGCCTTGCTCAATTGTAATAAAACACAACAGTAGAGTAGAGTTCCACCATCTGTCAGTGTTCCTGGCCCAGAGTCCCACCTGTCACTCACCTGTGATTATTGCAGGGCTCCAATTTGCTTTAGCCGTGTCAACAGTTCCCCTCTCTCGTGCATATTTACTAGATCAGTGCATCCACCTATGCACTCTTGACCGATGAAGACTCGAGGTACCTAAGAAAGCAAACAAGCCAGGACATTTAGGGAACTTCATTAGGTTAGACGCTTTTATCATTCTCTGAATATTCCGCGTGGTCTGAAGCTTTTCAAATCACTTTACAACGTCCTCATGTATACTCGTTCAAGTCAGAACTTTGTGAGAAGCATAACATAATTCACTCAAGAATGCTTTTAAACTAAGATGCTTTTCACATGGAATGTTCTGTGTGAGATTGTCTAACTTGTCAAAATGATTTAAAAATTTCAATCTGCAGGAACACCTTTCCAGGAATGGGTTTTGGTTGGCTGCAGCCAGACCACCCTGATTGAATTCTGGTTTCTCTGCAGCTGGGACCACACATGAGCCCTTAAACTGAACCATGGCAACCAGGAAGGAGTTTGTTTTTAAGTGCAGCTGGACAAGTATTTCCATCAGTTCTGTCCCTGAGTTTTAGACTCAGTTTATGAGAGTCGTCTCTCTCTTGTGAGCCCTGCCCTCAGCTAGGGAAGGGATGATGATGTCAGAATCACCTTCTTTGAAATGCCTGGCTCATCATAGGATGAAGTGCCACAGCTCTGGGAACAAAGACATGCATCTGCTTTGGTTTTGCAGCTGGCATGGGTGGGTCTTCCAGGGCCAGTCAGACTGACACAGTCAGCTCTTTCTGCTGAGCACATTCATCTCGAGTCAAACTCAGGCTCCCTCCCTGCTGCTAGGTAAGGTGCATTCCAGGATTCCAGGGTACTCTTGGAGGAGAAAGTCCTTTCACTGTGGCTCAGACAAGTTCCAGGCCAAGGGTGTTGCAGAAAGGCTGACTGGCAGTGAAGAAGCAAGCCCAGCACAGGCTCCCCGAGGGGTCAGGAACTACCGGGTCCTCTCCCAGAACACTAGGGATATAATAGAAGGGGCAGGAGAGGTTAAGAATATTTTCAGAGCTTTTGCTTTTCCTCTGAAGGCACAGTTACTCAGATGCATGTCTTTATGGAGGTATAGTTGACATCCAGTATAAGTTTCAGGTGTACAATATGGAGATTCACAATTTTTATAGATTATATTCCAATTATAAAATATTGGTTATACTCTCTATATGGTAGAATGTATCCCTGTAGCTTACTTTTACATAATAGATTCGACCTCTTAACCTCCTACCCATGCATTGCCTCTCCTCTCTCCTCACTAGTAACCACTGGTTTGTTCACTGTATTTGTAAGTTTCTTTCTTGTTATATTCACTAGTTTGTGGTGGTTGTATTAGATTCCACATATAAGTGATATCATGCAGTCCTGTCTTTCTGACTTGTTTCACTCAGCAGAATGCCCTCTGAGTCCATCCACACTGTTGCAAAGGGCAGACTTTCGTTCTTTGTCGTGACTAGTATCCCACTGTGTCTACACACACCCTGTCTTCTTTATCCATTCATCTGTTCATGGACACACTCAGGTGACTTCCGCATCTTGGAAATTGTAAATAATGCTGCTATGAACATTGGGGTGCAGGTTCAGATGAATTTTTTTTTTTTAAGGAAGAGAGTTGAGAAAAAGGGCTGAAGTATTTCAGATAAGTCCTACCATATTTCTGTTAAGACGGGGATCTGGGCGGAAGTAGGCTTTACAAATTAAGTTGAAAGAATCCTGCACTACATTGCCTTGGCTGCGTCCTGTGTCCTGAGCAGGAGGAGCGCACAGGATGGTGTTCCAGTGAGGAAGCCTGGCGGTGCCCTCCTCAGCCACTCATGGGGCCGCCTGCCCCGCATGCCTGTGTGGGAGCTTTGCACATGGAAGTGACATCAAGGCCGCTTTTCTTTTTTAAATCTTAACCAGCTGAAAGAATTTGCAGAAAGATGAGCTCAGAAACCTAAAGTGTCCCCCCTGGATCCTGGCCATTATTTTAGAGAAAATAAAGCACCTCTCAGATTATTGGGGGCCATTTGGCTTCTGTCCCCCCAGGAACAGCTGGCTGTGGTCAGTTGCAATGGTAAAGAATCCTAATGAAATTCAAATAATTATAACACAGGGCTCCTTCTGTGGAAAGCATTGCCTAAGGGAGTAAAACTCATCTGAGCTTCAAATAAAGAAGCTTTCATTTAGTTTTTATTTTTTCTTTTTGATGTGAACCATCTTTAAAGTCTTTTTTGAATTTGTTACAACATCGCTTCTGTCTTATGTTTTGATTTCTTGGACAGGAGGCACATGGAATCTTAGGTCCCCCACCAGGCATCAAATCCACACCCCCTGCATTGAAAGGAAAAGTCCCAACCACTGGACTGCCAGGGAAGCCCCATGGAAGGGATGTGTTCATTCTTGAACTTGGGTTACTCTCGAAAAGAACTGAGTGATTGTCACTCCTCCTGTTGCTTGCCCCATCCAGACCAGGGGGTCTGGATTACATTAGTTGGAGAGAAGCCCCTGAGAAGGAAGGAGTCCTCTCCTTAGACAGCAGTTCTCAGACCTGAACCACGCATCAGAACTGTGGTGGGCTTGTTAAAACCCAGATTTCTTACTCCTCCCCACCCCACATTTATGATACAGGAAATCCGGGCAGGGGCTCAAGAATGTGCATTCTGACAAGTTCCCAGGTGACTCTCAAGGAGCATATTTGCAACCACAGGTTGATGCTGAGGGCAGTTCCTTCCTCCTGGGGTAGCTAACAGAGGCTTTGGAAACCCATAGCTCTAAGGCAGCCCCCAGCCCCCGAAAGGCAGGCCCTGAAACACGATCAGATCAGATCATCTGGGCTGTCCCCAGGGCGGAATTCTGTGCATGCCATCTGGCACACAAGCTGCTTGTGAGAGCTGAGAGCTGGAAGGCCCCATTGCCCTAACACCCCCTCCTCTGGGCTAGGGAACAGTGGAGACCATGGGAAAGCCCATCAAAGGTCCAACAAAGGTCCGTCTAGTCAAGGCTGTGGTTTTTCCAGTGGTCATGTATAGATGTGAGAGTTGGACTGTGAAGAAAGCTGAGCGCCGAAGAATTGGTGCTTTTGAAGTGTGGCGTTGGAGAAGACTCTTGAGAATCCCTTAGATTGCAAGGAGATACAACCAGCCCATCCTAAAGGAAATCAGTCCTGAATATTCATTGGAAAGACTCATGTTGAAGCTAAAACTCCAATACTTTGGCCACCTGATGCGAAGAACTGATTCATTTGAAAAGACCCTGATGCTGGGAAAGATTGAAGGCAAGAGGAGAAGGGGACAATAGAGGATGGGATGGTTGTATGGTATCACCGACTCAATGGACATGAGTTTGGGTAAACTCCGGGAGTTGGTGATGGACAGAGAGGCATGGTGTGCTGCAGTTCATAGGGTCACAAAGAGTTCGACACGACAGAGTGACTGAACTGAACTGAAAGCCCTTCAGTTATCAGCTCCCTCAGGGGAAGCTGAACTTGCAGGCCCCACCGGATGGTGTGGGAGGCTGTGGTGGCCCAACAGGAAGCTGCTGATGCATCCGAGAAGGAAGAGAAGGCTCGTGCTCTGTGCCTCCCCTCCCAGCTCACCCCCCTCTTCGGAGGAACTTGAGTCTGTTATATTAAAGAAGTAGGGAACTGCCACCAGAAAAGCCAGCTTGAGAGTTCTGTGGCCTTCCTTCTCCAGCTTTCTCTAGCCTCAGCTGGGGTGGCCTCTTCTGTTCTCTGTACCAAGTCGCTTCAGTCGTCTCCGACTCTGTGCGACCCCGTGGACTGTAGCCTGCCAGGCTCCTCTGTCTATGGGATTCTCCCGGCAAGAATACTGGAGTGGGTTGCCACTGCCTTCTCCGGGGCTTGAACCCGCGTCTCTTATATCTCCTGCGTTGGCAGGCGCGTTCTTGACCAGCAGTGCCACCTGTGTTGCTGAGGCTGCTCCTCAGCTGATTGCCAGCTCTCTGCAGTACCTCCTTGGCTGCTCCCTGGTACGGTTCCTTTCTCACCGGAACTGGTGCCATAACCTCCAAAGGTCCCCAGCTTAGGTCCTCATCCTGGCCTTCCTGCAGCCTCTTTCCCCACAGCCACTGGAGTGACCCTTTCAAAATCAAACAGCATCTCATCTCCCGTCACATGCCCGGTCCATGTGCCATGTGATGGCATGAACGGCCTTGCCTACATATTCCTCATGATCTCAGACCACACCCGCTCCTAACTCACAATGCTCCACCCACACAGGCCTTCTCGCCAGGCAGGCTTCTACCCCAGGACCTTAGCATTTGCTGTTCCTACTGTCTGGAATGTCCTACACCTACACTTCTGCATGCCTTGCTCCCTCAGTCCCTTTAGAGATCTGCAAAACCAGTGAGACCCTGCCAGCTCCATTTAAAAGTGTACCTTGCTGCCTACTGCTTGCCTCCCTTTCCTACCTGGCTTCTCCATACCACACATCACTTACCATCTTCCAACACACTACTTTATTTATGGCATTTACTAGAATGTAAGTTCCATAAAGGCAGGAATTTTTGTTTGCTCTGTTCAGTGTTCAGAAAAGAGCCTAGTACAGCAGGTGCTTAAAAATATTTGTTGTATTCGGCAAAATTATCCTTCAAAAGCAAAGGAGGAAATGATGTCTGCACACAAGCAAAAATGAAGCAAATTTGTTGCCCAAAGTTCTGCCTTGTGAGGAATGTTCAAAGGCATCCTTCAGAGAGAAGGAGAATGACAGAGGTCAGGAAACTTGATTTATATAAAGAAAGAACTTTCGGGAAGAATAAGTGAAAGCACTGATCTAGGGACTGTGGCTATAGCAAAACCAAAACCAGTGTCTCCAGTTTGGTGGCCTGATCGAAGTCCTATGTTTCTGCAATCAGTCAAGTCCCACTGGGCTGCTGCTCTTCGCACAGCACCACAGGCATAGCAAGATAGTGACAGCGCTCAAGGTTTCCAGTCTCTCTGAACAGAAAACCTTCAGCGCTAGGGAGGATGAAGTTATATATCCTGAAAGGATTTGTTCTCCCCTTGGAGGAATGCATTCAGGACTCAAGAACCTGTGCAAGGTATCTTGAAAAATTCAAAAACAAACTTTGAAAGATCATTAGAAGAAAGTGTTAGCTGTACAGTGAATTGGGGTGGGGGGGGGGGAGTTGAATGGTTGTGTGAAGAGGTTTGTTTTTCCTGCTAGAGGATAGCTGCTGCTGGTTGAAAGATGTGGCTCCCAAACCTTGTTGCAAATTGGAATTACTTTTTTGGTTTTTTGATGGGAGATACATTCTATTTTGACTTCCACATTTTTTGAGGTGTAACTGACAAACCTGTGTGTGTTTAAGGTGTACAATGTCAGGATTTGATATACAGATACACTGTGAAATGATGACTGCAGTCAAGTTAACTTACATATCCACGACCTCACAGCTACTATTTGCATGTGTGTGTGGTGAGAACACTTAAGATGTAATCACAGCAAATGGCAAGCCTACATTTCACCCCCAGCACTTCCTCCTCTTACAGCTCCGTGTTTGTATTCAGGTCCTGCTAAGTCACTTCAGTCGTGTCCGACTCTGTGTGACCCCATAGCTGGCAGCCCACCAGGCTCCCCCCCATCCCTGGGATTCTCCAGGCAAGAACATTGGAGTGGGTTGCCATTTCCTTCTCCAATGCATGAAAGTGGAAAGTGAAAGTGAAGTTGCTCAGTCGTGTCTGACTCTTCGCAACCACATGGACTGCAGCCTACCAGGCTCCTCCATCCATGGGATTTTCCAGGCAAGAGTACTGGAGTGGGGTGCCATTGCCTTCTCCAATTCATGTCCTAGGGATCTTTAAAACTACTGATGCCTGTCTGCCCCTCTCCTGTGGGATTTAATTGGCATGGGGTCTGACTGAGGCATTGAGAGGTTTTTTTAAGTTCCCCAGGTGATTCTGGCTTCCCTTGTAGCACACACAGTTGGTAAAGAATCAGCCTGCAGTGCAGGAGGCCTGGGTTTGATTCCTGAGTTGGGAAGATCCCCTGGAGAATCCCATGGACAGAGGTCCTGGCAGGCTAGTCATAGAGGACTGACCCATAAGGGTCAGACACGACTTACAGACTAAACCACCCCCACAGGTGACTCTAATGTACAACGACACCTGTAAACTGCCCTCCCCGAGGGATGCCTCACCTCAGGGGCCACAGCTGTACCCACACTGCCCTTTGGTGCTTAGGACCCAAGCATCCTGAATAGCTGGTAGTCCAGCCAAGCAACAAGAGGCCCTCTCATCATTGTGTTCTCTACTCCAGGACCTTCCTAAGACCAAGGGTCCTTGGCTCCCAGTGGGGGTCCCTGGAAGCAGTAGAGTTTTGCCTCCCTCTGCACCAGAATGCTGACTTCTGATTGGAGCGGTGGGCTTCCTCTTGAGAACCAAGGAAAAAACACCATCAAATCCAAACTAAACCTCAACTAGGACATGTGCACCTGCAAACACTGTATCCTAGAACGTGTGTCCTGAAAGGGAGCTGGTGGGACATGACTCGGCACCACGCTCCGACCCCGGCACCTGCGCTGATCTGGTGGCCTGGCTGGTTGGCGACCGCATGGGAAGCCCTGGGCGCTAAGGAAGAGGAAGTCCTTTCACATAGAGGAGAGAGGGTGTCAGGAACCCCTGCTGTCTACTCAAAACAAAAAGGACCATAGAGGTCTCCTCCGGCCTGGTGTTGCAGCCAAGGGGTACCCTGAGGGTCACAGGTGGGGTGACTTGCCAGGATCACACAGCAAGCCACTGAGAGCCCGGCCAGAACTCTGGCCTCTGATGTCCCTAACTCGACAGGCCTGGAACTATCCCCTCATTTAGGTCAAGGAGCCACAACGAGTCATTAGGTTGTTTTTTGGTTTTGTGGTTTTGTTTTTTTTTCCCAGTGGGAGGAATGAGATAAGATACGGAAGAAGGAGAAAATTTAAGGTTAAAGAGAGCCCAGAGGAAAAGACTGAAGGAGAGCAAATGCCACTGGGCCCTGTGAACCCGGAGGAAAGAATGCTTTGGGTTTTTGCTCAACAGCAGACACAGAGGGCTCACCCGTGGCCCCTCCACCCCTCCTTCCACCGCCCAGCCCTGCAAGCTCAGGCCGTCAGTGCTGAAAACAAAGACTGCAGAGCGCTCCTCGGCGGCGGCTATTCCGGGACACAGCTGCCCGCCGGCCCGCCCGCCTTGACGCCCAGCACTGGTCGGCTGCGCACCCGCGTCCCGTGGGCCGAGGTCCGCTGCCTATTCAAGGAAGCAGCTCTTGTCTCGGGCGCCCTCCCCCGCACCCTCTCAGAGCGACGAAGCCCTAGCGGTGTCCCCGAGGAAGGCACGGGCCACCCGTCACAGACAAAGGCATCCGGGAGCCTTCCCCCCCCCCCCCCTGGCCCCCCCCCCCACCCCCCCATCCTTTGAGCAGGAGACCCCAGGCTCACCGTTCTGGCTCCAGTGAGCTGCTCCAAGTAATCTTGAATCTCACTGGTGTTACTGGCAGCTGTAATATCGACAAATTCCAAAAGCCCTTGTTTGAAGGGCAGTTGGCTGAGAAGCTCCTGAGTCTTTCTGCAGTAGGGGCAGGTGGGCTTGATGAACACGACCACCTTCCCAGGCTGGATCTTGCTGTTGACGAACGCTTGAGCCATGCCGCCTCCCTCCGGGGGGGTACACACCTCCACTGTAGGTAGAGCTTTGGAGTAAAAGCCGCGGCTGACCGACCAGCTGGCTCTCATTTAAAGGAACCTCCCTGGAGGAGGAGTTTGCCCCCGAGGCGTGCTCGATTTTTAAAGGGCCAGCCCTGAAAGTCATTTCAGTTTGGAGCGATGCACCGGCTAGAGCTTTGGAGTATGAACAACTACATCCCGGGGTGTCATTGTCCCCAGCCCTTTCAGGGGTGCCCTCTCTGGAGAAGAAAGCAGAGCCAGCTCGCTCTTCGGAGAAGCTTGAAGGGTGCAGACCAGCTCCAGGGAGGGAGCCTGAGCAGGCAGGCAGGCACCTCTTAGAGTCAGTTCTTATTGCCCCCCAGGGCTTCCCTTGTGGCTCAGCCGTAAAGCATCTGCCGGAAATGCAGGAGACCTGGGTTCGATCCCTGGAGAAGGGAAAGGCTACCCACTCTAGTATTCTGGCCTGGAGAATTCCATGGACTGTATACTCCATGGGGTCAGACAGGACTGAGCCACTTTCACTTCACTTATTGTCTCTCAGAGACACGGTTTCTAAAAAAAAACACTCAGAATCATTCAAGAAGCAGAATGCACTGAAATCTATTTAGAAGTGAAATTCAGATTGTGACTTTAAGTCTCGTCTTGCCTGCCCTGTTTGTTGTCATTGTTTAATGGAATTACTCCACCACCTTCAAACATCTGGAGATTGCACAGAAGAATCTGGCCCTGCAGCCTCTCCCTGAAAAGTCAGGTCACCTTCATGAGAGGCAGCAGCTGGGGCTGAGGTGTGGTTGTCCTTTGGAGGGGACAGAAGCTGGCTCCCGGCTGGCTCACGCCTTCCAGATACCTGCTCTTCATCCATAAGCTTTTGAGTTTGTGACCCTTGAACAGCAGTTTAGCATGGAGGCAAATTCTAGCACAAACACTAATTTCAAACTGCAGATCCAGTAAGGGTGTTTTTCTCTGTTTGATCCCTTTCTTGTCACTGTTTGTGAGTCTGAGTGGTGTTCAGTTCAGTCACTCAGTCATGTCCTACTCTTTGCGACCCCATAGACTGCAGCACGCCAGGCCTCCCTGTCCATCACCAACTCCCAGAGTTTACTCAAACTCTGAGTCGGCGATGCCATCCAGCCATCTCATCCTCTGCCCCTTCTCCTCCTGCCTTCAATCTTTCCCAGCATCAGTGTCTTTTCCAATGGGTTAACTCTTCCATCAAGTGGCCAAACTATTGGAGTTTCAGCTTCAATATCAGTCCTTCCAATGAATATTCAGGACCGATTTCCTTCAGGATGGACTGGTTGGATCTCCTTGCAGTCCAAGGGACTCTCAAGAGTCTTCTCCAACACCACAGTTCAAAAGCACCAATTCTTTGGCGCTCAGCTTTCTTCACAGTCCAACTCTCACATCCATACCTGACCACAGGAAAAACCATAGCCTTGACTAGACGGACCTTTGTTGGCAAAGTAATGTCTCTGCTTTTGAATATGCTGTCTAGGTTGGTCATAACGTTCCTTCCAAGGAGTAAGCGTCTTTTAATTTCATGGCTGCAGTCACCATCTGCAGTGATTTTGGAGCCCCCAAAATAAAGTCTCTCACTGTTTCCATTGTTTCCCCATCTATTTGCCGTGAAGTGATGGGACCGGATGCCAGCTGTTGTCACTGTTTGCAAGTGTGAGTGGTGTAATATCTCACTTATCTCACTCTCACCCGAGTGTTGTGACACATTGTGGGACCTGCTGCTGTGTCCTGTGGGCCCACGCTCCCGAGTAGGGTGAGCGACACCCCTTGTTTTAGGGCCAGTTCTGACCCCTCTCTGTGTGGTAAGGTAAATAAAACAGGGACAACCACCTCCTCTAAAAGTGGACTCTCCTTTTCCCCCAGGAAGTTTTACAGTGAAACTCGGGCTGCAGGCCAGAGCTATACACTCAGTGATTGTCATGTCAGAGTCCCAAGCATAGCGTGACTAAGAGAAGGATAGAAAATTGACTCTTGGAAGCAGCTGTCATTATTCCTAAAATTAAGTGGCCAAACAGAAACCCAGGCTCTGAGTCACAGAGAGGGACTCTAAGTGATGTCTCTGTCACTGGAAAGAATGTGCTATGGGCCTGAGCGCTGAGGCGACTGGTTCTTGTCAGGCTTGGGACTTCCCAGCCCACAGCTTCGTTCTCTCTGGAATAAGCTCCTGGCAGAGTCCTTGTCGTCTGTCTCCAATCCCTTCTCTGCGCCTGGACTCCTGCGGCCAGGCCCCTCGCTGAAGCCCAGGGTCTCCTCAGGGCTTACCCGCCCGAGGGGCCTCAGCTTGCCTTGCACCCAGTGTTTTCCCCAGGCCCATTCTCCTCTCATGTCTGGGGTCACCTGTCCCTGTTCTGCTGGCTCCTTCTCCTCAGCGTGCGACTCAGGGCAAGTCGCTCCCTTGTTTCCAACCACCACCTTCTGTCCCCTTAAACCGTCCTGGCCTCTTCCCTACTTGCTGTTATGTTTGCTGTCTGGACGTCAGCCACGTCCCAGCTTCTCCTCTCCCCGATGCAATCTGACCTCCTTATCAGCCGTTCTGCTGAAACGCCCTTGGCCAGCCTTGATCATGGCCACCACGTTGATAAATTACCTTGTGGCCAGGTGTTCTGCCTGGGACCATCCCAGAAGCGTGGGTGTGGAGGTTTTTGGTGAACTGGTGGAGTGAAGCTCCCAAAGGATCTGTCTGTGTAGGGTCCTGGGGGGACTTGGTCCCTGGGGCAGAGATCAGGGTGCAGGGGTGTTGGTGGTAGTGGGGCTCTGTTGTCTGCCCTAGAGCTCAGGCCCAGGACAGATGGCCAGAGGACACAGCTCAGGAAGGCCTTTTCATGTGGAATACAAACATATGGCAAAGAAGGGGCTTCTCCACTTGGCAGACAGTGCTGTGGCTTCACCTCAGGGAGGAATTCAGAGCGTAGGCTACTCTATTGCCTTGGCATCATGAAAGTCTGGAGCTCTGGCACTGCAGGAGATGGAGCCCGTGGATCCTGGGAACAGTTCAGGGCAGGCAGCCACCACGGGAGCTGCCGTCCTCAAGTGCCGTGGACATCAAGATGGGGTGTGTGTGGAAGAGACACAAGAACTCTTGGTGGGCCTGTGCTCGACACAGCTAGGCACTCCCAGAAACGCTGGGAAGCATGGACTTTTTTCAAGGGAGTGGAGATGCTGCTCTGCAGATAGTTGGCAGTGAGCTAGTGATATATGTGAAATATGAAATTTTCTATTTGCTACTATTAATGTGATCTCATTTGTACCACAGGCTGACGAGGGTGGGGATAGTTTGGCCCACAAATGAGCGTTTCTCAGGCTCTTTTGCTTACTTGCCACTTTGCAGGATTTGACTCTGTGGATCACTCTGTGTCACGCCTCTCCCCCTCCCCTGCCAGCTCCCTTCTTCCTAATATCATATGCAACTTGATCTCTTTTTTCTCCCTGTATCCCTGGGTATTCTGTGCCAGGTTCTGCCTCAGGAATTTCGCCTAGCGTGTGGTTTGTCCCGGGGCTTGCACTCCTTTTCACTCGTGCACACCCTCTGTGGAAGATTTTATCTGCATGCACGGCTCCAGCTATCATCTTTTTGTTGATGAGTTCCAGGTTTACTTTTCTCGTCGAGAACACTTTCCTGAGCCTCAGGAATGAATCGTTCATTGCCTACCGAGAAGACCCACCTGGGGTTCCTCAGCATCTCAGCCTCAGTGGGAGCAAAATGGAAGCCACCCTTCCCTCTTCCAAATACGTGCCCTTCCTCCCGGACTCTGTCTTCTACCTGCAGGGCAGACACATGGGAAGCATCTTGACCGTGGCTTCCTCCCCTGCCCGCTGCTTTTTATTTATGCAGAGTCACCAAACTCTAACAGCTAAGTTGAATCTGAGCCATTGCCATGCTTCCACTGCTCGCACTGTCTTTGCCTTGAACCTGCTCCTCTCTCTGTCCAGAGTGGCTCTGACCTGTCTTTCTTTCTGTGCGGCTGACTTATGTGGTCCAGCACTATCCAGATCATGTGTAGAGTCCTCTGGGAAGACCCCTGAACACAGCTCTTTTCCCCACTGGGTTGAGTGCCCCTCAGCTGAGTTCACACGACATGCCATACCCTGACTCATCCCATTCCATTGTTCTTTTTTCACTCCTTTTCTGTGAGCTTCCTGTGAGCAGGGAAAGGGCTTTCATCCCCATGATACCGGAGCCCAGATGCACGCTGGTCTTTATCCACCTACCAGTGCACCCACCCCTTGGTTGCTGTTTAGTCCCTCAGTCGTGTCTGACTCTGTGACCCCATGGATGCAGCATGCTGGGCCTCCCTGACCGTCACTATCTCTCAGAGTTTGTTCAAACTCATGTCCATTGAGTCGGTGATGCCATCTAACCATCTCATCCTCTGTCGTCCCCTTCTCCTCCTGCCTTCCATCTTTCCCAGCATCAGGGTCTCTTCCAAGGAATCAGCTCTTCACATCAGGTGGCCAAAGTACTGGAGCTTCAGCTTCAGCATCAGTCCTTCCAATGAACATTCAGAACTGATTTCCTTTAGGATGGACTGGTTGGATCTCCTTGCAGTCCAAGGGACTCTCAAGAGTCTTCTCCAACACCACAGGTCAAAAGCATCAATTCTTCAGTGCTCAGGCTTCTTTATGGTTCCACTCTCACATCCATACATAACTACTGGAAAAGCCATAACTTTAACTGTCCTGACTTTTGTCAACAAAATGATGTCTCCACTTTTCAGTATGCTATCAAGGTTTGTCATAGCTTTGCTTCCAAGGAGCAAGCATGTTTTTATTTCATGGCTGCAATCACTGTCTTCAGTGATTTTGGAGCCTAGGGAAATAAAATCTGTCACTATTTCCCTTGTTTCCTCATCTATTTGCCATGAAATGGTGGGACTGGATGCCGTGATCTTAGTTTTTTGAATGTTGAGTTTTAAACCAGCTTTTTCACTCTCCTGCAAGCATTTATTAAACAGCTACTCTGGGCCAGACACAAAGATCCCATGCAGCCCCAGCCCTTAGGACTTTTTAGCCTTGTGGTGGAGGGGAGGGCGGGGGTATACAGACATAGCAAGTAAACCCAGTGTTGAGAGTATTCTACATGGTATAATAGAAATCTGTATGGGCATTAGGGTAACCAAAAGAGAGTGGTTATTCTTGCCTGGAGGGTGCTTAGGGAAAGGTTAACGAAAATGAGCTAGGCTAAATCTTGAGAGAGATGCTTTCGAGTCTTCAGGGTAGGGGAGTGCACTTCAGGCAGAGGCAACAGGAAATGCCAGGACGACACAAAGGGCACTTGCTGTTGAGTGTAGTCACGTGTGGATGGAGCATGAGGGATTTGAGGTGGAGAGTAGGAGAGAGATAGCTGGTGAGCGTGTGGATCGTGGGTGTCTTTTACCAAGCTGAAGAGTAAGGACTTTACACAGAGGAATGAGGAGCCTAACAGGAGTATTTCAAGCACAAGTAGATTTGCAGTTCGGTGTTCAGTGAGATCAGCACATTGTGACATCTCTCTCGTAACACAGTGAGTGGCAAAACACAGCTTGACCACAGGAGTGGTGGGGCTGCTTTAAAGCAGACAAACCTTTAGAATCCTTCAAGGCTCACCCTGGGACCTGTCCTGGCTTCCACAAGCCTTGCAGTTTGCAGAGGGGCAGCTCAGAAGGTGATGAGCCGCCAGGGTTCTGAGCTGCTCTCAAGACTTCCTAGACTCATCGCGGCTGCAGTTGGCCCTGTCTGTCTGTATGCAGCTCTAAGGGTTTGGCTGAATGAGCCACATTGCCAGCAGCTCTTTCCAACCTCAGATGCATGAAGACCCTGGTTGGTGGCTGTGCCTGTTTTCAGAGTCTGATCTTGTCTGATGCTCTTTCTCTCTCTGGATCTCTCTAGATCTGACCACAGAGGACCAGTGT
Source organism: Ovis aries (assembly GCF_016772045.2). NCBI lineage: Eukaryota > Metazoa > Chordata > Mammalia > Artiodactyla > Bovidae > Ovis > Ovis aries. Next base: position 92,780,264 of record NC_056058.1, read on the forward strand.
GACTCTCATTGTAGACTCTTACTCCCATTTGACCACAGAGGATTCTGGCTGACTCTAACCGTGGTCCTTTTCATACTGTTCATGGGGTTCTCAAGGCAAGAATACGGAAGTGGTTGGCCATTCCCTTCCTCAGTGGACCGCGTTTTGTCAAAACTCTCCACCATGACCCGTCCGTCTTGGATGGCCCTACATGGCATAGCTCATAGTTTCCTTGAGTTAGACAAGGCTGTGGTCCACATGGGCTTCCCTGGCGGCTCAGAGGTTAAAGCATCTGCCTGCAGTGTGGGAGACCTAGGTTCAATCCCTGGGTCGGGAAGATCCCCTGGAGAAGAAAATGGCAACCCACTCCAGAATTCTTGCCTGGAGAATCCCATGGTCAGAGGAGCTTGGTGGGCTACAGTCCGTGGGGTCAGACATGTGATCAGTTTGGTTAGTTTTCTGTGATTATGGTTTTCAATCTGTCTGCCCTCTGACGGAGAAGGATAAGAGGCTTATGGAAGCTTCCTGATGGGAGAGGCTGACTGAGGGGAAAACTAGGTCTTGTTCTGATGGGTGGGGCCATGTTCAGTAAATCTTTAATCCAATTTTCTGTTGATGGGCGGGACTGTGTTCCCTCCCTGTTTTTTGACCTGAGGCCAAACTATGGTGGAGGTAAGGAAGATAATGGTGACCTCCTTCAAAAGGTCCCTGCAGTTTCTGCTACACTCACTGCCCCCGACCCTGCAGCAGGCCACTGTGGAAACGCCAATACTTTGGAGCTAAAAATCCAATACTTTGGCCACCTGATGAGAAGAATCGACTCCTTAGAAAAGACCCTAATGCTGGGAAAGATTGAAGGCTGGAGAAGGGGACGACAGAGGATGAGATGGTTGGATAGTACCACTGACTCGATGGACATGAGTTTGAGTAAACTCCAGGAGTTGGTGATGGGCAGGGAGGCCTGGTGTGCTGTGGTCCATGGGGTCACAAAGAGTCAGACACCGCTGAGCGACTGAACTGAACTGTGGTCCTTCACCTTCCACCTCTAGGGGGCGCTGCTTAGTACTGAACTCAGAAACACGGCAGCTCCCATTAACTATAGACCTACTGTGCGCTAGGCTCAGTGCTAGGAGCTTTACATACAGTACTTCTCAACCTCACAGCGACTTTGAAAGGTAGATACTTGGAACCCCAAACCGACTAGAAGTTCAGCCATGGTCAGTAGTGGCTGCTCTCTCCAGCAGGCTCCACCACATACTCGAAAAGTTTCTCTGAAAAGTTGCCACCTTTTCTGAGATCCGGACTCAGTTTGGTATAATAGCACATCACCCACTAATACTGGTGCCCTCAGGGTCCCTAGTCCCTCTGAACTTTCTTACTGTCATTTGAGCTCAAGATTGTATTCTTCCACTTTTCCAGATGTTTCACCATAGGCAGTTCTTACTTTTTCTACTGATTCACGGGAGGGCTTTTTCTCCTCTCCTTAAGCAGATCACATCAGGCAAATCTAACTGAGCTATTTATTAGATATCTGTTTATCAGGGGAAGCAGGAAGGAAGTGGCATGTTTCTCTCTCATCTCAGCTCCTGGTGCTAAAGTCGCATATCTCACAGGGTGTCTGACCTGTCTCCTGAGGGATGGGTGTGCTGGAGGAAAGATGGAGGGTTAAGGACTCCCCTTGTGCTGTGAATCCTTGGATTCCCTCTAAGGGGTTCCAGGATACTTGGAGAGAAAGCACATAGATTTAGACTTCAGAGCATCATATAAACAAGCAGAACATAATACCCTAGTTTTTTTTTTTACAGCCCCAGCCTCTAATTAGGTTTAGCTGTTTGGATGTTTTAGATACAAAGTAAGGAAATACCCAGTTTAAACTGGTTTTCTTCTCTCTTTTTTCAAAATATTTCTTTATTCATTGCTGGGTCTTCGTTATGGCTCGCGGGATCATCAGTCTTAGTTGTGGCACATGAACTCTTAGTTGCTTCCTGTGGGATCTAGTTTCCTGACCAGGGATCAAACCTGGGCCCCCTGCGTTGGGAGCACAGAGTCTTTGCCCCTGGACCACCAGGGAAGTCCCTGAACTGGTTTTCATTAGAGGGCTTTGGTTTTCTTGGCTATCAGTTAGTTGGAGGTAGGAAGCTGGCTCAGAGGCTCAGGGGTCCAGGGCCCTGGGCGGGTGTTTCTGAGATTCTCCTGGTCCTCCCCTCATGACTGCAGGTTGGCTGTAGCTGGTGCAAGCATCCGTCCTCACGTAACTGTGATCAAAGGTAGGAGGAAGAGGGTGGCCCAGGCAGGGGTGGGCCAGGCGGGGGTGACACGGGCAGGGCATCCCCCCTCCACCCGCCCCTGCCCCCAGCACCCTTCCCTCTGTCTGCAGTGCTGCAGGTGGTTCACTGCCCACCCCAGGGCAGCGGCTCTCTTCCCCAAGTGTGCCGGCGTGTGCTTGATACCTGGGCTCTCTGGGCCAGCACGAGGAGACAGCGCACCGGTGGGTCATCGATCCGCCTTTCTCCGTCCCATGTGGACTCTGACTTTATTGTCTTCCACTCCCTTTCACCATCGAGAGCACGGCTCCTCGTTTCACTGGTGCCTCCTTCCCAAGGTAGCTGCACCAGAGGCGAAGGGATCTTCGGGACTGATCCATCACTCCTGTATGGGATGCCTTGGGCTGCAAGGAACAGACACCCCAACTCAGACTGGCTTAAATAATAATTTAAAACAATCAGACTTCCTTGGAGGTCCAGTGGTGAAGAGTATGCCTGCCAATGCAGGGGACACCGGTTCAGTTCCTGGTCTGGGAAGATTTCCAGGTGCCACGGAGCAACTAAGCCTGTGCACCACAACTGCTGAAGCTGGCACCCCATAAAGCCTGTGTGTCACAGCAAGAGAAGCCACTGCAATGAGAAGCCTGTGCGTCACAACTAGAGAGTGGCCCGTGGCAACTGGATAAAGCCTGTGCACAATAGTGAGATGCCCCCCAAAATTAATTAATTTTAAAAATTAAAAATAATATTCAAAACAATAAAAGTCTGCAAGTAGCGCAGCTTTGGAGCTGGCACAGTTGAGTGGCTTTGGCTCCACTCACCTGCCCTTGTGCACGTGATGGCTTCACCCTCAGCCTGGCAGTGGAGTCCCTCATCTCTGTGAACAAGTGTCCAGAGGAAGTGAGAAAACTTCTCATGTCTGAAGTTTTCCTACACCTCACTGGGTGTTGGTCCAGACTGCCCCCCAGGCTCATTCCTGACCCATGGATAGACACAAGGAATGGAATGATCTCTGTGCCTCTCCAAAGACATCCATCTTGAAGACTCAGGCCCTTACCTGGAGTGGAGATGGTTTAGCCTCTCCTGAGGGAAGGGGCTGTGTTGGGGAGGACTGGACTCCTGGGCAAAGCTGGGAGGAGGAAGGAGAACACGCGTGTCAGGGAGGCAACCACAGCATTCACTACCAGCTCCCAGGACAAACCTCTTGGGAGCAGAGAGCCACCAACAGGGACTTCATCTTGTTTCAGCAAATGAAGCTGAAAACCCTGAAATAAAGGATGACAGCTTCTGCTATTGAATAGATGGTTTTAACCACTTCTTTCCAGTAGTCATGTATGGATGTGAGAGTTGGACTATAAAGAAAGCTGAGCACTGAACAACTGATGCTTTTGAATTGTGGTGTTGGAGAAGACTCTTGAGAGTCCCTTGGACTGCAAGGAGATCCAACCAGTCCATCCTAAAGGAGCTCAATCCCGAGTGTTCATCGGAAGGACTGATGCTGAAGCTGAAACTCCAATACTTTGGCCACCTGATGTGAAGAGCTGACTCATTGGAAAAGACCCTGATGCTGGGAAAGACTGAAGGCAGAAGAAGGGGATGATAGAGGATGAGATGGCTGGATGGCATCACCGAGTCAATGGACACGGGTTTGAGTGAACACCGGGAGCTGGTGATGGACAGGGAGGCCTGGCGTGCTGTGGTTCATGGGGTCGCAAAGAGTCAGACATGACTGAGCGACTGAACTGAACTGAACCGAACCACTTCTTTGATACCTGCCTTCTGAGCCTAAATGTTCTCAACAGTTTGAGATCTGCCGTTTCCTCCTTTCTGAAGGCAGATTGTCAGGATGATATTTATCTGATAAATATCCCCTCCACAGTAGATGTACTACTTGCAGATCGAAAGCAGCCCCAGGCAGGTTTGGAGGCCATCCAAGGCTCTCCAGCTGGGAAGGGAGAGGCTTGGGAGTCAAGCCCAGGTGTGTCTGAGTCCAAAGCAGATGCTCTGTGCTCCACCCAGCACAGCCCACAGTCTTAGAGGGAGGCCAGCACCTCCCCGAGCCCTGTTGCGTGCTGGCATCCCCACCAGGGCATTTCTCTGCTGTATTTTTGCAGCCTGCCCTTGAGCCCCTCCACGGAACAGGCAGGCATTGGAGTCAACGAAAGGAGTGCCCAGTATCTCCCTTGGAGGGTGGAACCTCTCCTGCCAGTGAGTGCCCACCTCCACCCCAGACACAACTTTCAAGTAAGACAGAACATTTTATAGATTATAGAGCCAGGACAAGGAGGAAAACGGCACGTGTGTTTGAGGACATCATGGGAGAGACAGTCACAGCCTTGCTGGTGAAAGAGAAAATAGTGGTTCCAAGTGGGAGTGAAGATAAAATCACAATGCAGGGCTTTTCTGAAAGCACGCCTGAGCATATTCTGCTCTCACACGGGACAGTGATGCGTCTCCCCGCTAATGGCGTCATCCAAGCGCCAATTCCCCCCTTGAAGCTCAGCTTGACTCTACGAAGCTGATAAAAGCCCAGAAAGCTTAACTGAACTCACTGTAGGACGCAGATTTGACTTTCATTCCTGTTATCATCTAAGTTCTAGTCTAACTTTTATCTGGATACCTTTTTTTGTTGACACATATCCACTCCTGTGAATGGTCTACAAGCTGGTTGTTTTTCTTGCTAATTCCCCTGATGTCAGTACAAAAGAAAGCATTGGTGAGTGCTCAACTTGAATATCCATCCAGAGGCACTAATTTCGTAATAATATATGGCAATATGATGGAAGACTTAGGAAATTTTTTTTTAAAAAAGAGGCAGACCCGTGTGAACTGGTATGGGACAGACTCTTGTTAAGACACAGCAAGATGACTGCAGTTTGCTACCTTTTATCTAAAAAAAAAAACAACAACAACCTTTGTTTTTTCACTGGAATCAGGAGGCCAGAGCTGGGGGTGAAGAAGGGCAAATACTGCATTTTCTGTAGAAAACTGTCAACAGCTGGCGAGCCTTCCTTTTCGGGGCTTGCCGAACGATGATGGAACTGACCCTGTGATCATCAGCCCTCTGTCCCCACCACCTTTCCCCACCCTGGTTGGCCCAGAAAAGCATATTGGTGTTTTTCCTTTTCTCCCCCAAGCCAAATGAGAAGGGCTCCAAGAGAAACATTCTGAAAGATTGGCATGCCCCTGCAAAAGGGAGATGGGTAGCTCACTTGCCAATTGGACAGGCACTCAGATTGTCAGTACCTGGGTCTGCCCTGTGCTACTACCCGGGAGGGTGAAGAGCCTCGGGAGAGATGGGAGATGCGTGAGTTTCCCATGGGACCAATGTGCATCAGGGAAGGTGACAGCGTGGATCTGGTCATAGTAGCGGCAGGAGCCTGAGGACATTAGTAGAAGTCAGCCTGCAGCTGGCTCTGCCTCACTGGGGAGACTGTGTTTCTGTTCTTCAGAAACCCTCTCTGAAGAACTTACCTGGGTGCCCCAAGTGAAAGTGAAGTCGCTCACTCGTGTCTGACTCTTTGCGACTCCATGGACTGTAGCCCACCAGGCTTCTCTGTCCATGGGATTTCCCAGGCCAGAATACTGGAGTGGGTTGCCATTTCCTTCTCCGGGAGATCTTCCCCACCCAGGGATCGAACCCAGGTCTCCTGCATTGCAGGCAAACGCTTTACCCTCTGAGCCACCTGGGAGGCCCTGGGAGCCAGCCACTCAGGGGGCATGGCTGAGTGCCAGTGTTGGCCAGGATGCTGTGACCATTCACAGGGAGAGGGCCACAATGTAAGCAGCTAAGAGACATTTGCCTTTCTTCCCTGTTGCCCCTCTCAGTCCTCAGCCTTGAAAAAGGAGGGGGAGAGAGATATCATTGAGCCGATCATGTGCCCGCTCCAAGGGGCGGAGCGAAGGAGCAGATATGGAGGTCCCTCCCAGCCAGCAGTGGAGGTGGGCTTGGAGCTGATATGAGATTGGAATTTTAAACTAGAGTAACTAAAGGTGAACAGAAAGCTATGGGGTCTGTTCATCTTCTGCCCACCCTGTAGAGAAGGGAGATTGGACAGAGTACAGCAATAAGTCAGCAGTAAGTGAAAAGTAAAACACTCCAGGTTAGCTTTCTGCAGCATCGTATATTTAAACGTATATAGACTGTCTCTCAGTCATGTCCAACTCTTTGTGACCACATGGACTGTAGCCCACCAGGCTCCTCCATTCATGGGGATTTTCCAGGCCAGAATACTGGAGTGGGTGCCACTTCCTCCTCCAGACTATCTCTGGGCTTCTCAGCACGATAGTAAAGAATCAGCCTGCTAATGCAGCAGATGCAGGTTTGATCCCTGGTACAGGAAGACCCCCTAGAGAAGGAAACAGCAGCCCACTCCAGTATTCTCACCTGGAGAATCCCATGGACAGAGGAGCCTGGTGGGCTACACTCCACGGGGTCACAAAGAGTCAGACACGACTGAGTGCGCCCGCACAGAGTGTCTCTAGAGGGACACACAAAAAATGGTGAGCAGAGACTGACACTGGGGGCAAGTGGACAGAAAAGTTGGCCTGTTTCTCCTCTTTAAGGGATCAGGTCCACACTGAGGCACAAAAGCCAAATTCCTTTCTGCCCCGGCAGGGACAGGGTGCAGGGCTGGTGGGGGCTACTCTGCACCCAGCTTGTTCCTGAGAAGCAGAAGAGGTGAGGATGAGCCTGCATGCTCACACACAAGCCACGTGCTGGAAGCCAGGGACAGAGAGTGTCTGCAGGGCACAAGCCCTCCATCCGCGCGTCCTGCACCTGGAGGAGTCTCTCACCCACACCCTGGATCATGAGGACATTCCAGAAGGCTTGGAACCTGGCCTCAGTCTTCTCCTTAAATGGATCTCCTGCAAATGCTTGTCCAGAAAACCTCACCACGTGCAAGAATGAGTCATCAAAAAGGAGCCATCACGAGATCTGTGTACAGATGATGCCAGAAGAAAAGTCTGGAAGCCGGAAGAGAGGAAATGTCCACAGAGCATTACAAAGAGTACAAATGAGGACTTCCCATGTGGTATTGTTGGTAAAAATGACAACTACCACCCTAAATCCTGGGAACAACCTGAACACTCATGAGTGGTTTTTTAGTTGCTAAGTCATCTCCGACTCTTTGCAACCCCATGGACTGTATGTAGCCAAGCTCCTCTGTCCATGGGATTCTCCAGGCAAGAATACTGGAGTGGGCTGCATTTCCTCCTCTGGGGGATCTTCCCAACCCAGGGATCGAACCTGCGTCTCCTGTATTGCAGGTGGGTTCTTTACTACTGAGCCACCGGAAGACCCTGAAAATGACCCAAACACTCATAAATAAGGAAGTAATTACACAAATCTTGATAATCTATATAAATGACTTGAAAGCCTTAAAAATAGCAAGTTATATATGTATTCCTAAAAAAAGATCTTTAAGATATATAATTTTAAGTGATTTAAATAGGCAATATGAGGACATATGGCAAAATTCTAATAATACAGAATGGTGTTAGTATACAATAAAAGGAAAGTTGCTTCTTCACCCTGAAGTCCCAGCTGCTAAGATCCTCTTACCAAGAACACAGCCACTGTTCCCAGAAACTTGTACCTGGATATATTAATGAACTTTTTCAAAAACTAAGGTCAGAACAGCATGTGATTCTATTTGCATAAAATTTTAAAGTATATATGTATATGCATGTATATAAAATATATCATATATGTAATGCATAATATGTATCTGTATACATACACACTGGAGAAGGAAATGGCAACCCTCCAGTATTCTTGCCTGGAGAATCCCATGGACAGAGGAGCCTGGTGGGCTATAGTCCATGGGGTCACAAAGAGTCAGACGTGACGAAGTGACTAACACCCACACACACATACATACACACAATACAGTATAAAAGCAATATATATTACTTTTTTGAAAAGCAACTCAGGACCCTATTAATCAATCAATCAATTAATTTCTACAGTCATCTTTAGGGACATGACCAGCAGTCAGATGAGGGTAGGGTAACTTTGATCAAGTTGGTAGTATTTTACTTTGAAAATGTTTTCAATTATAAGACACATTCTGCCTGTAAGAGTTTCAAACAATATAAAATTATCTGAAATCACAGTGATCACAGGTGGCCGTTTGAGGCCGACCGGACAGAAACATAGGATGCTGGCCAAGAACCAGGAAGGACTGGTGGCACTCAAGGCCCGGGGCAGAAGTGCGGTGGTAAAGCTGCGGGAGGGGGTGTCTAAGCTGACCCTGGCGACACGGGCCTCCTGGAGTGCAGTTCGGTCTCATGCTGCAGGGGGCTGACCTCTATGAACAGGCTAGAGTGGGGATGATGGGCATGACTTCGGACTTAGGACCTCCAGGGCACTGCGGTTCTACCTTGCTCTCTCCTGGATCCGTCGCTGTGCCTACAGCCACGCTGTGAGTCCTCCTCAGGCCGTTCCACGTACAAGTCCGGGTGGGGCACAGACCTGGTGGTCCAGTCCGCAGCCGTGAAGTGAGCCGTCTGGGGGGCGCGTCTGGCAGCCGTGCTTCAGAGAGCCGCGGCTTCAGCCAGCACCTCGACTGGAGCCTCGTGAAGGCCCGGGCAGCCAATTGTCCATGGACTCCACACCCTCACACGCTGCGTGGGAATGATAAATGTCTGTGGTCACAGGCAGATACATTTGGGGCAATTTGCTGTGCTGCGATGGAGATCCGGTAAGCAGGCCTAGGCACCCAGGGCTCACCCCGCAGGCAGCAGGGAGGGGCGGGCGACGGGGCTTGATGTCTTCTCCCGCACTGTTTGAAGGCGGGGGTCGGGCTTCTGTTCAAGAGCTCCGTCAACGTAGGGTGTGATCAGCTTTCAGCCTAAAGGTCTTCAGAGCTGACCTGTGGGAAGGCGTGGGGCGGTTTGGGGCGTGCGTGCTTGCGTGTGTGTGTGTGTGTGTACAATGTGCATGTATGTTAATCAGCACTGAGCCCTTTTGCCTTCCACAAAGCAAAACAAGGGCCTATTGTCTATGTCCTTTGCCCCCAGTGTGACTATGAATCCTACTTTAGTTATGAGATCTTTTCAGTTTTCTTTTTCTCAGTAGATTTTTTAAGATTTTTTAAACTTTAGTTTAAAGTTTATCAAAAATAATTGAGAGGAAAGTGCAGATTTACCGTATACCCGCTGCCGCCGCACAGACAGAGCCTCCTCCGTTATCACCTCCCCACCACCCCCCCCCGGGGTTTGTTATCCTTGTTACAACCGATGAACCTACACTGACACATCATTGTCACCCCAAAGCTCGTAGTTAACATTAGGGTTCTCTCTTGGTGTCATGGGCTTCCCTGGGTAGCCAGCTGGTAAAGAATCCTCCTGCGATCAGGAAACCCTGGTTCGATTCCTGGGTCGGGAAGATCCGCTAGAGAAGAGGACAGGCTACCCAGTCCAGTATCCTTGGGTTATGCCTTCTACAGGGTTGAACAAACGTAGAATGACATATATCTATCCATCAGAGTCGTTTCACTGCCCTCAAACTCCTCAGTGCTCTGCTTCTTCATTTCTCTCTCCCAAGCAGGAGCTTTTTACTCCATGTCATACCATCTTCACTGAATCTTTCCCATCTGCATGTATCACTTCCATGTTTCAGTTCAGTTCAGTTCAGTTGCTCTGTCATGTACGACTCTTTGTGACCCCTGGACTGCAGCACTCCAGGCCTCCCTGCATCACCAACTCCTGGAGTTTACTCAAACTCATGTCCATCGAGTCGGTGCCATCCAACCATCTCATCCTCTGTCATCCCCTTCTCCTCCCGCCTTCAATCTTTCCCCAGCATCAGGGTCTTTTCCAATGAGTTAGCTCTTCACATCAGGTGGCCAAAGTATTGGAGTTCCAGCATCATCCTTCCAATGAATATTCAAGACTGATGTCCTTTAGGATGGACTGCTTGGGTCTCCTTTCAGTCCAAGGGACTCTCAAGAGTCTTCTCCAACACCACAATTCAAAAGCATCAACTCTTCAGTGCTCAGCTTTCTTTATAGTCCAACTCTCACATTCATACATCACCATTGGAAACACCACAGCCTTGACTAGATGGACCTTTGTTGGCAAAGTAATGTCTCTGCTTTTTAATATGCTGTCTGGGTTGGTCATAAGTTTTCTTCCAAAGATTAAGTATCTTTTAATTTCATGACTGCAGTCACCATTTGCACAAAAGTATCTGCATAAAAGTATCATTTTTATGTTTAATTTTTTACTTATTTAAAGCAGTATTGGGCATTAGGAAGTGGAGAAAAGCAGTATAGAATAAGTTTAAAGAGCTTTGGCAGGACAGAGGGAAGTGAGGAAGACAGGGAAATAGCTTAAGGAAACAGCAGGGGAGAGAAAAAGTATCTTTAATGATGGAGCATTGAGTACTTTTCTTGTTTTTCCAATTGAAGGAGGAAAATATAGTGAGAGAGTAGACAGAGCTGAGGGTAGGGGACAGAGGGCCAATAGTAGGGACACGTCTTTAGGGGAATGCTGGTCCAGGTTGGGGGGTTGGTTCTGAGGCTGGCCAGCGGGTGGGGGTGGGGGTGGTTGGGCAAGGCAGGGGCAGCTGTGAGAAGCCCAAGGGAGACTCCAGGCTCCAGCCGACATGTGGCTGAGATAGCAGACTGTGGTCTCCAGGCTGGAGAGGAGGCAAGTGAAGCCAGGAAAAGATGGTGAAAGAACAGAGTGGGGAGGGGTTGATGTCAAAATGAAGATGAAAAACTAGCTCAGTGGCAAGGATTGAAAAACAGTAATTTTTTTTTTTTTAAGTTATGCTCAGTAACAGGAAAGTCAGGCTCATCAGCAAGTATTCTGGATGTTTGACTGCATGACTAAATGTGAGCAGCAATGTCGGAAATACTGAAATGAGCTATAAAAGCTTTAAAAAGCAGTTTCAAGCCTTTCTTGGGAAACATAGCTTTCCTTTGGTTAACATCACACTACAGGTAACCTTGGTCTGTTTAGCCAGGGAGGCAGCACTGGAGGAAAACCATCAGGAGCCAGTTAGCTACCGATGCATCAACACGTTCATCGCTTCAGATTACCAGCTGTCCACCACCTGCCTCTCACGGAGGTGGGAGCTCTATTCACGCACAGCTGGCTCTGAGAAAAACTCCTTACACGTGAGCTGAGATGCTAAAGGAAAGGAATCACTCAGGGCCACGGCACCGTGAGTGGGAATAGGCAGCTTGTCCCACCTGGAGACAGGCGCTGGGCACATATATATGGAGTTGTCATTTGGAATAACTTGTCCAAAGTGCTTAAGGTAAGACTAAAAGAAGCTGAAACTGGAAGATAAAGACATGAGCTGACAGAAACCGTTGGACAGCATTCCCAGAGTGGTGGGAGATGAATCGAGAGATGCCAGCGTCTTAGCCATTCCTCGTTCTGGAAGCTTCCTTTCCGTTTCTTTCTATGCCGCCTCCTTTCATGATTCCTCCATAGGCATGGAGTTCCGTTCAAGATAGAAAAATGTTCTTCAATGGACTTCTGATTAATAAATTTCCCTCCAAATGCTGGAAGAGGATGCAGTTGTTCATAATAAAAGTATATCTGTCTATCTCTCTGTGCTAAGGTTTCTAGGGTCTAAAAATTAAGGTGCAAGAACTTCCCTGGTGCTCCAGTGGCCAAGACTCTGCCTTCCAATGCATGGGGTGTGAATTCAACCCTTGGTTGGAGAACAAAGATCCCACATTCCACACAATGTGGCCAAAAATTAAAACAAATGAGTAAAACTTGTTAAAAATCAAAGTGGACAACCATGTCTAATAGGACGATCTCCTTTGTTTTCTTTTTCCCCTCCGTGGTGCTATGCTGTACTAAGTCACCTCAGTCGTGTCCGACTCTTTGCGACCCCATGGACTGTACCCTGCCAGGCTCCTCTGTCCGTGGAATTCTCCAGGCAAGCATACTGGAGTGGGTTGCCATTTCTTTCTCCAGTTTATGAAACCAAAGTTTTGCACCATTTCTACAGCTCTCAAAGGCATCAGTTTCAGCAGCATGCTTGGATATCACTCAGACTTCCATGGTGTTATCCGAAACCACAAGCCACTTACTCTGCCTTCCAAGGTTGGGGGTGGGGGGCGAGTCTCCTTTGCATGAAAATAAAGATGTAGGGTATGCGCTTGTGCTGTATGTGTGTGTTTATATAATATATTTGTATATGAATGAGATGGACCTTTATATCCCAACATGAGTGTTTCCCAATGAAAAACACTTATTTTAAAAGTTACAAAATAATACCTAAATCTTAATATCTAAATCTAAATCCACGTGTGCATGGATCCATATACTGTTTGTGGTGTAACTGTCCAGAAAGAAGGCTGGAAAGCCGTACAGGAAGCTGTGGGCAGTGTGGCCTCTGAGCGGGAAAGTTGGGGGAACCATGTTGGTTTTCAGCTTTGCTCTGTAGACTTCTGTATTGTTGGAAACTGGTACCATAAGGATGCATTTGTGTAAGAAGAAAAAAAAAGAGGGACTTCCCTGGTGACCCAGGGCTAAGACTCCATGCTCCCAATGCAGGGGGCCTGGCTGGGTTCCATTCCTGGTCAGGGAACTAAATCCCTTATGCCACAGCTAAGAGACCTGGCATGACCAAATAAACAAAAATAAATATTTTTTAAAAAGACCAAAAATGAAAATGATGTGTTCAAATCTTGATGCTCTGGTGGGAAATGAGAGAATCAGAGGGTGGTGACCCAGACGTGAAATGACATATCCCAGTGACTAAGCAGAGCTTTGCTGGGAGCTGCCCGACAGAGGGACATGAGAGAGGGAACAGGGCTTAGAGGGCCCAGGCCCCTCACTTCTGCAGGTTTGGGGGCCACCAGAGAGCTGAGAGCAGACTGAGCTTGAAAGTTCATCTCTGAATGGCATGACCTGTCAGTAGCGCCAGGGCAGCGGCAAGGGGCCTTTTAAAGGTCGCTGGGGAGTAATTTCTCGACACTTCTCAGAAGATGCAATTGTAGGGCTTCCCCTTTGGCTTCCGAGTTACTAAAACACAGCAGTGTCTGTGGAGAAGATGGACCGTCCCCCTGCGACTGGCCATGTCTGGGTGCTCCGGCCGGAGGCGGCCCCATGACTCTGGGACATGGGCCAGACAGGGACACGCGTAGGGACAGGCGGTCTCCTTATGAATGGAAACAGCAGGTGATCAGAAACCGTGGGGATCTTCTGAGAATGAAGCTATCACCCCAAAGGAAGGCGCATGGGAATCTCAGCTCAGAGACCCAGCCTTCGAGGTCCTCCTTTTGCTCATGGGGAGCAAAGTAACGGGGTTCCTGAGACCTTCAGGTGCCCAGCACACTGAGAACAGGTGGGGCTCATGAGTCAGTCATCTGAACCCCTGCCCTCCCACCAGATTTCAGGGAAAAGGTGTTTTCCCCAGCACGAAAGTTAGAAATCACTGATGCAGAAGATGCCCATGAAGGAGGCCAGAGGGGCACCTAACTACAGGACTGGCCTGTCCATTTGTGATAGGAGTGATGGGGCCGCCGTGAGTGATATCTCTGTTCTCAGCTGACCTGACTCGCCTGGAGCCCTTGCTAGGGCTTCAGGGCTCCTGGAGTCACCTGCCCATTGTCTCGGGGTCAGGAAATTGTCCTTGAACTCCCAGCCAGTGAGACAGGTGATGGAAGGGAAGAGAGATGAGGGGCTTGTCTCCCTCCATGGATGAAGGATGTGCATTCAGACCCTGCCTTCTGGGCAGAAGGGCTTACAGCGAGGCCACGAAAACCCTGGACCCCTAATCTGCAGCTTCCCCAGGGCCTGCTGTGGCCTTGTTCTCCCGCATTGACCGGGGCAAAGGGCCTCAGCTGTTACTGGCAGTGCCAGCCACACCCCTCTCTAATGCTCAATAAAGGGTGACTGGGAGCCCCACCTCCAACATCCAGGATACCAAGGGAGACTCAGGAGGAGGAAGGCTCCCAACCCAAGAAGGGGGCCCCTGGCATTGCTGTGTGTTGGTCTGGAGTCTGTGGAGCATGAAGACTCTGAGCACACACAGAGAGGTTTACCTGAGGACCCATGATGGAGAGATGGAGACTGGGGCTGGTAAACCATCTCACGGCCCTGGGGGGATGTGCAGCCCAGGTTTGTATGTGATGAGTTTTCTTTCAACCTGTCTACACAGGAGATGTACCCAGCAGCTTTAAAAACATATGCCTGAATTCCACCCCCTAGACCTGCTGAATCAGAACCCCTGGGGTTCATGCTCCCACCAAAGACCTTCCTTCCTTTGTCCTTTTCCTTGTGGAAGGCTAGAGGGCTTTGGAGTTGGGTTTTTCTCTTCCCCCGGGTCAGGTAGGCTCTGATAAAACCCCAGCCTGTTAGACCATAGTTAGATAGTTAACTCTTGAGAACAGATCTTGTTAAGATGCTTTGGCATCTTTCTGGGGAAGCTTACCTCTCCTGTGAGGGGCTATTTTACTGAAAAGTTACTCTCCTGTGGCATGAAACTGGGTCTCCATTATGCTGGCTAAGAAGTGCCCTTGCTTCCCTTTGGAAATATTCCCATGTACACACGGGAGCTATTTTCCCTTAAAAAGCACAAAGATTGTGCTTACTTCAGCAACGCAAATATACTAAAATTGGAACAAGACAGGGAAGATTAGCATGGCCCCTGCTCAAGGATGACAGGCAAATTCGTGAAGCATTAGGTATTTTTTTTAGCTTCTTTTGTAACCCACTTTTCCTTCATGTTTTGCTTCAGAGAAGCCAGACCAAGTAAAATATAATATCAAGGTCATTTTTTAAAAAAAGCTGAGAGATTTGTTGAGAGGAGGATGCGGCAGATTTGCAGGCTGAGGATTCCTGTGTGGAGTTTTCCCCTGCCCTCCTCACGGGAACAATGCTCAGGCCGTCGTGTTCTGAGTTCCCAGATCCTTGCCTCGCGTGGAGAAGTGGCCAGTGTCCAACCGTTTTCTGCTTTAGAATGCAGACATGGGTTTTGAAATATAAGGAGGCACTGGAGAGTGAGGGGGCGGGACTGGGCTTTGAGGGCAGGAAGTGGGCGTGGCCTGGCTCCCTGGCTCGGTGCGGTGGGTCCTCGGTAGCAGGGACCCCTGTTGCCCCTCGCCATCTGCATGTCGACTGTGATACACCCGGGCTAAATCAGGTGAAGGAGGCCGTGGACACCTGGGGGTGAGGACCTGGGGGCCCGGCTCCTGGCTTTTAAACTTTTTCTTTTGTATTGGGGTTTAGCCGATTAACAGTGCGGCAATCCTTTCAGGTGAGCAGCGAAGGAACTCAGCCCATCCACGTACACGTATCCATGGACTCTGAGAGTCCCTTGGACGGCAAGGAGATCCAACCAGTCATCCTCAAGGAAATCAGTCCTGAATATTCATTGGAAGGACCGATGCTGAAACTCCAATACTTTGGCCACCTGATGCAAAGAACTGACTCATTGGAAAAGACCCTGATGCTGGGAAAGATTGAAGGCGGGAGGATTAGGGGACGACAGAGGATGAGATGGTTGGATGGCATCACCGACTCGATGGACATGAGTTTGAGTAAACTCTAGGAGTCGGTGATGGACAGGGAGTCCTGGTGTGCTGCAGTCCATGGTGTCGCAAAGAATCGGACATGACTGAGCGGCTGAACTGAACTGAATTCTCGCCCAAACTCCCCTCCCATCCAGGCTGCCACATAACATTGAGCAGAGTCCCCTGGGCTGTACAGTGGGCCCTTGTTGCTTACCCATTTTAGATATAGCGGTGTGTAGATTTGTGGGATCCTTGCGCTATAGGGTGATGGAGTGATTCCCACCACTCGCAGCTTTGTTGGTAGATCGTTGAGGAAGGGCGTTTCACCCAGTGGCTTTAAAGGAGGGGGTAGGATTGAGTTTGGTGCCTGGATACAGAAGAACAGTGCCTGAGCAGGTCCAGCAAAGCTGGAGGTGTGATGGGGAGCCCGGCAGAGGAGAACCCCACAGCAGGTTAAAGAGGGACGTGAGGACCGGAAACCTCCGCGGTTTGCTGTGGGGTGTGCATTCGGAGTCCTCCGCCGCCGCTCCAGGACACCTTGTGTGAAGCCGCACCTGGTTCCTGATGCTTCTGGGCGGCTGCCTTCTCCTCCCCCTCCTTCCTCTTAGATATGTTATTTATTTCTTTTGGCCCTGCTGGGTTTTCATCACTGCGTGGGCTGTTCTCTAGTCTCGTGAAGCGGGGGCTGCTCTGTCCCTGCGGTGCGTGGTCTTATCCTCGTGGTGGCTTCTCTTGCTGCAGCTTGCGGGCCCTAGGTCCTCCTGGGCATCAGTGGCTGTGGTTCCCGGACTCTCGAGAGCACAGGCTCAATAGTTGCGGCTCATGGGCTTAGTTGCCCTGGAGCGTGTGGGATTCTTCCCTGACCAGGGATCGAACCCGTGTCTCCTGCCTTGGCAGGCAGATTCTTTACCACTGACCCACCAGGGAAGCTCTTAGAAATGTTTTAAGGTAACTCTGGGTCACTGTTCCCGAAGGTCGTACAAAGAGACACTTCCTCTTGTTCCTGGCCTCCAGTTCTTCTCTCTGAATGCAGCCACAATTCCCTGGTTCCCTGGTTCTTGCTGGAGGAGATGGTTGTGTACTATTTTCTCTGAAACAGTAGCATATCTTCTGGCAGTTCTGCCCTTGTTGTGGTCACAGAAGCATTTATCCAGAGTGTATGGAGCTCCAAGGCGTCTTTATAATGCTACTTTGTATTCCATTTTTTGAGTGGACTGTGATACATTTAACCGGTTTCCTGGGTTTGGGGTTGGTTCAGTCTAGCAGGACTGCTACAATGACTCTCTTTGTCCTTGGAGCCTATTCTTTCAGAGAACTCGGGGCTCTCAGAGTGATCCAGAGCCCACAGTTGCAGAGACAGCCACAGGGGACTCAGAGGCGTGAAGTCAGAGGACCAAGAGAGATTAAGTGCCAGGGAATGTTAATATCGGAGAACCTTGGGGCTTCTCCCCACTGGGAACTGGAGATTTAAGGGATCCTGAAGAGATCCACCAGAGAATTCCCTGGTGCCGCTAGTGGTAAATAATCACCCGTCAGTGCAGAAGACATGAGATGTGGGCTCGATCCCTGGGTCAGGAAGATTCCCTGGAGGACGGCACAGCAACCCACTCCAGTATTCTTGTCTGGAAAATCTCATGGACAGAGGAGCTTGGCGGGCTATAGTCCCTAGGGTCACAGAGTCACACGACCGAGCAACTTAGCACACACGCCTACAAAGATCTCGAGGGCTGATCATTCAGTTTCTCTCTTCTTTGCCTCCCAGTAATCCCTTGACTACCCTGATCCATAATGTGCCTGCAGTGGAGTCTTGAGAAGGAAAGCTCACCTTTACAGTCCCCTGCACCATTTATTCATAGGCCCTCCAGAAAATCTGATTTTATTGAATCTATCTTATTATTATTGGGGAACAAAACTATAGCATCTGCTTCACTGTTGCTGTTTTTCTTCCCCTGAATCTTCCAGTGGAGAGCTGCAGTCCTGGCAGACACCTGCCATTTATTTCTGGGGATCAGCAGAGGGTGTTTCACAGGCACTTAGTCATAAGCCCTTTCAGCTGATGCTCGATGTCCCTGGTACTCTGCACTTTCTTTCTGATGCTGGCTCCATCTCTTGGGGTCCTGCTGCTGTTTGCCTGGGCTGAGCAGGGTTCCATACTTCTGACATTGCTTCTGACATCACTTCTGACAGCTCTGAGCTGTGAGCCTTGCTCATGTCCTGTAAGTCCCTGCCATGTCACTCTCCCACACAGGCAAGCACAGGAATTGTTCAAGTTCAGGTGTGGCTTCATCTTCCACAACTGGCTCCACATTCAAGGATTATGAAACCTGGTACCTCACCCCTTCATGACCTAAAAAACCAAATGGAAATTCCCCTGGGAGGAAGAAGTAGGGGTGGCTGTTGTGTAGACACCTGCCGAGTCTCTTAATAGTTGAACATTAAGGTGAGCAGTCAGCTGACGCCACCTTAATGGACTTAATGGATGATGCAACTCAGTGGACTGAAAGGGCCTCAATCTGACACAGTAATGCACCTAGCTATTGTTACTCATCCTTGATAAGTCCATCCATTGTGCAGGAAAAAAAAATTAGGAAGAAAGGTTTACCTCAAAGAAAGGAGAAAGGGAATTATGCAATCTTTCCTTCTCACCTAGTGGAGTTCTATGGCAAACTCGCAGAAACACCAGGACTGACTTTGGTTATGCTGGAATTTTCCAGCGTGCCGTAAGGACCAGCAGTCACTCTGATTGGTTGGAGCCCATGCCATCTAAGATGTTAAGTATTTTAAATAGGTCTGGGTGTGTATTCTGAAAATCTGATTCAATATTACACAATAATTTTATATATGGAAAACGAAAAAGGATTTCTTTTGTGAGTCAAACTATGGGAACTGACTTTTGGCAAAATCCTTTTGTGGGCCACATGGGAAAATGCAAAAGATGGAATGGAGGGAAGGGACCAGTGGGGACCAAACCAGAATTTGGGGCAGTGGTCGTGTGAATTTTTCACTTGTCTGAGGGGCATGTGGATGAGGAAAAGTTTGAGAAACACTCAACTACATAAAATAGAGGTGATGGAGGTGATTCGGATTAGGTACCAGTTGGGGTAATGTATGAAGAAAATCTATAATAACCTTCCCTGTGTATGTTGGCTGTGAGTACGCATCGTTAGGCATCAAGCCTGAAGGCACCCAGGCCTGTGGTCATTGAAGTGCCCGTGGCAGCCTGTGTCCCTGTGGGGCCTGAGCATTCTTCCTGGACGCCTGTTTGTTCTCGTCATTCTGTGCCTTTGGGCCTCCGTGCTGGGAAAGCACTTCCTGAAGCAGAGGTCCACGGGGAACCAGTGTGTAGAGGTTGAGAGCAGGACTTCAGGGTCAAGACGATCTACTTGCAAATCCCTCAGACCAGGTGGATTCAGGCAAGGGACTTCATGTCTCCAGCTCGAAGTTTCCTCTTTGCTGGACGGTGTTAGATGGGATGGTGTTGGAACCACCCTCAGAGGGGAGATGAGGATCACACGAGATGTTATCCTGCAGTATTTTCCACGGTGCCTGGCCCAGATAAGTGTTCTCGCAGCAAGTGGTAGCTGCTACTGCTAATACACAGGATAGATACTGATTCTCAGGGAGAGATACTACCAGTCTGACTTCATGCCGGAAAGAGGAGGCAGAAATGTCAGGAAGGCACAGGAAAAGGTGATGGCCTTTTGGAACCAGGAAAAGATGATGACCAGGAATAAAGACTGTAAGAAAACTGTAAGACTTTTGAATTTTGAAGTTCTCCCAGTCCTCAGTTCTAACAAAGAATAGAATCTGTTTCCTGGTTTTCAAGAACATCAGAGGTAGCTAGAAAGACAAGTCTGCCCTCTGTTCTAGGCCAGGCCAAATTTGGGAGCAGAGAAACTTCCAGGAAAAAGACAGAAAAATGAAAAAGCTGGTATCCTGGGGCCTGCAGGAATGCAGAAAAAGTAGCTGATAACCAAACAAGACTCAAAATATGGCTCTAGGGGCTTGGCTGGCCTGTGGTGCTTCCTGATACAGTGGCTCCTGGAAGCCAGTTTACCCAGGAACACTCCCTGCCTGTGCTGGGTCCGAGTTTGTGGCTTACTTGAAATAAACATTTACTTAGTGAACATATCAGTGAACAGGCAAGCTAGCTTTGCGAGCAGTCTCTGTTATTTAGCTGCTCTCCAGCCCACCAGAGGCATCTTGTATGCACTGTCTGATCAACACAGACAGCAGCAGAGAACAGCTGAGCCGATGAAGAGGGTGCACAGCTGTGGTTTCTGCCAAGGCAACATCCCTTCTTCCAGCAAAGATTCTGTCTATTCCTTTTGGGGAGCCACCCCTCTCCCTACTCTTGATTTGGGTTTCATCCTTTAAGACTCAGTTCTAGCAGGAGGTGACCTCTGCTAAATTCTTCATCCCAGTGAGGGATGGTCACGTGACACCGCTAACCAAGCAGAACCAAATCATTATGTTTAAGGAGGGACAAATGATCCAAGCCAAGACAAAGAGATGCAACTCCTGGTACCTGGCGTATTGGGACACAGATTCTCTTTTCCTAGAAGACTTTAAGTCTGTATGCCTGCAACTGTTGGCATTTTGCCTTCCCTCCGGGAGAGCCCAAGTGAAGATGGAGCTGGTCAGCATAAAGTGGGCCCTTTGCTGTCCTGAAACTACTATGTGTGTGCATGCTCAGCTGCTCAGTTGTGTCCGACTCTTTGGGACTCTGTGAACTGTAGCCCGCCAGGCTCCTCTGTTCATGGGATTTTCCAGGGGGTTGCCTTTCCTTTTACTGATGATTCAGTTACTTTGCTGGTTCTAGGGATGTACTTTGGGGTTTAGTCAGTTATGTGCATTGCATCTGAGGTTCCATGTCTTTGTTTCTGGAAAGAGAACAAATTGTGTCTCCTAATTGAACCTGAGAGGCAAAATACAAACTGTCTAGTTTTACATGGTTCGACAAATGTGCTTTTATAACCTGTGGGTCAGATGAGATGTGGTCCTTTCTGGTCCCCGCACGGACACTCTGTCCTCCCTTCTGCAGTGTGTCCGGAGTATCCCCCACTGCTTGTGGCTCCGGGAAGGTCCCCAGTGAGCTTCAGTGCCCTCATCTGTAAAATGAGCAGCTTGGACTAGATCAGTGGTTCCAAGTTAGAGGAAAAAGCAGGGGGGTGCTTTGTTCAAAGCTTGTACAGAACCCTACCAGCTGGAGCTGCTGGGGCTGGGGTGGGAGTGGGGTGCTGGGGCTCCTCCTTTCCTGGCCTCCAGGGTGCCTCCCTGGGTGCCTCCCCCAGCCCCTAGGACTCTGAAAGAAAGTGAAAGTGAAGTCACTCAGTTGTGTCTGACTCATTGCGACCCCGTGGACTGTAGCCCACCAGGCTTCTCTGTCCATGGGATTCTCCAGGCAAGAGTACTTGAGTGGGTTGCCATTTCCTTCTCCAGGGGATCTTCCCAACCCAGGGATTGAACCCGGGTCTCCCGCACTCAGGCAGATGCTTTACCCTCTGAGCCACTAGGACTCTAAGGGGCCAATAAAATGCCCACATGTTTACCAAGGCCCTGTACTGCACTGTGCTCAGCCGCTCAGTCGTGTCCGACTCTGTGCAACCCCACAGACTGTAGCCTACCACGCTCCTCTGTCCATGGGAACGTTCCAGGCAAGAATACTGGAGTGGGTTACCATGCCCTCCTCCTCTCCAAGGCCCGATCTCCCTCCAGACATTTCAGCTCTCTTCACTCCCAGTGCCACCTCTGTTGTGAAAGCTTTTCAGTGCCCTGGCCCACACAGATTGCTTCTTTCTTTGTGGCCCTGTCACATTCGTGAGTATATCACACACTCTGGCCTGTGTTTTTAAACTGGCCTGGGTATGGAGATCGGAGAAGGCGATGGCACCCCACTCCAGTACTCTTGCCTGGAAAATCCCATGGACGGAGGAGCCTGATGGGCTGCAGTTCATGGGGTCGCTAAGAGTCGGGCACGACTGAGCGACTTCACTTTCACTTTTCACTTTCATGCATTGGAGAAGGAAATGGCAACCCACTCCAGTGTTCTTGCTTGGAGAATCCCAGGGACGGGGGAGCCTGGTGGGCTGCCGTCTATGGGGTCTCACAGAGTCAGACACGACTGAAGCGACTTAGCAGCAGAAGGTATGGAGACCTGTTTTCCTTGAAGTGACTCAGCAGTCACTTGGGAAGCTGAATGTTCTGAAAGAATTCCAGGGATGGGGACAGAAGCTTCGTTCAGGCTGTGGCAGGCTGCCCTCACCACAGGGCACATATCTGGGCAGAGCAGAGCTACAGCAGACCTCCATATAAGGGTTTCCCTCATAGTTCAGTCAGTAAAAAGCTCTGCCTGCAATGCAGGAGACCCGGCTTCAATCCCTTGATCGGGAAGATCCCCTGGAGAAGGAAACGGCAACCCACTCCAGTATTCTTGCCTGGAGAATCCCATGGATGGAGGAGCCTGGCGGGCTATGGCCCATAGAGTTGCAAAGAGTTGGTCACGAATGAGCGACTAAGCTCGCGCACGCACACACACACACACACACACACACACACGGCCCACGTGTGGGTCCTCCCGCTCTAGACCTCGCCCTAGTGCACGCATCAGCCTGGCTGTGGTGGCGGGAAGGTCTGGAGGAGATCTGTGTGAGCTGGGTCGTGGCCTCACCTTTCAGCATCACTGGGCCAGCCCCTGAGATAGGGGAATAAGTCACTTCCCATCCCCCACCCGACCCCATGTTGGCTTGGTCATTTCCTTACCACTGCCTTCCCGAATAGAGCGGTTTACGGTTGTCAGCCTCACTCTGGGTCCTGTGTAAACTGAGAAACATTCCATGCAATGTGATTTCATTTCCCATCTTGCCTAAGCTCGGGCTGGGGAACTGAAACCAGTTTCCGAGGCTCATAGAGACATCGTGGTTGGAGCGCCACCTAGTGGCAGCACAGAATAGTGCTTGTGAGGAATCTTGCGGAAGGGTGGGTGGTGAGATTAAAGAGCACTCTCTATTTGATCTCCACAAAAGATTTCATTGAAAATATGCTTTAAGGCAGAGTTATCCTGAACGTAATTTTTAGCCTTTAAAAAATGATTCCAAAGACATGTCTGCATCACCATAATGAATACTTATTATTACGTGAAAGTCGCTCAGTCATGTCCGACCCTTTGTGACCTCATGGATTATACAGTCCATGGAATTCTCCAGGCCAGAAAACAGGATTGGGTAGCCGTTCCGTTCTCCAGAGTAATCTTCCCACCCAGAGATCGAACCCAGGTCTCCCGCATTGCAGATGGATTCTTTACCAGCTGAGCCACCAGGGACTAGTGGTACTTATTATTATGCTGCTGCTAATTGTGTCCGACTCTGTGCTACCCCACAGACAGCAGCCCACCAGGCTCCCCCGTCCCTGGGAGTCTCCAGGCAAGAACACTGGAGTGGGTTGCCATTTCCTTCTCCAATGCATGAAAGTGAAAAGTGAAAGTGAAGCTGCTCTGACTTTTAGCGACCCCATGAACTGCAGCCCATCAGGCTCCTCTGTCCATGGGATTTTCCAGGCAAGAGTACTGGAGTGGGGTGCCATTGCCATCTCCGACTTATTATTATAGAGTACTGTAAATATATGAGACTGGGAAGAATCTGTATGAAGTTTAACATCCCATTTAAGTTTCTATTTAAAAACATTTGATACATCCAGAAATAATATACCATGTAACGATTTAAAAAGAAGGTTGTTAATATAGAACTGGCTAAGAGATATTAAAAGAAGGAGGTACCTTATAGAACTGTATCAAAAGCATGCTGCAGTTTATGTGAGAAAAACATTAGAAAATAAGCATATAAACTTGGTCTACCCAGAACTTCTACTACTAAAGCGAGAGACTGATTCATTCAGCTCTGAAGAGCAAGGGACACTTGCTTCTTCCGGCCACAATATGTTCTCAGATGACTTAGAACCTAGCAAAGTGTCTGAGGATCCATCCTCTTGCTGTGCAGCAGTCCTCTTGGGGACCCCACTGAAACCAGTAAGTAAATGCTGCCCTCCCAGGGGCCCCCAGGGGAAGGACCGATCTTAGTGCTGTGAGAACCCACATTGTTTTTAAGACAGTCACAGAGAGACACCGAGGTGTTAGAAGAGTCTAACTGACCCAAGGGCGCAGAAGCAGTGTGCATTCGCTCCATCACACTATCCTCAGAAAGCTGTTGAGATAAAATCTCATATCTGAGTTCAACCACTGCACTGATAATGGGAAACTTTTATGCCTCAAAGGCCAAACAGCCACCTGTGGGGATAGCAGCTGGCTTCATTATGTCTAGGTTCGATCCCTGGGTCAGGAAGATCCCCTGGAGAAGGAAATGGCAACCCACTCCAGTATTCTTGCCTGGAGAATCCCATGGATGGAGGAGCCTGGTGGGCTACAGTCCACGGGGTCACGAAGAGTAGGATACGACTGAGCGATTTCACTTTTCAAGTACTTAATTGGGAATTAAAGAAAATCCTGCCTTGAAATGGCCACGATGGGGTTCTTTTGACCCTGCAAAGCTGACTTTTGTGTGCACAGAGAAAGCTAGCAGAGAGCAATTTCTTATCAAGGCTGTCAGTCAGCCTCCTGGATCCCTGCCTGCAGGGTCTGCTGGAAGCAAGAGTGGTAAGAATTTTTCTCTTTTCTAAAATTAGTTGAGCCAGAGAAAGTATTTGTAGGGCTTAGTTCCTTGGATCCTTTGGCTTGAAAATTCTTCTATGCTCAGTCACTCAGCCATATCCGACTCTGACCTCTTTGCCCACCAGGCTCCTCTGTCCATGGGGTTCTCCAGGCAAGAATACTGGAGTAGGGTGCCATTCTTCTTCATGGGATCTTCTCAACACAGGGATCAAACATGAGCCTCTTGCTGTCTCTTGCATTCTGAAGGCAGATAAAACGCTCATCTTAAAATGCTGTACCTATTTTAACTGGAATGCAGAAGACTCTAAAGTCTTCAAAATTCCAAATTAGCCTTATCGAAAGATCTGTTCTAGAAGGCTAATGAAAGATTAAGGATATGAAAAGTACCTAAAACAAACAAAAGCTAAAGACTGATGTACTGGTCTCAGATGGCTTGCAGCGGCTTGAAGCAGGCTTTCAGTTCCTGGCCAGAGATTGACATCGGGTCACGGCAAAGAGAGCATCAGATCCGAGCCGCCAGACCAGGGGGTCAGGGACAAGGCCCTGGCCCTTCGGCTTTGCAGAAAAAGAATTCCCACAAAGACAAAGGTAGTGAAACACGTGGAGTGATTATTGGAAAGAAAAGCTACAGCATGTGTGGACAGAACACAAGCCGACTCGGAGAAAGACCGCTGTGCCCTCATGGTAGTTTACATCACTTCTATGTTTGCAAGTTTAAATCACCTCTACGGGGCATTTCTTCCAGGCCTCCTTTGGCCTGTCATTTTGATTTGCCTGGTTCAGAGTCCGTACCAGGTATGTCTCAAGAGTCTCCCATGTGTGCGTGCGTCTCTTAGTCAAGATGGGTTCTCCTGAAGAGGCTGTGGGTCATTAGCATCGCCGAGCATCACTCCCGTTTTGACCTCCAAGCAGCATGTGTAGTCAGGGAGGTTTCCTGACTTTGAGAAGGAGAACTATGGACTGGCTTATCTTCAGTCTGTGCAGGGCTCAGCCGCCTGCCCTGCTGTTTGCCCTGGGGGCCCCATCTATCTCCTGCCTCGTAACTATCTATCTATTCCTCTCTATCCTTCATTTGAGTGCTCATTCTAGTAATCCTCTGAGTTGCCTGTCCACCCTGGACAGACTACTAAATGATTGCTTTAGAAATGGGACCGCTTGAGGCTATAGGCAGAACCCTTCAGCTCAAAGGCCAAGCCGAGGGCCATAATTGAAGAATTTTTTAAACCCAGGGAGGATCCTCAAAAGTTTTTGTAAATGGATTACCCAGATGTGAGGCTAACTGAACTCATAAATTTAGCTGATATTCTGAGTCTGATAGATTTTTTTTTTTTTTTTTGGCCTTCTTCTCTTGAGCTAAATGAGGATAAGAAAAATATTCCAACATAGTTGAATTAGTATGTCAGTCCTTTGATATCATTAAGGTGGCCACCCAGTTTTTTGAGGAATTAAAAACAGCTGTCCTTGTTTTACAAATCTTGTCTTTTCAGAACTGGAAGTGTGACTCTGAAAACAATTGGAAGCCTACCAATCCTTTTACTACTCCCCAAACCTTCTCTGTTTATCTTAAAAGGCCTTTAAGTATTGAGAAAGGTCAATAAAGTCATCAGCATTAAGTGTAATACTTGTTGTTATTTTGTTGTTTTTTAGTTGCTAAGCTGTGTCTGACTCTTTGCAACCCTATGGACTGTAGCCCACCAGGCTCCTCTGTGGGATTCTTCAGGCAAGAATACTGGAGTGGGTTGCCATGCCCTCCTCCAGGGGATCTTCCTGACCCAGGGATCAAACCTGCATCTCTTACATCTGCATTGACAGGCAGATTTTTTTACCACTAGCACCAACTTTGGGTTCTGTCTGCAATATTACTGGTTTTAATCTGTGTTTCACAGGTATAAGGAAGCCTTTCTCCTCAAGCTAACTATGACTGACAGCAGTTTGGTAAATTATAACTTTGTAAGTAAAATCAAAACTCTTTTCTCTCTACTGGATCCCTCCAGAAATTGGAAACTCTTAGGTTTCCAGCAGCCTCATCAAGAAGGTGAATAAGAAAGGCTGCCTCCTAGCATGAGACCTCAAGAAGAGAGGAATCCACCCAAATCTAAGAGATACTGCAAGCGATTCTGATGGCAAGTCCTTGTTGTGGCTTTCCTGGCTTGAGAGGCATTTTACAAGTTCAGTTTGAGATTCTTTATGAAAAGTTCTAGCACAGCCAACTTCAAAGAGCCTGTATGATCAATTACACTTGTGTAAATGATCAGGCTAAGTTTATTGAAACCAGACTTATTTTGCAAATAAATTAGTCTTAACTTGGCTATATTTGGTAGAAATTAGCTTTATTCTAGAGGGGGGAAATTATATTCAGTGGGCATTAAGTAGCAGTGTTGTTGTTTTTTGAGAGTTATTTTTTTTGGTATGTGTGTTTACTGCTTAAGATTCATTTCTCAGATGGCTCCTTGTTGCTCTGTTACCTTATTATAAAGTTTGCTTCTGAAGCGTAACACAATAATTGTATCTTTGGGGGACGATCAGATGCCCCGTGACCTGCAGCCAGAAGATTGTGCATGATCACAGCTATGCCACTCTTCCTGCTTAACTGCAGGACACACTTCACTTTCGAAGGGGTTAAGGTGACCGCCTCCAAAGCATCTGAAGATACAGGGAAAGGGCTTGATGGCAAACACATGCACTTCATTTCCGTTTAGAAAATATTCCTTGTGTGAAATTTTAAAGTGAGGAAATAAGGCAAGGCTGAGGGGAGAAATGTAAAGGGAAGTTTTCTGGAACAGCAGCCTTTGCCTAGGAGGGATAACAACTGAGGATGTGTTTCTCATAGTTGGCCCTCACCAGGTGAAGCTGATCAAGGACCGTGAACTCAGGGAGACCCTGGCCCACCAGCCTGTCACTGGTCCTAACTGAAGAGTCTTCCTTAGCAGCAAGGAATGAGGTTTGTTTTAGCCAACTGTGTTTATTTTTGTTTCCTCTTTTATTACAGTATAGTTGATTTACAATGTTGTGTTAATCACTTCTATTCAGCAAAGTGATTCAGTTATACGTACATGTGGTGATTTAGTTCACTAAGTCGCGCCCATCTCTTTGCAACCCCATGGACTGAAGCCAGCCAGGCTTCTCAGTCCGTGGGATTCTCCAGGCAGGATTACTGAAGTGGGTTGCCATCTCCTTCTCCAGGGGATCTTCCTGACTCAGGAATCAAACCCGGGTCTCCTGCATTGCAGGCAGATTCTTTACCGACTGAGCTCCCAGGGAAGCCCCTATACATACATATACATTCTTCTTATAATGTATTCGTCTATATTATGATTTATGGTAGGATATTGAATGTAGTCCTCTGTGTTTACAGTAGGGCTTTATTGTTGATCTGTTCTGTTTATAATGGTTTACATCTGCGAAGCCCAACCTCCCACTCCAGCCCTCCCCCACTTCCCTCCCCCTTGGCAACTACAGTCTGTTCTCTCTGTCTCATCCTGTTTCACAGATAGGTTTCTGGCATGTTCTAGATTCCACAGATAAGGGATATCATATGATATTTATCTATAATCTCTGGTTGCATCCATGTTGCTGCAAATGGCTCTATCTCGTGCTTTTTTGTGGCTGTGTAGCATTCCTTTGTGTAAATGCACAGTATCTTCTTTATGCATATTCCTCTGTCGGTGGACATTTAGGCTGTTTCTGTGTCGTTAGCCAACTGTGTTTAGGCCTGTGGATTCATTCCGTCCTCTCCAGAGAGATCCAGAGTACTGGGTCTCTGTCCTTCATTACCAATAACCGCAAGAAACCTGCTCCTGGCCAGCACAGTTTCCCTCTCAGTGAACTTCTACTTCATCGCCAGCTTATGTTCCTTTGTTTGATAAGTCAGTAGACTTAGCTTTTTATTTCATCTATTCATCTATGCACTCCTTCATCCATTTTCCATCCACCTCTTTGCCTATTATTTCTTTTTTAGCTCTGGTGGTCTTCATTTTATTTGTTGACAGACATAAATAAATCAGTATATGTAAAGCACTGATAAGTGATAGCTATTATTATCTTTTTCACTCACTAGTATCTTGTGTATATAAGAACAGCATGTCATTGAAACATTTTAGTTCTGTGTCTTTGGAAGTAACATGAATGAGAGTCCTTGACTTCAGCTGACAGGAGGTTTCTAACCCAAGTTTGTAAGTGACCATGTGGTATTCAGGAGTGCCTCATCTGGTGTCTAGAAAGAAGCCTGGGAATATTCTGAGGCTTTTCAGTGGGAAAGAGGCTGATAGATTCAGATCTAAATTCCAGGTCAAACACTGGTGTTTGAAAGACTACTCGTTGTGATGCTAACCTAATGGACTTTTGAAAATCGTAACTCTGAACTCTTTAAGAAAACGGGTTAAAAGGTAGCTTGTTGGTGTACATGTATCTGGAAGGCCTGTTTCTACAGCTCAGCCTGTGTCTGCACTTGCCCGTGTGCACACAGCCTTGATCTCACACTGTAGACTCCAGCACAGCACACAAGGGTGGGCCCTTGGTACCAAGGAAGTGATTCTGTCTCAGAGCAAAGAAAGACCGAGGACACTTCTCAGTAAGTCACACAGAATAGGCCTGTTTTTTCTTGGACCTGCCGTTCTGTGTCCCCAGAAGCTCTTTGTCCCGCCTCTGACGGCCTGGTCAGTCACCGCTGCAGCGGTAGTGGGCAGTCCAGGCCCTCCTGGTGAAGGCCAGCCCACGCCCCATCTTCCATCCTGCTTGCCTGGACTCTCGTGGCCCACGTTTGAACCAGCCAGTGAAGGAAGGTCACGGGCAGTTTTGAACCAGCTGCCAAGTGCTACAGAAGCTTTAACCACAGAAAAAAAGGGGGGAGGGGCGGTGGGGGGACTCTGAGATCAGGGCCCTAGATGCCACTTCCCTGCTTCTGCAGGTGGAGGGGCGGGGAGAAAGACCACCGGGGACTGCCTGACAAAGATGACAGTAGGGACACTCGGACAGAGGCCGCAGTCCAAGCATCACAAGCTGGGAGCTGCTTCACGTGCGGGCTCCTCCTCTTCTGATTGTCCTTTTAGCTGGAATGAATTATTCACTTGCAATCTCTGCTTGTGCCAGTTGTCCAGCTGGTGTGGCTGCAGCTCCTTTCCCCAGACCAACACTGAAGAGCCTACAGAAGCAGGAAGGAAGCGTGCTTTCCAGACTGCTCCCCCACTGTGCTGTTTCCTGAGACCAGTGCCTCGAGCTCTCATGTTACTGTCAAGAGGATGTTTGAGTGTCCTTTCCTTCCCGCCTGTGATGCATCCAAGGCACCCAAAGGCCACCTGGTCCAGTTGCTTTCCGGTGAGCCCCATCCGTGCTGCTCTGGGGCCTTGTGGGTCATGCCAGGAGGTGCACACAGGCTCTGCCCTGTGTTATGGTGGTGGAGGCATGGGGTGCACACTCTCCTGAGAGTGGCCCGTGACTGGTCCACCAGTCGTGTGAGTGGGAGGAAAGGCCCTTCACCCCAGCCTCTTCCTGGTGTCACAGCTTTTTGTTAACATCTCTTTGGTGCATACACACACACACACACACACACACAGACACACACACACACAGAGCCATTGCTCCCAAGGCATTCCCCTAGTTCAGGAAGGACTGGCTCTTCCTGGTTACAAAACCAGGTTGTAACAAACTTTTCTAATACTCTCAGATGTCAGAAGTCATTTATGGCCTAGTTTGGCAAGAATTAGGAACTCAGCTAAAGAGTTTTCCTGGCGTAACTGTCTCCAATTCTCAAACCAACTCTATTGCTGCAACTTCTACACTGTAGAGTCAGTGCTTCTTGCTAAATTAACCAGCATCCTGGGATCTTGCTTTATATCAGCACCCATCCCTCTCTGCTCATTGAAGATATTTAATAGATGCTTCTCAAGATACCCTCACAGGCTACTTAAGAAGAGATTTTCAGTTTACAGTCACCCACCCAGTTATTCCTTGAAGGCTTGGATTCCTTTCTCTCATAGTTATTGCTTTAATCTACTGCCTTCCACTGAACCATGAGACAGCAGATTTTCAGCCTACAAGGCTGAAAGCATTGAAAGCATTATCTAAAGGTGCAAAATGGATTAAGTTCCTACTGGGAAAAGAGAGCTACACAACAGACTGTTTTGTGCAAATACAGTTTCTGCCTCAGAGAACAGTCACTCAGGCAAGATTTTTAAACTGTGCCTTTGTTTTACCTGATTGATAAAATGACACACAAATCCAGACAAAATGAGAATGTGGGAAATTTGAAAAGTAAGAACACAAAGGCAGTTAGACATAATCTCATCATCCAGAGATAGTACTATTAACATTTTATTTCCTTCTGAGTATTTATTTTCACTTAACAAAAGCAACAGGTTTCATTTCTTAAAGGATAGTTTTAAGTTTACAGCAAAATTGAGCAGGGACTTCCCTGCTGGTCCAGTGGTTAAGACATCACCTTCTGATGCAGGGGGTGCAGGTTCGATCCCTGGTGGGGAAGCTAAGATCTCACATGCCTCTTGGCACCCCCCCCCCAAAAAAACCCCAAAACATTAAAAAAAAAAGGAATATTGTAACAAATTCAATAAAGACTTTAAAAATGGGCCACATCCAAAAAGCCTTAAAAAATAAACTGAGCTGATAGTAAAAATATTTCCCATGTGTCCTCCTTTCCTGCCCTCAACTTCTCCTGTACTAACATCTGCGCTAGTTGGCACAGTTGTTGCCACTGATGAAACACTATTATTATTAAGTACAGCCCAGCAGGTGCACCAAGTTTCACTCTCGTGTGGTGCGGTTCCTGGTTTTGACGCCTGCCTGGATCATGCATCTGCCCAGGCAGCCTACACCCATCAGGTTGCCCACTTCCTTTCTATCTTGTCAGATCCAAGCAGCTCGCGCTTCAGCAAGCAGCTACCGCTCCCTGCTTTTCATGTCGGAGCCTGACAAGACTCCTCTACCTTATTTGCCCTCTGCCTCTCCTTGTCCATAAACTCATAGACACCACAGGACGCGTCAGCCTATACTTAGCCAGTCCCCTGCGTTCATATTGTGGATGGTTTTCCCCCTTATATGGAATATTTAAAAATCAGTTCATGGAAACAGCTTTCCGTGATCTCGATAACATTCAGGAACAGTTGAGGAAGGCGCAGTGCCATGTGGCGTGCCCTGGCACCTCCAAGAGATAGGTGGGTTTTTTTTTTTCTTTTTTGGTCTGAGGGCTTGAGGCCTGTGCTGAGTGCCAGTTCCCACCTGGCCTCCCTGGTGTCAGTGGGGAGGTGGGGGAATCCCCCCCAGCCCTCCCGAGTCCCAGCTTCCTTGCTCCTCCAGAGAGGACCGCGCTTCAGCATCGCTGCCCTCTCACTCCCATCCATCCGCGCCCTTCGGTGTCTTCATATGGAAACACGGCGCTATTTCCTTTTGCTTTTCAGACTGGTTGGCCTCCTGGGGCAGTGAGCCCTGGCCGTGCTGGAAGTGGACTAGGGCCGTGTGGATGGCTTTAAGGCACATGCCACCTGGCTCACCTGGCTAGGACAGACTGCCTTCCAGAAACGGCAAAGTATGGAATGCTTTTGATGCTTTCCAACTGTGGTGCTGGAGAAGACTCTTGAGAGTCCCTTGGACTGCAAGGAGATCCAACCAGTCCATCCTAAAGGAAATCAGTCCTGAATATTCATTGGAAGGACTGATGCTGAAGCTGAAACTCCAATACTTTGGCCACCTGATGTGAAGAGCTGACTCATTGGAAAAGACCCTGATGCTTGGAAAGATTGAAGGCGGGAGGAGAAGGGGACAACAGAAGTTGAGATGGCTGGATGGCATCACCGACTCAATGGACATGAGTGTGAGAGAACTCCGGGAGTTGGTGATGGACAGGGAGGTCTGGCGTGCTGCGATTCATGGGGTTGCAAAGAGTCGGACACGACTGAGCAACTGAACTGAACTGAACTGATGGAACGGGAATGCTGTCTGGAAAGTTTTCACCCGCAGGTGAAAGACTGGCAACATCTCTTTGCCCATTTGCATGTAAGTGCACGTCAGAATTAACAAGAAGAATAGCACTTCGTTGTGGTGGCGGTGGAACTGTTAGAACCATAAAACTCTGTATCTGCAGAGCCTGGCCTCCTGCGTGGGTCGTGTTAGCCGGAGCTCAGCACGGCGGGGGATGCTGTGGCCGCAATGCAGGGCCAAGGGGGGGTCTCTGAAGTCTTCAGAGCTGGCGCTGCCAGAGGTGGCTCCTTGCTTCTGTTCCAGGTGCCACAGCTGGTTTGTGGCAGAAGTGGACGTTGCAGCCAGGACAGCAGTGTCCACATCCCCCATGCAGGCACGCTAAAGCCTCTTTAAGAACAGGCCAGGCAGCCCTTCAGCCTGGGTAGACACCTTTCAGAGGCCTCTGCAAGCCTGACCTCCTGTCTGGGGGTCCCCTCATGGGACCAAGAGCCCAACTGAGAGGCCTTGTTTGATTTTCCATCCAGAATCCCACCTGTCCCCTGACCTCTTGCCCAGAACTATTTATTCCAACCATTCCTAGCCTGTTGCCCTGGCTCAAAGCAAAGTAAACGAAAGGTTACCTCAAGCCCTCGAGCCCTGCTCAGAGGGGTCAGAGAAAATGAGTCCTGTGGTCATGTGGTTGGTGAGTCATTCTTGCCCCTGAAACAAACACTAAAATAGACTCCAGTGCAGGGCCTAGGAGGGCTTTGAGAGCTGAGAGGCAGCAAATGCTAGAAATGTAGTCTTTGGGCCAGAGACACCTAGGTTTGAATCTGGTTCTGACTCCTCTGAGCTGTGTCACCTTAGGCAGACCTCTTAACCTCTTTGGGCCTTACTTTGCTGTTTTTCAGTCGCTGAGTCGTGTCTGACTTTTGTGACCCCATGGACTGTAGCCCCCCAGGCTCCTCTGTCCATGGGATTTTTCAGGCAAGGATACTGGGGTGGGTTGCCATTTCCTCCTCCAGAGGATCTTCCTGACCCAAGGATCAAACCCGCATCTCCTGCATTGCAGGCAGACTCTTTACCACACAGCCACCTGGGAAGTCCCAAACAGGGCTAATGATAGTGCATAATAGTGCATATCTTATACAGCAGTTGTGAGGATTACCTGAAAATAAACAAACAACAAACTCCACAAAGGTAAAGTACTTAGCCTGCTGCCTGGCCTGAGTAAGCTCTTGCATGCATGCTAAGTCATCTCGGACACGTCCAGCTTTTTGCGACCCTATGGACTATACCACCCACCAGGCTTCTCTGTTCATGGGATTCTCCAGGCAAGAATACTGGAGTGGGTTGCCTTGCCCTCCTCCAGGGCATCTCCCCAATGCAGGGATTGAACCCGCATCTCTTTGCATCTTCTGCATTGGCAGGCAGGTTCTTTACCACTAGCGCCATGTGGGAAGCCCAAGTAAGCTCTTCAGTTCAGTTCAGTTCAGTCGCTCAGTCGTGTCTGACTCTTTGCAACCCCATGGACTGCAGCACACCAGGCCTCACCTCACTGTCCATCACCAACTCCCAGAATTTACTCAAACTCATGCCCATTGAGTTGGTGATGCCATCCAACTATCTCATCCTTTGTTGTCCTCTTCTCCTCTTGCCCTCAATCTTTCCCAGCATCAGGGTCTTTTCAAATGAGTCAGCTCTCAGCATCAGGTGGCCAAAGGATTGGTGTCTCAGCTTCAACATCAGTCCTTCCAATGAACACCCAGGATTGATCTCCTTTAGGATGGACTGGTTGGATCTCCTTGCAGTCCAAGGGACTCTCAAGAGTCTTCTCCAACACCACAGTTCAAAAGCATCTATTCTTTGGTGCTCAGCTTTCTTTATAGTCCAATTCTCACATCCATACATGACTACTGGAGAAACCATAGCCTTGACTAGATGGACCTTTGTTGGCAAAGCAATGTCTCTGCTTTTCAATATGCTATCTAGGTTGGTCATAACTTTTCTTCCAAGGAGTAAGCGTCTTTTTAGTTCATGGCTGCAGTCACCATCTGTAGTGACTTTGGAGCCCCTCAAAATAAAGTCTGTCACTGTTTCCACTGTTTCCCCATCTATTTCCCATGAAGTGATGGGACTGGATGCTATCTTAGTTTTCTGAATGTTGAGCTTTAAGCCAACTTTTTCACTCTCCTCTTTCACTTTCATCAAGAGGCTTTTTAGCTCCTCTTCACTTTCTGCCATAAGGGTGGTGTCATCTGCATATCTGAGGTTATTGATATTTCTCCCAGCAATCTTGATTCCAGCTAGTGCTTCATCCAGCCCAGCATTTCTCATGATGTACTCTGCATATCAATTAAATAAGCAGGGTGACAATATACAGCCTTGACGTACTCCTTTTCCTATTTGGAACCAGTCTGTTGTTCCATGTCCAGTTCTAATTGTTGCTTCCTGACCCTCATACAGATTTCTCATGAGGCAGGTCAGGTGGTCTGTTATTCCCATCTCTTTCAGAATTTTCCAAAGTTTATTGTGATCCACACAGTCAAAGGCTTTGGTATAGTCAGTAAAACAGAAATAGATGTTTTTCTGGAACTCTCTTGCTTTTTCAATGATGCAATGGATGTTGGCAATTTGATCTCTGGTTCCTCTGCCTTTTCTAAAACCAGCTTGAACATCAGGAAGTTCATGGTTCACATATTGTTAAAGCCTGGCTTGGAGAATTTTGAGCATTACTTTATTAGCATGTGAGATGAGGACAATTGTGCGGTAGTGTGGGTATTCTTTGGCACTGCCTTTTTTAGGGATTGGAAAGAAAACTGACCTTTTCCAGTCCTGTGGCCACTGCTGAGTGTTCCAAATTTGCTGGTATATTGAGTGCAGCACTTTCACAGCATCATCTTTCAGGATTTGAAATAGCTCAACTGAATTCCATCACCTCCACTAGCTTTGTTCATAGTGATGCTTCCTAAGGTCCACCTGACTTCACATTCCAGGATGTCTGGCTCTAGGTGAGTGATCACACCATCAGGATTATCTGGATCATGAAAATCTTTTTTAATATAGTTTTCTGTATATTCTTACCACCTCTTCCTAATATCTTATGCTTCTGTTAGGTCTGTACCATTTCTGTCCTTTATTGAGCCCATCTTTGCATGGAATGCTCTCTTGGTATCTCTAATTTTCTTTAAGAGATCTCTAGTCTTTCCCATTCTATTGTTCTATTATTCTAAAGTAAGCTCGTAAGATACTGTAATTTTTATTATTCAATCACGAGGAAAATCCCGAAGCATCAGTATTTTGGGTCACTGGTGTCCCTCACACAGTCTGTGAACACTGTTGCCAAAGCAGCAGCACCCTTCATCTGACATCTTTGCCTTGTTTTTCAGGCTTCCTGCTTTCACAAACCCGCCTGGATTTAGGTCCATAACCTCTTAGGCAAGAAAAGTTTCCTATGAGCGTGACATATATGAGCACAACCCTCAAGAGCCAGGGAGGTTCTGGCAAAACCACTCACAGTCTGTAAGTTTCCTGGGAGTTTCCCAGTACCCGCCACCTGGAAGCTGCTGAGCTGTGCCTGCAGACTGCTCCCTCCCGCAGCCAGCGGTGGTTGACTTCATCTAGATGTCAGCCCTTGATCTGCTCCATGCTGACAGCCTGACCTGACCGGCTAGGGGATTATGACAAGCCTTTGTTTCCATGTGGGCGAAATCTTTGGAAAAGGGGAAAGCTCCTCAGTGAGCCGTCATCCTCAGACGTGGCTAGGTTATGAGTAATTCTACTAGCAGAGCCAGGGAGCTGGCAGTCCTTAGGTTGAGACTGTGTTACTAGTTGTACAGAGCAGTGGGAGAGGAAGGGGGATACTTGATGCAAAAGCCTCTGTCAGCTGGGGAGCTGCTTACCAACCCAGAAAGGCATATGATGATGTCCACTCTGGGAGGTCAGTGCAGACAGTCCTGAATATGCAGCCTCGCTGTGTTCCTGCACACACGTGGGCACACACACACACCAGCCACATGCTATGGTGAGGAAAGGAGGGTGCGTGGCCTCGAGGATTGGTTTGGATAAAGGGTGCACATCCCTGCTAGTGTTTTTGTTCTCTTTCCAGAATGGACCGTAGCCTGCCAGCCGCCTCCGTCCCTGGGACTCTCCAGGCAAGAACACTGGAGCGGGCTGCTGGGCCGCCTCGGCGGTCCCCGGCAGGAGGCTCTGGGTCCGCGGTCAACTCGAGCCCGCCGCGCCGTCGCCGGCGTCCAGCAGGGGGCGCTGCGCCCCAGCCCGCCTGCCCTCTCTCCCCGGCCGAGGCCGCCGCGACGCCGGCC
Organism: Ovis aries; assembly: GCF_016772045.2. Taxonomy (NCBI): domain Eukaryota; kingdom Metazoa; phylum Chordata; class Mammalia; order Artiodactyla; family Bovidae; genus Ovis; species Ovis aries. The sequence goes on from NC_056058.1 coordinate 92,816,892, forward strand.
AGTCGGGGAGCGGGTCCGCGCGCGCACGTCCTCGGGCGTCCGCCGTGGCCAACGCGCACGGTGACACGCCGGCTGGACGAGGCCCTTTGTCAGAAGCCGCGGGGACCTGGCGTTTCCGCACGACGGGAAAAACAAAGGGCTTCTGCCTGCCTGGCCGAGGTTGACATTGGCTCACCCACTGATCCCCGGGCTTTTGCAGGCAGAATGAGTTCGTGCGAGATCGCAGGACCTTGCCATGAGTCACACTCACTTTCTGTAAATCCAAGTCAACAGCACACTTCCCCTCACTTTGGGCCGTTGCTTGAAGTTTTAGGTCACCGGGTGCTGTTTGCGTTAACAAGAGACTCGAATATTTCACAAGTCCTTTTTTTTTTTAAAGGCAAAACCAACTTGGGGGGCAGATTTGCAGTTGAAGAGTTTTGGTTGCTCTTAGCTCCCCAAATAGGTTGGCCTTATATATTATTTACATGTTTCAGAAGTCTGCCATGTAAAAATTCAAGGGAAACTTGCAAAATATTTTCTGGCAGGGGGCCCAGGAGGGGTTATTCAGGGAGATAACCATGACTGGACCAGGCGTGGGAGCAGGTAGGTGAGGAAACTAGCTCAGAGCTGCTGCTTCTTCTTTTTTTTTTTTTTTTTTTGTAACACCTAGAAAAAAAAAATTGTAGACACCTGGAGTTGATCTGTACTGAGGATTATGGGCAAATTTTGATATTCTGGGAAACAGACAAGATGGGATTAAAAGTAAAGAGACAAACAAGAGACCTGGGAGGATTTGGAAGGGTTTGAGCCAGTGAACAAGGAGCCTGAATAATACCATCAGGTGGAGCACCTGAAGAGAATTAACTTGGAAGGTGGTGGAGGCTCGGGGAAAGCTTTTCATTGGCCACTGGCCTGGAATCCACTGTACATCGGGTAGCGTCCCTGGGCCTTGCAAAGATGTTTCCCTCGCCAGCCTTTCCAGCAGGCTGCTCTGGATCCTTCTTCACCACATTTAGGGGGAAATACATCCCCAAGAGAATATGAGGTGGCACTAGTGGTTAAGAATCCGCTTGCCAGTGCAGGAGACGAAGGTTCGACCTTTGGGTCCGGAAGATCCCCTGGAGGAGAAAATGGCAACCCACTCTGGTATTCTTGCCTGGAGAATTCCACGGACAGTCCATAGGGCTGCAGAGAGCTGGACGTGACTAAGCACATACACATCCCCCCAAAGTTCCCTGCACCCTCATTCCTAACTTTTAGCTAATTGCCACCTGCCAGGACTTTTTTCTGTTGATATCCAATCCCCTTTCTCATCTCATGAAATCTCAAATCTGATTGTCTCCTGAAAGTTCTCCTACAGAAAGCTCTATGCCTGGTGAAATTTTTGTGCTTTTTTTTTTTTTTTGTATGTACTATTATTTTTAAAAATCCTTTTATGGTTTTATTGAGAAAAAGGATCTCTGGGGACCAGAGAAGGTAGGAAACAGTTTGTGGTCTCTTTTAAGTTCCCTTTTCCTTCCAGGCCTCGTGGGGGTGGGGCCTCCAGCTGCCCTGCTGACCTCTTGCTTTGGTGGGATTAGGGTCGGGGGCTGATGGGAGGGACGTAAGGACAAACACGGAGCACCTTTAGACACAAGGATCTGGACGTGTCAGGTAAGTGAGCAAACAAATAACCCTAGATAGTTAGAAAACCAAGTCCAGCAGAGTTTGCTGCTGCTGCTGCTGCTAAGTTGCTTCAGTTGTGTCCGACTCTGTGTGACCCCATAGACAGCAGCCCACCAGGCTCCCTGTCCCTGGGATTCTCTAGGCAAGAACACTGGAGTGGGTTGCCATTTCCTTCTTCAGTGCATGAAAGTGAAAAGTGAAATGGAAGTCACTCAGTCGTGTCCGACTCTTGGAGACCCCATGGACTGCAGCCTACCAGGCTCCTCCGTCCATGGGATTTTCCAGGCAAGAGTACTGGAGTGGGGTGCCATTGCAGCAGAGTTTAGCCTCACCCAACTAAACTCACCCCAAACCTACCCCTCGAGGCACACAGGAAGCGTGATGCTCCTGTGTGTAATATCTTCTCATGATTGTATGCAACCTCATGCGCAATTCTTGGCTTGTAATATGAATTCTACCCTTTCCTTCTTTGCTCAGAAGAACACACTGAAGAAAATGAAAGGATTCGCATTCTTTGAGTGAGTGTGTGTGTGTGTGTGTGTGTGTGTGTGTGTGTGTGTGAATTTTATATATATATGTATTTTATGTGAGGGGTGGGGATAAATGCCCACTGACACTTGGCTAATAGGTTATAACTGATCCCAGTACATCAGGGCAGTAGAGAGTGGTAAGGCCACACACACATACGTACGTGCACACACACATGTTGTCTATTCTGTGTAATTTTGGAAATTGGGAAACAAATTCCTAGAGAACTTAAGTGAATCTCTTGAGACTGTAGTATGTCAGAGGTGCAACTGAGTCTTCCAGTTCATGCCTTTAAACTTCTATCTTTTGTCCTTTGTGAGGTACCTGGGGATGAACAGGTGCCTGTCTGATACACGCCATATTCCGTTTTCAGAGGAGCTGAGATCAGGTATCCCCTACCAGTCCATCCTAAAGGAAATCAGTCATGAATATTCATTGAAAGGACTGATGCTGAAGCTGAAGCTCCAATACTTTGGCCACCTGATGCGAAGAACTGACTCATTTGAAAAGACCCTGATTGGGAATGATTGAAAGCAGGAGGAGATGGGATGACAGAGGATGAGATGGTTGGATGGCATCACCGACTCGATGGACATGAATTGGGTAAACTCCAGGAGTTGGTGAAGGACAGGGAGGCCTGGTGTGCTGCAGTCCATGGGGTCACAAAGAGTCAGACACAACTGAGCAACTGAACTGAACTGAACTGACAATTTGAGAAGGGTTGCAAGGACCATCATTCCCCATTGTGCTGGTGAGTATCCTTCTCAGGAAGATGGCGCCTGGCATTCATGAAGTATGTGGGCCAGTGTATTGCTCAATCTTCTCAGGTTGACAGTATTGGTTTTCTGTAATTTGAGAGGAGTGTGGCATGTCAGCTCAGCTTTCCTCATGCACCCCTCATCTCTTCCTGAGGGTTGTTGGCCTTGTGGAGATTTCCTGGAAGTATTTTTAGTGTCTGAGCCTCTGTGTTTGCTCAGGTATCTGGGGCCATGGTTCAGCGACTTGCACAGAGGCACCTGATGGAAGTGGTGACTGGAAAGCCCAGGAATTGTCCAACAGCTCCCCTACTGCTTTCAGCTGAATTACCACAAATTTTCTGATAACTGACCTTCCAGAATTACAGGGTTTCATTAGCTACCCATCTTCATGCTAAATCAGGGGGGGGAAAAAAGGATATATTTTGGGGTAAAGCAAAGGAGATGGATTCAGTGAACATTCACGCACCACTGTTTGCCACGGTCCCTTCTCCCTGTCTTTTTTTTTTCATGCCGGCTGGACTTCCCTGAGCCTTGCGTCTGTGGGCAAGGCTGCCTGGGGAAACAGCTGAGTCACAGCTTTGCTGCTTCTCTATAATTACAAATTTTATCACCTCATCTGACATAGAAAGGGTGTTGGTTGGAAATGAAATACACATTAGGAATAAGCTCTTTAGAAACAGCAAAAAAAAAAAAAAGCCTTTCATAATTATGAAAGGCTATTTTTTTAAGAGTCTGGAGCTAAGGTTATGACGAGACAGAGGAGTCATCTCCCCTTCCTACCCCTACAATCATTCAGCCCAGAACATTCAAATCAACACTGTACTTTTTCCATTCTATCAACTCATCTCCTGGTTATTTTGCTTCATGTCCATAGCACACGGGTCCAGCTAATGCACCATATCAGCCACCACCAACCCCCCCCATCTCTTCTCCCATCTTCTTTGCTGTCCAAGACTCTTCAAGATCACCTTCATTATGAAATCTTCTTATCCCCGCCCCACCCCCCACCCCCCGCCCATAGATACTCCTTCACGCTGTATCATTTTGCTCTAGGAACTTGAAAAGCAGTGTTCTTGGGTCATTCTCTGTGTCCACCACATCTCCAAAAGGTTTGCTGTTGTTGTTTAGCCGCTCAGTCGTGTCTGACTCTTTGTGACCCCATGGACAGTAGCCCCCCAGGCTCCTCTGTCCATGGGGATTGTCTAGGCAAGAATACTGGAGTGGGTTGCCATGCCCTCCTCCAGGGGACCTTCCCAATCCAGGGACTGAACCTGTGTCTCTTGTATTTCCTGTACTGGCAGGCAAGTTCTTTACCACTAGTGGCACCAGCGAAGTACCTTTTTATTCTCCTTGTGGCTCTTCCTTCCACGGGGCAGTCTTCAGTATGATCTGATCTCAGATCTCCTTGTTTCCAACTTAAATCAACCAGGTGCCCTCCCAGCCAAGCTCAGAACAAGGCCCTCCCTTCCCACATGTACATGTGAACCATCCCCCAGTATAGCCAGGGCCTGCCAACGAGTGACGTTTCCTCTTCCTCCTCTGCCCAAATGTGACCTTGCCGATACCATCTCCTGTTAGACGACCGATCCGGATGTTTCTGTTGCCTGGTGGTTATTTTGCCACATGCTTCCTGGACAGGTTTCCAGGTAACCTTAATGGCTGTGCTTCTGGGGAAGGAGGAGTAGAAAATAACTCACCTCTCCAGTAAGTGGCTTTCAAAATATAACAGCATTTAAAAGCTTTTAAAGAGCAGCTCTCTCCTTCCGGCCGCTCGGGCCCTGTTTGCTTTGTGATAGGAGTCCCCGTAAGGCTCCATGCTTGGCAACCTCTGACTCGGGCAGAAGGCAGATTTAAAGGCCGGGGGATTGATTTTTCTCTGGAGGGCTTTTCCATAAGGGGCGTGGGAGGGGAGTCTTTAAGGGAAGCGGTGATCAGTGAGATTTGCCACTCCGTCTGCTGTGTGAGGCTCAACACACTCTTTGTCTCTACAAGCCAGCCCCAAACCACAGAGTGGGGCAGTTTGTCCTGGAGAGGCTGAGACGACCAAGACCCGGAGGGTAAGAGGTTGGGGCCGTCACAGCCTCTCCTCCCACTTGCATTTCCATCCGAAACTTGCAGGGGAGACGTCCCTGAAATTGCTGGTGTTTTGCTTTGATGTGGCCACAGTGTGGCCATCCAGGCTTACTGTGGTGGGGCTGGGTCCCGGGGCTCAAACATGGCCTGACTGTCCACTTTTGGAAACTGGGAGGCGTTTTGGCCTCTGCCAGGGCTTGAGTTTCCCGTCCCTAGAGCCTTGAGCAAGACTGTCATGTTTACCAAATCCTAGCCTCATGGTTCCTCCTGTCAGGGCTGGAGGAGAAGCAGGCACATCATATCAACTTGACTTGCACCTTCCGTCCCTTTGTCTCTGCCCAGCGTGGAGTAATGAGGGGGAGGCTAGCTAGAGGTGGGGTGTCGGGGGTGAGGGGAGGGATTGGTCGTGTGAGCTCTGAAAATACCATCTGGAAATTCTCACTGCGAATCACATCATTAGATCTTCTGTATACAGTTTTTATATTTTTTTCAAAAGTGAAGGAAAGGGAAAAGTGAAAGTGAAGTCGTTCAGTCGTGTCCAACTCTTTGCAACTCCATGGACTGTAGCCCACCAGGCTCTTCCATCCATGGAATTTTCCAGGCAAGAGTACTGGAGTGGGTTGCCATTTCCTTCTCCAGGGGATCTTCCCGACCCAGGTATGGAACCCAGGTCTCCTGCATTGCGAGGCAGATGCTTTACTGTCTGAGCCACAGGGAAGCCCAAACTATTTTTAAATTCAAATTAAAAACCTACACTAGCTTTTAAATGCTCCGGACAATGTAGCGGATTTTTCGTTGTTTAAGGAATGCTGCTTTGAGTCCTCTGAAAGAGGTGCAGTCTCCACCTGGTTTATTTTCTGTGCAAATTTATGTATTGACATACCATATCCAAGCATTCTAAAATCAAATGCTCACAAGTATTTGACAATATCTAATAGCTACTAGTGAAGTTGCTCAGTCCTGTCCGACTCTGCGACCCTGTGGACTGTAGCCCACCAGGCTCCTGTGTCCATGGGGTTCTCCAGGCAAGAATACTGGAGTGAGTTACCATTTCCTTCTCCAGGGGATCTTCCTGACCCAGGGATTGAACCTGGGTCTCCCACATTGGAGGCAGACGCTTTAACCTCTGAACCACCAGGGAAGCCCAATAGCTACTAAATCAAGCCCAAATCTTTTCCAGATTTATTTCATCCTTTGGTGTTGCCTTGAGCAGAGAACTACTTAACAACAGCAGCTGCTGCCCATCCAAGTTCACATTCATGGACACAGAGATGGTGGGCTTTTCCACTTTAGTGTGTGAACTGCTTTTCCAGGTTTAGGGAGAGCTTGGTTACATAGCATCTCCTAGGTCTTAAAATTAAAAAAAAAAAAATCAATGTCCATTTTATGTATTGGGTCTTGGGGGACCTAATTAAAATATGCACATAAGTCTTTCAGGAGACAGGAGAGAGAAGAGTCATGCACCGTTTTACATGTGTGAAGAGATAACCTGGTTTATTTTGATGTTCATCAACTCCTTGAAAATAGATTGCAGACCACCACCACTAAAAGTATCATTTGGCTTTAAAGACTGAACGTACTGTAGTTTCCTTGGGTTGTTGCGTGGAATGGTGGAACCAGAGGAGCCAAATAGTGCATCTTAAGGCAGATTGAGGTCCAACACGTCCCTGCTTCCAGCAGGATTCACTCCCTGGGTCACATCAGCTGTGGATGGAGGTTTCACTGGTGGCTGAAAACCAGCCTGTCAGATGTTAGAGAGCAGGGCATGGTGATGCCTGTGGAGTTCCCACAAATCAAAAACATTAAGATTCATTCTCCCCTAGCATATATAATTCAAAACAAAGCCTGTGCAAAGCTACAACGTAAATATAAAAGATTCTCTTATGGTAACTTCCCGATTGGTGAAAACACTTTGAATTCTTACTTGCTCTTTGGATCGCTACTGTCCCAAGCGCACGCTCAGTCTTCCTGTTAAGCTACCTTGGCCTACCTGGCAAGGTGGGAAGGGGCAGCTATGGAGATGGTCATCTGAGAGAGCGTAGGTGCGCGGAGAGAGCAGGGTCCCAGTCCAGTCACAGGGCAAAGAGAGGAAAGTGAAGACCCAGCATGGGCTCTGGAGTGGGTGGGTTTCAAAATGTATAGAACAGGTCCTTGCAGGTCCCGAGCCCTGGGGACTCAGTGTATGATCTGCACACATTCATTTTCTGGCTGGGAGGCTGGAGGCAAACAGACAGCTCATTAGGAAAATAACCGAAGAGCTAAATATAATGGAGGAAGTAGGCAGCGGGTCCCAGGCAGATGAGTGTGGCTCACCGTCCTTCTTGGGAGAGCAGAGACCAACGTGTCTGCCCCTCAAAGGTCAGTCGCTGAGGGCTTTGTCAGACCAGGAAGGGAAAGGAGTTTTTTCAAAGGGCCTTTTGTGGAACACACACAGCTCTGGCCCCTGAGAATCAAATCACGATCTGGAAACCTGTGTAGCAACCGCTTATATGCACGATGCTTAGAAACCAGCCCGGGGCCTGCCATCCTTTTTCATTCCCCACCCACTCACTTTTCTTTTTCTGAGAGCTAAGATCTCCCTGTCATTGGGAAAGAGATCACGAAAAAAAAAAAAAAAAAAAACCAGATTAAAAATCACCCAAAGCTGATTCCCTTAGTTTCGAATAAAATCAAAGACTGTCACAATATTTTTGTTAGAAGAGATTATTCAGAAAACTCTATAGGAAGTATATTTTACAAATTCGAGTATTACTGTTTGTATCATAGATCAGACTGTTTAGTGGGTAATGCGATATAATGTTTCAGCCTATATATTGAAATAAACCAAAGCTAGGAGTAAATCAGCAATAAACTTGTTAAAAAACTGAAATATAAGTTAAAGTAGAGCCTCGATTGGTTTTGACTTCTAGTTTCTTTTGTTAGACCCTATCTTCCATGTATAGTCCTGTTTCTTTCTTTTGCTGAGAGTGGTCAAGAATTCCTCTCTGTCCTTTTCTGTCTTCAAGGAGTGTTAGAAACATGAGGAAGTTCTCTCTCAAGAAAACGTGATATTTGTGCCTGTATTTACAGGTTTCCCCTCCTCCCCCGCAGTACCGTTTAGTTTTCAACCAGCACACAGTTCTTGTTTTGTTTGCTTAGTTTTCCTAGATCTGCACCCTCAAGGGCTCTGGGCTCTTCAGATTTTGTGTTTCGAGAAGAAGCCACGCCCCATGGGCAGAAAGCTTAGGTCCCTGCACTGGCTGGGGTCCTGCTTGCTAGTCTAAGGCCTATGGCTGATCCTTCAGACTTTCCGAGATTCAGCTTTTGTAACTGTTTACAGAGTTCTTTTGGACTTCGAACAAAATAATGACTGTAAAAGCTCTACTCAGATGCAAATTATGTATTGTTATTAGTGAAGTTTCTATTTTATTCTGAGACAGAGGAGCGGTGGTAGTCATTCATTTGGTATTTCTTTTCTTCCTGTCCCTCGTTTTACATGTTTTCCTCCTCTATTCCTGTCCCTGGTTCTCGTCAAATTTCATGAGCTGAAAATGATGTCATCATTATTGAGTCATGACGCTGAGTCAGGCGTTGAGAATATGAATCAGCTGAAATTAAGGGAAGAGTCATCTCAAGTCCAGAAGGACCCAACACTATGGAGTCAAATTCTGTTGAAGACAGAGAACTGTCTTTCATTGTAAAGTTCTAAGTGAAACCATAAGTCAGAGTAATAAGCCAGAACTTCTAGGGCAAAGAACTGGGGAACTCAATAGGCAATGAATAAAGAGTCAGAGGAATTGACAAATAGCTGCAGAGGGCAGTTTTGAACCTGTAGGCCTAGTAACCTATAATCATCGTTGAAGACAGGAATATCATAATCTCAGCAAGCTGAATAAAGGCGTCCAACCAGTGAATCAAGGCAGTAGTTATGCAATGGCTTGCCTTGCAGTTCCAAAGCTTGCTGACAATAGATTCTCTTTCTCTCCACCCTTTCATTGAAGTTTCTTGACCCAAGAGGGTTGAACACCTGGTAGGAGCCCATGCCTAAATCAGATTCCTTAAGCACTGATTATTATCATCCACCATGTTTCAGTTGTGACTGATGTATTTATAAGTCAGCAATTCAAGTTTGTCTGTGAGACTCTAGTGCACGGAGTCTCAATCTTTGATTTTAAGCCATAGCCCCTTTGGAAGTCTGGTAGGGCCTCTGGATCACTTCTCAGAATGATTCTGAAAAGTATAAAACAGAATACATAGGATGCTAAGGAAACCAGTTGTATTGAAGAAGTGATAAAGTAACATAATGCTTCTTAGTACATTACGTGAGATGTATTGGTGGGTTTAGTAAGTGTTGTACTTTCAAAGTAGTGATGAATGTTAATGATATTTTAAGATATTGACAACAATGGTTGGTGACTGTAACTCTAATGGTTTGTTCCCTATTTCATAATTGAAAGAAATACTAAATTTCAGTAACAGATTAGTGAAAATAAATGAAACTTTCCCTGATCCAAATATATAGATCCCTGGAATACCATATAGACGCCTCCATTGGATGTCTGTGGACCCAAGGTAAGCACTGCTACTGGACTGGCCTCTTTACCTCTGGCCCAAAGGACAGGCCCACGGACTGAGATGAATAGCATTACTTGTATCTTCTTGGTGTATCTGCGTATAAACCCAGCTTTCACAGCTCCTCTCCAAATGGCATTCATCTGTTTAATGGCAAGAAGGAAACATAAAATGCATTTGGGAACTAGAGGCAACGTGTGCCTGCTTTGTGCTTTTGCTCAGGTGAGCAGGTATCCTTACAACAGGTAGTCAGGGTTTTAGCGTACTTGTCAAAATAAACTTCTGGAATCATCTTGACTTTAGGTGAGGGTTTCCAGGGACTTCAGGGAATCCAAGAAGGCTCATACAAACGTGGGCTAACATCAGGATCAAGAAAAGCTAAGGCCCACACTGGCGTGACATAAGCAGGATCAGGAAGAGGCAAGGAGTGTTTGGGCTTGGAATAAGCCCAGGCTGGACAGAGTTTAGTACAGCTTCAGGCCTGGGAGCTGGGGTAGCCGCAGAGTGTGGGCCAAACAAGCTGTTTTTTTTAACTGGTTTCACAGTGAACACATTTTTCAGTCACTCCCCAATGTCAGTAGAAGCAGAAACAACACCCACTATTTTGGTTTGGGGGAACTAGTTTTGTTTTAGAGGCTTAAAGAAGCAAAGAATGTACGAATGTCCACAGTTAGGCAATCTTGATGTAGAATGTGTGCTCCAGGAAGCAAGAGGATTAAAAGAGCTTAGAAGTAATGTGCTTTAACCTTTCAGTGACATAGGTTTTTATTTTGGCATCTTTTTTCTTTTTTTAAAGGGGAGGATGTTACTACAGTGTTTTTCTTTTAATGTGTACAACTTTCGCAGTAAGTTGTATGGGCATGAGCCAGACTTTATATACTTACATGTGTTAGATGTGTGTGTGTGTTTGTATGTAGAAACTCCAGTACTTTGGCCACCTCATGCAAAGGGTTGACTCATTGGAAAAGACCCTGATGCTGGGAGGGATTGGGGGCAGGAGGAGAAGGGGACGACAGAGGCTGAGATGGCTGGATGGCATCACGGACTCAATGGACATGGGTTTGAGTAAACTCCGGGAGTTGGTGATGGACAGGGAGGCCTGGCGTGCTGTGATTCATGGGGTTGCAAAGAGTCGGACATGACTGAGTGACTGAACTGAACTGAAGTCTAGTTTTTTTCTGTACGTGTTATTGTCTGTTACCTGGATAAAGAAGCATTTGGAAAACAGCGGGAGAGTAAATCAAAGGGCTGATACCTGCATGCCCATTTACGTACTTCTTTGTTCCTGAGTCACAAGGACAGTATTTCCAAACAAATGTCAGAGGGAGTGATGCCTGCCCTGATAAATGTTGTGTCAAAACTGGATGAGGGAACTGCTACGAATAGAAAAATGGGCTTCAAGTAGTGTGGTCGGTTAGGAAATGAAGACATGAGGCCATACTCAGAGAATGACAGATTTACTTACGACAACACCCGAGTTTCTGAAGCGTGTGCTGTCTGACCGGTGGACAGTCCTCAGGGTGATGGAGGAACTGCTGATGTGTCTGGCAGATGGACCGGGTTGGCTGAAGGTGGAGATCTGGAGGCAGCTGCTGCTCCTTGTAAGCAGTAGGAATGCCAAAGGGGCAAGGGGCAGCTGTCCAGCTTAGCCTCGCGGGTATCTGTGCCCTTTGCTCGGGGGTGCGTCCTTCGCGGCAGCCTGAAGCTGCCCCGGCGCAGGCGCATCCTTCCTTTTGCTTTCTGTGTTTTCTGAGCAGCAGCGTCGTCTCCCGTCGGCCCCAGCTCAGAAGCTCTCAGGCCACACTACTGCCGTCCTCTGCGCTTGTGTGTGGTGACTCTGGCCCATGGAGTCCTCTCCATTTTCCATCCCCTTTCTCAAAACAATGATGGGGAAAGTCCCAGCCAAGGTTCTATTCAGGGATGTGGGCTCAGAATTTAACTATAGGAAAAATACCATTTCTTTGAATTTTCCCCAGAACTCAGCTTTGCAGGGTTTTAAATGGGATTGTGAACCACTTGGGGGTCCTTTGCACTCAAGAGAAAAGAATGTGTTCCCTGGTTTTCTTTATGGAAGCCATTTCCTTCCTGTAATATTAAACAAAACAAAACAAAACACTGCACACTGCGTTCTGGGTGCTGCAAGAGGATTAAGCATGACCTTTAGCTGAGGAACCAGGCAGCCCAACTGCAGAAGAGTCTGACCCATTTTCTTTTTATGTGTATAATATTGCGCCTCTATGGAAAACACTGGCAAAGCCAGCCTCAAGCAGATGCTAAATATTCTCAGAGAAATGACCTTGAATTAGTAGAGAAATTGTCTAAGTACACACCAGGGTAAACCCAGTTCAAATCTGTTACAGGCCTCTCCCTCTCAAAGAAGAGGTTAGGATTTCTGTTTAAAAGACAGGATATAAGATAAAGTATACATTATGGTAATACCATTTCCTTATACCAGCTTTATATTACTTGACAGCTGGTGGCTCAGACCAAAAGAATCTGCCTGAAATGCAAGAAATATGGGTTGTATTCCTGGGGCAAGAAGATCCCCTGGAAAAGGGAATGGCTACCCACTCCAATATGCTTGCCTGGAGAATTCCATAGACAGAGGAGCCTGGTGGGCTATAGTCCATTGGGTTGCAAACAGTCAGACTAATAGTTTTAGAGATAAGGTTCGTAGAGCAGTGATATAGTTGAGTTATACAATTATATAACAGCTGTAATAAACATAGGTTGATAAGAACATTCCTCTTTAAAACAAAATCTTCCGTTGTATTAAACAGTTAATACGACAGGACAATATGGTAATCAAAGGATGAAGCGTAATAAACAAGTAGAGTTAATTCAGAAAGAAAACAAACATTTATGAAATAGCTACTATGAGCTGGGCACTGTGTAGGGACTTTGGCCTGCATTATTCCACTCGATTCTGACAACAGACTGGAAATATTGAGTATTTGAACAAACAGAAAACTGATTTCATTGAGGGCATAAAGTAACTGTACCATCCGAGAGGTGAGCCCATATCTGTATTGAAAAGCCCACTGCCTTGTCATCCTAATCCCCTACCTCAGGTTACTTAGGATAAATGTGGTTCATCATTTCTTCTCTTTCCTTTTACCTTTTATCATGCCTTCAAAGGGCATGGTCACACTCTCCCTAGTGCCTTTAAAAAAAAAATCATTTATTTGGCTGTGCAGGGTCTTAGTTGTAGCATGCACGATCTTGTTAGTTGTGGTATGTGAACTCTTAGTTGTAGCATGTGGGACCTGGTTCCCTGACCAGGGATCAAACCCAGGCCCCCTGCATTGGGAGTGTGGAGTCTTAGCCCCCGGACCATCAGGGAAGTCCCTCCATAGTGGCTTTCATCATCACCGTCATAATAATGGTGACCATTCACCGACCCCATTTAATGCCTTTAATTAATATTGTTGTTGCTTAGAGATATCTCATCTTACCCATGTTATACTATATGTTTCTTGAAAGTGGATCTGGAGTCTTGCTCATTTTTATATCTTAAGCAGCCTGTTACATACTGTTCTGCATCTCATATCTCAATATCTGCATCTCAATAAAAAATTTTGAATGAAACTAAAGCAAAATGAGTCCAGGAAGACAATTAAGACTTTGAAAACATAATGTTCTAGCTAAAGAAGGGTAAAGTTATATATTCTTTACCCCGTTCCATGAAACCTACAAAAGGGATGAAATGTAAAAGGATGAAATTCTGATAGAAAAAGTCCATTTGCAATGAAACTGGGAAATAGCCCAAATCTCAAACTCACATTATCTGCCAAAATCAATGAATCAGGACTGAGTCAAGGGAGGCTGTAGAACACCTTCTGGGTTCCAGTTAGGAGTCAGATTCCTCTCAAAGCTGGAAGGGGCCCAGGTGATGCTCTTTTTTCCTCAGAGCGAGGACTGAAGGTGGGGTTGGGACACAAGAAAAATGTGCCGTTTGTGGGGGTTGTTCTTCATAGTAGAGAAGGGAGGATGGTGAGGCAGATGGAAAGACACTATTGGGCAAGACATATTTATTTCCCCCTCAATAGAATTCCTATCGAGGAGGCAAGCAGAGAGGATGAATCAGTGGTAAGGGCAGCCAGTTTTGGAGTGGCTGATGAGAATCAAACAGGAAACTACAAATAGATGTAAACAACCAAACAAAAGATTCAAGGGCCACGGTCTCTCACCATCCTTCCTGACGTCGGGCTTAGGGGACCCCCTTACAAGGGAGGTCACAGAATACGATGACTGTGGCCAAACTACTCTTGAGTCTGTTGAATCAGACCCAGTGTGAAACCTGCAGCTGCCCTAGCTTACCCACGACTCCTGTCCATATTCACCCTCCTCTCCAGGCCTGACGGAACAGCATTCCCTTCAGAGCAAAGTCCAAGTCTCCATGCAGACTGAGGCATACTAGTAAGACCAAGAGCGAATTTAAAAAGAAGTGAAAAGGAGGAAAGAAACTCAACCATCAGAATGCAGATGAAGGCTGCTGTTCAAAGGAATTAGCCCATTGAACCACAGAATCTCAAATGCACATTTATCTCTTCTCCCAAAGAAATAAAAGAAAAATACGTCTTTCAAAAACAATTTGAGAATAAAAAGAGGTCAAAGAAGAATAAGGAAAAATAAGTTCAGAAAACTAAGATCATGGCATCTGGTCCCATCACTTCATGGGAAATAGATGGGGAAACAGTGGAAACTGTGACAGACTTTATTTTTTGGGGCTCCAAAGTTGCTGCAGATGGTGACTGCAACCATGAAATTAACAAATGCTTGCTCCTTGGAAGAAAAGCTATGACCAACCTAGACAACATATTAAAAAGCAGAGACATTACTTTGCCAACAAAGGTCAGTCTAGTCAAAGCTTTGGTTTTTCCAATGGTCACGTATGGATATGAGAGTTGGAGTGTAAAGAAAGCTGAGTGCCGAAGAATTGATGCTTTTGAAGTGTGGTGTTGGAGAAGACTCTTGAGAGTCCCTTGGACTGCAAGGAGATCCAACCAGTCCATCCTAAAGGAAATCAGTCCTGAATGTTTATTGGAAGGACTGATGTTGAAGCTGAAACTCCAATACTTTGGCCACCTGATGAGAAGAGCTGACTCGTTGGAAAAGACCCTGATGCTAGGAAAGATTGAAGGCGGGAGGAGAAGGGGATGACAGAGGATAAGATGGTTGGATGGCATTACTGACTCGACAGACATGATTTTGAGTAAATTCTGGGAGTTGGTGATGGACAGGGAGGCCTGGCATGCTGCAGTCCATGGGGTTGCAAAGAGTCAGACACGACTGAGTGACTGAACTGAATTTAAAGTGAGTTAAGAGTTATGAAAGAAATTGAAGATAATAAAAACATCCTAGAAATGAGAACCACATTAGAACAGATGTTGAAAACATATTCAGCAGTGCAGAGGTCAGGTTAGAGAGAATAAAATAGTAATTACAGGATTAAAAAAAACACACATAAATGAAATTAAATAGAAGGAAGATAGCAGTTATTAAAGACAGCCAACAGCCAGTCAGCATCTGGGGTAGTGGTGTCCCTGAAGTAGAGAAGAGAACAAAGGCAGCAGGAAATAAAAATGTCAAGAATAAAACTCCACTGATACAAAGTATGATCTGATTTTGCCGATGAAGAGATTTCAGAGGAGAAAAGCTGATAGCAGAATAATCAACATAATGATAGAGTGAGTCAAGTTACTGAAATCTAAGGACAATGTAAGAATTCCTAGGCATCTAGGCAGAAAAATCAAATTTCCTACAAGGAGGGAAAGAGTAGGCTGACCTCAGATTTCTCGACAGAGATACTCAATTATAGAGAAAAGTGGACAACACAATCTGGTTAGCCACAAGATGAATCAAAATTAAGTCTCAGGAAGGTGTAGTGTCAGAGGACTGAGATGGAGCCTTAAATCCATTTGGTAGAGCTAAACCAGATGCACACAAAATTACGGTTCAAGAACAGAATGTAATAACTATTTTAAATGCTAAACATATAAAATAAACATACAATGTAGCATATTATATGAAGTAATAGCCCAAAATTGTCAGTAGGGAGATTTGCATTTTTCTTCTCTCCTTATTCACAGCATCCAAGGTTGCTGAAATCGAGAAACAAAATATCCTTGATCATTTTTAGAAACTGATACACAACATTTAAAAGTTTTACATTTGTAAATTATTTCTGAACATCCTGTAAACAGTCTTTGTATTTTATGGCTTTCTCATGCTTTAAGAGGATTTAGTGAGCGGGGGCAAGGTCGAGTTTTGTCAGGAGGGATACTGACCAGTTGAAAAGAGAATTTATCTGGCTATTGTTGGTAATGATTTTAGTTTTTCACTACCAGGAATAATCTGAATCTCAACCAGAAGTGATTAAATTATAAAATTCTGATAAAACAGTGGAAAACCATGCAACTCTTAAAAAGAATGAAAGACTTCAACAGGGACTAACTAACATGGAACGATGTTCAAGTCATCTTGTTAAGTAAAAAAATTAAGTTGCAGGCCTATAGTTTGATATCCTATTTGAACAGAAGGAGAAACTATGTATGAATATGTACTCTTTGCAGTGCCTTTTGGGGCTTAGAGCAGGGGAGTGAGAACAGGGGTCTTCTACTTTGTACATTATTTACTAGGTGCTGTTTGAAATTTTTGTAAAGGTATAAATAACTTTTTTTTTTCTCAACAAAAGAAAAGATAAAGGACAAGGTGATTTTTTGTTGAATGACCAGTTATGGGCAGTGAGTTAGAAAGCTATCTGGTAACTTGAAAGTGTCCCTTAAGATTCTGTTGTCACTTAGGTGGGCACCTGGTCTGACTGTGATGGAGCGCACCCCACCTCTGGGCAGAATACAGGTGGAAGGGATGGTTGAGATAGTGGAGGAAGCCGGGGGGCACCATCAGTGATCTGTGGAACAGCCCGAATTCAAGGGTGGGGTTAACAGAGCAGAAGGCTGGGTTTCAGAGAGCAGACTGAGGCATTTGCCTGGGTGGAAGGGCCCAGGCAATGGAAAATAGCTGGCCCAGAGCTCAGCTAGGGAAATGCATATCTTACACCCTGTAAAAAGAGGTTTACTCCAGGACTCTTAGAGGAAAACCAGTTCCAAGGCGACCTGGGGCGCCCGTGTCACCAGGTAAATGTGGGGGATCAGCACCAAGTCTGGGAGGGCAAGGAGCACTGGCAGGACATGGCGGGCACTAGGGGTGTCAGCTGGGAAAGGCAAGAGTTGCGTTCTTGTCCTAGACATGATGCCACCTGACCCTCTGGCCTGTTCTTGGAGGGATGTCCCACTTCATGCTTTAAAGGGTTTAAGGGGAGGACTAATTGAGGACACCTGCGGAAGAGCCTGGACAAGGCACAAAGCATTGTCCATTGTAAAGTGGGCTTTAAGCAAATAGCCCCCTCGCCTCCCTGCTTTACCTTATTTTATTGTCTGAAGCACCTTTTTCAGCTTCCCTAACCTTTTGGGATCTCTTTCTCTCCACTCTTGTTTAGTATCCTGCTTGCCCACCAGTTGCCTTGTTAGAGTCACACCACAGATGCTTTCCCTGACTGCTGACAACAGAGAGAATAGGCAGGCAGCTTCAGTAGTACAGATGTTATTTCTTTTTTTCCACAGAGAAACTGCCTCTGGCCAATAGGGCTCTGTCATCATGACCAAGACTTCTTGCCATCACCCCAGATGCCTCCCCTGGCGGTGGGTACCTGCCGGCCTGGGCTCCCTGTGTGCTTGTTTGGCACCAGCCTCAGGGGAGACGGTGGGCTCCCCGATTCCTGGGAAAGGCAGTCACTGATCCTCCCCAGCCCACACCTTCCCCTGTGAAAGCTCATGGACCGGTTGGGGAGCCACTGGCCACTCAATTGGTGTCTCTCAATTTTGGAAACTTTTCTCAGAGCTTAGTAGCAGCAGGAGGAGGCCACCAGGAAGGAACGTCAAGTACTCAGACGCCTCTGAGCGGCAATAACCTACAGGGGCCTCACCTCAGGAGGGAACCATGTACGGGCCTCTCTGGATGTTATCTCCCCAGAATCGCTTAGCACGGGCAAAGCTGCAATGGAGAGAACCAAGTTCAGCAACAGAAAGTTCAGTTCAGTTACTCAGTTGTGTCTGACTCTTTGCGACTCTATGGACTGCAGCACGCCAGGCCTCCCTGTCCATCACCAACTCCCGGAGTTTACTCACACTCATGTCCATTGAGTTGGTAACGCCATCCAACCATCTCAACTTCTGTTGTCCCCTTCTCCTCCCACCTTCAATCTTCCCCAGCATCAGGGTCTTTTCCAATGAGTCAGCTCTTTGCATCAGGTGGCCAAAGTATTGGAGTTTCAGCTTCAATATCAGTCCCTCCAATGAACACCCAGGACTGATCTCCTTTAGGATGGGCTGGTTGGATCTCCTTGCAGTCCAAGGGACTCTCAAGAGTCTTCTCCAACACCACAGTTCAGAAGCATCTATTCATCGGTGCTCAGCTTTCTTTATAGTCCAACTCTCACATCCATACGTGACCACTGGAAAAACCATAGCCTTGACTAGATGGACCTTTGTTGGCAAAGTAATGTCTCTGCTTTTGAATATGCTGTCTAGGTTGGTCATAACTTTCCTTCCAAGGAGCAAGCATCTTTTAATTTCATGGCTGCAGTCACCATCTGTAGTGACTTTGGAGCCCCCCAAAATAAAGTGTCTCACTGTTTCCATTATTTCCCATCTATTTCCCATGAAGTGATGGGAACAGATGCCATGATCTTCGTTTTCTGAATGTTGAGCTTTAAGCCAACATTCAGAATATTGTGGCTTAAAACAATAACTTTCAAAAGTTATTGAAATATCAATAACCTCAGATATGCAGATGACACCACCCTTATGGCAGAAGTGAAGAAGAACTAAAGAGCCTCTCGATGAAAGTGAAAGAGGAGAGTGAAAAAGTTGGCTTAAAGCTCAACATTCAGCAGCAGAAAAGCAAGACCCTAAATGATGGGGCTTGTTAATGAGAAGCGATTTGCATGAACATACAGTCAGTGAGCGATGCTGAAGGCCTTCTTCTCAGGGCCTTTCTGACATGTTCTCTCTTCCTGGTACCGTCTCTTCCTCAACCTTAGCCAGTTCCCCAGAAGGCCTTGCCCTCTTCCCTCACTGCCCCACGTCCCCTTATTCCTCACTCTCAGAGATACCCTTTTATTTTGCAGCCTTTACCACATTGGAATGAAATAATTTGTGTAGTTCGCATTTGTCCTGCTCAGTGGTATCTTCCCACCACCTAGCCCAGTGCCCAGGTGCACATAACTTTGTTGGATGAAAGCGTGAGTTCTGTGGTGGAGGAACTCCTGTGTGTATATGACAGGGTTTAACACAGGACTAGTTCTGACAGCGTGGGCTGAAGTCACAAGACGATAGACGGCATCTACCCCCATGGTATAAAGCAAGATGCTGGGCTTATAGAGGAGGTTATCAGAAAACCCAGTCCTGTTCCCTGTAGCTCCTGGCCCCTCACTGGCAGAAGGGGTTGATGCTGAGAAGTCAGCTGACATGGGAAATCAGAGGCTTTCTGTGAAGAGTTGAGAGTGTGCTTCCCCTCCCCACGGGCTGAGAGTGGCTTCATAGAGATCCCTTAGATGTTGGCAAAGATACAGAGAAAAGGGAACCTGGTACACTGTTGGTAGGAATGCAAATTAGTGTTGCCACTATGGAAAACAGTATGGAAGTTCCTTAAAAAATTATAAATAGAACTACCATATGACCCAGCAATCCCACTTCTGGATGTTTGCCCAAAGGGATGGAAATTATTAAAAAGTTCACAGAGATACCTGCACGCCCATGTTCATTGCAACACATTCGTGATAGCTGAGATAGGGAAATGACCTGGATGCTCACAGATGAATGAATGGGCAAAGAAAATGCAGTGTGTACACACAGGGACGGATTCGTCGGCCTTAAACAAGAAAAGTCTTTCCATTTGTGAGAACATGAATGGACCTGGAGGACATTATGCGAAATGAAATCAGCCAGACAGAGGAAGACAGATTCTTTGTTTTCTCACTTGTATGTGGAGTCTACGATAGTCAGACTCATAGAGGCAGAGTAGAATGGTGGTTACCAGGGCCTGGGATGGGGGTGGAGGTGGAGAGGTGATGGCCAGAGGCAACATGGCTTCGGCAATGCAAGGAAAGTTCTGAGATCCGCCACACAGCAGAGTGCTTATAGCTAACAGTGCTGTATTACATAAAATTTGCTAAGAGGGCAGATACCATATTAGGTATTCTTATTCCATGCGGGTACACACACAAATGACTATAATAAAGGGGACAAGAGGAGACTTTGGGAGGTGATGGATGTGTTTGCGGCCTTGATGGCTTCAGCAGTGTACACACTTATCCTCAAACTCACTGAGTTGTACGCATTAAATATATACAGCTTTTTACATGTAATCGCACTCCAGGAAAGTGAAAAAGAAAACTTGATTTGTGACTCTACAAGTCTAGGGGACACAGAGGGGGTTGGAAACTGATTTATGTCTGAAAACTCCCTTGGACCTACAGCAGAGGGGAGCTATGCGTTTGGAAGTCTCTGCGGTTGTGAAGGTTGCAGGGCCCAAGTGCTGATCTGTGTGTGTGGCTGGGCCGTGAGGGTGATTAGAGACCAAACACAGCACCTCTAGGTGGCATGTCGGTGTGGGTCTTGCGAAAGGGCTCTAAGCTGCTGGCTTCCTGCCTGAAGGAGTGGGCAGGGGCATGCTCCTGGAGGGCCGGCAGAGGAGAGGCTCTGAGAGCACTGGGGGAGAGGCTGGAGGGCCCGGCAGGGCGCTGTCCCAGGCCCCTGGGCCTGGCTCTGACAGTGCCTAGAGCAAGCCAAGGACGAATAGTTTCCCCCTTACACCTCCTCCCTGCCTTCTGCTTCTTCAACCCTGGGGCTGGGGCTGGGGGGGAACTGAGAGGTGGGAGGAGGGGGACAGGTGCTGAGAAACATTTGTCTTCCCCCCTAAAGCAGGCATAAGCTAGCAGAGCGGAGAAGCATTCATGTTAAATGCATTGCAGAATTTTGGCTGTGATAGCAGACTGGACTTCCTGGTTACCAACATGAAACCTACGCTGAAGGTGACCCCAGGGCTTCTCGTCTAAGATGCGCTGTCCTAGAGGAATTAGATCTGCCAGAGCTTTCATCTCTGGGGACAGAGAAACAGCCATGAAAGTAGGTACGTGGGACCGGGCCACCAGTCCCTCTAGCTGGAGGCAAGAATCTCTTACGTCATCCTGAATTCACCATGGTACATAACCTTAATAACCATCCTTATGTAACCATTTCAGCCTTACATAACCAGGGTATCTAACCAAGTTAGATACTGTCCTAACTCACCGGGGATGACGGAAGGAAGATTCAGGACTGTAGGCGAGTTGTCCTGGGCGAGATGGGTAAATGTCAGAACCAGGACTTGGCCCCGGCAGGTAGGGACTCCATGTGCCACTCCGCTGTCTATATCACAAGGAACTTTAACCTCCAGAGTCTGCGTGTCTTGCTTGCCAGTTTGGAACTTCTATCGGTAAGCCGAGACGTCTTTCATCAAAGAGATAGGATGTGCAAGTTAGCAGAAGGGAGGAGCCAGGACAGATCACTGGGATGAGAACAGGGAGTTAAGGGAAGAGCAGGTGGGTGGTGATAATTGGCCATGGTGGCATAAAGCCTCGTCAACAGGGGCAGGAGTGGAAGGGAAAATGGGGAGAGACGGGAGGCGCTTTGCCAGCAGTCCCCAGTGCCCCCTTACAGCTGTTCTCAGCTGCAGAGTCTGTAGCTCAGGTGGCAGCGAGAGCCCTGGAGGCCCTCTTGGCAACCCCTTTGACAAGGCTGCCTTAAATTGAACTCTGATCCTTGAGAGGGGAAGGGCAAGTCTGCAGGCCTGAGAGAGTCGTTTTCTCAAGAGCCTTTTCCCCAAAGCCTCATAACCGAAATGAACCGTGTCAACCCCCTCTGGTAACTAGCTGATGAGAAGCACTTAGACTTGTATGCAAGGCTCTTTTTAAAAACTCTCCCCAATGAAAACACGTGGAAAAGAAAATTAATAGAGAGAATGTTAAAAGTGAAGCTTTAGTTTGGAATACACACATCCGCACCGCATCTGAGAGACTGGTAGTCGGGATGTGAAGAGAAGCTAACGTGGTGCTTGAAAAGGTTCACTGAGAAAGCTTATTTTGCAGGGCACTCAGGAGCAGAGACTTTGAAAGAGCAGAGACTCTAGGTTGCGTTTTTTTACCACAGGAGCTCAGTCACTGTTATGCAAAAATCTAAGAGGGTTTTCAGTTCTGGTTGGCTTCTGGTTTGTCAGGTACGTTGCTATAAGACCCGCCCCCCCCCCCTGCCCCCCCCCCCCCACCACCCCAGGTTGAAATAAAAGATGGAAAGAAATAATTAGAAAATAAGAGTTAGTCGCTTCAGTCGTGTCTGACTCTTTGAGACCCTGTGGACTGTAGCCCGCCAGGCTCATCTGGCTGTGTCATTTTCCCAGCAAGAATACTGGAATGGGTTGCCATTCCCTTCTCCAGGGGCTCTTCCTGACCCAGGGCTCGAACCTGTGTCTCTTGCGTCTCCTGCGATGCCAGACAGGTCCTTTACCGGCTGAGTCACTGGGGAGGCAATTAGAAAATAAACAGCAAAAAAATAAAAAACCAACAGAAAACTTACTAGCTGCTGAGCACAGCTCTAGATATATATTATCACAACCCTCTGAGGTAGGTACTGTTCCACTCAGTGGGAAGCTGAGGCTGGATGGCTCTGCAGCTGGACTCCGTGCTCTGGACCACTGGTTCTGTGGCTTCTTGTTGGGCACTTTCCCCTCCTCCCTGTCTTCCTGTCACTTCCCAGCAGTGGATGCTGGGCTGTTCTTGGCCTCCCCAGGAAGAATGTGAGCTCCCAGGGTCTCCTGCTCTGGTGGCTGCCAGTTAAAAATTTCATCTACAAAATGAAGATGGTTGTTGGTTCTAGGTGCCCTAGACAGGCTCAGCTAGCTCTGTCCTTCCAGGAAAACCAAAGTCCTTTGATTATACTCAAAATGTCTACTGCTTGGAAAGTTATGTTATTGCCAGGCATTAAAAAGTCCAGTAAAAAGCACATGTCAAATTTCAAGAAACATCAGTGGGAGAAAAGCTATTGAAATTTGGAAGTGAAGCCAGAACCTGCCAGTTATGGTAAACAATTAAGGTAACTTTCTAAACCATCTCATTTTATGTTCCAAACCAGTATAGGCCATTGAGATGTTCAAATTCCAGAGGTGACTAGAGGTATGAATGCCAGTGTTGGAAAGAGCTGTACCCTTTGAAGGTGTCCCGTTCGTTAATCATGGCAAAGGGATTCCCAAAGTAAAATCAGTCTGCCATCAGGAACTCATTCCTAAATGATGACTTTGGGATGATATAGTGGCAAGGCACACAAACCTGAATGATACAGCAGGCTTTTGCAGTAATCCAAGTCCTCTGGCCACATGAATTTTAAATGACGTATGCGAATAGCCTGCCTCATTCATTCTTTCAGTTAATTTCTATTGAGCACCTTCTATGTGCCAGGGACCAGGCTGGGAGCTGGAGACACACCTGTGAACAAGGCAGTCTCTACTCTCATGGAACTTGTTTAATTAATAACATTGTTCAGTTCAGTTCAGTTGCTCAGTCGTGTCCGACTCTTTGCAACCCCATGGACTGCAGCATGCCAGTGTCCATCACCAACTCCTGGAGCCTACTCAAACTCATGTCCATCGAGTT